>NC_133131.1:154648465-155330498 GCF_048418815.1 Hemitrygon akajei
ATTTAAAACTTTGACAAACTTCTGTAGATGTGCGGTGGAGAGTATATTAGCTAGTTGCATCACAGTCTGGTATGGAAATATGAATGCTCTTGAACAGAAAAGTCTAAAAAAAAGGTAGTGGATACGGCTCTGTCCATCTTGGGTTAAGTTCTCCCCATCATTGAGCACACCTACATGGAGCACTGCCACAAGAAAGCAGCGTCCATCATCAAGGACCCTCACCATCCAGGCATGTTCTGTTCTCACCGCGGCCATTGGGAAGAAGGTACAGGGGTCCAAGGACCCACACTATCAGGTTCAGACAACAGGACCATAAGACAAAGGACGAGAATTAGGCATCTTGGCTCATCGAATTTGTTCCACCATTCCATCATTGCTGATTTATTACCCTGCTCAATCCCATTCTCCTGCCTTCTCCTCAAACCTTTGGCATGCTGACTAGCCTCTGCTTTAAATATACTCAATGGCTTGGCCTCCACAGCCATCCATGGCAATGCATTTCACAGATTCACCCCCTCTGACTATTTATCTGGAAATTCCTTCTCATGACTGTTTCAAAAGGACATGTCTGTATTCTGAGGGTATGTCCTCTGGTCCTACACTCAGCCACCATAGGAAACATCCTCTGCACATCCACTCTAACTAGATCTTTCAATTTTTCATAGGTGTCCATAAGACCATAAGACAAAAGAGCAGAAGTCAGCCATTTGGCCCATCGAGTCTGCTCCACCATTTCATCATGAGCTGATCCAATCTCCCCTTTAGTCCCATTCCCCCACCTTCTCACCATAACCTTTGATGCCCTGACTACTCAGATACCTATCAATCTCTGCCTTAAATACAGCCAATGACTTGGCCTGTACTGCTGCCCGTGGCAACAAATTCCATAGATTCACCACCCTCTGGCTAAAAATTTTTTTCGCATCTCTGTTCTGAATGGGCACCCTGCAATCCTCAAGTCATGTCCTCTCGTACTAGACTCCCCCACCATGGGAAACAACTTTGCCACATCCACTCTGTCCATGCCTTTCAACATTCGAAATGTTTCTATGAGGTCCCCCCTCATTCTTCTAAACTCCAAAGAGTACAGTCCAAGAGCGGTCAAACGTTGCTCATATGTTAACTCTCTCGTTCCCAGAATCATTCTAGTGAATCTTCTCTGAACCCTCTCCAATGTCAGCACATCCTGTCTTAAATAAGGAGCCCAAAACTACACACAGTATTCCAAGTGAGGTCTTACCAGTGCCTTATAGAGCCTCAATGTCACATCCCTACTCCTATACTCTATTCCTCTAGAAATGAATGCCAACATTGCATTCACCTTCTTCACCACCGACTCAATCTGGAGGTTAACCTTAAGGGTATCCTGCACGAGGACTCCCAAGTCCCGTTGCATCTCAGAACTTTGAATTCTCTCCCCATTTAAATAATAGTCTGCCCGTTTATTTCTTCTACCAAAGTGCATGACTGTACACTTCCCAACATTGTAATTCATTTGCCACTTCTTTGCCCATTCCCCCAATCTATCCAAATCTCTCTGCAGACTCTCTGTTTCCTCAGCACTACCGGCCCTTCCACCTACCTTTGTATCATCAGCAAACTTAGCCACAAAGCCACCTATTCCGTAATCCAAGTGGTTGGTATACAACGTAAAAAGAAGCAGCCCCAACACGGACCCCTGTGGAACACCACTGGTAACCAGCAGCCAACCAGAATGGGATCCCTTTATTCCCACTCTCCGTTTCCTGCCAATCAACCAAAGCTTTGTCCATGTATGTAACTTTCCCTTAATTCCATGGGCTCTTATCTTATTTAGCAGCCTCATGTGCGGCACCTTGTCAAAGGCCTTCTGAAAATCCAAATACACAACATCCACTGCATCTCCCTTGTCCAGCCTACTTGTAATTTCCTCAAAAAATTGCACTAGGTTTGTCAGGCAGGATTTTCCTTTAAGGAAACCATGCTGAGTTCTGCCTATCTTGTCATATGCCTCCAGGTACTCTGTAACCTCATCCTTGACAATCGACTCCAACAACTTCCCAACCACCGATGTCAAGCTGACAGGTCTATAATTTCCTTTTTGCTTCCTTGCCCCCTTCTTAAATAGCAGAGTGACATTTGCAATCTTCCAGTCCTCTGGAACCAGGCCAGAATCTATCGACTTTTGAAAGATCATTGCTAATGCCACCGCAATCTCCACTGCTACTTCCTTCAGAACACGAGGGTGCATTCCATCTGGTCCAGGAGATTTATCTATCCTTAGACTATTCAGCTTCCTGAGTACTTTCTCTGTCGTAATTGTGACTGCGCATATTTCTCTTCCCTGATACCCTTGAATGTCCGGTATATTGCTGATGTCTTCCTCAGTGAAGACTGATGCAAAATACTCGTTCAGTTCCTCCGCCATCTCCTTATCTCCCATTACAATTTCTCCAGCATCTTTTTCTATCGGTCCTATATCTACTCTCGCCTGTCCTCCTTATATGCTTGAAAAAGTTTTTAGTATCCTCTTTGATACTATTTGCTAGCTTCCTTTCATAGTTCATCTTTTCCCTCTTAATGACCTTCTTAGTTTCCTTTTGTAAGCTTTTAAAAACTTTCCAATCCTCTGTCTTCACACTAATTTTTTGCTTCCTTGTATGCCCTCTGCTTTGCTTTTACTTTGGCTTTGACTTCTCTTGTCAGCCACGGTTGCATCCTTTTCCCATTCAAAAATTTCCTCTTCTTTGGAATATATCTGTCTTGCAGCCTCCTCACTTCTCGCATAAACTCCAGCCACTGCTGTTCTGCCATCCTTCCCGCTAGTGTCCCTTTCCAGTCAACCTTGGCCAGTTCCTCTCTCATGCCACTGTAATTTCCTTTACTCCACTGAAATACCGACTCATCGGATTTCAGCTTCTCTTTCTCAAGTTTCACAGTGAACTCAATCATGTTGTGATCACTGCCTCCTAAGGGTTCCTTCACTTCCATCTCTCTAATCACCTCTGGTTCATTACACAATACCCAATCCAGTGCAGCTGATCCCCTAGTGGGCTCAACAACAAGCTGTTCTAAAAAGCCATCTCATAGACATTCTACAAATTCTCTCTCGAGATCCAGTGCCAACCTGATTTTCCCAATCCACTCGCATGTTAAAATCCCCTACAATTATCATAACACTGCCCTTCTGGCAAACCTTTTCTATTTCCTGTTGTAATTTGTAGTCCACATCACTGCAGCTGTTAGGAGGCCTGTAGATAACTGCCATCAGGGTCCTTTTACCCCTGCGATTTCTTAGCTCAACCCATAAAGATTCTGTACCTTCCAATCCTATGTCAACTCTTTCTAATGATGTAAAATCATTTCTTACCATTAAAGCCACGCCACCCCCTCTACCTACCTGCCTATCCTTCCGATACACCGTGTATCCTTGGACGTTCAGCTCCCAGAGACATGCATCCTTTAGCCACGTCTCAGTGATGGCCACAATATCATACCTGCCAATCTGTAACTGTATAAGATCATCCACCTTATTCCTTATGCTGCGTGCATTTAAGTATAACACCTTAAGTCCAGTATTTGGCACTTTTTGCATTGATTGCACTGCAACTCATCCCAATGGCTGCAAATTTGCTCCATGACCTGCCTGCCTGTCCTTCCTGACATCCTTACTGCTCACTACCTTGGATCTATTTCTGTTTTCCCTCTCCTTCACTCCATCATTCCGGTTCCCATCCCCCTGCCAAATTAGTTTAAACCCTCCCTGACAGCTCTATTAAACCTTCCCGCCAGGGTATTGGTCCCCCTAGGATTCAAGTGTAACCCGTCCTTTTTGTACAGGTCACACCTGCCCCAAAAGAGGTCCCAATGATCCAGAAACTTTGAATCCCTGCCCCCTGCTCCAATCCCTCGGCCACACATTTATCCTCCACCTCATTCCATTCCTACTCTCACTGTCGTGTGGCACAGGCAGTAATCCCGAGATTACTACCTTTGCGGCCCTTCTTCTCAACTCCCTTCCTAACTCCCTATATTCTCCTTTCAGGACCTCTTCCCTTTTCCTACCTATGTCATTGGTACCTATATGTACCATGACCTCTGGCTCCTCACCCTCCCATTTCAGGATATCTTGGACGCGATCAGAAACATCCCGGACCCTGGCACCAGGGAGGCAAACTACCATCCAGGTCTCCTGATTGCGTCCTGATTGTCAATGAGATCCCTTCTCAATCTTATAAACTCCAGCAGCTACAGGCCCAGAGCCATCAATCACTCCTCATATGTTTACCCTTTCATTCTCAGAAACATTCTCCTGAACCTCCTCTGGACCCTCTCCAATGCCAGCACATCTTTTCTTAGATAAAGGGCCCAAAACCACTCACAATACACCAAGTCTGGTCTGAACCAATGCCTCAGCATCACATGCTTGCTCTTACAATCTAGTCAATGAGTGCTAACATTGCCTTTGCCTTCCTTACCTCCAACACAACCCGCAAGTTAACCGTCAGGGAATCCTGTACAAGAACTCCCAAGTCCCTTTGCATTTCTGATTTCTGAATTTTCTCCACATTTAGAAAATATTCATCACCTTTATTCCTTCTACCAAAGTGCATGACCATACGTTTCCCTACACGGTAGTCCATCTGCCACTTCGTTGCCCGTTTTCCCCATCTGTCCAAGTCCTTCTGCAGACTGCCTGCTTCCTCAACACTGCCTACCTCTCCACCTATTTTTGTATCGTTCACAAACCTGGTCACAAAGCCATCAATTCCATCATCCAAATTGTGAAAAGGAGTACTCCCAATACCAATGTCTGTAGAATACTACTTTTCAGCAGCAACCTATCAGAATGGGCTCCTTTTATTCCCACTCTTGCCTCCTGCCAATCAGCTAGTGCTTTATTCATGCTAGTATCTTTCCTGTAATACCATGGGCTCCAATCTTGTTAAGCAGCTTTATGTGCAGCACCTTGTCAAAAACCTTCTGAAAATCCAAGTAAACACCATCCACTGACTCTCCTTTGTCTATCCTGCCTGTTATTTCCTCAAAGAATTCCAACAGGTTTGATAGGCAAGATTTTCCCTTAATTAAACCATGCTGACTTTGGCCTACTTTATCATGCGCCTCCAAGTACCACGAAACCTCATCCTTAATAATGAACTCAACATCTTCCCAACCACTGAAGTCAGGCTAGCTGGCCTATAATTTCCTTTCTTCTGCCTCTCTCCCTTCTTGAAGAGTGGAGTGACATTTGCAATTTTCCATTTGCTACCCCTCAACCAGCAGGCTCTTGAACTGGAGAGGATAACTTCACTCAACTTCTCTCGCCTCATCACTGAGCTGTTCCTGCAACCTATGGACTCACTTTCAAGGACTTTTCATCTCATGTTCTCAGTATTTGTTGCTTATCAATTTATTATTAATTTTCTTTCTTTTTGTATTTGCATAGTCTGTTGTCTTTTGCACACTGGTTGTTTGCCTGTCCTGTTGTGTGCGGTCTTTCATTGATTCTATTGTGTTTCAAAAGTTCAAAGTAAAATTTATTATCAGAGTACATACATCTCACCACGTACAACCCTGAGATTCTTTTTCTGTGGGCATACTCAGCAAATCTATAGAACAGTAACTGTAAACTACAAACAAACTGTGCAAATGCAGATATAAATAAATAGCAATAAATAACCAGCATGAAATAACAGTATAACAGTGTTATTAAATGAGAGCAGCTATCTCCTTTTGCCTGATGGTTGAGGGGCAGTAACTGTTCTTGAAGCTGGTGGTGCAAGTCCTGAGGCGCTTGTATTTTCTACCTGATGACAGCAGCGAGAAAAGAGCATGGTCTTGGTGGTGAGGATCTGAAACATCTACAATGTTTCATGTAGATGTGTTCAATGGTTGGGAGGGTTTTACCCGTGATTTACTGGGTCAAATCCACTACCTTTTGTAGGATTTTCTGCTCTAAGGCATTGGTGTTCCCATGCCAGGCCGTAATGCAGCCAGTCAGCACACTTTCCACCTCACATCTATAGAAGTTTGCCAAGGTTTTCGATGGCATGCCAAATCTCCACAGACTCCTGAATAAGTGGAGGTGCTGTCGTGCTTTCTTCTCAACAATATTTATATGATGGGTCCAGGACTGGTCCTATGAGATAGTGGCACCCAGGAATTTAAAGCTACTTATCCTCTCCACCTCTGATTCTCCAATGATTACTGGTTCATAGACCTCTGATTTTCCTCTCCTGAAGTCTACAATCAGTTCTTTATTGACATTGAGTGATAGGTTGTTGTTGCTACACCTCTCAGCCAAGTTTCCAATCTCCCTCGTGTATGTTGATTCATCACCCCCTTTGATACAACCCACAACAGTGGTGTCATCAGCAAACTTGTATATGGTGTTGGAGCTGTACTTAGCCACACAGTCATCGGTGTAAAGCGAGTAGAGCAGGGGACTAAGTACACATCCGTGAGATGGTCCTGTGCTGATAGAGATTGTGGTGGGGATGTTTTTACCAATCCAAACTGACTGGGGTCTAGAAGTGAGGAAATCCAGGATTTAATTGCACAAAGGTGTATTGAGGCCCAGGTCTTGGAATTTACTGATTAGTTTTGAAGGAATGATGGTGTTAAATGTCAAGCTGTAATCGATTAAGAGCATCCTGATGTATGCAACTTTACTGTCCAGATGTTGAGCCAACGAGATATTGTCTGCTGTAGACCTGTTCCTTCAGTAGGTGAATTGGATGGATCCAATTCACCATTCAGACAGGAGCTGATATGCTTCAACACCAGCCTCTCAAAACACTTCATCACTGTGGATTTAAGTGCCACTGGGTGATGGTCATTTAGACAGGTTACCATGCTCTTCTTGGGCACTGGTACGATTGAAGCCTGCTTGAAGCAGGTGGGCACCACACACTTCCAGAGTGAGAGGTTGAAGATATCCGTGAATACCCAGCCAGTTGTTCGGCACAGGTTTCAGTACTCGGCCAGGTACTCCATCCGGACCAGATGCTTTCCTTGGATCTTGGATTCACCCTCTTGTAGGCAGTCTGCACATCATCTTCAAATACTGAGACCAAAGGATCCTCGGGAGACATGGGGGTGAGTGTGGGTTCCTCTCTGTTTCTTGGATCTACTGTGATTGCCTACAAGAAAATGAAACTCAGGGCTGTAAACACGAGGAAATCTGCAGATGCTGGAAATTCAAGCAACACACACAAAATGCTGGTGGAACACAGCAGGCCAGGCAGCATCTATAAGGAGAAGCGCTGTCGACGTTTCGGGCTGAGACCCTTCGTCAGGACTAATTTCAGTTAGTCCTGACGAAGGGTCTCAGCCCGAAACGTCGACAGCGCTTCTCCTTATAGATGCTCTCAGGGTTGTAAAGGTGACTTTGATAATAAATTTACTTTGAGACGAACATGAAACGATTTAACTAATCCATGCTACACAGGAATTTCTTCTCAATTACTCATTCAGTCCTATTGGCATAATTTTATTGTCATAGAATAGTCATACAGAGCAAAAACAGACCCTTCAGCTCATTGTGTCCAGACCAACGATTAAGTACCTATCTATGTAAATCGCATTTCAGGTAAACTGCTCCCCCTTCTCCTCCTGATCTACAGTTTTAACTATGCCCATTCAACTCCCTATCACCCTGTTTCTTTACCCTCTTCCATTCAGTCCGTCTACCCAAAACCCATAACCCCTCTCCCACTGGGCCCACACCCCTTTCAGTTCCCATCTGTCCACCTCACCTCACTTTATAAGATACCATTCTCCACACTCCTTTATCACATTCCAACCCTTTGTAAACTCCACCTCTCACCTCCAGCCTCTGTTGGCACTTACACTCTTCCCTTCTCCATCTGCCTGTTACCCTTCCTCATCTGGATTCAAAAGTAAGTTAATTATAAAGTACAATAATGTCACCATAGTCAACATTTTCTTGCAGGCGTATTCAATAAATCCATAATAGAATCTACAAAAGACACCAACAACTCGGGTGTTCAACAAATGTGCAAAAGACAACTATACAAATCAGAAATAAATAAACAATAATAATAAATACATAAACAATAAATATTGAGAACATGAGATGAAGAGTCCTTGAAAGTGAGTCCATAGGTTGTGGGAACATTTCAATGATGGGGGCGAGTGAAGTTCAGTGAAGTTATCCCATTTGGTTCAAGAGCCTGTTAGTTGAGGGGTAATAATTATTCCTGAACCTGGTGGTGTGAATCCTGAGGTTCCTGTACCTCCTTCTTGATGGCAGCAGCGAGTGGGTAGTGTAAGTCCCTGGTGATGGATGCTGTTTCCCTGCAACTGCGCTCAATGGTGAGGAGTGTGTTACTTATAATGAACTGGGCCATATCCACTACTTTATGAAGGATTTTCGGTTCAGATGCCATCTGCTCTGAAACTGTTGCTCTGGTAGGCAACTAAGAGCTGATCCAAGTCACTTCTCAGGCAGGGGTTTATGTCTTATCGCCAGTCTCTCAAAACACTATGATGTAAGTGCTACTGGAAGATCGTCTTTGAGGCAGGTTACCTAATTTTTCTTGGGCACTGGTATAATTGGAGCCTGATTGAAGCCGGTGGGAACCTCAGATAGCCAAAGCTTCTTACTCAGGGTCATGAGGGGCTGTGGGAGTTCATGAAGGTTCCTCCATGTCTTGACAGTCAAAGCGAGCATAGAAGGCATTGAGCTCACCTGGAAGCAAAGCCTTGTTGTTACCTATGTTGCTTGATTTCACTTTATAAGAGGTGATAGTATTCAAGCCCTGACACAACTGTCGAGCATCCTTCGCTGATTCAAGTTTAGTCCAGAATTATCACTTTAGACATGAGATCGTACCTGGACCTCTGGTAACTTCCTTGGTCACCAGACTTGGATGCCTTTCCTGATTGGCCCTCAGCTGATTGTGGATCTCATGATTTATCCAGGGGTTCCGATTGGGGACATGTCTGAATGATTTTGTGGGGACACATTCGTCTATAATTGTTTTAATAAAGATCCTTGGCCGCAGCCCAGTCCACCGACTCAAAGCAATCTCATAGCTTCCTCTCTGCCTCCTGTAACCACCTCTTTGTTGTCAAAATCTTTGTAGCTTTGCTCGTTAGGCTCTGCCCGTATGCAGTTAGAAGAAGGACAGAGAAGTGATCAGATTTACTGAAATGTGGTCTGGGTGTGGCATTCCTTATTTTAGTATAAATGTGATCCAGTTTATTGGGACCTTAGTGCTACAGGATATATGCTGATGGTAATTGGACAGGGTTTTCTTCAAACAAGCCTGGTTGAAGTCCCCGAATATGGTTTCAAATGCATCAGGATGGACTGTTCCTTGTTTGGAGATGGCATAATGCAGTATCTTGTTAATAATCGGCCACTGGTGTTATGTAAACTGCTATCAGGATTATGGAGGACAACTCCCTAGGTAAATAGAACAGATGTCATTTGACTGTTAGGTGTTCAAGGTCAGGGGAACACAAGTTCATCAAAGCTGTCTCATCGGAGCATCACCAAGAGTTTACCATGAAACACACGCCTCCGTCTTTTGCTTTTTCCAAATCAGCAGTTTAGTCCATTCTGTGAATCGAGAACCCTTTGGGTCTGATCACCATATCTGACGTACTTTGAGTAAGCCACATCTCAGTGACACATAGAACACAACAATCTCTCATTTCAGCAATCTTGCCTTCAGCAATCTTGCCTTCAGATCCTCAATTTGGTTCACTATTGACTGCACATTTGCGAATAAAATGCTGGGTGGAGGGAGCCAATTCCCTTTGTGTTTCAGCCTGGCTTGGAGATCCCTCCCCCTGCTGTCCTGCCTCCATTCCAGCCATGGTAATGAACCTTCATCCACCTAAAGGTGCCATACCCGCTTGCTTGAGAGTTAAGTCCGCCAAGTCCTCCATAAGATTGTGAAATCTGTAGATCGTTAAGTTAATTTAAAAGTACATTGCTTCAGGAGAAATTACATGCTGCTGATTGCAGTGAGAGCAATTCAAAAGAGGTATGCACCTAATCATTCCTCCACTCCTCCCCTTCACCTTTTTATGCTGGCCATCTCCTCTATGTCTGTTGTTCTGGATGAATGTCTCAATCAGAAACATCAGCTGTTCATTTCCCTCAACAGATCCTACCTGATCCACAGAGTTCCTCCAGCATCTTGCATGTTGATACTATCCCAATTACCAGTACCTGGCCCTTGACTATGTCTGGTGATTTAAGCGTTTATCCAGGTATTTTAACATGTTGCAAGAATACTTGCCTCCATCACTTTTTTAGAGATCCGTTCTAGATTGTAAACACTGTCTGGCTAAAATAAAGTTTCTAGATCCCTTCTAAACTTCTTAATCCTCATCTTAAATATATTTGCTTCAGTTTTTGATATCTCCATTTTGGGGGAAGTTTCTTGCTAATCTATCTGTGCCACTCATAATTTTGTATATATTTATTGGCTTCCTTTCCTAAGCTTATCCACCCTGC
This sequence comes from Hemitrygon akajei, assembly GCF_048418815.1. Taxonomy (NCBI): domain Eukaryota; kingdom Metazoa; phylum Chordata; class Chondrichthyes; order Myliobatiformes; family Dasyatidae; genus Hemitrygon; species Hemitrygon akajei. The sequence goes on from NC_133131.1 coordinate 154,658,943, forward strand.
CCTGAAATATTTATTTACTTCTTTGTTTGTTCACTAATTTATTCATTCATTCATGCATTCATTTATATTTTACTGTAGCTTATAGTAATTCACTGTGCCTGCACTATGCTGCTACCACAAACTGCTAATTTTACAACTAACATCGGTGACAGTAAACCTGATTCAAGTTCTGAAGTACATCAATACCTTTCCCTATGGCTTCAAGGAGTGAATCTTGTTCTAACCATTGCAACACACAGAAAATGCTGGATGAACTCTGCGGGTCAGGCAGCATCTATGGAGATGAATAAACAGTCGACGTTTCGGGCTGAGACCCTTCTTCAGGACTGGAGAGAAAGGGGGAAGACAACACAATAAAAAGATAGGGGGAGGGAAGAGAAGGGGGATATCTAGAAGGTGATAGGTGAAGCCTGGTGGGTAGGAGAGATAGAGGGCTGGAGAGGAAGGAATCTGCTAGGGGAGGAGTGAGGACAATAGGAGAAATGGAAAAAGGAGAGGACCCAGGGGAAGTGATTACCATATGCTCTTCACAATCAAGACACAGGGAAGACTGCAGATGCTGGAAACCTGGAACATGACATAAAATACAATATAGGAACTCAGCAGGTCAAGCAGCATCCATAGAAGGAAATTTCTCTCCATTGATGTTACCTGGGTTTCAGCACCTAAGTTACAGGGAAAGGCTGAACAAGTTAGGTCTTTATTCTTTGGAGCGTAAAAGGTTTAGGGGGGACTTGATAGAGGTATTTAAAATTATGAGGAGGATAGATAGAGTTGACGTGGATAGGCTTTTTCCATTGAGAGTAGGGGAGATTCAAACAAGAGGACATGAGTTGAGAGTTAGGGGGCAATAGTTTAAGGGTAACATGAGGGGGAATTTCTTTACTCAGAGAGTGGTAGCTGTGTGGAACGAGCTTCCAGTGGAAGTGGTAGAGGCAGGTTCGGTATTGTCATTTAAAGCAAAATTGGATAAGTATATGAACAGGAAAGGAATGGAGGGTTATGGGCTGAGTGCAGGTCAGTGGGACTAGGTGAGAGTAAGTGTTTGGCATGGACTAGAAGGGCCGAGATGGCCTGTTTCCGTGCTGTAATTGTTATATGGTTATATGATGCTGCCTGGCCTGCTGAGTTCCTCCAGCTTTTTGTGTGTGCTGCTCCAGATTTCCAGCATCTGCAGAACTGCTTGTGTTCAGGGGAAAAAAACCTAACTGCATCTCATTATTATTTCTATGACAGTCCTACTCCCGATTTCTTTATCTGCATATTAATTTGCATTGTTGAAGTGATGCGTCAGACTAAATTAAAATTTGATTATTATACCTCTGTGCCACAGGTCCCTTTGTAAGTAACTTGCATGGCTGAGTTGGATTTTTATTCGTGGTAGTGACGTACAAGCATTTGTTTAATAAAATTTCCATCAACAATTAAAACGGGAGGAAACCTACAGAGATGGCATGCATACTCTGCTTAGCTGTACACACTGATGTTTCAATCTTCCTCACAGGTGTTGTCTGCATTTCAATTACTAACACTCCTCTGGTTCTGTATGGCACATGAGGTCAGGTTCTCCCCCAGCGATCTGAGCATTAGAATCTTAGGGACACGCAATCATCAACCATTTAATTACTGTACACAAATACTACCATACCCGCATTTCATTCCCTGCACATTTCCCAACCACTGCCCCCAGATTCTACCACTCATCCCACACTGCAGGGAAATTTGCAGTGACCAATTAACCTACCAACTCACATGTTTCTGAGGCGTGGGAGGAAACCAGAGCACCCAGAGTAAACCAGCATGGTCAAAGAGTCAGAGGAATCAGGATGCATCTTTCAACTGGACCAAGGGGCTGGAAGCTGACCCACTTTCCCACATTTCATGACAAAAGGTACTGAAATGGTCACACACACTAACACAATCCCCTGCATGTGAAGGAGATACTGCGCAGAGAAATATACCAACAAGTAAAATGTAGTATTTTTAGTCCCTTATGCCTTGGTTATTCAAGAGCCTGACCAGGTGTCTACAAAATGTTGTCATTGTATCTGATTCTACCACCTCCTCTGCGAATGTGCTCGCTCAGTACAAAAACCTTTCCTCTCTGATCCCCTCGAAACTTCCTTCCTCTCCCCATAAACCCTTTTATGTTAGATCCACCACCATGGGAAAAATGTTCTTACTGTCTGTCCTTTCTTTGCCTTTAGTATTTTTATAACCCTTAGCAAACCTAGCCTTTGCAATCTCTCCTGAGGACCAAAGCCCTCTAATCTGTACAACATCCCTATGCTAACCCCAAGACTTCTTCTGTGTCCAAGAATGGATCATTATCAATCTTGGATATCCTTAGTAATTGAGCTTCCATGGTCATAGAGTCCTGTTATTTTACAGTAGGGGAAAAGGCCTTTTGGCCCAGCTTCTTCATGATAACCTGTCTGTCTGAGTTCGTCCCATTTGCCTGTGTTGGAGCCATATTCTTCTAGCCTTTTCTATTCATGTACATGTCTTTCAAATACTGTTGTTGTCATCTGAAGGAGGCAATTCCAAAGATCTGTGCAAAGAAATTTCTTCTCAGCTCGGTACTGAATGGCCAAATCCCTATCCTGGAACTCTGTTCTCTGTTTATTATCTCACCATCTCAGTGAAACAGCCTCCATCCTCTTAGGATTTTAATTGCCTCAATGAGATCAGTTCTAATTTTCCTGAATTGCTTTGAACATGGACATTTAAGTCCAATGAGACTCATCTTTGCCTTCCTGTGTATTAGACACAAGAAGTAAAGAGAGGGATTCTAGATGTCTTTTTCCTGTTCTTACCCTGATGATTGTGTAGAATAAGCTTGTATTCTCTGGATTATAGAAGACTGAAAGGAGATCCTTTTAAACAAAAATTGGAACTGCAGCATTCAACAGGATGAATGCATGGAGGATGTTTCCACTGACTGGCGAGTCTAGAGCCTGGGGCCAGAGTTTCAGAAAACTGGATGGGCAATGTTGAATGATATGTGGAGACCTTAGCCATTGTCAATACCGACCATTGTGATATGTACCAGCTGCTCACCCAACCAACTCAACCTGCTCCCATGGCTTCATGAGACCCTGAAGGCTAAGCAGGTGCTACACCTTGCCCAAGGGTGACCTGCAGGTTAGGAACACAATCAGCTATTTGAGTCGTGAGGTTTATTTTGACCTACCAGAGGACTGCCAGTAAAAGGCATGTACTATAATTTTAAATTCAGCAGGCTAGGAGCATCTTATACCTCCACTGGTAGAGACAGATCTCTACTCTGCCACCCAGATCAATAATAGATCACTGGATCTTAAGGGAATCAAGGAGAAGGTGTTGTTAAATGAGATGGAAGATCAGACATGATCTTCATGAATGACAGAACAGGAACCAACCCCTGCTCATATTTCTTAAGTTCTTAGGTCAACAATCTAAATGGAGAGCATTCTGTTTCCAATGATTCAGCATCATTTGGACCCCCATGAAAGACGTTGCTTTGAAACATGGAAATGGATTTGATCTCTGAATCTACAGCCGTTACATGATACTGCAGCATGCACCAGGAGGTAATTGGGGAGCTAATTGCAAAGCTAACTGCTCCCCAGTGTCTTTGGGGCCCATTTGGAGATGATAGGTCAGCTCTGACTCCTCTAAGTCAGGAGCACAATCAGCTATTTGAGTCATGATGTTTATTTCGACCTACCAGAGGAATGCCAGTAAAAGGCATGCACTATAATTTTAACTTCAGTGATCACTAATTTTTAAATTCGAAGTTGCACTGAATTACAAAGGCGGAGCAGAAGTTTCCGTAGTCCTACAGCATGTGAACAGGCCCTCCAGTCCACCACATCCTTGCCATCCATTTAGCTACATTAATCTGGGACAGCATGGCAGCATAGCAGTTAGCTCAATCGCTCTACGACAACAGTCACCAATCAGGATTTGATTCCCACTGCTGTCTATAAGAAGTTTGTCTGCCCTCCCTGTGGGTTTCTTGCAGGTTCTCAGTTCCCTCCCACATTCCAAAGACATAGGGATGAAGGTTAGTGAGTTGCTACGTTGGTGGCAACACAATCCTCAGAATACATTGGTTGTTGATGGAAAATGATGCATTTTGCTATATGTTTCAACGATTTGATGTACATGCGACAAATAAAGCCAATCTTATCTCATTTAAGCGACACACACAAAATGTTGGTGGAACGCAACAGGCCAGGCAGCATCTAGAGGGAGAAGTACAGTCGACGTTTCAGGCCGAGACCCTTCGTCAGGACTAACTGAAAGGAAAGACAGTAAGAGAAAGATAGTAATCTGTTACTATCTTTCCTTTCAGTTAGTCCTGATGAAGGGTCTGGGCCTGAAATGTCGACTGTGCTTCTCCCTATAGATGCTGCCTGGCCTGCTGCGTTCCACCAGCATTTTGTGTGTGTTGCTTGAATTTCCAGCATCTGCAGATTTCCTCGTGTTTGCTTATCTCATTTACTTACATTTGCTTCTGCAGCCTTGTTTGCTTTGACAGTTCAAGTACTCGTCTGAGTGTTTCTTAAATGCCGTGAGTGTATCTGCCTTCATCAGCTCTTCAGACAGCACATTCCAGATTCTAACCATCCTCCGTGTGAAAGAGCTATCCTCATACCCCCTCTAAACCTGCGGAGAATCAAGCAGCCTATCCAACTAGTTCTCTGTGCCTCCAGGTGCATGGGAGCTGATGTAGCAGTAGTGCAATTTCTCGAGTGGAGTATGATGTTCTTCTGAGGGCTTGTCTATTGGTGGGTCTTCCTGTGAATGTAGAGGCCAATTGGGGATCCACGTAATCATACCCTCTTTGCCACTTGCTGATCGCCACAGGACATAATCCAGGATGTTAGGGTAGATTCTCTTGATGGAGGACGCCTGTGCGTGACTTTGTCTAATGTGGGGAGGCTGATGCACGGGCAGCCACCACACAGATAGGGGCCAGGGTCCGGTGGCATGGAGTGCAAGACCACTGAGGACCCTTCACTGCTGCGGCCTTCCTCCACCTTCCATGACATTGTGACGTGTCATCATCTTCCACCAGCTCCGTCATAGTGATCTTGGTTGGATCACTCTTTGTCTGGATCTTCCCCTTGTACTAACTGCCATGGGTGACCCTACCAGGAGCTAAGTACCAGACGGCTAAACTCCAGGTGGCATTGCTCTCGGGATCTCAGGAACTTGTCCACCATAAGGTGACTTAACTCGGAGAACACTAAACCCCCTACTTCTCACCTTAAAGCTACTATCTTAAGACACCCCCACTCTGGGAAAAACAATTGTTACCATCTACTCCGTGTATTCTGCATCAAACCAATCCTTTTGGTTTCTGGTGGAGAAGCCAAGAGCATCTTCACAGGCGTTAATTATGGTGGATTTCTGGGGAATCCGGGCACTGTAGCCAGTCTGCAGCAATGTTCTATTCAACAGTCTGCTCAAAGTAATGGGTCCCTCCCCATTCCCAGCCAGAGAAGTTGTTGTCTAATTGATGCTATGACATGGTGGCAGAGTCAACGCCTCACAACTTCAATGATCCTGGTCCAATCCCAACCTCCAGCTTCTTCCAGGAGAAATGGTTTCCTCCCACATCCCTAAAACATGCATGCCAGCTGCTTATATGGCCACTGTAAGTTGTCTCTAGTGTGAAAGTGATTGGTCCCTATTCCTCTAAACCTTTTCCTACCCATTTATTTATCCAAATGGCTTTACTTTTACTGTAAAAGTGGACACTGGATCGCTGGCTTAGGCCTATTTCCATTCTATAATTTCAAGTTCCTGGGTGTCAAGATGTCTGAGGACCTAACCTGATCCCAACATATCGAAGCAGCTATAAAGAAGGCAAGACAGTGACTATACATTAGGAGTTTGAAGAGATTTGGTATGTCAACAAAAACACTCAAGAACTTCTATATATGTGCCATGTAAAGCATTCTAACAGGCTGCATCACTGTCTGACATGCGAGGGAGGGGGTGGGGGGGCTACTGCATAGGACCGAAAGAAGCTGCAGACGGTCATAAATTTAGTCGGCTCCACCTTGGGTACTAGCCTACAAAGTACCCAGGACATCTTCAAGCAGCGGTGTCTCAGAAAGGCAGCGTCCATTATTAAAGACCTCCAGCACCCAGGGCATGCCCTTTTCTCACTGTTCCCATCAGGTAGGAGATACAGAAGCCTGAAGGTTCTCACTCAGAGATTCAGGAACAGCTTCTGATTCCTTCACTATCTGATTCCTAAATGGACATTGAACCCATGAACACTACCTCACTTTTTTAACAGTTTATTTCTGTTTTTGCATGATTTTTTAATCTATTCAATATACATATATTGTAATTGATATATTTATGTATTATTTATTTTTCTTCTATATTATGTATTGCATTGAACTGCTGCTGCGAAGTTAACAAATTTCATGACTCACGTCAGTGATACTAAACCTGATTCTGATTTATTGATCTATGAGTCCATGATATCCTCAGAATTGTCAGTGAGTGCTCACTTTTTATTGGTCTGGCCCTGAAGCCATGAAAGCATTTCAATGTAAGCAAAAGAGTTTCAACAAAGAAGTGACCCTGAAACCGTCAATAATGATGCTGGCTGCACAATCCAAGCAACAGTAAAGGCCAAACACACACGACTTATCAGTAAGATAGAGGCGGGCATGTTGTTTCCATGGTAAATGACACTGGTACTAGGGGATATCGCCTCAAGATTCGGGGGGGAATAGATATGGGACAGGTGAGGAGAAACTGCTTTTCCCAGAGAGTAGTGAATCTGTAGAATTCTCTGCCCAGGGAAGCAGTAGAGGCTACCTCATTAAATATATTTAAAACACGGTTGGTCAGATTTTTGTATAGCAGGGAAACTAAGGGTTATGAAGAAAAGGAAGGAAGGTGAAACTGAGTCCACGGTCAGATCAGCCATGATTTTATTGAATGGTAGAGTGTGCTTGACAGCCAGATGCCCTGCTCCTGCTCCTATTTCTGACTGATAGCCGTTTCACGGTAACCTGAAAATGGCAGCATTTTAAAAAAAACTAATTAAAAATGAAATCCCCCCCCCCCCCCCCGAGACATTAACACATCCTCTTTTTGAGGTGGACGAATCTCTGGATATTTGCCGGCTAGTCCACCACCAAAAGGAGAGGATGCGTAAGTGATTCTGGAGTGATTTCACTTTTAACCAGATCTTTTTTTAAATGCTGCCCTTTTTTTGCAAGAAGCCTGTGGGATAGAGGCTGGAGTGGCAGCAACCCACAGATTCACGTGGACATGGGAATTTGCGCTCCACTCGCACGCAAATGCTCCTACGCCAATCGTTTTATATCACGTTCCATAGATCCAGTAAGAAAGCTGAAGGCCAAATCCATCCTGGTCTTTGTTAAGTAATGTGTTAAAAAAAAACCAAAAGCAATATTTATTCAGCTAGATGCAAGAAAGACTTATAATTACAATGTCAGGAGAACTACTGCACCGAATAAAATTGTGATAATTGCAGCTAATGCACTGGGTCATTATTAAAGTGTGGTGAAATATCAACCATGGAGGAATAATGGATAATCTTCCTTCTGAATGGAGGGGTTGTGTAAGTAAATGTGAAGCCGTTTTCGTCACAGAGAAGCTGAGCCAGAAATCGTCTCGTGCATTAAAGGCTTACTTTAAACTTTTGAGCATGGGCTACGGGGTACAATTAATTTGCTTTTAAGTAGTTAATGCACTATAAAGATCTTTTAAGATGCAGATTAAATCAGATTAAAATAAAAAGTGAGCAGTTTAAAAATAATAATTATCAACAAAAGTTTAAGCTCACAGTTAAAGTCATATATGATTTGCACATTTTTAAAGGTAATGTCATTGAAGAGTAAGACCATAAAACACAGGAGCAGAATTAGGTTATTCAGCCCACTGAGTCAGCTCTGGCTGTTTTATTATCCCTCTCAGCCCCGTTCTCCTGCCATCTTCCCATAATCTTTGGCACCCTTACAAATCAAGAATCTATCAACCTCTGCTTTAAATATACCCAATGACTTGGCATCCACAGCCATCTGTGGTAAAGACTTCCAAAGATTCACCACCCTCTGGCTGAAGAAATTCCTCCTCATCTCTGTTCTAAAGGGATGTCCTTTTATTCTGAGGTTCTGCCTTCTATTCTGTTCTTTGTTTAATTTGGTCTTTAAATAATTTCATTGTTGACATTTTTTGCAATCTACAACTATTTCTTCATAATTACTTATATAATATTTTCAGATTGTGAAGCTTTTCATATTATTTCAGATTTTGAGTTTTATCGCATTAAACAGCTGCTGATGAGAGAACAATAATGTTTTATCTTTTTTTTTCATTAATTTCCTCAGGAGTAAGCCATTTATCCATTCAAGTCTGTTCCACTGTTCGATAAGATAATGGCTTATTGATCTTGGCCTTAGCTCCACTCTCCTGCCTGTTTCTCATAACCCTTGACTCCCCAGTAGCCTAAGATACTGTGTATAGAGGTAGACAGGGAGGTAAACAAGGTGTTTTGCATGCTGGCCCTCATCAATCAAATTTAAGAGTTGGTATGTTACATTGCAGTTGCAGAAGACATTGGTTAGATTGCTCTTTGTATGTGCTATTGTGGTCTCCCTGTACTAAGAAGAACATCATTAAACTAGAATGAGATCAGAGATTGACAGGATGCTGCCAAAACTCAAGGGCCTGAGTATAGGGAGAAGTTGAACGGGCTGGGACTTTATTCCGAACAGCGTAGGAGATTGAGGAACAATCTTATAGAGGTGTATAGAATCATGAGAGGTACAGATAGGGTGAACGCACAAATCACAGCGTATGTTTAAGGTGAAAGGGGAATGAGTTAATAGGAACTTGAGAGGCAACTTTTCACCTCCTGGAATGTGCTGACAGAGACAGGTACGTTAACAACATTTGAAAGACGCTTGAGTTTGTACATGGAGAGGAAATGTGCCTGTCCTAGAGTCTTCCAAATGTTGTTATCATACCATACCTGTCCAAGAGTCTTTCAAATGTTGTTAACGTACCGTACCTGTCCAAGAGTCTTTCAAATGTCGTTAATGTACCGTACCCGTCCAAGAGTTTTTCAAACGTTGTTAATGTACCGTACCTGTCCAAGAGTCTTTCAAATGTTGTTAATGTACCGTATCTGTCCAAGTGTCTTTCAAATGTTGTTAATGTACCGTATCTGTCCAAGTGTCTTTCAAATGTTGTTAGACAGATAATCAGAATCAGATTTATTATCTCTAACTTAAATGACACATTTTTCTTGTTTTGTGACAGCAGTAAAGTGCACAGACATAAAATTATGAAAATAAATAATGCAAAAATAGAAGGAATTACAAGGTGATGTTCATCAGGATGTGTGAAAGTAGAACTAGGTTAGCTGGGCATCTTGGTTGACATGGGCCATTTGGACCTGTTTCTGTACTCTATGATTCTATGACAGATTCTCAGAGTAGCTCTGGTTTAGTCTCCAGTAGAGAATTCCAAAGACTCCTGACCTGTGAAAGAAAAAAATAAAATCCTTCTCACCACTTAAAACATTCTGAAACCATATCCTCTATTTCTAACTTTCCAAGTGAGGAAAATTCCTCTTCTTATCTACTTTGTCACATCCTTTCATCTGTTTGTATTTCTGTGAACCTGTTTGCCAAAATCTACATCCAAGTTTCCTGTCAAACTTATTAGCAAGTGCCGGAATAAATCAAAATTGGCCTAAAGAAAGCAGTGCCTGAGCAAACTTAAGAATTCTCACGGCACTTTTTGTTTTACATTTGAAAAGTTTTAGAAGTCCTTAATATCTTTCATAACAAAAACAGAGACTGCAGAAAACACTTAACAGACCAGGTAGCAACTGTGGAAGAAGCAACAGTTAATATTTCAGGTCTGACACCAGGATTTGTTTCTTCTCACAGATGATGCCCAATCCACTGAGTGTTTGCACTATTTTCGGTTTCATTTCAGATTTCCAGCATCTACAGTTTTCTTAATCTTAGTTATCTTTTTTTTTTGCCCAGCCGCACTAAATCAAAGAGGCGCGTCAGTTTGTAACGTATCTTTGACTGATATCATTTAAAGATAAAACAGGTCTCTTTGAAGATCATAATTGGATGTTTGTCATCCAAGGGTACACAATGTATCAAAAAGACAGGCAGGTAGTCAGAGAAGGTGGGTGACTTTGTCAGCAAAAAATGAAATCAAATTGTTAGAAAAAGCTGACATGGGACTGGAAGATGTAGAATCCGTGTGGGTATTTTAAGAAATTGCTAAGGCGTAGAAGACCCTGATGGGAATTATACACAGGCCTCCAGACAGTAGCCAGGATGTGGAGTACAAATTATAATGGGAGATAGAAAAGGGCAATGGTGGATAGTCTTGGTAGATTTCAATATGCAGATAGATTGGGAAAATCAGGTTGGTGCTGAATCCCAACAGAAGGAATCGTATAACACCGATGAGATGGTTATGGTTGAGCCCACTAGGGGAAAGGCATTTCTGGATTGGATATTGTGTAATGAACTAGATTTGATTATGGAGTTTAAGTTAAAGGAACCCTTATGAGACAGTGATCATAATGTGATTGAATTCACCCCACAGTTTGAGAGCGAGAAGCTGAAGTCAGATGTATCTGTATTACAGTGGAGTAAAGGGAATTACAGAGGCATGAGAGAGGAGTTGGAAAGTTAATTGGCTGGGAACATAGCAAATCAGCGGTGGCTGGAGTTTCTGGGAGCAATTTGGAAAGCACAGGATACATACATCCTAAAGATGAAGAACTATTTGAAGGGTAGTATAATAGAACCATGGCTGACAAGGGAAGTCAAAGACACCATAAAATCCAAACAGAGGGCATATAATAGAACAAAAACTAGTGGGAAGTTAGAGGATTTGGAAGCTTTAAAAACCAACAGAAGGTAACTATAAAAGCCATAAGGAAAGAAAATATTAAATATGAATGTCAATAATACAAAAGAGGAACTTGAGAAAATCTGAAGGAGCTGGAAACCCAGAGCAACACACACAAAATGCTGGAGGAACTCAGCAGAACAGGCAGCATCTATGGAAAAGAGTGAACAGTCGATGTTTCGGGCTGAGACTCTCCATCAGGATGCCTGAAGTTTTTTTTTGGAAATATAGAGACTAAATTGGTGCCCTGCAAGAATATCAGACTGCCAGAAAATGACGCTGGAGAGGTAGTAATGGGGACAAGAAATGGCAGACGAACTTACTAAGTATTTTGCATCACTCTTCACTGTGGAAGACACTAGCAGTATGCCAGAAGTTTGAGAGGGTGAGGGAGCAGAAGGGAGTGTGGTTACTCTTACTAAGGAGAAGGCTCAAAGGTCAAAAAGGTGACAAGTCACCTGGACCAGATGGACTACACCTAAGAGTTCTGAAAGAGACAGCTGAAGAGATTGTGGAAGCATCAGTAATGGTCTTTTGAGAATCACTAGATCTGGAATGGTTCCGGGAGACCAAAGAACTGCAAATGTCACTCCAGGGAGGGAGGCAGAAAAAGGGAAATTATAGGCCAGTTCGTGGTTGGGAAGATGTTGGAGTCCATTCTTAAGCATGAGGTGTCATGGTATTTGGGGGCACGTGATAAAATAAGCCAAAAGCAGCATGGTTTTCTAAAGGTGAAAATTTGCCTGACAAATCTGTTGGAATTCTTTGAGGAAATAGCAAGCCGGATAGACAAAGGAGAGTCAGTGGATGTTGCTTACATGGATTTTCAGAAGGTCTTTGACAAGGTGCCACACACAATGGGCCAAATGGGCCTAATTTTGCTCCTATATCTTATGGTCTTATGATCTCAGTAAGAAAAAAAATGCTCAGAATCCTTAAAAAGATCACATTAAATCAAACACGAGGAAATCTGCAGATTCAAGCAACACACACAAAATGCTGGTGGAACGCAGCAGATCAGGCAGCATCTATAGGAAGAAGCAATGTCGATGTTTCGGGCCGAGACCCTTCGTCAGGACTAACTGAAATAAAAGATAGTAAGAGATTTGAAAGTAGGAGGGGGAGGGGGAAATCCGAAATGATAGGAGAAGACTGGAGGGGATGGGGTGAAGCCAAGAGCTGGAAAGGTGATTGGCAAAAGGGATACAAAGCTGGAGAAGGGAAAGGATCATGGGATGGGAGGCCTAGGGAGAAAGAAAGGGGGAGGGAAGCACCAGAGCGAGATGGAGAACAGGCAGAGTGATGGGCAGAGAGAGAGAAAAAAAAGGGGAATAAATAAATCAGGAATGGGGTAAAAAGGGGAGGAGGGGCATTAACGGAAGTTAGAGGTCAATGTTCATGCCATCAGGTTGGAGGCTACCCAAATGGTATATAAGGTGTTGTTCCTCCAACCTGAGTGTGGCTTCATCTTGACAGTAGAGGAGGTCATGGACAGACATATCAGAATGGGAATGGGACATGGAATTAAAATGTGTGGCCACATTAAATCAAAGATGCTGCTTGCCAGATTTCCATCATCTGAAGCACAAAATAAGAGCCCATAGTACAGGAAAAATGTGAGCAGGAGGCAAAGAGTGGGAACAAAGGGTTTTTTTCTGGTTGGCTGCCAGTGACTTGTGGTGTTCTGCAGGGGTCAGTGTTGGGACTGTTTCTTTTCACGTTATATGTCAATTATTTAGATGATGGAGTTGATGGCTTTGTGGCCAAGTTTGCAGACAGTGCAGAGATAGCTATGGAGGGGCAGGTAGTGTTGAGGAAGCAGAGAGTCTGCAGAAGGACTTAGACAGATTGGGAGAATGGGCACAAAAGTGGCAGATGGAATACAGTGTACGGTCATGCACATTGGTAGAAGGAATAAAGATCTGCACTATTTTCTAAACGAGGAGAAAATTCAAAAGTCAGAGGTAGAAAGGGAAGTCTCATGCAGGATTCCCTGGAGGTTAACTTGCAGGCTGAGTCAGTGGCAAGAAAGGCAAATTCAATGTTAGCATTCATTTCAAGATGGCTGGAATATAAAAGCAAGGATATAATGTTAAGGCTTTATAAGGCATTGATCAGACCATACTTGAGTATTGTGAGCAATTTTGGACCCCTTAAAAAAAAATTGCTAGCATTGGAGAGGGTCCAGAGGAGATTCACAGGCATGAACCCAGGAATGAAATGGTTAATATATGAGAGGCTATTGATGGCTCTGGGCTTGTACTCACTGTTGTTTAGAAGAATGGGGAGAGATCTCATTGAAACCAATTGAATATTGAAAGGCCTAGGAGGAGAATCTGGCGGTCGGGCTGGAAAAGGAGAAGCCAGCAGTTGGGTCAAAGAAGGAAAATCTGGCAGGCAGGTCGGAGAGGGAGAAGCCAGCATACAAGCTGGAGAAAGATAATTTGGTGGTCTTGTCGGAGGAGGAGAAGCTGACAGTCAGGTTAGAGAAAGAGAAGCCGGTGGTCGGGTTGGAGAAGGAGAAGCAAGCAAACAGGCTGGAGAGGAGAAGCTGGCGGGCAAGTTGGAGGAGGTTCGCAGGAACTGACCTGGGTGCTTGCCTGCCGCTGCTGTCCAGGCGAGAGGACACTGGAGGCGGTGTAGCGTGGCAACCGTGCTTGGTTGGGTGCTGGCCTCTCCCATCGGTGCTGCCCTCCAGTGTTCGATCGGTAGAATAACAGGCTGTATTGCCGGGAGCTGTACAATCAATTTGGATGTTGCTCAGGGCCTTGGACTATATATGTGTTTTCTTGCGTAGCAATGCGTGTGTTTTTTTCTCTCTCACTATTTTGAAAGTATGTTATGACCCTTGGCCCCAGAGGAACGCTGTCTCATGTGACTGTATCCATGTATGTTTTGAATGGTAATTAAACTTGATTTGATTTGATTTTGATTTTGATTTGATACATAGCATGTGAACTTCATTAATTCTATGCACATATTTACTTACCTCCAGAGTAAACCGTAATGCCAAATAGCAGTGACAGGAGTTTAAAATGAGAGGAATTTATGGAGAGGCTCTTTATTCACCTAACATTCTCCCAACGTAACATTATTAATTCAAATATTTCTTCTCTTCCTGAATTGCTAAAAAGAAATATGAAGGTGCTGGGTATTTGATACTCTTCTCCAATATTTTAATGTAAGACCCATAGACTTTCCTCCCTGACTCTGCTCCATGAATAGCATCCATGGTGGATTATTATTTCCAGTGATAGTGACCGATCTCCTCTTCAGGTTACCCGGCTCTCTGCCTCTGTGCTTTTTTAATTCAGTTGTGTTTGCATTTCAAATAAAGTAAACTGGAGTCGCAGTTTCTTTATTCTCAACCGGATGTAAACAGCATTTATTGTTCACCTCCAACTGTCCTTGGCTTGCTAGACCATCTCAATGGGGAAGGTGGGCTTGTCCACCCTTGAAGGCCGTCCACGCGACAGCGTTGCTCCTCTTGCGCCCAACCCAGAAGTAAGCTGCATTATGCATTGTGCCCCAGGCACATGCTCTCTAACCCACTCACTGATTGCGCAGAGGTGAGTAGCAAGTGGAGAAGCAATTCTCATCAGTGTTGAGTTGCCCGTCGTCTGATTGTGACCTTGCCAGTGATGTGATCAGTGTTGATTTAAAGTGGTCCTCCCCTCTCTATTCTGCCCTTGTAAGCAGTTTAATTTCACTGAAATCAAAGGAAGGCAGTGACATTTCATTACTTTTGCTGGTGCTAATCCAAGCACTCTGGTAACAAAGCACAATGTTTACTCTTTTTGCACAATTTAACCCATTAATCCAGGAGTTTTCGGTAGTCCAACATAATTACAATAGATGACACTAATTCCTTTCTTTACTGAAACGCAGGGGCAAAACACTGCAATTATCTTTCATGTAATGGTGAAAGTGATGATTCGTTTTGTGGCTGTGCAGTCATTATGGTGAGTGCCAGGTTTACAAGATCTGAGTGTATCGAATTGCTGATTTATCTGAAGGCGTTTAGAAAGAAGCCTGTCTGCTTCCACACCATGAAAACTACTGGATTGCTTTAAATGCATAAAGCTGAAAGGCAAAAACAGAAGAAAGAAGAAAAATACTCTGAAAACTACATTCTTCCAGCTTGAAGAGTCTTAATACAAGGTCTCAGTTTAATTACACTGTGAGAAATTACAGCTCTGTGCAGAGGACTGTCATTAGGACCAAGTAACGTGTTGCTAGGAGAATGTGTAGTCTCTGTTTATTTCCCATCTTTTTCTCTGAACACTGTAATTGCTGGCTGTGTACCCTTCCACTGACAGCCAGATTGTGTGAGGAATTTGTGACTTTGCTTTGTGTACGCTCCAGAGATTTACACTGGAATTTCCATGTGTGACAGTCAGAACACTTCAGCTGATCCGTAATTGGCACCCTCAGCCTGATGAATTTTGGAGTGACCCAGATAGGAGCTGGATAATGAAGTGTACAACAGAATACATAAAGCATGTGTAGATTGCAGAATGGGGTCTTTTATAACTTCAAGCTTATTATGTCCTGCTTCTCTACTTTCTGACACTGAAATAAAAGAAGCTTAATTATGCATCTTGGTTAAAGAAATGAAACAAATTTTCCTTGCTAGTGCTTGAAGTTAACAGGCACATCTAAAAAGCAAGAAAATTCCTCTGTAGCACCAATTACTTCATCAGATTAGAAGTCTGTTAAAATATGAATTTCTTTTAAGGACCAGTGTCCGACCCATGAGATTGAATTCTGAAATGTGACTCATATATATTAGTGTCTGTTTCTAAAACACCTTTATACAGAGTTAGATGATCAGATCTTGCTATTCGCTAGGCTAATTATGATGAGACTAAGACCGTTAGGTTGGGAAACAGCTTCTTCCCCTCGGTTATGAGTCTACCGACACCAACCAGGTCCCACCACATATGAAGTACCAGTAGTGTTATACTGTTTACTTCTTACCTTGTATTGTAGATGCACCTTATTATTTGTTAATTTATTTGTGGTACTATTACTTTATGTGTTTTGCACCTTGGTCCAGAGGAATGTTGTTTTGTTTTGCCAACACATATTCTGTTTGGGTAGCCTCCAACCTGATGGCATGAATATCGATTTCTCCTTCCAGTTAAAAAGTCCCCCCCCCCCTTCCCCTCATCCCCATTCCCCAACCTGACCTTTTATCTCTTCACACCTACCTGACACTTCCTCCTGGTTTCCCTCCTCCTTCCATTTCTCCTGTAGTCCACCCTCCTCTCTTATCAGATTACTTCTTCTCTAGCCCTTGACCTTTCCCACTCACCTGGCTTCACCAATCACCTTCTTGCTAACCTCCCCCCCCCCCACCTTTATATTCTGGCATCAACCCCCTTCCTTCTTAGTCCTGAGGAAGGGTCTCGGCCTGAAACATTGACAGTTTATTCATTTCCATGGTTGCTCTCTGGCCTGATGAATTCTTCCAGCATTTTGTGTGTACAACAAACTTAATTCCTGGCATAGAGTCATAGAGCACAGAAACAAACTCATCAGTCTAATTGGCCATACCTAGCAAGATGGCCATCCGATAACGAGCTGCGAAGGAAATTAGTCTACATATAATATTTGGTGGTTAGAAAGCTGAACACAAGAGATTTTGCAAATGCTGGAAATCAAGGCAACATACACAAGATGCTGGAGGAACTCAGCAGGTCGGGCAGCAGCACTGCAAAGGAATTTTGGGCCGACACCCTTCATCAGGATGTGCTGAATGGTCTGGTGTAGAAAGATGAAACATAACATTATAACAAGGCATGTCAGGATGTTTCTTCTGGTGAGTGTTGTATTAGGGTGTAGAATTAGTTATTTTCCATGTAGTGTTCTGATACTATAGTTTCACTTTCCTAGAGAAAACATTTGGATCACAGAAGTATCAGGATCCAATATGGGGGAATTTTGAATAAGGAAACACTATTATAAGATTAGGAGGATTGGGGTGGGGCATTTAAAACTGAGCAATTTAATACAGATATACAGCTGATAATACAGAATCTGAGGCCACAAACCAGGCACGCCCAGGATCCTCTTCAGTTTGCGTATAAGGAGAAGGTGGGAGTGGAGGATGCTATCACGTATTTGCTGCACAAATCACTCTCTCACCTAGAGGGGGTCAGTTGTGCTGTGAGGATTACATTCCTTGACTTCTCTAGTGCCTTTAACACCATCCAGCCCAAGATCTTAAGGCACAAACTAACGGAGATGGGAGTAGACTCTCACATGGTGGATTGGATAGAGGACTACTTGACAGATAGACCTCAGTATGTGCGGTTGGGAGACTGTAGGTCTGACACGGTGATCAGCAGCACAGGGGCGCCGCAGGGAACCGTACTCTCTCCGGTCCTGTTCACCCTGTACACATCAGACTTCCAATATAACTCGGAGTCCTGCCATGTGCAGAAGTTCACTGATGACACGGCCATAGTGGGGTGTGTCAGGAATGGACAGGAGGAGGAGTATAGGAAACTGATACAGGACTTTGTGATATGGTGCAACTCAAACTACCTGCGTCTCAATATCACCAAGACCAAGGAGATGGTGGTGGACTTTAGGAGATCTAGGCCTCTTATGGAGCCAGTGATCATTAATGGAGAATGTGTGGAGCAGGTTAAGACCTACAAGTATCTGGGAGTACAGTTAGACGAGAAGCTAGACTGGACTGCCAACACAGATGCCTTGTGCAGGAAGGCACAGAGTCGATTGTACTTCCTAAGAAGGTTGGCGTCATTCAATGTCTGTAGTGAGATGCTGAAGATGTTCTATAGGTCAGTTGTGGAGAGCGCCCTCTTCTTTGTGGTGGCGTGTTGGGGAGGAAGCATTAAGAAGAGGGACGCCTCACGTCTTAATAAGCTGGTAAGGAAGGCGGGCTCTGTCGTGGGCAAAGTACTGGAGAGTTTAACATCGGTAGCTGAGCGAAGGGCGCTGAGTAGGCTACGGTCAATTATGGATAACTGAACATCCTCTACATAGCACCATCCAGAGACAGAGAAGCAGTTTCAGCGACAGGTTACTATCGATGCAATGCTCCTCAGACAGGATGAAGAGGTCAATACTCCCCAATGCCATTAGGCTTTACAATTCTACCGCCAGGACTTAAGAACTTTTTAAAAGCTATTATTAATGCTTTTTGAGATAGTGATTTAGATGCATATCATATTTTTTACTGAGTTAAGTATTGTATGTAATTAGTTTTGCTACAACAAGTGTATGGGACATTGGAAAAAAGTTGAATTTCCCCATGGGGATGAATAAAGTATCTATCTATCTATCTATCTATCTATCAATTTCTCACGGAGTCTCTCAAAGTTTCTTCCCGAAAGCATATAGGAAATACTTAAAAAGGAAGCAGATGCATTTTTGAGAGTTCAAGGGATTGAGGGCTCCGTGGAATAGACACAAAAGATCAACTATCATCACATTGATGGTGGGGATTGAAGAGTCAACTGGCCTTCTCCTGTTTCTATTATGTAATCTGATCTTTGACATCCATCTGATTAATACTGTGGTGCTAAAGAAAGAAAAGTGAAAATTATGGTTGTGAGAAAAGAAGTTTTATTCTACTTTTTCTTACGATCAGGAAAGAAAATGTTTTAATGTTGTTGTATTGTATTGTTCATTCTCAAACCCTGTAATCTTTTGCCCATTTCCTTATCACCCATGAATTGTGTGTTCACTAAAGCTTCAGAGCTCAGTTAAGAATCAATACTGAACCACATTTAATCCAGGATGATTTAGAATGGAAAACTTGTTTCACTGATGGAAATTAATGAACCAATGGGGATTTCTGGACAATCTAGTGGTTTATTAGTGATATTGAATATGAGATTTATTTACTTGAATTTAAGATCTATGTGTTCCAGGGTGGAGCTTGAGGTCCACTTTCCAAATCAATAGTCCAGGCAGTACTGTAAACGAACTACAAAGCTACCGTACCTCATTTTCTCCAAATTGTTCTGCTTCTGTCCAATGGACTTCCAACATAATGTAATTGTTAAAGGCAGGGTTAAAAGCAAAATTGTGAAGAGCAAAGCAAGTCCAGTGTCCTCATTCACCATCGTTGGCATGTCCCGGGCCGTTACTGAAGATCAAAGCTCGAAGGTTGATCAGAAGTCCTGAAACTGAAGCCCAGTGGCCGGACCTCAGAGTCTACGAATCTTTGCGAGTCCACTGGAGCAGTCGAGGGCCCGGTGTCCATGAATCCATGAGTCTGCTGCAAGCTGGGCACCAAAGGCAGCCTGTCCTGGGGTTAGAGGACTGTGGATAGGCATTGGGAGGGAGGAACGGGGCGTGTTTTGCTGCTGGTGCTTTGTCGCTTGGCATGTTCTGTTTTGTTCTGCTCTATGGTGGTGCTGGGAAGTGTGGTGACACTTGCAGGCTGCCCCCAGCACATCATTGAGGGTGTTGGTTGTTTACGCAAGCAAAGCATTTCACTGGGTATTTTGATGTACAGGTGATAAATAAATCTGAATCTGAATCTTAATTATTTTCCAGCTGCTGGCCAGGGTAGAGGTGATTCCCTTTGATGTAAATCAAGCTGAACCTTTAGTGAAAGCTCATGCAGTTGAGAGCATGGAACCCCTTCCTGGAGCACTGCCTGTACGTTCTCTTCTACCGCGTCATTCTATGTCATACAGCAATTTTTCTGGCATTAGGCACATGCTGGAAAGGTCCACTTACTAACATTGATAAGCACTAACTGAAAATCTAAAACACCGCAGATGCTGGAAATCTGAAATTTTAAAAAATATGCTTGACATATTCAGGGTGCATCTATGCAATGGGAAGCAGCTGATGTTTGAGGTCAAAAGCACTTCAGCTGACAACCTTTGACCTATAATATTAGCTATCCAATAAGATGGCAGTGTGTGCGGATGCAGCGGCCTTTTGGCGACCAACCAAAGATGCTTTTCTCTTTGTAAAATTTGATTTTTACGATCCATGGACAATTCTGCTCGAAGAACTTCGGGTACTGCAGGGCTACTCCATCAGTGAGCTGTTCGTGGATCGGAGTAGCTGGACTGGTGTTGGCAGCAGAACCGGCTGTGATATCGAAAGGGTCAGCGGACGTGTTGAAGGGGTCAGCTGAGCTGTCGAAGGAGCTGGTCAGGATGTCAGAGGAGGCTGCCAGGTTATCGGGTGAGCTGGCCTGGATATCAGAGAAGACCATTGATGTGTTGGAGGAGCCAGTTTGGGTTCGGAGGAACTGACCTGACTGCAGACCGTGTTGCTGCCTGCTTCTCAGAAGTTGGTGCAGTATTACTGTGGGAGATTGTGTTAGATAGTTCATTAGTGATGGCAAGACTTTGTTGGACAGTGATAATGTAAGTTACCACAGGCCTGGTACCCTTGTCTGGTGGATGGACAGTCAACACAGAGCTGTGTAGCCTCAATTGTAGCAAGAACTAGGCCTCAAGCCTCGGGCTTGCCTGCTGCTGCAGACCTGGTGAGAAGTGCTACAGCATGGCGTCCGAACTTGGCTTGGGCCTGGCCTCGCCCATCAGTGCTGCCATCCTGTGTTTGAGCGGTGGTATGACAGGCTGGATTACGTGCTTCTGTGCACTGCCAGGAGACTATACCATCTTTGCTGGACATTGTTGCTCTGGGTCTTGGACTATATGTGCTTCGTTTTTCCGGTGGATATGCTTCTTTGCTCAATATCTTGAATTATGTTCCTCAGTAGTTTGAAGTTTGCTCGCTATTTTGAATGTTTTGCCCCTTGGCCCCAGATGAATGCTGTCTCATTCAGCTGTATCTATGTATGGTTTGAATGATAATTAAATTTGATTTGATTTTGATTTAATACTGAGCGTCATAGGAAGTCATTCCTACCTGTGGCCATCAAACTTTACAACTCCTCCCTCGGAGTGTCAGACACCCTGAGCCAATAGGATGGTCCTGGACTTATTTCCACTTGGCATGATTAACTTACTATTATTTAATTATTTATGGTTTCATATTGCTATATTTCTTCACTATTCTTGGTTGGTGCGGCTGTAACAAAACCCAATTTCCCTCGGGATCAATAAAGTACGTCTGTCTCTCTGTTGAACTATGTTTTTTTAATAGTTGCTACCTAACCTACTGTTGTGTCCAGAATTCTCTGTTTTTATTGTAGCATGAAGTAGTTTATTTATGGTTTATACTGATATCATTGTACTCAAAATTAACATCTGTTGTAGAGAAATGTTTATGTACAGTTTTCGCAGGAGAATGCCCTTCACTGATAGCTATTTTCTGTTTAATCGAATCACATATTTTAATGCAGAGTATTGTAAAACAGCCTAATCATACCAGTGGAACAAAGTA
Organism: Hemitrygon akajei; assembly: GCF_048418815.1. NCBI lineage: Eukaryota > Metazoa > Chordata > Chondrichthyes > Myliobatiformes > Dasyatidae > Hemitrygon > Hemitrygon akajei. The sequence continues at coordinate 154,680,228 of NC_133131.1, forward strand.
AACGATACCAATGTTTCAATGCTCAGATTTTAAGATAATCATTTGATTTATTGTTGGATGCAGATGTCAATATTTATGAACTTTGCATAATCTTGTGTTGCCTCTGCATGCTGCTGTCCTTAATTAAAAGTTGTTAAAACATTGAACATCATTTCACAATAAGATTGCTCAGTCCCTCGGTTTGAGCTGGCTATGGGCATGGTCTTCTCAGGTACTTGAAAGTCAAAGGGTATCTGTTCAGTTTAAGAACATGAGATCATAAAATAATAGGAGCAGAACTAGTCCACTCTGCCACCTCACCATGGCCAATCCTCTCTCCCTCCCAGACCCAATCACCTGCCTTCTCCCCATATCCCCTCATGCCCTGACTAATCAAGAATCTCAAGTCAAGTCAAGTTTATTGCCATTTCGACCATAAACTGCTGGTACAGTACACAGTAAAAATGAAACAACGTTCCTCCGGACCCTGGTGCTACATGAAACAACACAAAACTACACTAGACTATGTGAGGCAGCACAAGGCTACACTAGACTACATAAAACAACATAAAAACTGCACTAGACTACAGACCTGCACAGGACTACATAAAGTGCACAGAACAGTGCAGGGCAGTACAATAGTTAATAAACAAGACAATAGGCACAGTAGAGGACAAACTGCAGTATAATAATAAATGATGTAGATGTCAGTCTAGACTCTGAGTATTTAGGAGTCTGATGGCTTGGAGGAAGAAACTGTTACAAAGTCTGGTCGTAAGAGCCTGAATGCTTCGGTGCCTTTTGCCAGATGACAGGAGGGAGAAGAGTTTGTGTGAGGGGTGCGTGGGGTCCTTCATAATACTGTTAGCTTTGCGGGTGCAGCATGTGGTGTAAATGTCTGTAATGGCGGGAGGAGAGACCCCAAAGATCTTCTCAGCTGATCTCACTATCCGCTGCAGGGTCTTGCGATCCGAGATGGTGCAATTCCTGAACCAGGCAGTGATGCAGCTGCTCAGGATGCTCTCCATACATCCTCTGTAGAATGTGGTAAGGATGGAAGGTGGGAGATGGACTTTTCTCAGCCTTCACAGAAAGTAGAGACGCTGCTGGGTTTTCTTGGCTATAGAGCTGGTGTTGAGGGACCAGGTGAGATCCTCCGCCAGGTGAACACCAAGAAATTTGGTGCTCTTAACGATCTCAACGGAGGAGCCATCAATGTTCAGTGGAGAGTGGTCGCTCCGTGCCCTCCTGAAGTCAACAACCATCTCTTTTGTTTTGTTCACATTCAGAGACAGGTTATTGGCTCTGTACCCGTCCATTAGCCGCTGCACCTCCTCTCTGTATGCTGACTCGTCGTTCTTGCTGATGAGACCCACCACGGTTGTGTCGTCGGTGAACTTGATGTTGTGATTCGAGCTGTGTATTGCTGCACAGCCGTGGGTCAGCAGAGTGAACAGCAGTGGACTGAGCAAGTGTGATGGTGTTGGAGATGCTGCTCCCGATCCGGACTGACTGAGATCTCCCAGTCAGGAAGTCTAGGATCCAGTTGCAGAGGGAAGTGTTCAGGCCCAGTAGGCTCAGCTTTCCAATCAGTTTCCAAGGAATGATTGTGTTGAATGCTGAACTGAAGTCTGTGAACAGCATTCGAACGTACGTGTCTTTTTTGTCCAGGTGGGTGAGGGCCAGGTGGAGGGTGGTGGCAATAGCGTCATCTGTTAAGCGGTTGGGACAATATACCATCTACAGGGGGTCCAGTGAGGGGGAAGCAGGGTCTTTATATGCCTCATGTGAATCTATCAACCTTTGCCTTAAATATACCTAACGATTTGGCCTCCACAGCCACCTGTGGCAATGAACTCCACTGATACAGCACTCTGGCTAAAGTAATCTAACCATGTATTAATGCATTGAAACTGAGCTGAAATTAATCTCTGGTGTCCAGAGGACATGTTCAACCTCTTAATGGCTACAGCCATTCTTCAGCTCGACACAGACATAAATATATCTTCAGGCTAACTCTGGGCACTCAACTTGTGGGTTAATCTCTGCGCGCGGTGTGGAGTCTGAAGCTGTGCCCGCACTTCCCTCACAAAAACGTTCAGATGAAAACAATTTTGTTTCCTTGTCTGGGGCAGTTTCATTGAGTGTTTTAACAGGAATAAATTGGGAATATAATGCACAATACACAAGTGGGGAAGCTGATTATAATGTCTAGGGAGGAGGATTTCAACACGCCCCAGGGCAGTATATGATTTACGTTTGCACATTTTTAAAACTGGTGTAGTATCTCCAACCACAACTTGAGCTGGCTTAGCCTTCCTTAGGTGTCGGCTATATCATCGCATCCAGACTCGTGATAACGTGCCTCCAGTTATATCATGGTCCACTGATTGATAAATAATCCTATCAGTAAAGCTGAAAAGAATCCTGATTCAGCACTCCAGTAGTGGCATTTTTTTTCTTTGAATCTTCCGTCCCTGAGGAATATACATTAGACCAGTTTATTCCCAAATGCTCTGCTTCTTAAAACTCTATCTGATTTAATTTTTTGATCTGCATCTCTATTTCATTTCTGATTACTGGACTCCATCCTTATTGATTATTTTTCTCTTACAAAGAATAAGAAGAAAGGATTTGTCTAGCAGCTTGAGAATTTGATTGAACACATTTATGAATAACCCAGAGCTGACAGGCCCACTGAGCCTGTCGACATTCACTGTGCCTCGGTGAATTGTTCTCTTGCCTCGGAGACAGAAAACTGTTTTCCTTAGACGGGAGCACAGCATCTCAGGTGACATTCCAGTGCTGGACTGACGGAGTGATAGCCTGTGCTTTCTGTTGGATAAGGCACCAAATGGAAGTTTCAACTGCCTAGTATCCTGGGTATAGAATTGATATCTTGAGGAGTTATACTTGGTGTGCTGCCAGTCACCAGACATCACCAGATGTTCAGGGTGAAAGTTGAGATCGCTGTCTCATGCACAAAGTACATGTATGCACAATGAAAACTTCACTTACAGCAGCATTGCAGGCACATACACGAAGTTATTGTAAGAAATAATGCGATATAATCAAAATAACAAACAAATGACTACCAAAAAAATCAACAATGAACAAAAAACTTCAGTTGTGGTACAACACAAAGTACACCGCAGATGCTGTGGTCAAAGCAACACGTACAACAAGCTGGAGGAACTCAGCAGGTCGAGCAGCATCCGTGGAAACGAGCAGTGACGAAGGGTCTCGGCCCGAGACGTTGACTGCTCGTTTCCACGGATGCTGACCAACCTGCTGAGTTCATCCAGCTTGTTGTACGTGTGGTTGTGGTACAAAGTGGTTAAGTGTTAATGGACTTGCTAAACTGAGGTGATTATTAGGACTGTTCTACTTGATTCAAGAACCAAATGTTTGAAGGGGAGAAGCTGTTTCATGAACCTGATGTTGTGGTTCTTCAGGATTCTGTACCTTCTGCCCAATGGCAGCTGTAAGAAGATGGCATTACAGGGTGGAGGGGTGCTTTGATGACAGACACTGCATTTTTGAGGCAGAATCATGGTAGCAGGCTTTTTACATGGAATTTGGCCAATTACTGAAATGCTTACGTTTCAAAAGTGCTCATTTTGACTATCGTTGGGATGTACTGAGGCCATAAAAGATACTATATAAATAAAGGTCTGTCACTATTTTTAGTAGTTTCCAACTTCTGTTCTGCCCCATTTGAATCCCGAACCCTGCAAAAAAATGATTTGTCGGCCTCTGAGGACTGCTGTGGATGGCAGCACTGAACGGTAATGAATCACTCGCCGATGATAAATGGCACTGTTACCAAGCATATCTCTTATCTCTCCCATTTAGATGGACCATGACCCCAGGAACCCCGCATACATTGCTGCTCAAGGACCGCTTCCTGCCACGGTGGCAGATTTCTGGCAGGTAAGAGCTTTGCTGACCTTTCCAGAGCATAATAATAAGAATTAGAGGAACAGACTCTTGGTTCAAAAACTGCTGGAACAATCGGCAGCTTTAATCAGCAGTTGACACTGGTATCATCAAAGGTCAAAGTTTAAAGTAAATTTATGATCAAAGCACATATATGTTAGCATATTCTACCTTGAGATTCATTTTCCTGCAGACATTTACAGGGAAAAAATAAATCAAATAGAATTTATTATCAAAGTACATACAGTATATGTATGTCACGCTATACTACCTTGAAATTAATTTTCTTGCAGACATTTGCAGGATAAAAGGAATCAAGCAGAATTTTATGAAAAACTATATGTAAGCAAAGACTGACAATCAGCAATGAGCAGAAGAAAAGAATTTGTGCAAATAAAAATAATACTGAGAAAATGAGTTGTAAAGAGTCTTTGAAAGTGAGTCTATAGGTCGTAGAATCAATTCAGAGCAGTGGTAAATGAAATTATCCACACTAGTTAAGGAACCTGATGTTTAAAAGGCAATAACTGTTCTGGAAGCTGGTAGTGTGGGACTAAAGGCTGGTTTATACTTGTGCGTACGGGCTACGCCATAGCCATGATTTTCATTTCTGCGTCACTCTACGCCGTAGCGAGCATGTGTTGGTGTGCACCAAAACGCTAGTTGGCGGTGGGGTTTCTATGCCACTGTGTTGAGCTTCTTTGTGACAGACGTGGGCGAGGAAATGCATTTCAAACATTTTCACATGTCGGCAGGTAGATTTGACGATTTGGTTCATCTGTTTCGCATCGGTGTACAGACATGGCGGAGAAGAAGCAACCGGAAATGTGTAGGAGGAAATGCGATGCTACCAAGTGAACCAATCACAGTTGTTGCGGTCTGCATCGCCGCGACGTGCGAGTTACTTTTTTAGGGAGGTGCATGGCACCCTACGGCATAGGGTACGCGGTACCTATGGTGTAGATGCGACGCACAAGTATAGATTAGACTTAAAAACACAAAATGCTGGCAGAACTCAGCAGGCCAGATAGCATCTATGGGAGGAGGTGGTGACGACGTTTCAGGCCGAAACCCTTCATCAGGAGTGAAGTAACATGGGATGGTCAAGGAGGGATAAGAAGTGGGGGGAGGGATGAAGTAGAGAGCTGGGAAGTGATAGGCTGGAGGGAAATGAGCTAGGGGGAAGGTGGAGAATTATGGGAAATAAAAGAGAAAGAAAGGTAGGGCTGGGGGGAGATTATAGTGAGGGGGGAAAAAGAGAGAAAAGGAGAACCAGACTAAAATTATAGATAGGGATGGGGTAAGGGGGGGCAGGGGTATCAACGGAGGTCTGTGAGTTGGATGTTCATGCCGGCAGGTTGGAGGCTACCCAGGCGGGAGATAAGGTATTGCTCCATCGACCTGCGTGTGGCCTCATCTTGACAGTAGAGGAGGCCATGGACAGACATATCGGAGTGAGAGTGGTCAGTGGAATTGAAGTGTGTGGCCACAGGGAGATCCCGCCACTGCTGGAGGACCGAGCACCGGTGTTCGGCGAAACAGTCTAACTTAAGATCAGACTTAAGGCTCCTATACCTCCACCGTGATGGTATTAGAGAGAGTATGGCCTGAATGGCAGAGATTTTTGACGATGGATGTTGTGACAGTGCTCCATCCAGCACTCAATGGTGGGATGGGCTTTATCTGTGATGGACCGGGTTGTATCCACCACTTTCATTCAAAGTCAATATTTTAAAATGCCTAGTGGTTGAGTGGGATTTATCTTTGCAAGGGGAGTGGAAAGAAGAGGTTCAAAGGTTCATTTTATTATCAAAGTATATATGCAAAATACAACTCTGAGATTTATCTTCTCCAGATAGCCGTAAAATACAGAGAACCATAGAAGAAGTTGAAAAAAAGAAATCAATCCCCCCCACATGAAAAGAAAAAGAAGCAAACACTCACAAACCCCCAAAACCCCTCCCCAGCCCCTCCCTCACAATAAAAGCTAACAGAAACCCAAACCCCCAGCCCCCCGATCGGCAACAAGAAGGAATAGGCGAGAACACAAAAAAAAGACATAGAACTGAAAGAGGCCAGTATGAACTATAGTCCAATCCATAAATCTCAGAATTTCAATAACATCTCTGACAGTATCGAGACCCAGTCCGAGGGCAGTGACACGAACCAGCAGCCTCTTCCAGAACCGCTTGCTCTCCTCCTCATTTGCCTCATTGTTTCAATCTTCCTTGACGCTTTAATTGGCAAGAAGTGTAGTCGATCATGTCCTCGCCTCTGAGCTCCTCCTCGCGGTGGCTCACGCTGGCATTTCCTTCCTGGAGGACAGCAGAGCGCTAGCTCACTCGATCGAACTACAGACCGTAAGCCCCAGGCTCCAGCAGTTTCAAAAACAAAACGAAGATAAAAAGAGTAAGCGGAAGACATAGAAAAACTGAAATAATTGACCATCTGGAAGATGTTCGCTGTTCAAATCGTTGTTCGATGGTGCCATCTTGACCGGATGCGGGAGGGTGGAAGATGGAGGAAGTTTCGGTGAAAGCCCTGGACTTGGTCAAGGCAGAGGGTAACTGTAGTGCTGAATGCAAGCCTGGCTATTAACTACAACTTCCAGTTAAACGAATAATGGGTCATCATTTAAAACTAAGCTGCGTCGAAGTTCCTTCTTGCGGAGGCAGTAATTCTCTGCAATTCCCTGCCTAGGAGAATGTGAAGCCAGGATCACTGGGGCTCTTCAAAGAGGGAGTAGATATTTTTATTTAAGATCGGGGAATTTAGAGCTGCACAGTAGTTGATATCTGTGCAAGTCAGTCAATTGAATGGATAGCGATGTTTGAGAGGCCAAGTGGCCTGCTGCCACACCTGTTTTCTAACAAACTTACATTCTTTCTGATCTTCAGTTCCACTGACCTCACTTACAGCCAAACCAAATTCCTTTTTGCCTCAAACCTCCGCGCTCCACTAGAAATGCATGAGGCCCTAAATTCAACACCTTCCCTCAAAATAAAACTGAGCCCAGTTTAGCTGTCCTTGTTGGAGAGAAACAGAGTAATGATAGTAACAGAGCAGTTTACTAAAGACACAAGAGGCTGGATATCTGATTTATGTGCTGGAGGAATTCAGTGGGTCAGAGAGAGGAAAATGGACTGTCGACTGTTTGGGTTGAGACCCTTCTGGTTAGTGCTATTATCTTACAGTGCCAATGATCACCGACCAGAGTTCAATTCTCACCCCTGTCTGTCAGGAGTTTGTACGTTCTCCCTGTGACCGTGTAGGTTTCCTCCGGGAGCTCATGTTTTCTCCCACGTTCCAAAGACATTCCGTTGGAGTTAGGGTTGGTAAGTTGAGGCCAGGCTATGTTGGGACCAGAAGCACGATTGCACCAGTGGGCTATCCCCAGCACAATCCTCGCTGATCTGATTTGATGCAAATGATATGTTTCATTCTATGATTCAGTGTTTCAATGTGCATGTGACAAATAGAGTAAATATAATTTTAATCTTAATATGGACTTCATCAACTCTAGTCTTGACCAGAAACATCAACTGCCCACTTCCCTCCGCAGATGCTGACTGACCCCCTGAGTTCTTCCAGCAGTTTGTATTTTTTTTTCTCTCTCGCAAGCAGTTTTCACCAATCACAGCTTGGATACATTTAGGCCAGCTTTCAGTCTTTGAGCTTTAGAAAGATTTCTGAACGCTCTCGTCAACTGATATTCCCAAAATTACCAAGTACTTTAATGAGGTTTCCTGACTTCCCCCTCCAGAAACTCTGCAAGATAGGAATGGCCTGTGTTACATCCCTTTGGACTACAGAGAAAGTAACAAATGCTTCCTTGTTTGGTGTGACCACTGCATTTTTAGTTACTGTCTTAAAAATGTATTTCTTCTCATTTTGATTATAGCTTCTCCAATCCCTGTACCAATCTTATGGGAAGTGAGACATTGGAAAGTTAAGTGACATTGTTGTAAAGTGGCTGGGAATGAGCCTTTTGCATTTAGCACTAGTGAAAAGAGAAATTTGTGTTTCTAAGATAAAATGTAATTTTTATAACAATTCTATCATGGTTATACTCCTTAATATTTCCAATGCAATTATAAACTCTTGAAGAAAATAATAAAATGTACTAAAACCTGAAAATTCAATTTCCTCTGCAGCTTGGCAAACAAAACATGAATCAGATCTTTTTTAAAATCTCTTCTTCTTGGGGGTTTGTGATTTCTGAGTGTGACCCATGATACTAGTAATTACCTCTTCACGTTTGTGACCGCAGTCTCTTGTGCTTTCCTTCAGATGGTTTGGGAAAACGGCTGTGTGGTTATTGTCATGCTGACGCCCTTGACAGAAAATGGAGTCAAACAGTGTCACCATTATTGGCCAGATGAGGGTTCAAACCTCTATCACATCTATGAGGTAAGGTGCAGGTCTTTGCAGTGTAATTCACTGAAGAACAGTACAGTGGATTCCAGTTAATTGGGCCATCAGTTAATCGGGTTAGTCACTTGTTTAGAATAACTCTTAAAGAACAAAATAATCAAGAAAATAGTTGTGATTTCTCTGTATTTATTTGGGCCACTACACTGCTTAATTGGGGCAGAAGACTGTTGCTGAATAGTCTCTAACCAGCATCAGACGAGTGGACTTGCATGACAGTTAGACACTGCACTATGCTTAGAGTGAACAGTTTTTAAATAGAGTCAGTTGCGTGTGCTTGTATTAAAAAAACGGTGATTTTTGTCACTGATAGTTGGCAAGACAACTCAAAATTGTTTTGCTCACTGGGGTTTCATGCATTAAAGCTTAGAGGATAGAAATGGCTGGGAATGAAAATGAAACGACTTCACTACTTCAACAAGTTAGGAACTACAAAAAAATTGAAAGTATCGAAATCATCCTGAATGCGACAATGAAATTTAAGATTTGGAGGACACAATTCTCAAAAATTGTATGAGGGCAGTCCTTTATTTACGTTTATCTGCAACAGGTTTCTGTGCTGATTTTGTTCATTTACTGCCAATCAAAAGAACATAGCAGCGAACACTGGATGAATTTCTCCACCGATAACTTCAGGGAACTAATACACGGTTTTATAGTAATGTAGTACTATTGATAATGTTATAATTTGTTCTGTATTTTCTTTAAAATACATAATTTGTTAAACAGTAGTTTTTCTTTTTTATACCTTTTTAACTATTTCCATGAAACTTTGGCTAATTGGGCCAAAATGTACTCATCCCGATACGTCCCAATTAACTCGAATCCACTGTACTTCATTCATTCAATCTGACTCTAACATTCATAGCAACATTAAAAATGAACTGTTTGCTAGCTGAACATAATCTTCAACAGACAAAGTTAGTCATGATGACAGTACCTATCTGCAGAGTATTATTTTAATTAGCTGGCTTGGTGCCATATGTCCTGGCCAGCCGGCATACCCCTCTCAGTTTTACTATGTAACTACTGTAGGGACCTGATGTCACAATTTCACTGAGTCCTGATGCAGGGTTTTGACCCGAAACCTCAACAGTTCCTTTCCTCGCATTTATTTATTCAGATACAGTATGGGACAGGCCCTACTGTCCCTTCCAGCCACACCGTTCAGCAATCCCCCGATTTGACCCTAGCTTAATCACAGGACAATTTACAATATTCAATTAGCCTACCAACTTTGGACTATGGGAGGAAACCCATGCGATCATGGGGAGAATGTACAAATTCCTTGCAGACAGTGGCGGGAATTGAACCCGGGTTGCTGGTACAGTAAAGCATTGTGCTAACCACTACCATACCATGCCACCTTATACCACTGAGGTCCTCTAGCAGACTGTTTGTTGTTCACTGAATGACTGCTTTTTAATCTTTCTAATTTCACATTACTGTCCCGTGTTTATATTCGCCAAATCTTAAATACGCGGATATTACATTACTTCAATTGCCAGCCAGTGGTGTAGTGGCATCCTCACCGGACTTTGAGGCAAGTGGTGCTGGGTTCGAATCCAGCCGGCTCCTTGCATACTTTCCAATCGTACTGGGCTGAGCAACAAGCTAGCAATTTGGCCTGGTTAAAAAAACCAGACAAAATGCTAAAGAAATGGAAAGGAACAACAATTACCTCAATCACCACCAGTAACTTGATGTCCTATTCAGGACCATTATTGTATTGTCTATGGAATTAAGCCAATGCTTTACAGCATGCTATGGAGTCATGGAGTCACAGTGTTACAATCAAAATTTAATTCCAGTGGGTGAAAGAAAGCTGAGCAGAGGGCAAACTAGTAGAAGATTGAGGAGATGCTGAAATGATTCTCGGATTAATGCGATCTCTAACTAAAATGAAACAGAAAATATAAAAAATATTTAATGACACTTCGAAACTGTCAAAATGTTTTATTTGACGAGGTAGTGAGTGCATCCCCATAAACCTTGACTCAGAAAGCATGAATGTAAAACAGTAGTCACTCAATGTAACTGTGAGAGAGAAGGAATGGAAATTGTAAGTGGGCCCCATTCCCCAAGTGCTCTGATCATGAATGATCTGGCATGAAAGGGACAGCAGCTCATATTTGTCTGTTGTGAGTTTGAATCACAATGGTGTTTGCCTGTTGTGAGTTTGAATCGCAACGGTGTTTGCCTGTTGTGAGTTTGAATCGCAATGGTGTTTGCCTGTTGTGAGTTTGAATCGCAACGGTGTTTGCCTGTTGTGAGTTTGAATAGCAACAGTGTTTGCCTGTTGTGAGTTTGAATAGCAACGGTGTTTGCCTGTTGTGAGTTTGAATAGCAACAGTGTTTGCCTGTTGTGAGTTTGAATAGCAACGGTGTTTGCCTGTTGTGAATTTCAATAGCAATGGTGTTTGCCTGTTGTGAGTTTCAATAGCAATGGTGTTTGCCTGTTGTGAGTTTGAATGGCCATGGTGTTTGCCTGTTGTGAGTTTGAATCGCAACGGTGTTTGCCTGTTGTGAGTTTGAATAGCAATGGTGTTTGCCTGTTGTGAGTTTCAATAGCAATGGTGTTTGCCTGTTGTGAGTTTGAATGGCCATGGTGTTTGCCTGTTGTGAGTTTGAATAGCAATGGTGTTTGCCTGTTGTGAGTTTGAATGGCCATGGTGTTTGCCTGTTGTGAGTTTGAATAGCAATGGTGTTTGCCTGTTGTGAGTTTCAATAGCAATGGTGTTTGCCTGTTGTGAGTTTGAATGGCCATGGTGTTTGCCTGTTGTGAGTTTCAATAGCAATGGTGTTTGCCTGTTGTGAGTTTGAATGGCCATGGTGTTTGCCTGTTGTGAGTTTGAATAGCAATGGTGTTTGCCTGTTGTGAGTTTCAATAGCAATGGTGTTTGCCTGTTGTGAGTTTGAATGGCCATGGTGTTTGCCTGTTGTGAGTTTGAATGGCCATGGTGTTTGCCTGTTGTGAGTTTCAATAGCAATGGTGTTTGCCTGTTGTGAGTTTGAATGGCCATGGTGTTTGCCTGTTGTGAGTTTCAATAGCAATGGTGTTTGCCTGTTGTGCTCTGGAGCATTACATCCCATTGGTGTTTCTGCTCACCTTGCTGTGGGATGGATTCCTGTGTCCTGTGGAGCTGAATGGCCCCCCGGTGCTTCCCTTTCTTATATTCCCAGGTCTGCACATTAGTAAAATGGGGAGACATCCAATGAACTGTCTTTCCCACCTCTTTCATTCCCCCAAGCTTGTCAAACCAGCTTCTAAAGTTCTCCCAGCCTAATTCCATACTCATAATTCCTTCTAATCTCTTTTCAGCTCAGCTGGTCCATGAGACCTACCTGGATCCCTCCAACTCTCACCTCAGTGAACCACTGAGCTCTTAACTTCCTTTTCATGACTCTCTTCTAACTATGATTATGAAATATTTCAAACAGTATTCATCCTCTCTCTCTCTCATAAGGGCTGCAGTGATTAAGCTGCAAGGTAAAAGTATATCAAAGGTTCAAGCTAGGTTTCAATAGGTACATTTAATGTCAGAGAAATGTATACAATATACATCCTGAAATTCTTCTTCGCAAGCATCCATGAAAACAGAGGGTACCCCCAAAGAATGAATGACAGTTAAATGTTAGAACCCCAAAGCCACACCAGCTCCCCCTCCCACACATTAGCAGCATTAAAGCAATGACCCCCCTCCCCCAGCAGCAAAAAAGCATCGGCACCCCCCACCGAGCACTGAAGCGCTTAATAAAGACACAGACTTGCAGTACCCCAAAGACTACTCGTTCACCCAGTAATTTGACATACCACAGGTCCTCTCTCTCCCGTTTCACATATAGGGAGACATTGTAATATATGGGCGGCACAGTAGTATATGGGCGGATGGTAGCGCACAGCCATTACAGCGCCAGCGACCCAGGTTCAATTCCGCTGCTGTCTGTAGAGACATTGTATGATCCTCCCATGACTGCATAAGTTTCCTCTCGGTGCTCCAGTTTCCTCCCACGTTCCAAAGATATAGGGGTTAGGGTCAGTAAGTTGTGGGCATGCTATGTTGGAGCCAGAAGCATTGTGGTACTTTCTCAGAGTGAGTAGGTTGTTGAAGCAATATGATGCACTTCACTCTATGCTTCGATGTGCTTGTGACAAAACTACTCTAATATTTTAGAGGTTTTCCTTGGGGGGGGTTAGAATCTGGAATGCACCTTCCTGAGGGGGTGGTGGAGACAAAGATCCCCAAAACATTTATTAGGTATCTAGACAAGGACTTGAATCTCTCAGACACAGGAAGTTTGTGGACCAAGTAAATGGGATTAGTATCGATGGCCCAACATGGATCTGATGGGCCAAAGGGCCTGTTTCTGTTCTGTATGACTGTATTGTTAGGAAGATAAAATCACTCTTGATATCTTTATGAAAGCTTATGTATGGTTTCAACATAAATGTCTGTAAATGAGTAAACCTGGATGAATAATTGTACGAATTACCGCCGCTATCTGTAAGGAGTTTGTACGTTTTTCCCGGGACCATGTGTGTTTCCTCCAGGTTCTCTGATTTCCCCTCATAGTCCAAAGATGGCAGGTTAGTTGGTCATTGCAAATTATGTACAATCTCAGAGTGTGTATACACCTACAAGGGGAGGATAGCAGATCATTTGTTCTGATAGATAAATCAAGATCTAGAGTAAGTTAAACTGCACCGCAGACAGAAGCCACACTGCCTTGAGAACCATGCAGTGTGTGGTATTGATGGAGCCTGCCTTCACTTCCCTCCTACATATTCTAATCAGATAAAAGATGGGACTGAGGAGGATCATGGGGAGCATGAACACAGCATGGACTGATTGCGAGACCCGTTTCTGTGCAAATTCTAGATCCTATCACCTTTAAATCCGTGTTGCAGTCCCGAGTTAATGTAAAGTAGGAACCACCCAAGGAGTTCAAGGAGCTGTTTACACGTGTAACAAAGTACATAATGAAGAAACGTGTGTAAAATAGTCACCAGTAAATCCAGTAGATTCTTACTCGGTGAATGTTAGAATGGCACTTGTGACTGATTCTAAAGGAGAAAGCAGATAAATATAGCGAGTAGAGAGTTAGGTTGACAGGATGAATTAGGAAGAAGATAATGTACAGCATGACCCTGAATGACCACAAGATATATGAGCAGAATTAGGCCATTCCGCCCATCAAATCTGCTCTGCCATTTAATCATGGTTGGTTTTTTTCCCAAACCCTTTCTCCTGCCTGCTGTCCATAAACCTTAACTATATTTATTTGATCACAAGAGAGTCTGCAGATGCTGGAAATCCAGAGTAACACACAGGCACAAAATCCTGGAGGAAATCAGCAAGTCAGGCAACATCTGTGCAGAGGAGTAAACAGTCAATGTTTTAGGCCAGGATCCTTCATCAGGACTGATGAAGGGTTTTGGCCCAAAACGTCAACTGTTTATTCCTCTCCATAGATGCTGCCTGGCCTGCTGACTTCATCCATCATTTCGTGTATGTTACCCCTTTTATTTGACCTGTTTCTATGATGTGGACTTTTGTAATAACCCCCTTAATTTTAAAAGGTTTTGTCAACTTCAGGTTAACCTCGTCTCGGAGCACATCTGGTGTGAAGACTTCCTGGTACGAAGCTTTTACCTCAAAAATCTGCAGACCAACGAGACCCGCACAGTGACGCAGTTCCACTTCCTGAGTTGGCTTGACCATGCCGTCCCCTCATCCACTCGGTCCCTCCTGGACTTCCGCAGGTACAGCAGCTAGACAGCACCCTGCACCTCATCCCAGTGTGCGCGTCCTTTAATTTCCCCCCTGCCGCCACTTGCTGCTCCGAGAGAGCTCGGAGGCGTTGTGGGGCATCACCAGTGAAACGAAAAGCTCGATCAGTAGTTCACCGGTAGACGTTGTGTGCCAACGTGCTGAAACGTTGGTTTTAAGCATCAGCTTTGCCAGATTCGAATGCTGGTGAGGACGTTGACTGCCAATTCGTAACTGGCATCGCAATGAAGAAGTTCAGGTAACGCAGCAGAGGCTGTACCTTCTGACTGCAGTTCGACAACTGATATGTCTAATTCATTTGCTCTGTGTCTCAAGAGGGAGCAAATTTACACTTTAAAGGAAAGTGTGAGACAAAAACAGAGCAAAAAGTAACCTGAACGTATGAAACTCTTTTAAATTTGAAATTCTGTTCGATATTTCCCTCAGCTGATGTGTCTTCTTGCTGTGCGCTACAGAATTTACTAACAGTGTTCACTCTTTAAATGGACAAACCTTATGTTGCCAGCTCATTAACAGTTGCCAGTGTCATTTTTGTGATGTTGCAGCTAGTAATATGAGCCCAGTTGCATAGTCACAAAAGTGATCATTGGAAACTGTGACTCTGCAGCAGGGAACAATGCAGGGGTGGGGCAAAAAAGGTCCTCTCCTTGGCCTCTAACGACCTTTGACCTTTGCTTGCTAACGGTTTGCATGGTGGCTTCTCTCTCGAGCTGAAGGCTGGTTTGTATCACTAATCGCTGTATGTTTTTGGTCACTTTGCTCGATTGAGGGTGAGGTGCGTCGCTGTACAAAGATAACACATGCACGCACGCACGCACACACACGCACACACACACGCACACACACACACACACACACGCACACACACACGCACACACACACCAGCGTTTGTAGGCTGAGTTGTTTGGCAGAGGTGAGCTTTTACAAGTAAATATTCCAGGTTATAATGCTGCCTATTCAAATTCAGTCTTATCTGTTTCATTGCAGAAAAGTGAACAAGTGCTACAGGGGACGCTCATGTCCGATAATTGTTCACTGCAGGCAAGTACAGCTCCTCTGTGATCTTTTTTTAATTAATCAAAGGGTTGGGGAAAGGGAGCCATATTAACTGACCCCAACTTGCTGATCATCAGCAGTAGTTCCCCAATAAATAGCTGATGGAACGGTGGGCCATCTCCCAGCCCTGCCCCCACACTCTGCAAGAACGATAAGTGAGAGAGATGACGGCAGCTGTTTTCTTCAATTGAATAACGTGGTGCTGATAAGCAATCTTTTTCTGTCTCCCCCCCCCCCCCTTCCTTTCTTATCGTTGGCAGTGATGGGGCTGGAAGAACAGGGACCTACATTCTGATTGACATGGTTCTGAATAGGATGGGCAAAGGTGAGAGTCGATGGCTTCTTTTGTTGCTTCCTAGCACGTACGCGCTCGGGTGTTGTGGCGACTGTTGCTCTTGGAAACCACAGGCACTTGCATTCGAGAGGCGGGCAAAATGAGAATGTGTTCGAGGCAGGTTCTGCCTTTGGCTTGGTGACCTGTAGCTATTTGCACTACCGCAGTCTCCGCTGTGGCTGTTCATTCCAAACTAAAGGCCAAGTGCTGCGAAACCGTTGAGTGCAATTAATGGCTACTAAACAGAAAAGCTATTTTTCTGAGAGCAGAGAAACTGAAAGATTCAATGTACTGTTAGACCGGAGGTGGATGGAGTTTACTTCTGAAGAAGAGGATAGAAATTTTCTATCTACCAGTTTGGAAAATGTTGAAGCATCTTGAACCTGAAGCAACTTTGTCTAATGACATTATTTGTAAAGGGTATTTTGAAGATTTTTTTTAACCTTTTGACCATACGTCGTAAAGCTGCTTTTCAAACCATGGGCTTAATGTTTGTACAATGCATAGGAAGGCATGTGAATTGGGCAGAAGAAGCATTCCGTTAAGTGGGCCTCCACTATGTTTTGCCCGTGGTCCATAAGGTTTGAAATGCTCTGACCTGGAGGTTTGTCCTCTGTTCAAACGGAGAGATCAAAGGGCAGAGTGGGCACCTTAGCCCCTGCTGGGCTGGTCGTTCCCAGGCTGTCAAAACGAGAGGCAAGCAATGAGTTTGCTCTGAAAGAATCCGAGCCTGGCTTCTGAGGCCAAGGCCCCCTTTTGTCTGTGCAAAAAAAATTTCGAAGCCTAGCGAAAGAGATCCCAGTGTTCATCTGCTGATCAAAGGCTAAAGTGAGGCTGTCAACCACTAAATCTCTCTTGCCAGTCTTTTGAAATGAAAGCCACGATGTGTGAATGTGGGGCTCGAAGAATGGGTCTTGCTTCGTTAACACAGGGTCAATAGTGGAACTTTGGCAAAAAGAATACTAGTTCACAGCTGCTGGTGTTTGAGGAGATGCTCTAGGTGAAAGAGTAGGAGATATAACTCCGGTAACCTTTCAGTGCATGTTAGCAAAACCTAGGAGGTTAAGATCAGTAGGTGAATCTGGTTCAACAATTGAGAAAGCTCAAATTTCTGAAACTATCATGTTGACAAATTTGGAGGGGAGTCAACTTTAAACAGAAGATCGCAATATCAAAGTTCAAAGTTAATTTATTATCGTACATATTTTTCACCATATATTACAATTACTCTGAAGTTCATTTTCTTGCAGGCATTCATAGTAGGGCAAAGAAATGAAATAGAATCAATGAAAAACTACACACAAAGACTGGCATTCTGTGAAAATACAAAAAGAATCAAGTCATAAATAATACTGAGAACATGAGTTGTAAAGTCCTTGAAAGTGAGTCTGAAGGTTGTCTTCAGTGATTGCTCAGTGTTATGGTGAGTGAAGATGTCCATTTTGGTTCAGAAGTCAGATGGTTGAAGGGTAATAACTGTTTCTGACCCTGGCGGTATGGGACCTAAGGCTCCTGCACCTCCTTCCCAGTGGCAAGAGTGAGAAGAGAACATGGCCTGGATGGTGGGGGTCCCTGACGATGGATGCTGCTTTCTTGTGGCAGCACTCCTTGTAGATGTGCTCAGTGGTGGGGTGGACTTCTGTGATCAACTGGGCTGTGTCCATGACTGTTTTGGTGTAAAAAGTAAAGGGTAATTATATAAATAAATCACAATCCAGAAAGCTGGAGGAATTCATCAGGACTGGCAGCATCTATACAGGCACAATCCCACTTCCATACTGGCATGTCTGATTGGCAGATTTCAATTCTCCTTTCCTTGCCTGCACTGACATGCCTGTCCTTGGCCTCCTCTGCTACCAATATGAGGCTATGTGCAATCATCTATAGATGCTGACTGTCCTGCTGAGTTCCTCCGGCTTTAGATTCTAGCAGCTGCATTCCCTTGATCTCAAACATTACCTGTGAAGGGGAAGTCGAGTGGGAAGGAGACAGTTACCAGTACAAAAAGTAGATCCTGAAACCACTGTTAAGAATGTTCAGTCCTCTATACAAAAGAGTCAGAGAATCTAGAGAAAAGGTTCATTCGGTGTTTGAATCATTGAAACGGGCTCTTCATCCCACTGCCCATCAACCTACTTATTCTCTATTAATCCTATTTTCTAATTCTCCCTATATTCCCATTAACTCCCCTCGGACACTACCACTTACCCACCGGCAAAGGGTAATTTATTGCTGCCAGTTAACCCACCGGCATGTGCAAAGAAGTGGGAGCACTCGGAGGAAGCCGGCACAAACGGGAAAAGAGCAAACTGCATATAGACAGCACCCAAGGTTTAGGTCAAACCTGGATCGCTAGAACTGTGCAGCTCCTGCTGCATCACAATGCCATCTTTCCTTCAGCCTTTGCTAGGTCCTGGCAACATCGTCCCATTAATTTTATCACCCTACTTTTATCCATAGACCTGCAAGTTATTTTGTCTCGAATGCCTGTGTGATTTACTCCTGAAGGACAAGATTGATTCTTTCTGCCATCCCTTCACACACTGAGTTCAGGTACATATCTGCTCTCTGTGAATAAATACTTTTATAGCTTCTGCCAAGAACTTTAAATCTGTGCCCTCTGGTCTTTGAACCGTTTACTAATTGCTTTAATTAACCTACCTAAACCTATAATGATCTTGTATTTCAATATTACATCACCACAAAACTTATTTAATACATTGATAACCCCATTTTCTCCAGCCTAACCTGACAAGCACAATCCTTCATCTCAGGAACTGTTGCATATCAGAATCAGGTTTATTATCCCTGGCACAAGCACAGGGGAGTCGACAGATGCTGGAAATCCAGAGTAACACACACAAAATACTGAAGGAACTCGGCATGTCAGGCAGTATCTGCAGAGAGGCATTTCAGGCCAAGACCCCTCCTCAGGATGGGAAAGAAAGGGGGGAAGACCCAGAGTAGGAATGTTGGTGGGGGAGAGGAAAGAGTATAAACTGGCAAATGATAGGGGAAGCCAGGAGATGGGGAAGGAGGGTGGGGAAGGGGTGATGGAGTGAGAAGCTGAGAGATGAATTTGCAGAGAATGATTGCTGAACGTGGAGGCTCGTGGGGTGGAGGTAAGGACATGGGGAGCTCCATCCCTGTTATGGCGGTAGTCCCTGTCTGATAATATGTCTGCTATCACTGGCATATGTCAAGAAATTTGTTGTTTTGTGGTAGCAGTAGAATTGCAGGTCCATTCCTATGCCTTCAGCAGTGAATTTTGCGAGGGGTTCTTAAACAAGCCATATAGAAAGGAACAAATTGTGGCTACCCACTTTCTGCGCAGGCGAACTGGCTCACAAATAGTCAGCGCACGGGGAGAGACTTTGGTAATGCACCTCTGACGTCATTTCCGCCCGGAGAGGATGGGCGCTAGGGATTAAATGCCAGCGCCGCGAAGTTTGAATAAACTAGTCTCGAAATGGCTTACCGACTGTGTGTCGTTATTTCAGTGCTGTGTGTAGCACATCGCTACATTGGTGACCCCGACGGTCCAAACGGGATTTGGACCAAAGATGACCGACTCTTCATCTGTTCACGCAGTTTCGCTAAGACTGCCAACTTTCTGGACGCTGCGACCACGCATGTGGTTTAGCCAAGCAGAAGCCCAGTTCCAGATTCGGCAGATATCTTCTGATTCCACGCGTTACTATCATGTGGTGAGTGCCCTTGACCAGGAGACGGCCGCCCAGGTTGCGGATTTCATACAGTTGCCCCCGGAAGAAGGCAAATATGAAGCATTCAAAGCGCTGCTCATTGGGACCTTTGGCCTCTCACGGCATGAGCGGGGTGCCCGCCTGCTTCACCTGGACGGTTTGGGAGACAGACTGCCATCAGCATTGATGAACGAGATGCTATCCCTGGCTGACGGACACAAGCCCTGCCTCATGTTCGAGCAAGTGTTCCCAGAGCAACTGCCCGAGGACATACATCTGCTGCTGGCCGATGCAGATTTCAGCGACCCCCAGAAGGAGGCGGCCCGGGCAGACGTGCTGTGGAAAGCCAAGAGGGAGAGCGTGGCATCCGTCGGTCAGATTACCAGGCCACGCGCCCAACAGCGGACCAGACCAGGCCCGGCAGGGGGGCGCACACAACACAGAGGCAGGAGTGAGGAGGCCAGTGAACAATGGTGTTTCTACCACCAGCGGTGGAGCACAGAAGCCCGCCGTTGTCGCCCGCCCTGCAGGGGCCAGGGCCAGCTGCCGCTAATGACTATGCCAGCTGGCCACCAGGACAGCCTCTTGTACGTCTGGGACAAACAGTCGGGACGCTGCTTCTTGGTCGACACCGGAGCGGAAATCAGCGTCTTGCCCCCGACGGGGTACAACACCCGCAAAAGGAAGCCAGGACCCACCCTGAGGGCCGCAAATGGCAGCACGATACGGACCTACGGCACCCGCAC
Source organism: Hemitrygon akajei (assembly GCF_048418815.1). Classification (NCBI taxonomy): domain Eukaryota; kingdom Metazoa; phylum Chordata; class Chondrichthyes; order Myliobatiformes; family Dasyatidae; genus Hemitrygon; species Hemitrygon akajei. The sequence continues at coordinate 154,700,209 of NC_133131.1, forward strand.
AGTGCAGCTGCAGTTCAGCGCCAGCCGGTTCACATGGGACTTCACACTGGCCGCCGTGGCCCAACCACTCCTGGGGGCGGACTTCTTGCGAGCTCACAGCCTGCTGGTCGACTTGCAAGGGAAAAGACTGGTACATGCCGAGACTTTCCAGACGTTCTCCCTGGGTGAAGCCAAGTTGCCGGCCCCACACCTGGACTCCATCACGCTGTCGGGCAACGAATTCACCAGAATCCTAGCAGACTTTCCATCGATTCTGGCATCGCAGTTCATGGCAGCCATGCCCAGACATGGGGTACAGCACCACATCCTGACCCAGGGACCACCCCTCCACGCCCGCACACAAAGGCTCCCCCCGGAAAAGCTCCGCCTGGCGAAGCAGGAGTTCAAGAGGATGGAGGAATTGGGGATCGTATGGAGGTCCGACAGCCCATGGGCCTCCCCCCTGCACATGGTGCCCAAAGCAGCCAGGGGTTGGAGACCATGCGGCGACTACCGCAGACTGAACGCGGCTACAACTCCAGACCGCTACCCCGTGCCGCACATACAGGACTTTGCAGCAAACCTGCACGGGGCAAGAAACTTTTCCAAAGTAGACTTCGTCCGGGGGTACCATCAAATCCCGGTGCACCCTGATGACATCCTCAAAACAGCACTCATCACCCCGTTCGGCCTGTTCGAGTTCCTCCGAATGCCGTTCGGCCTGAAGAATGCCGCACAGACGTTCCAGCGGCTAATGGATGCGGTGGGACGTGACCTGGACTTTGCGTTCATCTATTTGGACGACATCCTTATAGCCAGCAGCAGTCATCAGGAGCATCTGTCCCACCTCCGCCAGCTCTACTCCCGCCTGAGTGATTTCGGCCTCATGATCAACCCGGCCAAATGTCAGTTTGGTCTTGATACCATCGACTTCCTGGGCCACAGGATTACCAAAGATGGGGCAACACCTCTGCCCGCCAAGGTAGACGCGATCTGCCACTTTGCCCAGCCCAACACGGTCAAAGGCCTACAGGAGTTCGTTGGTATGGTGAACTTCTACCACCGCTTCCTCCCCTCAGCAGCCCGTATCATGCGCCCTTTGTACACCCTGATGTCGGGTAAAGGCAAGGACATTACTTGGGACGAGGAGGCCGTGGCCGCTTTCATTAAAGCCAAGGAAGCCTTGGCAGATGCCGCGATGCTGGTGCACCCCAGAACGGACATTTCGACCGCACTCACGGTGGACGCATCCGACACAGCAGTCGGTGGGGTGCTGGAGCAGCTCATCGAGGGGCGCTGGCAACCCTCGGCATTCTTCAGCAAGCACCTACGACCACCCGAACTCAAGTACAGTACTTTCGACTGGGAGCTGTTGGCACTGTATCTGGCAATCTGGCATTTCAGGTACTACTTAGAAGGCAGGCCGTTCACCGCGTTCACGAACCACAAACCGTTGACCTTCACGTTCACGAAGGTGTCCGATCCCTGGTCGGCTTGCCAGCAATGACATCTGTCCTACATCTCCGAGTACACAACGGACATCCAGCATGTCTCGGGAGAGGACAACATCATGGCGGACGCACTCTCCAGACCAGCTATCCAGGCCCTGTCCCTGGGGGTGGACTATGCAGCACTGGCGGAGGCGGAGCAGGCAGACGACGAGATGCCCAGCTACAGGACTGCAGTCTCGGGTTTGCAGCTGCAGGACTTTCTCGTAGGCCCAGGTGAGAGGACCCTCCTGTGCGACTTGGCTACCGGCCAACCTCGCCCCATCGTCCCGGCAGTCTGGAGGCGGCGAGTTTTCGACTCCATACACGGTTTGGCGCACCCATCTATCAGGACAACCGTCTGGCTGGTCGCCAGCAAGTTCGCGTGGCACGGACTTCGCAAGCAGGTCAGTGAATGGGCCAGAACGTGCGCGCAGTGCCAAACAGCCAAGGTGCAGTGGCACACTAAAGCCCCACCGCAGCAGTTCGAACCCACCCACTGGAGGTTCGACCACATTCATGTGGATATCGTGGGCCCCCTACCAGTGTCCCGAGGAGCACAGTACCTCCTAACTATGGTAGACCAGTTCACGAGGTGGCCAGAGGCGGTCCCGCTCACCGACACATCTGCCGATTCCTGCGCCCGAGCACTAATCGCAACCTGGGTAGCACGCTTCGGGGTACCGGCCCACATTACCTCCGACAGAGGCGCCCAGTTCACCTCCAGCCTGTGGTCGGCTGTGGCCAGCCTGTTGGGAACGCAGCTACACCACACTACTGCCTACCACCCACAGTCAAACGGACTAGTGGAACACTTCCACCGTCACTTGGTCAGCTCTCATGGCCCGCCTGAGAGGACCTAACTGGGTGGACGAGCTTCCCTGGGTCCTGCTTGGAATTCGCACAGTGCCCAAAGAGGATCTGCACGCCTCGTCGGCCGAGTTGGTGTACGCCGCACCCCTGGCCGTCCCAGGAGAGTTCATACCAGCTCCAAGGGGGCAAGAGGAAGAACCCGCAGCAGTCCTGGACAGACTACGTGAAAGGCTCGGCAACCTGGCCCCCGTACCGACTTCACAGCACGGACGGACCCCGGCCCGTGTACCCAAAGACCTGCAGAACTGTAAGTTTGTGTTTGTACGATGGAGCGGACACCGGGCACCGCTACAGCGGCCGTACGAGGGGCCGTTCAAGGTGATCAACAACAACGGGTCCACGTACGTTCTGGACATTGGTGGGAGAGAGGAGGTTTTCACGGTGGACGGACTCAAACCAGCCCATGTGGACTTGGCGCAGCCAGTCGAGGTTCAGGCACCGCGGCGCAGGGGCAGACCTCCCAAACAGAGGCTGATCCAGACTGTGGACATTGGGGGGGGGGGGGGGGGGGGGGGAGTTATTTGGCGACCCACTTTCTGCGCAGGCGAACCGGCTCACAAATAGCCAGCGCGCGGGAAGAGACTTTGGTAATGCACCTCTGACGTCATTTCCGCCCGGAGAGGGCGGGCGCTAGGGATTAAATGCCAGCGCCGTGAAGTTTAAATAAACTAGTCTCGAAACGACTTACCGACTGCGTGTCGTTATTTCAGCGCTGTGTGTAGCACATCGTTACAAAATGGTCATTTTCGGTGCCTGTTGCAATTGGAATTTGTTTATTATTACATGTACTGAGATGCAGTGAAAAGCTTGCTCACACATTGTTCGTAAAGATCAAATCATTACACAGTGCATTGAGGTAGTACAAGGTAAAACAAAAACAGAATGCAGAATAAAGTGTAAGCGCTACAGAGAACGTGCAAAGCCAGTAAAAAAAATGCGGTGCAGGATCATAATGAGGTAGATTGCGAGGAGAAGGGGCCATCTTATCGTACTAAGGAAGCATTAAATAGTCTTATAACAGCAGCGAGGAAGCTGACCTTGAGCCTGGTGTATGTACTATGAAGCGTTTGTATCTTCTGCACCCTGGAAGAGAAGACAAGAGGGAATGTCTGGAATGGGTGGAGTCTCTGACTGTGCTGACTGCTTTACTGAGGCAGTGAGATATAGAGAGGGCATAGAGGGGGAGGCTGGTTTCTGTGACGTACTGAGATGTGTCCACAACTCTGTAGTTCGCGGTCACCTGTGAAGCAATTGCCACACCAAGCCATCGGGCATCAGAGAGAATGCTTCTGCAGAGCATCGATAAAAACTGATAGAGGCATCTAGGATGTGCTGGATTTCTTTAACCCCCGGGGAGAGTAGAAACATAGGTGAGCTTTCTTGTCTGTGACCTCATCATGGTTGGACCAGGACAGGCAACTGGTGATGCTCACACACAGGAACTTCAAACTCTCAACCTCAAGACCATCGATGTAGACAGGAGCATGTGCACGGCCCCACTTTCCAAAGTCAATGAGCAGCTCTTCTGCTTTGATGACATTGAGAAAAGCGTTGTGGCCATGACACCATTTCACTAAGCTCTCTATCTCCTTCCTGCACCTCTGACTCATTGATAGCTGAGATGCAGCCTGCTATAGTTGGATCATCTGCAAACTTGTAGATGGAGCTGGTGCAGAAACACAGTCATGAGTGCACAGAGAATAGAGTAGGGAACTAAGAATGCAACCTTCTGGAGCACCAGTATTTAGAATAATCACGGCAGAGGTATTACTGCCTATCCTTACCAATTGTGGTCTGTTGGTCAGAAAGCCAAAGATCCAGTTGCAGAGAGAGGCATTAATTCCCAGGATCCTGAGTTTGGTGATGAGAAGACAGGACTGTACTCCGTGAACAGGAGCTGATGTAGGTGTCTTTACTGTCTAGTTGCTCCAGAGCTGAATGTAGGGCCAGGGAGATGGTGTTTGTCATAGACCTGTTTCAGCGACAGGCAAACTGCAGTGGGTCGAGGTTGTCTGGAAAATTGATAGATAGATAGATAGATAGATACTTTATTCATCCCCATGGGGAAATTCAACATTTTTTCCAATGTCCCATACACTTGTTGTAGCAAAAACTCATTACATACAATACTTAACTCAGTAATAATATGATATGCATCTAAATCACTAACTCAAAAAGCATTAATAATAGCTTTAAAAAAAGTTCTTAAGTCCTGGCAGTTGAATTGTAAAGCCTAATGGCATTGGGGAGTATTGACCTTTTCATCCTGTCTGAGGAGCATTGCATCGATAGCAACCTGTCGCTGAAACTGCTTCTCTGTCTCTGGATGGTGCTATGTAGAGGATGTTCAGAGTTTTCCATAATTTTTTCCATAATTGATTCCATAATTGGAGTTGATCTGTGCCATGTTCATGATGAGAAATTTGAAACTCTCTCCTCTCTCAACCTCAACAACAGTGATGTAGACAGGAGTATGTGCATTGCCCCTCCTACTCCTCCCTGAAGCCACTGAATGGCTCTTTTGGTGAACTAATGAAAGATTGTTCCTGTTCTGAAACCTTTGTCAATTTGGTGGCTTCATGACTTTTAGGCACAGTCCCAAAGATTTGCAAGACAAGTGATTTTCACTTAACAGGACATGCAGTAATTGCTTCCAATGGGATCTTCATTTTCTTTAATCAGGGTAAAGGCAGGGTAAATAAAGAATTGTGTATTTCTTTTGCCAAAGCAACTGAAAACTGCTCTGTGACCTGTGAAAATTTCCCAGCTAATCCTTACGGATTAAATATAAATATTCAGGAGTTACTGCTTTAGAATCAGTAATTGGATTTGGTTGTTTGCAGAGATATGCATCCTATTGAGATTCAGCACGGACAGTAGCTAACCATTAAAACAAGTCTGAATTCAACAAAATAAAGGCTGATATGTCTGAGAGCAGGTATCTTGCTTACAATGCATTCCATTTTACAAAATATATGGAATGCCAAAATTAACCGTAATGCATTTTTCAGTTGCTTGGCTGGATCATCCTGTTAAACATTCGCTGTTAAAGACAGTGTGTTTTCTGCTCACTATAAAGGGCAGTGGAATCAAAGCAGTTGTAGCTTTCAGAGAATTAGTGGATACATTCATGAGATGTCAGTAATGATAAAACTAGGATACGGGCACCTACCTCGTTGGATAATTCCTTCAGGCTACGAACTCGTCATTGTTTTAAGATCATCCTCCAGTTCACTGTGTTATTTGAGCTGCATTACTCCACTTCTGAAGTTTGATTCTGTTGACTTCATTAATGGTATTTCACAAGAGACAAATGTCAGACCTCCATCCTGTGAGCCAAGTCAAGAGGGAAGGATGGAGATGACCCGCAGCTCTGCACTTCCTCAGTGGTTTGATCCACGGTATTTTTGTTTTTTTCCCCATTTATTTATGTAACCTGCGCATCACTGACAAGTCCATCCCAGTGTAAAAACTATGGCAAGCTGCCTTCCCTTCTGCCTGTGCTCTTTCTGCTGTAGATTCTGCACAATTCTGACAGAGGGAGTTCCATGAGCTAGGCCCAGAGACAACAAAGAATGATGTACTTCCAGGTCAAGGTAGTGTGTGAGCTGGAGGAGAACCTGCTGGTGGAAGGTGTCCCCGTGCACCCATTGCCCTTTTCCTTCTTGCTGGTAGAGGTGCGAAGCTGAGAATGCCTAAGTAGACCAGGGATCAGGGCATGAAGATGTCCAGACTGAGGACTGTTCTGGTTGTTCCTCTCCGTGCCTTATGGTGCAACGGGCAGCCGCCATGCCATCTCTTTAACATTTGTCTGTTTTTTTATGAGGCCGAGTGCTAGCTTGACGCTCAACCCAGCCTGGATGGAAAGACTGAAGACTAGTTACTGACCAATTTGGACACAGAATAGAAGGGCGTCCATTTAGAACAGAGATTAGGATTTAGCCAGAGGGGAGTGAAACTGTGGAATTCATTGGCGACAGATGACTCTGGAGGCCAAGTCACTAGACGTACTTAAAGCGGAGCTTGATAGGTATTTCATTAGTCAGGGTATAAAAGGTTATGGGGAGAAGGCAGGAGAGGGATGTTAAATCAGCATTGATAGAATGGTAGAACAGATTCAGTGGGCTGACTGGCCTAATTCTGCCCTATGTCTTATGGTCTTAATTGCTGTATGACTTTTGAATTCTTCCAGCATTTTGGATTTCATTTAGAACAATGAGAGAGATTACCTGAAGGATAAAGGGAGGATGGGCAAACTTGGGTTATTTCCCCCGGAGCACTGAAGGCTGAGAGGAGACCTGATAAGAATGTATAAACTTACGAAAAGGGTAATTAGAGTAATCATAATCCTTTTGCCGAGGAACAAATATCAGGACCAAGAGGACATGTATTTAAGGTGAGAAGGTGAAAATTTAGAGATATGTGAGGCATTTTTTTTCCACAGCTACATACATAGTGACAGGTAGAGTAACTGGAACGGACTGCTGGGGACATTGGTGCAAGCAGACACAATGGCATTTAAGAGGCTTTTAAAAAGAGCAAACAGAAGTATATATATAATGTACAGGCAGAAAATAATTAGAATAACTTGGCATTGTGCTTGGCACAGGAATTGTGGAGGCACATGGATGAAAGATAAATAGAAGGTTGCATAGGAGGGAAGGTTAAAAGGTCTGTACAAGTTTGTGTACTGAAGGGTACCATTCTATGTTCTATGAGGAACAAAGGCAGGGTGAATGTAGCCTGTCTTTTTCTCTGGGTTGTAGAATCAAGAACTGGAAGACATAGGTTTGAGATGAGGGGAGAAAGACTGAGGAGGAATTTGAAGGACGGTGTTTTTACACAAGGTTTGGTGTATATGTGGAATGAACTGCCAAAGGCTGCAGCTGAGGCAGATACAATGAAAACTTTTTAAAAGGTACATGGATAGGAAGGGTGTAAACGTTTATAGGCTGAATGCTAACAAAAGCCACTCTAAACCTTCACAAGTAGCACTTGAAGGTCCAGTTCCTTCCTTCAAGGTCCAATTCTACGTTTTATGTTCCTAAATCCTCTATGGCAGAGAGCTATGGAGACTGAGTCATTAACATATTGAAGGTTGAGATAGAATTTTAGACTTTAAGGGAATCATGAGTTATGGAGGATCAGTCATGATATCATTGAGTGGCGCCTGTATGCCTTATGTTTAATGTTCAGAAATTGTCCGTCTGTAGTCTCCCCTGGGAAGGATATAATAATAACTGGTGCGGAAAATAGAAATGTTCCGCAGACATAATACTTGGGTGAGTTGCTATTGAGTCACATTGATGGATGGGCAGAGTGAAGTTTACACTGTAATCTGTAAGTATTGCTGGGGTTTGAGTGTCAACCTTTAACCATGCACACCTGAAGGAATCCAGGAAGAAAAGCTGTTCAATGTATTTGCGGATTAATGCCTTCTGGCTCCAACCCATGTGTTTCAATTTAAATCCATTGTGCAAGAAACACAAACAGCGGGACGGATGCAAGGGTACTCATTTGCTGCCTCAGATGGTCTCATCAGGACTTGGATTGGCATGGGTTCTCTGTCAAATAAACTTTCTGCTCATGTGTCGAGGAACTGTTGTCCTTGTAGAGGTGTATAAGTTCATGAGGATAGGTTGAGCCAGCTATGGCTTTGGAGTGACAGAGGATGAGAGGTAACTTGACAAGAGTTGTACAAGATGATAGGAGGCATAGAATGGGTGGATGACTATAGGCTTTCCCCCAAAATGCAATAGGGCATAAATACAAGAGGGCATAATTTCAACGTGTTTGAAGGAAAATAAAGGGGAGATGTCAGGGGTAGGTTGTTTTGCACAGAGAGTGGTGGGTGCGTGGAATGCACTGCCAGTGACGGTGCTAGAGGCAAATACATTAGAAACATTTAAGAAGCTCTATACTGTACTGTTCTAGGTTCTTTGAGGACATGGGCACTCTGTCTTTTCCCCTGGGCTGAGAAGTAAAAACTAGAAGGCATTAATTAGAGACAAAATTGATAAAACTAACAAATTCAGAATGGGTGCATGAAACAGCCCCAGTGCCGTCACGACTGTAGTGGAGGAAGAGTTAGGGAGTATAACAGGGGAAGCCTTTGAGCCCAGACTGTTCATACAATCAGAAGATCATAAGATACAGGAGCAGAATTAGGCCATTTGGCCCATCATGTCTATTCCACCATTTCATCATGCCTGATCCAATTTTCCTCTCAAACCCAGTCTCCTGTCTTCTCCTCATATCCCTTCATGCCCTGACCAATCAAGAATCTATCAACCTCTGCCAAGTATACATAAAGATGTGGCTTCCACAGAATCAGAATCAGGTTTATTATCACTGGCATGTGACATGAAATTTGTTAACTTAGCAGCAGCTGTTCAATGCAATACATAATCTAGCAGAGAAAAAAAAATAAAAATAATTATAATAAATAAACAAGTAAATCAATTACATATATTGAATATATTTTTAAAATGTGCAAAAACAGAAATACTGCATATTAAAAAAAAGTGAGGTAGTGGGCAAAGATTCAATGTCCATTTAGGAATCAGAAGGGTGCTGAGTAGGCTACGGTCAATTATGGATAACTCTGAACATCCTCTACATAGCACCATCCAGAGACAGAGAAGCAGTTTCAGCGACAGGTTACTATCGATGCAATGCTCCTCAGACAGGATGAAGAGGTCAATACTCCCCAATGCCATTAGGCTTTACAATTCTACCGCCAGGACTTAAGAACTTTTTAAAAGCTATTATTAATGCTTTTTGAGATAGTGATTTAGATGCATATCATATTTTTTACTGAGTTAAGTATTGTATGTAATTAGTTTTGCTACAACAAGTGTATGGGACATTGGAAAAAAGTTGAATTTCCCCATGGGGATGAATAAAGTATCTATCTATCTATCTATCTATCTATCAGATGGTGGAGGGGAAGAAGCTGTTCCTGAATCGCTGAGTGTGTGCCTTCAGGCTTCTGTATCTCCTACCTGATGGCAACAGTGAGAGAAGGGCATGCCCTGGGTGCTGGAGGCCTTTAATAATGGATGCTGCCTTTCTGAGACACCGCTCCCTGAAGATGTCCTGAGTACTTTGTAGGCTAGTGCCTAAGGTGGAGCTGATTAGATTTACAACCTGCAGCTTCTTTTGGTCCTGTGCAGTAGCCCCCCCATACCAGACAGTGATGTAGCCTGTCAGAATGCTCTCCATGGTACAACTATAGAAGTTTTTGAGTGTATTTGTTGGCATGCCAAATCTCTTCAAACTCCTAATAAAGTATAGCCGCTGTCTTGCCTTCTTTATAACTATATCAATATTTTGGGACCAGGTGAGATCCTCAGAGATCTTGACACTCAGGAACTTGAAGCTGCTCACTCTCTCCACTTCTGATCCCTCTATGAGGATTGGTATGTGTTCCTTCGTCTTACCCTTCCTGAAGTCCACAATCAGCTCTTTCATCTTACTGACATTGAGTGCCAGGTTGTTGCTGCGGCACCATTCCACTAGTTGGTATATCTCTCTCCTATACGCCCTCTCGTCACCTCCTGACATTCTACCAACAATGGTTGTATCGTCAGCAAATTTATAGATGGTATTTGAGCTATGCCTAGTCATGTGTATATAGAGACTAGAACAGTGGGCTAAGCACACACCCCTGAGGTGCACCAGTGTTGATCATCAGTGAGGAGGATATGTTATCACCAATCTGCACAGACTGTGGTCTTCCGGATAGGAAGTTGAGGATCCAATTACAGAGGGAGGTACAGAGGCCCAGGTTCTGCAACTTCTCAATCAGGATTGTGGGAATGATGGTATTAAATGCTGAGCTATAGTCGATGAACAGCATCCTGACATAGGTGTTTGTGTTGTCCAGGTGATCTGAAACCATGTGGAGAGCCACTGAGATTGCGTCTGCCATTGACCTGTTGTGGTGATAGGCAAATTGCAATGGGTCCAGGTCCTTGCTGAGGCAGGAGTTCAGTCTAGTCATGACCAACCTCTTAAAGCATTTCATTACTGTCGATGTGAGTGTTACCAGGCAATAGTCATTAAGGCAGCCCACATGATTCTTTTTAGGCACTGGTATAATTGTTGCCTTTTTGAGGCAAGTGGGAACTTCTGCCTGTAGCAGTGAGGTTGAAAATGTCCTTGAATACTCCCGCTAGTTGGTTGGCACAGGTTTTCAGAGCCTTACCAGGTACTCCGTCGGGGCCTTATGCTTTTACGAGGGTTCACTCTCTTTAAAGACAGCCTAACATCAGCCTCTGAGACAGAGATCACAGGGTCATGAGGTGCAGCAGGGAGCTTCACAGCTGAAGTTGTGTTTCCTTTCAAAGCATGCATAGAAGGCGTTGAGTTCATCTGGTAGTGAACCATTGCTTTCTAGGAAGTAATGTCTTGCAGACCCTGCCAGAGTTGCCATGCATCTGATGTCACCTCCAATCTCATTCAAAATTGTCTCTTCACCCTTGAAATAGCCCTCAAATCATACCTGATTTTCTGGTACAGACCTGGGTCGCCAGACTTGAATGCCACAGATCTAGCCTTCAGCAGACAACATACCTCCTGGTTCATCCACAGCTTTTGGTTTGGGAATGTACAGCAAGTCTTTGTGGGCACACACTCATCCACGTAGGTTTTAATTAAATCGGTAACAGCTGCAGTATACTCATCCAGGTTTGAAGATGAATCCCTGAATACAGTCCAGTCCACTGATTCAAAGCAGTCCTGTGCTTCCCTTGTCCACATCTTCTTGGTCCTCACTGCTGGTGCTGCAGTCTTCAGCCGCTGCCTGTGGCAAAGGATTCCACAGCTTCACCACTCTCTGGCTACATAAATTCCTCCTCATCTCCGTTCTAAAATGACTCCCCTTGTGTTGCCTTTATGGCAGTTATTTAGTTTATAATATTTTCGCTTAGTAATTCATTTGTTAGTATTTTTTAGTTAAAGTTAGGATTGTTTAAGTAAATTCGTTGTCTGATATATATTGCGGCATGCGATGACATCACATCCAGTTTCGCCGTGTCTTGTGGGAAAATACCGGTTTGGGAAAAATGGAAAGGTGGGGGTTCACATGTGCGAGTCCAGCGCAAGAAAAGTTGTCTTCTACGCATTAGAAATCACAGTGGAGCAACGCTGTAAGTTCATAGATAATCGATATGTTGAATTAAAATGTTAACGCTGATTCTGTTAAAAGTAACGACGGTCGATAAGGTTTATGCTTTCGTTAGTTAAAGAGTTGCGGATAGTTGTGTTGAAGTGTATTTAAAGCAGTCAATGGCGTAAGCAGATTCTGACTGTATGCTGCACTTTAATGTAACGTAGTTGTTGTAGTTTTACCTTTGCAAGTATTTACGATGTAAGTGTGATATCTAGAAGGAAACGAATATTGTACCAATCTTGTATTGTTTTATCAACAGTTTTCACCATACGTTTATGTGGAAGAGTGAACAGTAAATGGTTAATCTTACTGCGACCCTGTTTTCATTAACGACGGTTTACCTCGGTGTTTAGTTCGGGTTCTGTTACACCCGAGCGAGAACACTACACCCCTCTATTCTGAGGCTTTGACCTCTGGTCTCAGGCTCTCCCACCACAGGAAACATCCTCTCCACACCCACTCTATGGTTTCAATGAGGTCACCCCTCGTTATTTTGAATTCAAGTGAATACAGGCCCAAACCCATCAAACACTCTTCATTTGACAAGCCATTCAATCCTGGAATCATTTTCGTGAATCTTCTTTGAATCCTCTCCAGCAGTTGAAGCAGATAGAGTGATAACATTCAAAAGACAGTTGGACAGGTACATCCTTTCTAAGACAAGGGGCCCAATCCTGTTCATAATTCTCCAAGTGAGGCCGCACCAATGCTGCATAAAGTCTCAACATTACAAGCTTGCTTTTATATTCGAGTTCTCTCTTGAAATGAATGCTAACATTGTATTTGCCGTGCTCACCACAGACTCAACCTGCAGATTAAGCTTTACGGAATCCTAAACAAGGACTGCCAAGTCCCTTTGCACCTCAGTTTTTTTGTATTTTCTCTCCATTTAGAAAATAGTCAAACCGTTCATTTCTTAAGATGAGGACAAGTCTATTCTACACACCTGACGAAGAGGCAGTCATAGCTTGGACCCATGCGAGTGCCCATGGATACCCCTCGGGTTTGGAGAAAGTGGGAGGAGCCCAAGTAAAAATTGTTCAGGATGAGGACCAGTTCTGCCAGATGGAGGAGGGTGAGGTTGGTTGGTTCTTTTGTCAAGAAAGAAGCAAAGTGTTTTGAAGCCTTCCTGATGGAGGATCCATGGTGAAGTTGAGGTGGTCAGGACCAGGGAATTGAAAGTTACTGAGAAGATCGAGGGCACGAAAAGTGTTGTGGATGTAGGTGTGTAGGGTCTGAGCCAGGGGGGATTTTTACTCAAGCATTGGTGTGTATGTGGAATGAACTGCCAAAGCAAGCAGTTGAAGCAGATAGAGTGATCACAGTTGGACAGGTACATGGATAGGAAAGGTTTAAAAGCTTATGGGCCAAATACTGACAAACGCCATTCTAGTTCAAACCTTCCCGAGTAGCACTAGCAAACTTCCCATCGAGGGTGTTGGTTCCCCTCCATTGCAGGTACTAACTGTCTTCTTTGTACAGGTTCTCCCTCCCTCTCACTAGCAGCACATTCCAGACACTTCTGGATGAAAAGACAATTGCCTCATCAATCTCTTCTAAACTCTTTCCCACTCAACTTAAAACTATGCCCTCTACAATTTGAGCTCTCCACCTCAAGAAAATGACTCTGACTATCCATGCCTCATAATTTTATAAACTTCTATGTTTTCCCTCAGCCTCTGGCACCCTAGTGAAAACAATTCAAGTTTCTGCAACGTCTCCTTCTAGCTAACACACTCCAATCCAGGCAACAGCCTGATAAACCTCTTCCAAGGCCATTCAGGACATTTCAAATTTCAGAATCCAAATCAAGTTTATTATCGCTGATACACTGCTTGTCATGAAATTTGTCATTTTGTTGCAGACATCTAGTGCAAGATATGAAATATTACTGTGTGTTGCTATAAATAAATAAATATATATATATAAGCGTAATTGTGAGGCCGTAGTCTTCATGGGTTCATGGACCTTTCAAAAATCTGAAGGTGGGGGGCACGGGGTGAAGAAGCTGTTCCACAAGCATTGAGTGAGGCTCCTCTACCTCCTGCCTAAAGGTAGGAATGAGAAGAGGAAGTGTCCCAGATGATGAGGATCCTTAATGATGGATACTGCTTTCTTGAGGCACTGACACTTGAAGATGTCCCGGATGTTGGGGAGGATTGTGCCTATGATGCCGAGCCTACAACACACTGCGGCCTCTTTCGGCCCTGTGCACTGGAGCCTCCACACCAGGCAGTGATGCAACCGGTCAGAATGCTCTCCACCATACAACTCTCAAAATTTGTTGGAGCCCTTGTTGTCACACCAAATCTCCTCAGGCTTCGAATGAAGTATAGCCGCTGGCCTACCTTCTTTGTGGCTGCGTCAATATCCAGCTTCTGTCTATGAGTAACAAAAACTGATCCGCCCGTCTCCTCTCCCCAGAAGTAGCTTTGTTTTCCCAATGTCTTCTGATGAACGATGGAGATGGGGATGTGTTTATGCAGGCAAAGCCCTAGAGTTCATGCTTCCAGATCTCAACTGTACAATGTATCAGATAGGTTGCTGACTGCTCCAGCAGTGTTTTTTAAAGATATTTTTAAAATTAGCTTTATTTGTCATGTGTGCATCAAAATATACAGTTTCAAATCAAATCAGTGAGGATTTTGCTGGTAAGTGTTGTGATGCTTCCATCACTAACATACCTTGCCCAAAATTTACTAACCCTAATTTATACATCTTTGGAACGTTGGAGGAAACCAGAGCGCCCAGAGGAAACCATGCAGTCATGGGGAGAACAGACAAACTCCTTTAAAGACAGCGGCAAGAATCTTCAACCTGTCACGCTGTTAAGCGTTGCGCAAACCACTACGCTACCCTGAGCGTGACCTCCGCCATCACGAGGGAGACTCAGGAGACTGCAGAAGCTGGGATCTGAAGCATCGAGTGACCCGCTGTAGGAACTCAGCGGGTCGAGCAGCACCTGTGAAGTTGGGGGAAAGGAATTATTGACATTTTGGGTGAAATCCCAGCACGAATCCTCTTGCAAGGTTTCGACTCAAAAAATTGACAATTCCCTCCTCTTTGCCCCACCCGCAGATGTTACCCAACCCACTGAGTTCCTCCCAGCAGATTGCTTGTTGCTGCTCTGACACTAACCCCGGCTCGCTCCTGGATATAAAATCATCACTGGGGTGGGTATCTGAAGCAATCCTAGCACTGACAAACAAGGATGTAATTTGTTCAATACTCACTCGGTTGTCACTTGTACTCTTTTGTCTTTACATAATGACCCTGAAGCCACTAATGTATTTGCATCTATTCAAGTCATGTGGCTGAATCTCTTTCAGAGTGTGGCTTGGAATCTTAACACCCTCTTTACTGTCACTGTAAATTCGAGCCATTTTAAACTGAGCAGGAACAACACAAGGGCAATTAACCACACAAAACTAGGAATTTGCACATCCTGCAGAGCGCATACTGCCAGAGCAGGAAGTGTATTTTTAATGAATATTTATGAGAAATGTGGGTACTTCTATATAAAAAAATGACAGAAGAGGAGGTTGCTAGATTTATTATCAGTAATTAGGTAAATGTTCAGTGAGTTATTCCCATTCTGGCTTTCATTAATAAGTGATTTTGGCCACAATTAAAATGGAAAGGTGAGAAGGAGGCTTTCCGTATGTGATTACTGTAACACTGATAATTATTAATTGATCACTGTCAATGTAAAGGTGTTGAACTACTGATTATGTTTAAATAGATGAGTCACAGTTTACAGAGCAATGATAATGGACCATATAAGACCATTAGACATTGGAACAGAATTAGGCCATTTGGCCCATCATGCCTGCTCTGCCACTTCATCGTGGCTGATATACCTTCCCCCCATAATACTTGATGAATTACTAATCAAAAACCTATCAATCTCTCCTTTAAATGTACCCAATGACTTGGCCTCCACAGCCTTTGGTAGCAATGAATTCCACAGATTCCCCACAATTTGGCTAAAGAACTTCCTCCTCATCTCTTTTCAAAAGGGACATCCTTCCATTCCATAACCATAACCACAACCATGACATAGGAGCAAGTTAGGCCATCTGGCCCATTGAGTCTGCTCTGCCATTCGATCATAGCTGATCTTTTTTTCTTCTTCTCCTCAACCCCAGTTCCCGGCCTTCTCCCTGTAACCTTTGATGCCATGTTCAGTCAAGAGCCTATCAATCTCTGCCTTAAATACACCCAACAGCCTGGCCTCCACAGCTGCACGTGGCAACAGATTCCTCAAATTCACCACCATTTGTCTAAAGAAATTTCTCCGCATCTCTGTTTTGAAAAGGCGACCCTCTATCCTGACACTGTGCCCTCTTGTCCTAGACTCTCCCACCATGGGAAACATCCTTTCCACATCTCACACAAAATGCTGGTAGTGTTTGTGTGTTGTTGTTTGAATTTCCAGCATCTGCAGATTTCCTCGTGTTTGCTCTTTCCACATCTACTCTGTCTAGGCCTTTCAACATACAAAAGGTTTCAATGAGATCCCTTCCCCCCTCATCCTTCTAAATTCCAGCGAGTACAGACCCAGAGCCATCAAGCATTCCTCTTGTGATAACCCTGTTCTGCACAAGAACTCCCAAGTCCCTTTGCATCTCAGACTTTTGGATTTTCTCTCTGTTTAGAAAATAGTCCGCACATTTATTTCTACTACCAAAGTGCATGACCATGCATTTTCCAACATTCTATTTCATTTGCTATTTTCTTGCCCATTCTCCTAATCTGTCTAAGTGCTTCTGTATCCTACCTGTTTCCTCAACACTACCTGCCCCTCATCCAATCTTCATATCATCTGCAAATTTGGCAACAAAGCCATCTATTCCATCATCTAAATCATTTAGATACAGCATAAAAAGAAATGGTCCCAACACCGACCCCTGCAGAACACCACTAGTCACTAGCAGCCAACCATGTTAGTAACTTTCCTGTAACACCATGTGCTCTTAACTTGGTAAGCAGCCTCATGTGTGGCGCCTTGTCAAAGGCCTTCTGAAAGTCCAAATATTCAACATCCATTGCATCCCCTTTATCTATCCTACTTGTAATCTCCTCAAAGAATTCCAACAGGTTTGTCAGGCAGGGTTTTCCCTGAAGGAAACAGCGCTGACTTTGTACTATCTTGTCCTGCGTCACCAAGTACTCCATCACCTCGTCCTTAACAATTGACTCCAACATCTTCCCAACCACTGAGGTCAGGCTAATTGGTCTATAATTTCCTCCTCCTTTCTTAAAGAGTGGAGTGACATTTGCAGTTTCCAGTCCTCTGACACCATGCCAGAGTCCAATGATTTTTGAAAGATCATTTCTGATGCCACCATAATCTCTAACGCTACCTCTTTCAGAACCTTAGGGTGCAGTTCATCTGGTCCAGGTGACTTATGTACCTTTAGGTCTTTCAGCTTTTTGAGCACCTTCTCCCTTGTAACAGTAACTGCACTCACTTCTCTTCCTTCACACAGTACAACATCAGGCATACTGCTAGTGTATTCCTCAGTGAAGACTGATGCAAAATAGTCATTTAGTTCATCAGCCATCTCCTTGTCCCCCTTTTTTATTTCTCCTGCCTCTTTTTCTAGCGGTCCTATTTCCACTCTTTTAACATACTTGAAAAAACTTTTACTGTCCACTTCAATATTATGTGCTCGTCTGCTTTCATGTTTCATCTCTTCCCTTGTAATGATTTTTTTTTAGTTGCTCCCTGTAGGTTTTTAAAAACCTCCCAATCTTCTCTCTTCCCACTAATTTTTGCTTTTTTGTATGTCCTTTCTTTTGCTCTCTGAGACTGCACCCACAATGGACTCCCCATTGTAGGACACATTCTCTCTACAACCACTCTATCTAGGCCTTTCAATCTTCTACAGGTTTCAATGAGATTTACCCCTCCTCCCCCACTCTTCAGAACATTAGTGAGTACACACCTGAATCATCAAACATTCTTCATATGCTAACCTGTTCATTCCCAGGATGACTTTTGTGAACCTCCTTTGGATCCTCTCCAATACCAGCACTTCCTTTCTTAGATAAGGGACCCTGACTGTTCACAGTACTCAACGTCCTGTCCGACTTATAGAACCTCAGCCATATAACATGCCTCTGGACCTAGACTTGCTGGAATTTAGAAGATGAAGGGAGATCTCATTGAAACCTATCAAATATATGGCCTAAGTAGGATGAATGTGGACAGGTTGCATCCTATAGTAGGGGAGTCTAGGACCAGAACACAACACTTCAGAACAGAAGGATGACCCATTATAACAGAGATGTGGAGATATTCCTTTAGCCACAGAGTGATGAATTTGTGGAATTCATTGCCACAGATGGCTGTGGAGGCCAAGTCATTGGGTATACTTAAAGTGGAGGTTGATAAGTGGGAACATCAAAGGTTATGGGTAGAAGGAAGGAGAATAGGATTGAGAGGGATAATAAATCAGCCCTGATAGAACGGCAGAGCAGAATCACTGAGACAAATGGCCCAATTCTACTTCTATGTCTTACGGTCTTGTAATAAGGACTCAACACTAATGTCTGTTTGTTGTGGCTGCTATATAGTTTGGCCATTGTAAACCTTGTTTCTAGGGCTGTTCACCGAGCCTGGAGATCAGGTCGAAAACGTTTCAATCCCGGTCGAGGTGACACCATCATTGCAAACTAAGCGTTGTTTCTGCTGAGTGCTCGCGTTTGTGTTTGTGTTCTGTCGCGCTGGCCGCTAGTCTCCGCTGGCTCCTGGCCAACCAGATTGCTGAGAGATCTCCGCTGGCCGTATCCCTGGTTAGTCGATGTCAGCTTTGGTTCCTCGGGTGTCCACGGTTCACCTCTTGGGCCCTGAACCCACAGATGCATAAATTGTAAATTGTAAGCCTTCCCCTTACAAAGCACTGTTGCATAACGTGAACATACTACTTCCCCATGGTCGATAGAAGTACCCAGTAGACCTGATGCAGGCTTTCAACCTGAAGCATCCACATTTCTTTTCCCTCCACAGATGCTGCTCAATGAGGTGAGTTCCTCCATCAAATATAGAACACAGAGCAGTACAGAATAAGAACAGGCCACTTGGCCCACAAAGTTTGTGCCAACCATGCCAATCTAACTAACCTAATTCAATTGCGTAAGGTCCATATCCCTCCATTCCCTGCCTGTTCATGTGCCTGTCTAAATGCCTCTTAAATTAGCTGTGGAGGCCAAGTATATTTAAGGCAGAGGTTGATAGATTCTTTATTGGTCAGGGCATGAAGAGATATGGGGAGAAGGCAGGAGATTGAAGTTGAGAAGAAAATTGGATCAGCCATGATGAAATGGCGGAGCAGACTCGATAAGCCAAATGGCCTAATTCTGCTCCTATATCTTATGGTCTTATAGTCTACATGTTACAATCATATCTGCTTCCACCATCTCCCCTGGCAACAGGTTAAAACACCTACCATTCTCTGGGTAAACAAAAACTTACAAATCCTTTTTAATCTTTCCCCCTCTGACCTTAAAACTATGCTGTCTAGTTTTGACACATCCACTGTGGGAGAAATACTCCAGCCATCTATCCTCAACACAAGACATTCGACAGATGATGGAAATCTTGAACAGCACGCACGAAGTGCTGGAGGATCTCAGCAAATCAGGCAGCATCTATGAAGAGTCGCAGCCTGAAACATCAGCTGTTTATTCCCCTCCATAGATACTGCCCGGTTTGCTGAGTTCCTCCAACATTTTGTGTGTGTGGCTACATATTGTCCACATGTCTCATAATTTTATCCACTTCAATCAGGTCGTCCTTCAGCCTCCGACACCCCAGAGGAATCAATCCAAGTTTGTCAAACTTTGCGTTAGAGCTAACAATCTCTAATCCAGGCAATGTCCTGGTGAACTTCTACTATCTTAACAAATCTTTCACATCCTTCCTGAAAGTCAGCAACCAGAAATGCATACAATACTCTAAATGTGGCTGAATGAAAGGTTTTATAAACTGAAACATGACTTCCCTATTCTGAAAATCAGTGCCCTGACTGATGAAGAGAGATACACCATATACTTCCTTTAGCACCCTCTCTACTTGTGTAGCCACTTTCAGAGAGTTGTGGACTTACACCCTAAGATCCCCCGACACATCAATGCTCCTAAGGCTCCTGGCATTTACTGTATACTTTCCTCCTGCTTACTCAGTACTCTCAGGCTGATGGTACCAATGCATGGTAAACAGGGAAAGAAATGTACATACAATAACATTAAACTTACCACTCCAAACCATTCCCATCACCACAATAAAATCACTGTACAATTTACCACTCCAAACTATTCCCATCGCCACAATAAAATCACTGTACAATTTACCATTCCAAACCATTCCCACCACCACAATAAGATTATTGTGCAAATTTACCACTTCAAGCCATCCATACCACCATTAACAAACAGTTATTACTTCTAGTTCTGTGCGCTTCAAACTGGCATCACTATTTGATTAGAGAGAACTTTTGATCAGTTTATTCTTGAAAGCAAACTTTGCCAGTAAACTTGGCAGTTATGAATTGAATTGAATTGACTTTTTTACTTTCATCCTTCATATACATGAGGAATAAAAATCTTTATGTTACGTCTCCACTAAATGTGCAACGTGCAATTTATAGTAATTTGTAATAAGTAGTATGTACAATAATATAACAGAAATACAGTTGTGTCAGCATGAATTAATCAGTCTGATGACCTGGTGGAAGAAGCTGTCCCGGAGCCTGTAGTCCTGGCTTTTATGCTGCGGTACCACTTCCCGGATGGTAGCAGCTGGTTGGGGTGGCTCAGGTCCTCAATTATCCTTCTGGCCCTTTTTAAACACCTATCCTTGTAAATGTCCTGAATAGCGGGAAGTTCACATCTACAGATGCGCTGGGCTGTCCACACCACTCTCTGCAGAGTCCTGCGATTGAGGGAAATACATTTCCCATACCAGGCTGTGATGCAGCCAGTCAGGATGCTCTCAATTGTGCCCCTGTCGAAAGTTCTTCAGATTTGGGGGCCCATACCAAACTTCTTCAACCATCTGAAGTGAAAGAGGAGCTGTTGTGCCATTTTCACCACACAGCCAGTATGTACAGACCACATGAGATCCTTGGTGATGTTTAAGCCGAGGAACTTAAAGCTGTTCACCCTCTCAACCCCAGATCCATTGATGTCAATAGGGGCTAGCCTATCTCCATTCCTCCTGCAGTCCAAACCAGCTCCTTTGTTTTTGCGACATTGAGGGAGAGGTTGTTTTCTTGACACCACTGTGTCAGTTAGTGTCCTTTCCAGAGAGGAAATATGCATAAAGGGAGGAGAATAGTCTATGTGGTCCTTTGGGTTGGTTCTTTTGTCCCCACTTCTCCACATATCCCTTCATTCCATTAGCATTTAGAAATACACCCCTTTCTGAAGAGTATCTAATGACCAGGGCTCAACTACTCTCTGTGCTTGAGAGTTCCATGAGCTTATGAGCAGGTGAAGAAATTTCTCCTGATCTTGATGCGAAATGGCACGCCCCAAATGTATAGAAGCTGCAATCCCTGGTTCAGCCATCTGGTCTGTCTAGAACAGGGGTTCCCAACTTTTTTAAAATCATTTTTGAGCCTTACCATTAACCAAAGAGTCTGTGAGCCCCAGGTTGGGAAACACAGGGGTTCCCAACCTGGGGTCCACGGATCCCTCAGTTAATTGTAGGGGTTCGTGGCATTAAAAAGGTTGTGCACCCCTGGTCTAGAGATTATGGAGACATCAGAGTCAGAATCAGATTTAATATCACTGGCATATGTCATGAAATGTGTTGTTTTGTGACAGCAGTACACTGGATTACATTAAAAAGCTATAAATTGCAATTAGAAATGTATATACTGTACTGTGCAAAGGCCTTAGGTGCGCACACACACGCGCGCACATGCGCATGCACACACACACACACACACATGCGCACACACACACAAACACACACAAGAGGACACACAGACATACACAGACAAACGCATGCGTGCTCACACACACACACACACACTTATGCACACGCATGACCGTGCACACACATATATGTTGTTCGGTTGTTGTCATCATTTTGGGCTTAGAGTGGGTGAAGGAAATTTGGGAAATTTGTCCTTGCAAAGTTGTAATTTGTTCAGATTCCTTTTTCGTTTTGACTAGTCTTAAAACAGGTCATTCTAGCAGTAGGTCAGATTTACTGCTGGAAACTCTTCAAACTTCATTTCATATTCAAAGTATTGGTCTGCATGTCCTCATCTTATGGGTTCCTGCACGTCGAGGTGTTGAGAGGAATGAGCGCTTTGATTGTTTGGCCATAAAAGCTGTTTAAAGATATAGACCTTCTACTTAAAAAATCAGAAGCTAAGGGGTTGTTGATGCTAAGAATTAAGGGATTATGGCCAGATTTGTGAGATAATGAGCATAAGGGCGCTGTTGGATTGATGGGAGAAGGAGGGAAGGGATTATATTGACTCCACTTAGAAATGGGCATACTATGCTTAATTATTCTTTATATCTTGTTGGAAAACATCACTCTGGGGTGTGTAGGTTTTGTCATCATTATGAACTAGTTGAGCACATTCTTTTACAATGTTAAACATTTAAGGTTGAAAGAAAGCAAACGCAGGCTGCACTACTATCACTGGGGTTGACAGTTTTCATTTAAAAACTTTACTAAGTTATGGAGGAGACTTTAATTCACAATATTGTATTCCATTATTTACAATCTATAGGGCTTTGTGGGAGAATTTTCATTTGATAAAGAACTAGTAAGGGTTTTATTTCCCAACTCTCTACAACACACTCCAGTCCAGTTGGTGGTGGTAATGTACCTTCAAGTTGGACTGTCAACCGCCAGTAAAAATCAGAAGAAGAAAAAGATGAACAGTTAGAGAGTTGTCGGCATGCTATAATGGAGCCAGAGGCGTGGTGGTATCTTGTAGCTGCCCAGCACTATCCCTGCTGATGTGATTTGATGCAAATGACACATTTCACTGTATGCATTGATGTGCATGTGACAAATAAAGCTAATCTATGCATGAGCTCTATCGAAATGATGGAACACTTTGACATCGCTTCAATTTTTGACTTATTTATAGGAGCCAAGGAGATTGATATAGCTGCAACGCTGGAACACCTGAGAGACCAGAGACCAGTGATGGTTCAGACAAAGGTAGGTTAAGGTGAAATTTAGATTCTCCTCTCGTGGAAAGGAAAATAGAGGGTTACGAGGTAGTGTGGGCTTAGTACTTTTTTTAAGGAATATATGGGTCGGCACAACATCGAGGGCTGAAGGGCCTGTACTGTGCTGTAGTATTCTAGTGTCTAGAGTCTACACTGTAAACCTTTGCTGCCTTGAATTTAGAGGATGATATCACTGAACTTGTTAAGGTAGAGGATGATTAAGGAGTTTCAGACCTGCATATCCATAGTGTGGGGCCTTCCTAAATGAAAATAGGAAAACACTTCCACACACAGAGGAAGTCAGAAATTTGGAACTTTCTCCTGCAAACTGCAAATGATGATACTTACTGCCTGTTTACATCACTGGCCCTAAGGGCAGCAATGAAGGTCCTCGATCTCTGTCTGTCCTTGGCCATTTTCTCTATTGTGTACTTGTTCTTGGTTCAGGGCTTCCCCCATCATGCCAGTCGCTTCCTCTCGGTTTTCACTACTGTCTTCCGTGCACGTCCCTAGCAGAGAGGGTAGGTGAGGCCTAGTCTTTAAATACATTCAAGAAAGAGGTGGGTTTGTATTTCTTAATGCTCAGGAATACTATTGCACACAGATATAGAAGGATTCTTCATTGCTGTTTCCATAGCAATTTTTTTTCTTGACCATTCAGGATTGTCAGCCTGAATCCTCAAACTTGGTGGACTGGTGGACCACTCTTACTCTGGCCTCTACCCTCTGGCCTGTTTGGCATGGGAGACCCTACCAAAAAGCGAAGCACAAGGCTCTGACTCCAGCCAACATACCTCTTTGAGGCATGCAGGCTTCCAAAGCCTATGACAAGTTTGTGGTCCTCTTGAGAAAAATGATGAAAGGCCAGGCGTCAATTTTAAACTTGATAGTTAAAGTGGAGATTGATAAGTTCTTAACTAGCAAGGGCATCAAATAGTACATGGGAGAAGTCAGGAGAATGGGATTGAGAGGGATAATAAATCAGCCATGATGAAATGGTAGAGCAGACTCAATGGGCTGAATGGCCTAATTCTGTTCCAATGTCCTATGATCTTATATTTTATTTCGTGACTGAAGATATTAAGGGAAAGGTGCTAAGATCACAAACCAGACAATGAATGGCTCAAGATATTAAATAACCTTTGCCCCTGAATGAAGATGGAAGTCGTGCATCAAATCAAGGCATATTAGAAAGAAAACAAGATGGAGCTGGCGGACGGGGTGGGGGGGCATGGGGAGAGAGAGAGATAAAAAAATCCCAGTCTTGTATTTATTCTGAGAATGGAACCATTTGCTCGGTGCTTGCAGTGTTATCGGAGGCTGGGGGCCTTCATTTTAAGCTTACCCCAGTGCCCTCAGGTGTCCTAAAGGACCGAGTCAAGTTTCTGCTCTCCGTCATGGACCGAAGTGGAAGAATCCTGATTACCACGGAAGCTGGCTCCGACTGCTGCTAGGCAACAACATGCCTTCTCACACACTCTAATTTATTTATTCAGACGCGTGGTGAATGATAAATATCTAATTACAGGCCAGCAGGAGGTTCTCTCCAGAGAGTTCTGGGTTTGTTTTTTGATCGATTTAAACAAACCATACACTCACATCGCTGAATACAAATAAAGACTAAAAGGGCCCAGAATTCATTTAAATCTGTGGAGGGAAAGTCAGGTTTGAAATGTCAATTATATTAAGTCCTGTAGCACACTAGAAGGTGAGAGATAATACCAGTATCGTTTACTAACCATCCCACTTATTGCCGATGACTGAATTAGTTCTGCCGAAACAGATTTTGCTTAAGAAAAAGCTTCTTCACACTTAATAGTAATATGCTATTTTATAATGCTCAAGGAGCAAGTCAAATGATTAGAACATTATCTTCTTCTACGAGAAGAAATGGAAATCAGATGCACTTCAAATACCCAGTGGGTCCATGGACAGCTGAGAGGAGGGAGGGCAGGTCAATATTTCAAGGTTGGAGTCTCTGTTGGAACATGTCTCTCTGAAAACTGACTTCCTTCCAGTGTCTGAAATAAATCACACAGCCACTTGCTCCATTATTCCTGCACCAGTTCTCTAAATGAACTATCCAATTAGGACAACCCCTGCACTTTTCCCAAAGGTCTGAAATTCATTTTGCTTTTAAGGAGAAAATAATCTTCCCTTTTAAAATAATAGCTTCTGCCACCCACCAGGTGGGAGAAACAAGTAACTAATCCCCTCACGGGATTCTTTTAAATACCACGACAATCCTTTGTTGGAAGTCACATTACCTAAGCTTATATTGGCTGGGTAACTCAGAGCTTGGGAAAACTAACAGGCCTATGGTAATAAGTGAGGCATAGGAGAATGAGGGGACATGTCAAAGAGGCATACAAAATTGTGAGGGGTAGAGATAGGGTAAATGCAAGCAGGCTTTTTCTCCTGAACTTGAGTCAGGTGAGAACTAGGGGTCATAAGCTTAGGGTGAAAGGTGAAATATTTAAGGGGAACATGAGGGGGAACTTCTTCAGAGGGTGGTGAGAGTGTGGGATGAGCTGCCAGCAGAGGTGGTGGATGTGGGTTTCACTGTTAAGAGAAGTTTGGATAGGTACATGGATGATGGGCTAATGGAGAGTTGTGGTCTGGGTTCTAGTAGCAGAAAAATAAGTTGGCATGAACTAGATGGGCAGAATAGTGTGTTTCTGTGCTGTAGTCCCACATGACTGAATGACTCTATGTCTACTGTGCTGGTGAGAAGGCAAAGTAAGTGGTTTTACAGGCCAGGAAAGATAGGCCTGTTATCCAATAAACCAGAGGCACAGGAGACTGCAGGTACTGCACGGTACATGTGGGAGGAACTCAGTAGGTCAGGCAGCATCGGTGGAGGGAGATCGTAGTCATTACTTCAGATCAAGACCCTTCATCTGGACTACGCTCCGCGTTCTGTTCTGTGTTCTACTTCATCCAGTCCAGGTGAAGGGTCTTGGCCCAAAACATCAACTGCCTACTTGCCTCCATAGATGGTGCCTGACCCACTGAATTCCAACAACACTTTGTGTGTTACCAAATAAACCAGCACACCACAAGATACCCTGCTCTCAACCCACATCAGTCAACACTTGCCATCAGGGTGCCACTGCCTTCCATGAAACCTTCCCCCTCAATTTCTCAGGAGTTCCTTCCCTCTAAAATCCCTCCGACCCATGATCACCATTACACTATCCCCAGGAACCCCTCCCGCTCATGATCATGTCTCCCACTCACTCTCACCCGCCCCTGCCCACCATTTCCCTCATTCCTGCTTCCTCCCCCGCCATCGTCCTGAGAGCAGAAATCCGACAGAAAGAAAGAGACCCGTATTTAAAAACCTCATCACATTCGGAGGATTTTGAATTTCAGAACAAGTCTAGTTGGAGTCTATTACTCCAACCGGTTGGGGTGAATTTGAGTCAGGAGAACAATCACCCCTGATTCCCACAGTCTGCAGTGGCATCATTGTTGTGAGACCTGGATCATATGCAAGCATCTATCTCTGCTTAAAGTCACACTTGTGTTGCCAGGTCCAGTTATTTTCCGTTCTTTTTCTTCAGAATGAAGGCATCACTGGAAATGCCAGCATTTGATAGAGTCATTATGAAGGCATATGGTGTGTTGGCCTTCATTAGATCAAGAGTTATGAGGTAATGCATAAAGCCCTGATTAGACCACACCTGGAATATTGTTCTCAGTCCTGGTCACCTCATTATAGGAAGGATATAGAAGATGCAGAGATGGTTTACCAGGATGCTGTCTGGGACTAGAGAGCATGTCTTAGGAGGATAGGTTGAGCAAGCTGGGGCTTTCCTCTTTGGAGCAAAAGAGCATGAGAGGTGACTTGACAGAAAGGTACAAGCTGATAAGAGGAGTAGATCAAGTAGATAGCCAGAGACTTTTTCCCAAAGCATAAATGACTAATATGAGGAGCCATAATTTTAAGGTGATTGGAGGAAAGTTTAGGAAGGATGTCAGAGACAGGTTTTTTTTACACAGAGTGGTGGGTGCATGGGACAGCCTGTAGTGGTAGAGACAGATACATTAGGGGCATTTAAGAAACTCTTAGACAGGTTCAAGGATGATAGAAGATTGAAGGACTAAGTAGGAGGGAAGGGCTCGATTGATCCCAGAGTAGGCTAAAAGGTCAGCACAACATCATGGGTTCCTGTATTGTGCTTTAAAGTTCTACATTTTATATTCTATACGTTAACTTCTTTAATTGCCCTTCAGGAGGCAGAGGTGAGCTGCCAACTTCAATTGCAGCAGCCCTTCTGGCAAAGGTACTCTCCCAGGGCTGTAGGTTGAGGAGTTCCAGGATTTGGACCCAAGGGTATGGAAAGACCAGTGCAATGTTTCCCGGTCAGGACAGTATGTGACCTGGATGTGAGGCACGCTGTTGGCCATGTTCCCATACATTTGCTGCCTTTGTCCTTCTTGGTGGTAGAAATTTCAGGTCTCAGGTTCCTCCATCATCCATGTATGTGGCTGTCTCATAGTCTGAGTGGCCTGAGCAAATAACTGCTGTGCATTATAGAGCTGATGCAGATTTCAGCCACAGCAGTGATAGCTTTCCTCCAACAAGATGGGGAAGAGGAGGTACAAAAATTGGAAGGATAGCAAATATCAACAGCTTCAGTCTCTATGGAACTTTAATAAGGTTTTAGTAGAAAAACAGACAGGTGTCAAAATGTTTAGAATGCAGCATTGGACTAGTAATGCCGAAACATGAGTTGGAATCCCACCATGGCACTTGGGGGATTTAAATTCAATCTACAGAAATAAAATTTGGAATTGTAAAGACTCTGAAACTATTTGATTATGATAAAAATACATCTGAGTTGCTCATTTCCTTTAAAGAATTCTGTTGTATCATAACCGGCCTGGCCTATATAGGAAAGTAATTGTATTTGGCTCTTGTGCCCCTGAAATGGCCTAGCAAGCTGTTGAGAGATGGGTAATGAATGCTGTATGTCTAACATGGAATGAATAAGGGAAATGGTTTCCCAAAGGTTAACTCTTATTGCGCATAAATAAGATAGCAATCTATTCTAACCATGTTGGGTTATTTTTCTGCAGGAGCAGTTTGAGTTTGCATTGACAGCTGTGGCTGAGGAGGTGAATGCAATCTTGAAGGCACTTCCACAGTGAGAGACCACCAGAGATTCCACCTAGTTCCAACACCTTAATCTTGCCGGTCTACATGAATGTTGTAGAAACGTGCTCTGATCTTAGCTGTGTAACTTTTACTTTAACAGCTTTAGAAAGTGTGTCCCTTCAACATCTGTATTTGATGCAATTCTTAGCTCAAAACATAAACTCTGAATGGTTTCAAAGTAGAAAGAATTAAAGGTTAGATTATAAGTCTTTGTATATATGCTTTTTTGGGACTGGACAGAACTGGATACAAAATCCTCAAAAAGATCGAGGACCACACAGATTTTAATCAGTTACAATTGCAAAGTCTAAGTATTTTCCAAAATAAATTTTTTAACTTTTATTAATTTCAGTATTAGACAAAAGTATGGCAAGGCTTTTCAGTATTAATTCCACGGTATTTGAATGCAGTTGATGAACCCTTTTGGTATTTCATAATTATCATGTGATTCTACCTGTAGGCAATCTCACCACTTGTGCCATAATGCGCAGCCCTACAGAGTAGGAATGCAGCTGTGTACCTGTCCAGTAAGGTGCACTGCTAGGTACCTATTTATGGCTATCTATCATGGGGTTTGATATTACTTCAAGGCAGCTCCAGTACGGAGTGGAAGATCTACTGAATATGTTTTGAAAGGATACCACTTAGCAGAAGGTTGCCCGTGCAGTTGGATAATTTAAGGAGATCCCTGCAATTAGTTACAGTTAGATTTTCCCTTTTCCTTAGAAGTGTACCTTGACAAACGGCCACTGAATCGGACCACTGAATCACCTCCTGGCTTCAGTCCTGTCACCTTTTAAGATACTCCATACCTGGGATTACTGATGAACTCTGCAGTGGTTTCATTACCACCTTTCAATTTGTGTCCATTACGTCAGAACATTTCTGTTCCTCTCTAACTTTTCTGTGTCTGATTTCTTCAGGCAGACCACCGTTACTTAAGCAAATAATAATTCAGATACGATTTTGTATCTCTAATTAGTTAAAGACAAGCAGTTAAAGGTGCCATGGTTTTGAGTGTTCGATTCCTCTGTTGTCAGAAGAATCATGTTCAAAACCCTGCCTGGAAGTTAATTGGGAGAATGTAATTGCCGATTTCAGCTTAGGATGATAAATAAGGTTAGGATATGTGCACTGCGTGAGCCTGGTGAATCATCCTCTTATCCAGCCCCAAACTGAGCTTCAGCAGTTTATCTTCTTTGCTTCTCAGTTAACTGCGGAGTGGAGAGGACAACATAATAATGGTACTTTTGGAACCTAGAATAAATCCCTGACATTTCACAAACAAATGAACACAGTCAGAGAAGTGAGAACAGCGATTAAGTCTGTGGGAGAACTTCGGTTTCTTTCAGTCTGGCCTTGGTAGACACAGAGAAGAAGTGAGTGTGCTTGTCTCAGCTTAATGTCACAGGAACCCCCGGGATCCTTCTAGTCATTGCTCAATTAATAGTCTTCAGTGGTTACAATAAGTAAGGTAAATCTCTTTTATGAGGATCTCATCTTTATTAGTAAATACATTAGTTACAATGTTCCTGATACAGGTTGTGAATTTGAATCTATGATGGGGTATAAGTTCTTTGCTTCTCATGAACGTAAGCATCTTAAAGTCAATGTCCACCTAATCCTGATGGTCAGTAGCCTAATCCTGATTGCAAAGGCACGTTGTTAGTACAAATACTTGGAACAACTAAGATCCAGTGTATTGAGGTGCAGTGTATGGAATCTGCAGAGATTTGAAAAGTTTCCCTGCATTTTAGTGTTGAAGAGTAAATATTCACGTACGCATAATGCATAAAGAGAGTCTGGGGCTTATGCTTGTCCTCCCTTTGCCACTCCCCGGCCTTCATTCACACACGTTGAATATCTCACTGGTAAGATACTGGAAGTGCAGTTCTGAGGTTGGAGTCTAGGCGCTCTAGTTGAGATTAAGCAGAGTGAGCGGTCTCCTTGCATCTGATTGATATCAGTCCCGCGGTGGGAACACCTGATTACCAGCTGCTGTTGGACCCTTGTATAAGTCTGTTTATTGTTGACGCACCATGACGGGCCTTTATTTTTCTGCGGTGTACAGGGACAGCTGGCGCTCAGTGCCTGAGCAAACAAAAGTAAAGTGCATTCAGCCCAAATACATACACGCTTAAGTCCCAGGTTCTGTCCTGTCCCATTCAAGATGGCACAGCCTCATCCCATTGATCTGAGGGGTTTTCCACTTCAGATTGAGTTTCAATGTGGGCATATGGTTAGAAATCCTTAAGTGTTTGATTTTATTCAATTCTGACAACTACTACAGTCTGTTGCAAATTTGATGTTGACACAGAATATATAGTCTTTGTCTGTAAATAGTCCTACTTATAGAAGACTGATTGCATATACTTACAAATCTATTTTATTTGTTTTAGCCTATGAAAACAGCATTCCTCTCAGACTTGCTTGTGGGGTTTTTTGTGTTAAATAGTCTAATGTTCACTTCTTATTGATTGTTCCTTTTATCTAATAAATGATCTGCTTTATTTCATAAATTACAACTAATTTAATTTGTTTGGTAGTGATAGACTTCGTGATGACAATTATTTATTGATAATTAGCCACTGATGTAGCTGGGTTACTGTCAGTACCCATCAGTTTTCTCATGCTTTTGTTGACCAAGTTTTTAAAAAATCGACTTCATATTTTGCCAAAAACTAGTAATGTATCATGACCAGACCTTGCTGAAAATGTTAAATGTGGTTATGATTTGGAATGGAAGAATTTGATACATACACGGAAACAGCCCCTTTGGGCCAGCTGGACCATGCCGGCAAAGATCCCACCCAGGCCAGTCACATTGGGAAGGAAAATCAGCAGTAATTCTTTTTTTCCTGATCACCTTGGATATTTTTATCAGCTTGTTCACCCATGATGCATATTGCCAAACTCAGTTCCAATGGGACCAACTATTATAGTGGGGTAACTGTTCTGACACTACCTGTTTCATGTAATCATCCAAAAATAATTTTGAACCCAAAACATTTTAACACTAATGCCTAACTGAACCAAACAATGGTGCAAAATCTTTGAGCAGCGTGCACAAAGTGTCGGAGGAACTTAGCGTTTTCGGTTTGCTGAATTCCTCCAGCAATTTTTGTGGGTTGCTCGAGATTTCCAGCATCAACAGAATCTCTTGTGTTTTGTTAAATCTTTGATATGATTTTCTTGTTACAACTAATTCAATTACTTCTTTTAACATGAAATCTGTAAAAGCTTTAGCAGTAAGCTCATATATATGTCCTCGAGTTTGCACAATTTAGAACATGAGATTGGATTTTCATTACTTTTTAGCATCCTGAAGGGACAGTTTGAGAGTTTGCAGTATTTCAACACTATAACCTACTGGCCAGTTCAGGGAAACCACTAACTCCCTGGAACAACCGTGTGATATCTGAATCTACCTTTTAACACAGGGTCATTCTGAAACTGTCTCTTCGCTTACTCCCTGTTAATTTATAGTTATTTTTCTGTACAGATAACAATAAAGTATACAAAATATTTTGTTCTCTTTAAAAATATGTGAATAAAGTATTGTTTGTGGAGTGGTGTAAACTGTAACAGAGACTTGAACGCCTTCAACTTCTATTGCAGGGAAAGATTCTTATTTAAGCCGTCGGTGGCCATATTGACATCACTGATGGGAAAATTATCAGTATATCAAAGAATGCTGTTGATAAACACATAGAAAAACACAGTTGATAATAGGCAAGGATTAAAAAGGTGGGCAATGCTTAAGTAATCTGCTGGCGGTTTTCTTAATATATAATAATCCCATTGAGGGTGTTATGGATTTGTGTTGTCGAGAGGCATTTTATACAATTCCAAATAGAACTACTGCCCACAACAGCATCTTACATTTAATAGATTGCCTTAATATCCTGTAACATTAAATAAAGTATAATCAAATGAAATTTGGCACTAGGTTGAATAACAGGTGACTAAATCTTTGGTAACATTTAAAAGATTTCATGAAGGATTAAGCAGTTTGTAAGGGGAGAAAACTGGACCAAGGACAGTTGAGAGTATTCTGGTGCTTGTTGCAAAGCCATAAGCTGGTTGGTAAGGATAGTATTGGTTCCAAGAGGATTCAACCTCTCAGAAGATTATAGCAGGGTTCAGAAAGCCACAGTTATAGATGGAAGTTTATTCTCACTGGAAAAAAACTTAGTAGTAATCTAACAGAGGTTGTCCGAACTTTGAAGGGAATTAATTAGCTGAACCCAAGCAATGACTAGAAAAGCTTTGAAAATTAGCAGTAAACAAAGGAAGGCAAGGAAATAACAATGACATTTAATAAGTTATGAGGCAAATAATACAAGTTGAGAGATAGACTTTGACAAAATAGAAATGAAGGTCAATTTGGTAAGGCAGAAATGAGGGTTTGTGGTTGAGACTGTTTATTCATTCATAGAGTCACAGACAAGCCCTTCAGCCCATCCAGTCCATGTCGTACTATTATTCTGCTTAGTTCCAATTACTTCCACCCCTCCTCCTATGTACTTTATCTGAAGTTCTCTTTAATATTGAAATCGAACCCACATCCACCATTCCCTCTGGCAGCTCGCTCTGCACTCTCACCACCCTCTGAGTGAGGAAGTTCCCCTCAAGCATTTCACCTTTCATCCTTAACCCACGATCTCTAGTTATCGTCTCACACAGTCTCAGTGGAAAAAGCCTGCTTGCATTTATTCTGTCTAATATAGTATAACCCTATTCCTTATAGGCGTGGAAAGGCTTTGAAAAGGAAATTGGGTAGGAATGTGGATAGGGATTAGGGAAAAGAGGATCTAAGCTGAATATATAGCTCTTCCTATATTGACAAGCTGAACAGACTCCTTCTATACTGTAATGATACTATGATACCAGGGAGATTCAAAGCAGCTGTTAGAAGCCATTAATGCTGAAGCAAAATATTCAAACAACAAATGGTTCTTCTCTGCCCTTCGTCACACATTACCATCGAACTGCTAATTATTATTCATTTCAAATTTTTTTCTTGATTTACTTCAGCAATTTTTTTCCAACCCTTACAAATCTTGCTATGCCAAGTTGTATAAAATTACGTATTGAATCCACAATCAGGTTGCGGCAATTAATTTCCGAAGAAACCTTGGCAGAAATTTGTATGGAAGTAAGAAGTTGGGGGTTTTCTGCAGCCCGGTTAAAGGATAGCACATTCACCGAGTGACAGCCAGGTCAAAGGCAGGGGGCTTATTGTCATCAAAAGGGGGCTTTATGTCTATAACAGCAAGCTGCTGCTCTTTCCTGAGCTGTGTGAGTACTGGACATTGAATGGGAAGACGTCAGCAACTGCTACCGCAGCTTTGTGCCTTTCTAATTACTTTGCTCAGCAATTTTTCTCTGTCACCTTTTTTTCTCCCTCTTTATTTACTAAAAGATCCAACTCTTTGTTGGGTTAAAGCGCCACAGGTATCAGGGAGATTCAGTGCTGCTTCCCGGTGGTCATTATGAATGTATGATCCCTGACAGCGAGCTGGCAGCTCGTTCAATCATGAAGCTTCCTGGCTGGCCCATTCCTGCCCTCCATGACGTGTCCTGTTGGGCTCCTGCAGTTGTTGCTAGGTAGCCATCAAAGGGAGAAATCCAGGATGATTTTTTTTCACCTCCTTCCAGCAGGGACCTTACCGGATGGCAGTCAGGATCGAGGTTTTCCCTCGCTAGCTGAGAGACCGTGTCTGTGTCCTCATCCCACCATGCCCGAGATTAAATTGGGTACATTATTCAGAACAAATTCTGTGAATTTGGGCAGATTAGGAGCAGGAGCAGGCCTTATCTCCTCTGCTCTGCCTGTCAATGACAGCCTAGCTGATCCTTCACCTCAGTGCCTCTTTCTTGCGTCAGCCCCACACCCCTATATTTCCTAAAAAACTAAAAATCTTACCATCTCTAACCTGAGTATCTGAAGCTCTGCATTCTGCTTGGGTAGGGAATTCAATTGATTCACCACCCAATGGGTGAAGAAATAGCTTCTCATCTCTATCCTGAATTACCTGCCTCTGGTTCCTAGACATCCCCATTAGAAGGAAACATAAAGTTTGATGCTCAGAGTTAGAGCCCGTGAGTCTGTTGGGGTCATATACTGTGTTCAGTGCTCCTGGTGTGGCCTCTTGTATATCGGTGAGACCCGACGTAGATTGGGAGACCCCTTCACCGAGCATCTACACTCCATCCAGCAGAACGAGCGGGATCTCCCAGTGGCCACCCATGTTAATTCCACTTCCCATTCCCATTCCAATATGTCCATCCATGGCCTTCTCCACTGTCGGGATAAGGCCACTCTTGGGTTGGAGGAACAACACCTTATATTCTGTTTGGATAGCCTCCAACCTGACGGCACGAAAATCAATTTCTCAGACTTCCAGTAATGCCTCCAACCCCTCTTCACCATTTCCCATCCCCTTTCCCTCTCCCATGTTATCTCCTTGTCTGCTCATCGCCTCCCTCTGGGGTTCCTTCCCACACCCCCCGCCGCTTTCTTCTTTCTTCCATGACCTTTTGTCTCTTTCGCCAATCAACTTCCTAGCTGTTTGCTCCATCTGTCCTCTTCCAAGTTTCACCTGTCAGCTGGTCTTTCTCTCTTCCCTCGCCCCACCTTTCACATCTACTCCTCAGCTTTTTCTCTCCAGTCCTGCCGAAGGGTTTCAGCCCGAAACGTCACTTGTACTTTTTTCCACAGATGCTGCCTGGCCTGCTGAGTTCCTCCAGCATTGTATGTGTGTTACTCAGAATGAGAATCAGGTTTAATATCCCCAGCGTATCTTGTGAAATTTGTTGTCTTTGTAGCAGCAGTACAATGCAATACATAATCACAGAAAAAAACATACATATATACAGTAAATATATATATAATGGTCAAATAAGTAGCACAAAAATAGGAATAAAAAAGTAGTGAGGTTCAATGTCCATTCAAAAACCTGATAGGTGAGGGAAATAAGCTATTTTTGAATTGTGTGTGTTTAATGTGTACCTGCAGGCTTCTGTACCTCCTTCCTGATAACAGCAATGAGAACAAGGCATTCCCTAGGTGATGGGAGTCCCAGATGATGTTTTTTTGAGGCATCACTCCTTGAAGGTGTCTTGGGTACAATGGAGGCTAGTGCCCATGATGAAGCTGACTGAGTTTATAACTCTATGCAGCTTATTTTGGTCTTGTGCAGTGCCCCCTCCCCACCCCCCCCCCCCCCCCATACCTGAGAGTGATGCAGCCGGTTAAAATGCTCTCCCTGAACTCCTGTAGAAATTTGCGAGTGTCTTTGGTGACGTACCATATCTCCTCAACTCCTCATAAATCAGATATAAAGCACCTTAAGAATAAGATGGGGGTCTGTATGTGTGTGCTGCAAAGAAGGGAGTGGAATTTCAGGTGCTGGCTGAAACCTAGGAGCTTCCTGTCTCCTGTGATTCAACAACAGACAAGGTATCCCAGCTGAGCTAGCAAGGCATTTTCCTGGCACGAATTGCCCTTCACTGCCCCGGGGGGGGGATCACGCAGAAATTATGATTGGATATGTGCAAAGCGGATGTTTCAGACCAAGAGTCAAGAAAAGGGGTGGACATTAAGGAGAGAGATGGGAAGAAATATCATCACCCGAAGAGCAGTGAACATTTAGAAAGCTCTGTTCATGAGAACTGAGGAGGCTCGGTCACTAATACTCAAACTTAGCTTTATTTGTCAGGTACATCGAAACAGAGTGAAATGCGCCATTTTGCACCAACAACCAGCACAGTCTGAGTGCTATGTACTCATGTTTATTTTGACCCTTACAGGTTGACATCAAGCTTCCCGTGTGTTACATACTGAATGTAATGTGAGTGGCCACTCTGGGTAGATAACTTGCAAGCAAAATAAACATTTGTCCCCCAACTCTCAGTCTCTCATGTGTGTTATTCACAGCCACCCGGCTTCCCTCTACCACAAACACAGCAGCTGGCGGTGAGGTGACAAGCCCTCACCCAGTATTCTGTTCCGTTCGGCAAGTGAAGTCCGTGTGCAGCACTGGCGATGTACCAGGGGGCAGTGTGAGTGCGCAAAACGAAAAGGAAGCAGGAAGCTTGGTGAGTGGAGAACCTGAGGGGAGAGAACGAGAACAGGATGGTTAAATACAACAAAATAAGACACAGAGAGTGATGGCTAGTTAACTATTCTGGAACATTATTGTGTTTGAAAATGACGACAATGTTTGGACATATCGGACCATGTGACAAAAGGACAGGGCAATGGAGATCATATACTGAAAGATTTGAATATTTTGCTCTGGCAAATCAGATTTCAGATGATATTCGTGTCCCCACTTTTCTGACTGTGATGTGTGCAAAAACGTTTAATTTATTACACAGTACACTGCAACCTGCTAAGCCTGGGAATAAGCCTGATAAGGATATAGTTCATGCCTTATAGGACCACTATTCAATTAAACCTTTGATTATTGCTGAGAGGTTTAGATTTCAAAAGGAAGGAGAGTTTATTTCACAGTTTGTGTCAGTGATGAAGCAATTGTCTGAACACTGTAATTTTGGACTGAATGACACATTACGTCTGTGATCCGCGTAGTGAGGCGATTCAGAAACGTGTGCCTTACAGAAGACAGACTAATGCTTCTGATTTGAATTGCCAAATACCATTTGCTTCCATTAATGCCCTGAACACTTCAGACAGGAGTTGTGGGCCTTTGTCACTTACAAGTTGTTGAGGAAGCCCAAAATGGCCAAAGGTGGGATGTAACTGCTCAATGCATTTTTCAGATGTAGTGATCTTCATAATGGCAACCTCAGGCCATTTGCTGTGTGCATCCACTACGACAGAGAAGATGTGGCCTTCTGGAGGTCCAAAAAAACTATGTGAATTCTCTGCCATTCCCATGATGCAAAGGAGCAAGTTGAGGAACATTTCTCAGTCTCTGACAATGTGACCATGCTTCTTTCTTCTTTTCAGTCACTACACTTAGTCCTGGCTACTAGGAATAGCTGCGAGTGTTTTCTGTCATGGGCCCTCCGCCACAGAGTCCTGCATGTAATTTAATCAAGCACGTGCTTTGTTAATGTTGGAGGAATGACAACATGGCCCATAGTACACATCTCGTTTGGACTGTGAGCATCTTCCATCAAGGTTTCAGTTCTATGATGAGTTGTTCTTTCCATTCATGAGTTACCATATCCACCGCTTTAGACAGAACAGGGCCTGTACGTGTGTGCTTCCAGACTTGCTCCACAGTTTTCGGAGCTGTGGGTACTTCCTTGAAGTAGAAGATCTCTCTTGAGGATGGCTCTGGAGCTGTAGCAGCTAAGGGAAATCTGGATAGTCCATCAGCATTCGAATGATGCTCGGACCTCCTGTACTTTATATCGTACTGATGTACAGACAGTAATAGAGCCCAACATGGCATTCGACCAGCAGCCAGGGAAGGAATGCCCGTAGGTGGACCAAAAATTGACACTAAGGGGTGATGATCTGTCAGTAATGTAAATCATCAACCAAAGAGGGATTGATGGAATTTCCTAACACCAGAGAAAATTGCGAGTGCTTCCTGCTCAATCGGAGCATTATGGCTTTCTGCCTTGCTTAATGTCCTTAATGAGAAAGTGATTGGATGCTTTTTGCCTGACGGCCTGGTGTGTGAGCTAACACTTTCCACACCATAGGGTGGTGTTGTCAAAGGCCCACTGTATGGTCAATGACAGGTTGAAGTGTGTGAGTGCTTCAGATTGTGACAAAGCTGTTGTGGCCTTTTTAAAGGCCTCTTCTACAGCCAGTGTGTTGATTCGTTTAGAAATAAGGTGGAGATTGATAGGTTCTTGATTGGCCATGGTATCAAAGGTTAAAGGGAGAAGGCCTGGGAGTGGGGCTGAGGAAGGAAAGAAATTATCAGCCAGTGTTGAATGGTGGAGCAGACTCTATGGGTCAAATGGCCTAACTCTGTTCCTATGTGTATGGTCTTATGGCCTCCCAGTACCACAAACACTGAGGATGAGCTGAGGGCCCACAATTTACTAAGCCTTCCCCAGTAATGCTACCCAACTCTTCCTCTGCTACATTGTTGACTGCATTGGTGCTGCTCCAAGCACCAATGCGGAACTCTTCAGTTTCATCAACTTTGCCTCAACCTTCCACCCTGCCCTTAAATTCACTTGATTAATTTCTGTCTCCCCCTTCTCGATCTCTCTGCCTCCATCTCTGGAGACAAACTATTGACCAACATCTTTTATACACCTGCCAATTCCCACACCTATCTTGATTATACCTCTTCCCACCCTGTGTCCTAGAAAAACGCTATTCCCCTTTCTCAGTTCTTTCATCTCTGCCGAATCTGTTCCCAGAATGAGGCTTTCCTCTACAGGACCTCAGTGATGTCCTCCTTCTTCAAAGGACAAGGTTTCCCTTACTCCACCTTTGATGCTGTTCACTCCTGCATCTCCTCCATAGCCCGAACATCTGCACTCACCAGATCTCCTCCACTTCCCGCACTTCAGCCCTTAACCCACCCTCCTGTCACCCTGTCCTCACCTACCACCCCACCAGCCTCCGGATCCAGCATATTATCCTCCGCAACTTCCGCCACCTTCAACAAGACCTGACCACTAAGCACATCTTTCCCTCCCTACCCCTCTCAGCTTTTTGCAGGGATCATTCCCTCCGTGACTACCTGGTCCACACGTCCTTCCCACAGAACTCCCACCTGGCACTTATCCCTGTAAGCGCAAATGCTACACCTGTCCCCACACCTCGCCCCTTACCACCATTCCGGGCCCCAGACAGTCCTTCCAGGTGAGGCAACACTTCACCTGCGAGACTGCTTGAGTTGTCTATTGCATCCGGTGCTCCTGGTGCGGCCTTCTCTACATCGACAAGACCCGATGCAGATTGGGGGACCACTTCGTCAAGCACCTCCGCTCCGTCCGTCACAATAGACAGGATCTCCCGGTTGCCACCCACTTCAACTTTGCCTCTCATTCCCATCGAGATATGTCCATACATAGCCTCCTGTACTGCCATGATGAGGCCAAACTCAGGTTGGAGGAGCAACATCTCATCTACCGTCTGGGTAGCCTCCAGCCTGGTGGGATGAACATTGAATTCTCCATTTTCCGGTAATTCCCTCCCCCTCCCCCTTCCCCTATCCCAGGTCCCTCTCTGCCTCTCTCCCCTTTCAACTTTCTGCTTCTTTATCTCTACAGTTCTTTCATGCTTATCCCCTCTCCCTCCCCCCTTTATTTTCCCTCTGATTTGTTTTCCACCTGGTGCCTCTAGGCCCTACCCCCTCCCCTATCTTTATTACTGGGCTTCGGCCCTCTCTTCCCCCCATTCCTGATGAAGGGCCTCGGCCCGAAACGTTGGCTATTTGTGGTGAACTACATTTACCTGTCTGGACATGGCACCCCCCCCCACCCCCCGCAGACTGCTCCTGTGGCTCCTCCCACAGACCCCTGTATAAAGGCGAATGGAGGCACTGCTCCTCCCTCAGTCTCCAGGATGTTGTGTGATGGTCTCTTGCTGCTGATAGTGCTCTTCCAGCTAATAAAAGCCTATCTCTCACCTCATGTCTCCGTGAGCTATTGATGGTGCATCACTACTCTTTTCTCATGGATGCTGCCTGACCTGCTGAGTTCTTCCAGTGTTGTGTACGTATTATTTGATCCACAGCATCTGCAGTTGTATTTTCATGTTTTTCACTCACCAGATCTTCCTGCCGCCTTAGCAGTGATAGATTTCCTCTTGTCGTTACCTCTGCATCCAGCACATCAGTCTCCACAACCTCTGACATTTCCAAAGGATCCTACTACCAAACGCATCTTTACCTCCCCTCCCCTCCCCCCCTCCACTCTCCACTATCCGCAGGATCATTCTTTCTGTGATTCCCTTGCCCATTTATCCCTCCACAATTATCTTCCTTCCCCCCCCCCCCCCACCACCCCCGCTCCCCGGCACTTATCCCTGCAAGCGGCCAAAGTACTACACCTGCCCATTCACCTCTCCCTCACCTCCATTCCAGGCCTCATACAGTCCTTCCAGCTAAGGCTGGTTGGTCTATTATATCTGGTGCTCCTGATCAGCCTCCTCTACATTGGTGAGACCCTCCTCCTTCCCTTTCTCTTATGGTCCATTCTCCTCTCCTATCAGATTCCTTCTTCTTCCAGCCCCTTACCTTTCCTACCCTCTTGACTTCACCCATCACCTTCTGGCTATCCTCTTCCCCCTCCCTCCACCTTTTTATTCTGGTGTCTTCACCTTCCTTTCCCATCTCGAGGAAGGGTCTCGGCCTGAAACGATGACAGTGTGTTCATTTCCATGGATGCTACCTGATCTGCTGAGTTTCTCCAGCATTTTGTGTGTGTAACTTACTATCCTGGATGTCTTTGGAGTGTGGGGGGAAACTAGAGCACCTGGAAGAAACCCATGCAGTCACAAGGAGAGTGATCAAATTTCCTTTTTATTTCCCAAACTATTTACAAGACAGTGAACAAATTCAAATTAAAATACGATTATTACTGTCTATAAAACTGTCAATTCCCACCATTCCTAGAAATCCCTCTCCGTACCCATGGTGATTGCATGTTCCCTCTCCAAGGACACCAGAGTACAAAAGTACCCATTGAAGAGAAGCAAGCAGTTGGCCTGGGCAGAGGCCTGGACTGTTCTGCTGCCTGGTCCCGTGAGTAGCCAGCTTGGCCAGGCCCTGGAGCAAGCCCACCAGTGGATCCTCTGAGCCCCTCCATTCTGGGTGTCCATACGTCAGGAGCACGGGCTGAATCACAACCAGACCCTGAGGAGCAGCACCTTCAGATATTCGAGCAGGGGCTGCAACCTCTCACATTCCATGGTACGGTGATTCCTCCTGGCCAAAGAATGGACAGGCGGCGATCAAACTGCTTACATCCAGTGGCAGAATTGAACCCAGGTCACTGGCTCCGTAAGGCATTATGCTAACCTCAATGATACTATGCTCCCTATATTCAGGACAAAGACTGAAGCTTTCTTAGCTCTTATGGGAATTAAGGGATAGGCAGTTAAATGCAAGAGAAGTTTGCCAAGCTAGACCAGCCATGATCTTAATGAGTGATACAGCAGACACGAGGGCCCAAATAGCCTGCTTCTGCTTCTGTTTCTGTTCCTTATGTCCTTATAGAGCAGAGGTTCATTACAAACTCAATGCTCATCTTAAGTTAATTTCTTAGTGAAACAAAACTGCAAATTAAATTACCAGCTCCTGGACTGGGAGACAGATGAAAAATAAGACTGGAAGATAAAATGATAGGTTGGGAAAAAGATCAATTGTTTACCATTTCTGTTTTGTGGAAGTCAGGAGCGAACTGGCGGTCGGAGTAAACCCACGTGCATGCTCGGGGGGAAAGACAATTCCTCTCTGGCTCGAGTCGAATTTGAAAGGTAAAGTCGAGTCAACACCAGTGTAGTGTTGCAATGATTTGATCTGGGGGGATGATACGCAAGACAAGTTTTTTATTGTACCTCAGTACATGAGACAGTAATAAACCAATTTACCAACTTATTTTCAGACACAGAAGTATGTGCAGAGGTGCAATGAAAAACTTGCATCACAGGTACATAACTTCGGGTACACAACGATCACAAGGAAATCATAAATTAACCATAATGTATTATAATAAATATACATTAATACATAAATTAAACTACAATGAGTTCTGTGGAATTCATTGCCACTGACACAGCCGGATGCCAATTCATTGGCTATATTTAAAGTGGAGGTTGATTATTGATTAGTAAGGTCATCAAAGGTTATGGGGAGAGGGCAGAAAAGTGGGGTTGAGAGGGGTAATAAATCTGTCATGATGGAATGGTGGAGCAGACTCAATGGGCCGAATGGCCTAATTCTGCTCCAATGCCTTATGGTCTTATGGACTACATAAATTAAATTAACATACAGGAAATACACAAAATTATTCATGTTACCCTTTGCCCAAATTAGAAAATGGATCTAGCATTAGAAAATTAGAAAATAGTAATAAAAATTATTTTTAAATTTCTCTGAGCGTCT
This sequence comes from Hemitrygon akajei, assembly GCF_048418815.1. Classification (NCBI taxonomy): domain Eukaryota; kingdom Metazoa; phylum Chordata; class Chondrichthyes; order Myliobatiformes; family Dasyatidae; genus Hemitrygon; species Hemitrygon akajei. The sequence goes on from NC_133131.1 coordinate 154,742,155, forward strand.
GTCATTGATTCACACACAGTAAACTGCAGTTTTCAGCAGCTGACTTAAGAGCTACTGCTCTAGGAGCAATTCGCTTTTTCGAATAATGTGTCTACTGATGCCATTCTATGTGTTATAATTGATCTTCCATCAGCTTTAGGACAACAGATCTTTGTAGTACTGTGCACACATATTGGGGATTAATTGTGAAGTGCAATACAGCCGTTAATATCTTGGACTATCAATGTTATGAATTTAGAGATCACCATGAAAGGGGAACCAAGCTAACAGTAAATAACACGACAGGACATTTGCTCTGTCTACCCTATAAAATGACCTCACTTTATACAAAGCAGAATGTTGTAGAGGAAAAGCAACTAAAAATTTAAGCCAACACAACATTATGGGCCGGTTCCTGCACTGTACTGTCCTACATTCTATGTTCTATGTTCTAACTTAACATACTAAAAATCTGTATCAAAAAATTAATAAAATGTTGTGAGTTCTCGGCAGATCAGAGAGCACCAGAATGTACACGGTTGGTAGGAGTGTGGAGGTCTATGGTCAATGGGAACAGGCAGTTTAAATGGTTCAGCACAGACTAGAGGGGCTGAAGGGCCTGCTTCTGTGCTGTACTTTTCTATGACTCTATGACAGCAGACTCTAGGAATCTGATCTGAAAACAGAAAATGCTGCAAATTCAGCAGACAACATTGCCTGGTTATTATTTCGTGTTGATGAACTTCCGCTGTTAAAGGAGTAGAGGGAACTGAGCCATGGACTCACAGCATCTTATCACAGAGTTATAATGAAAAATTGGATAGGCTGAGAATGTTTTCTCTGAAGTGAAGGAGGCTGAAGTCTGAGCTTATAAAGGTTTATCCATTCACAAGGGACATAGATAAAATGGAGGGTCGCAGCATTGTTGCCGGGGAGGGGAATTGAAAGTTAGAGGGCGTAGATCTAAAGTGAGAGAACAACTTAAGTGAGAGCAGGACTTCCACACGTAGAGGGTGGTGGGTATAAGGAACAAACGGCCAGAGGAAGCTGTAGAGGCACATGCACTTACACTGGTTAAAAACCATTTTGACAGGTGCATGGATAGGAAAGGGTTACAGGATATGGGCCAAATGCAGATAGATGGGACTGGTTCAGGAGGACAAGTATCATCTAGAATTCAGGTTATCAGACTGCATAGAACATAGTGCAGCACGGCAGCATAGAGTTCATCCCACGATATACCAAACTAAGGAAAATAGCATTAAATGCCTAAATAAACTCATCCCTTCTAACCATATCCCTCTATTCTCTGTACATTCACACGTCTGAAGGGAGCTTTTTAAAAAGCCTTCATTGTATTTGCTTCCACTACCATCCCTGGCTGAGCATTCCAAGCACCCAGCACTCTCTGTGTAAAAAACTCCTTTGAACTTACTCCCTCTCACCTTAAATACGTGCTCTCCAGTATTAAACATTTCGATCCTGGGAAGAAAGATACCCGCTGTCTACTCTAATTATGCTCTATCTGTATACTCTATCCGTTTATAATCTTAGATCATATCACATCTTCCCTACAGAAAGGATGTGATAATAGTATGTCACGCAAAAGAGTTTTGCCAAGACGTTGCCTGGATTGGAGGCTTGCGTCATAAAGAGATTGGATTGGCTGGGTTATTTCTCACCAGAACACAGAAGGTTGAGGGGTGGTCTTATAGAAATTCATTATGTTATGGGGCGTAGAAAGGATGAAGAAAGTCTTCTTCCCAAGGTAGGGAAATCGAGAACTGAAGGGCACAGGATGAAGTTGAGAACAGAAGTCTGATGAGAAGTTGTTTTTTACAGAGTAGTGATTCAGAATCAGATTCATTTATTCTATGTACATCAGAACATGCAGTCAAATGCATCATTTGTGTTAACAACCGACGCACCTAAGGACGTGCTGTGGGCAGCTCGCAAGTACTGCAACACATTCCAGTCCCAGCATAGCATGCCCATGATGCTCGACAGAGCACAACAGTGCAGAACGTGCCAAGTAACAGAGCAACAATAGCAAAACAGGCCCTGTTTCTGCCTCCCACCCTCCCACTCACTCACATACACAGTCCTCTAACCCCAAGACAGGCCATCTTCACCCTCCAGACTCCAGTGGATTCGTGGGCTTCAACTTCAACTCAGGATTCCAGGCATCAGGCCTTGAATTTTAGACTTTGGACCAACCCTCAGGCTTGGGCCAGGACTCCCAATAGTCTTTGTTGCTTCAGCTGCCAGAGGAAATGGCGGAGACGGATTCAACTACAATACTTAAGAGGCATTTGGACCGAGACTTGGATAGGTAAGGCACAGAGGGATAAAGTATTAAACCTGGTAACTGAGATTAAGCATTGCAGTCAGTTTAGGTATCTGGGCCAAAAAGTCCTGTTTCTGTACTGTACAATTCTATGATCATATGATTCTATTTTTATTCCATACATTTTACCCTTCGAATCATTGATTCCCTCAATCCTATAGCCCATGTATCAAATGCACACTGAAGCTCTGTGGAAGGCCGGTGGGAAGAGGACATCACTTCACCAAAGACCCATATGCTGGATACCGGTCCCAACAGCACCTCCTAGTCTGGTCAACTTGGACCACACAAAACCAGAGCGGAAGCAAATGATCCTCAAGGTTGAAAGATTGCTTAAGTAAAAGAGCCTCACTGATCTTACTTTTTTTTATATAAACAAATCCAACATATGATAATTTGCAGAATGCCTTTTATTAATCCATAAACACAAGAGGTGCTGGAGATCCAGGGTAATGCATGCAAAGTGCTGGGGGTACTCAGCAAGTCAGGCAGCAGCTCTGGAAAGGAGCAAAGTGTTTGTTTTGGGCTGAGATCCTTCATAGGTTTGTTCTGGAAAGGAAGACGGAAGAAACCAGAATAAGAAGGTGGGGGAGGAGTACAAGCTGGAAGATGATAGGCAAAGCCAGGTGAGGAGGAAGGTAGGGGTGGGGGAGTGGGGGGGGGGAATAAAGTGAGAAGCTGAAAGCTGATAGGTGGAAAAGGTAAAGGGCTGAACAAAATGGAATCTGATAGGAGAGGAGAATGAACCATGCATGAAAATGAAGGAGATGGGGGTGGGGGGGCATCAGAGTGAAGTGATAGGCGGAAGAGAAGAGAGAAAGATCTTTCTAATCCATATTTGCCACATTGACTACATTCATCAATCTTCACATGAATAAAAACCTCCATCAGATTTGCCAGGCAATATATACTATTAACATATTGGTGCATCAATCATGAGCCCAATAGGCAATTAATTTTGCCCTGGGTGAAAGGTGGTAGCCCTTGGCTTTGGCTAGTGCAGAAAAGATGGTTTATAAAAGACATGTGAAATTCGAGAGCAATTGTGGTAAATATGGTCTTCTCGTCACTTAGTGAGCTTCAGAGGAATCACTGAAGGATTGTCTACAGGGTCTCTGTGGGTGGAAGTTAGGAACATGAGGGGGTCAATAACACTACTGGGTGTTATTTATAGGCCACCCAATAGTAACAAGGACATCGAGGAGCAAATAGGGAGACAGATTCTGAAAAGGAGTAATAATAACAGGGTTGTCATGGTGGGAGATTTTAATTTCCCAAATATCGATTGGCATCTCCCTAGACCGAGGGGTTTACATGGGGTGGAGTTTGTTAGGTGTGTTCAAGAAGGTTTCTTGACACAATATGTAGATAAGCCTACAAGAGGAGAGGTCATGCTTGATCTGGTATTGAGAGATAAACCTGGTCAGGTGTCAGATCTCTGAGTGGGAGAGCATTTTGGAGATAGTGATCACAATTCTATCTCCTTTATTCCTTTCATTAGAGGAGGATAGGAACAGACAAGTTGGAAAGCGTTTAATTGGATTAAGGGGAAATATGAGGCTATCAGGCAGGAATTTCAAAGCATAAATTGGGAACAGATGTTTTCAGGGAAATGTACAGAAGAGATGGGGCAAATGTTCAGGGGATATTTGCGTGGAGTTCTGCATAGGTACTTTCCAACGAGACAGGGTACAGGAACCGTGGTGTACAAAGGCTGTTGTAAATCTGGTCAAGAAGAAAAGAAGAGCTTACAAAAGGTTCAAAAATCTAGGTAATGATAGAGATCTATAATATTATAAGGCTAGCAGGAAGGAGCTTAAGAAAGAGATTAGGAGGGCCAGAAAGGGCCATGAGAAGGCCTTGGCAGACAGGATTAAGGAAAACCCCAAGGCATTCTACAAGTATGTGAAGAGCAAGAGGATAAGACGTGAGAGAATAGGACCAATCAAATGTGACAATGGAAAAATGTGTATGGAACCGGAGGAAATGGCAGAGGTTCTTAATGAATACTTTGCTTCAGTATTCACTATGGAAAAGGATCTTGGCGATTGTAGGGATGAGTTACAGTGGACTGAAAAGCTTGAGCATGTAGATATTAAAAAAGAGGATGTGCATGAGCTTTTGGAAAGCATCAAGTTGGATAAGTCGCCGGGACCGGATGAGATGTACCCGAGGCTACTGTGGGAGGCGAGGGAGGAGATTACTGAGCCTCTGGTGATGATCTTTGCATCATCAATGGGGATGGGAGATGTTCCAGAAGATTGGAGGGTTGTGGATGTTGTTCCATTATTTAAGAAAGGGAGTAGAGATAGCCCAGGAAATTATAAACCAGTGAGTCTTACTTCAGTGGTTGGTAATTTTATGGAGAAGATCCTGAGAGGCAGGATTTATGAACATTTGGAGAGGCATAATGTGATTAGGAATAGTCAGCATGGCTTTGTCAAGGGCAGGTTGTGCCTTACAAGCCTGATTAAATTTTTTGAGGATGTGACTAAACACATTGATGAAGGTACAGCAGTAGATGTAGTGTATATGGATTTCAGCAAGGTATTTGACAAGGTACACCATGCAAGGCTTATTAAGAAAGGAAGGAGGCATGGGATCCCATGGAGGCATGGGATCCAGAACTGGCTTGCCCACAGAAGGCAAAGAGAGTTTGTAAGCGGGCCATATTCTGCATGGAGGTCAGTAACCAGTGGTGTGCCTCAGGGATCTGTTCTGCGACCCCTGCTCTTCGTGATTTTTATAAGTGACCTGGATGAGGAAGTGGAGGGATGGGTTAGTAAATTTGCTGATGACACAAAGGTTGGCGGTGTTGAGGATAGTGTGGAGGGCTGTCAGAGGTTACAGCGGGACATTGATAGGATGCAAAACTGGGCTGAGAAGTTGCAGATGGAGTTCAACCCAGATAAGTGTGAGGTGGTTCATTTTGGTGGGTCAAATATGATGACAGAATATAGTATTAATGGTAAGACTATTGGCAGTGTGGAGGATCAGAGGGATCTTGGGGTCTGAGTCCATAGGACACTCAAAGCTGCTGTGCAGGTTGACTCTGTGGTTAAGAAAGCGTATGGTGCATTGGCCTTCATCAATCGTGTATTGAGTTTAGGAGTTGAGAGGTAATGTTGCAGCTATATAGGACCCTGGTCAGATCCCACTTGGAGTACTGTGCTCAGTTCTGGTCGCCTCACTACAGGAAGGATGTGGAAGCCATAGAAAGGGTGCAGAGGATATTTACAAGGATATTGCCTGGATTGGGGAGCATGCCTTATGAGAATAGGTTGAGTGAACTTGGCCTTTTCTCCTTGGAGTGACGGAGGATGAGAGCTGGCCTGATGGAGGTGTATAAGATGATGAGAGGCATTGATCATGTCGATAGTCAGAGGCTTTTTCCCAAGGCTGAAATAGCTAGCATGAAAGGGTACTCTTTTAAGGTGCTTGGAAGTAGGTACAGAGAAGATGTCAGGGGTAAGTTTTTTACAGACTGAGTGGTGAGTGCACGGAATGGGCGGCCGGCGATGGTGGGGTAGAGGTGGCTACAATAGGGTCTTTTAAGAGACTCCTGGATAGGTACATGGAGCTCAGAAAAATAGAGGGCTATGGGTAACCCTAGGTAATTAATGAAGTAAGTACATGTTTGGCACAGCTTTGTGGGCCGAAGGGCCTGTACTGTGCTATAAGTTTTCTATGTTTCTATGTTTATAACAGAATATTTTTTGCCTTCTCTTGCCTATGGTGTATTTAACTTACTACATCTTCAGGAGGATTTTGTGTCTCCTGATTGTAGTGAAGAGAACCAGCATCTACCTTCTCAAAATTTAGTCCTGTAACCTTCTTCAAGTACTTTCGACTAAATCATCTGCCCATCTAGCTCAGGAGTTTTTGCCAATCTTGTCCATTCTTTTCCCTTTATCCCATATTAGAGGCAAAGGCTTAAGCCCAATACTTCTGCATTTTCTCCACAACTCTCTGTCTCTCCCCGTTCTTCTAAAAACCTTCTTAAAACCCACCTCTTTAATCAAGCTTATTTTTGGACTGAACTCCCGCTCACTCCCTGGCTCTCCATCCACGTCTTTTACATCACCGTGAAGAGATTTAGATGACGTTTTATTCTGCGCGAGATAATAGGTGCTTTTCGCCCACAGTGCTGCTGACTTTTTCTGCACATCTCTTTCAATAGCTTTGTTTTCTATTTTCCCAGAGCAAACCGTACCTGAACAGATCTGAAATTACTTGCATAGTGGAATCAGTAAACTCGAGAGTGTGCATTACGCAGACTTAAGAGAGCTTATGGCACTCACAAAATGATTTGGCGATGGGCTCAATATAAATGAATGAATTGAACTGATATAAAACTTCTATGTGCATTTTAAGTGTCATTCACAAATCCTGCATTCTGGCATCAGGCTGACTTGCTAAGAATGCTGAAACCTTAGTGTTGCCATGGTTTTCACTGACTATATTGAATTTTGATATAGATAACAGCAGGAACAGCTCATATTATTAATCGTACACTTAAAATGGCTTAAAGCCAGACACCTGATAGTTATTTCTTCCCTGAACACAGAAGAAGTCATTAAAATTTTATAACATTTGCCTCTATTAAAGGCATGGAATCATTTTAACAGCAAATATAATTTCTTTCTACTATTCTATATATATTTTAGTCCTCCCTCTAACATTTATCCAAATGCCTTTAATATATTGCGTAGGAGTTACTTAATTACATTTACATTATGATTAACACCCAATTCTGTCATTAGTTGGTATTTTTAATGTAGATTAATAACTGTGTTTTAAATATCATTCCTTTTAAACATTTATTTTCATAAGCAAGGGAAATGGATGATAGGAATACATTAGACACTTCATTTGTTATTAGGTTGCAAAGTGTCACTTTCCCTCAGATGTAACATTCTATAAATGAGTTATATTATTATCATGAGACCCCCTTCATAAAAGTCAGGCTAGATTCATCATTTGCAGTAACAAAAGGATGTTCAGCAATTTGTGCAGGTAGGTCCAATAATAACATCCCCTTACAATAAATCAGCTCCAACAACTTTGCTTCTAAACATATCTCTCATTCCCGCATACTTGGGCTTGCCTCCTGTGTCCGATCGGTCTGCTTGTAACATTTGCCACTTATTCCTGAACCTCAGATTTTATAGCCAAAGGGACTTTGCAAAGTAGTCACAGAAAGACGCAGCACAAAAGCAAGCTACATGGATCATCAGACACGTATTTAAACTAATCTGGCAATAATTCCAGGTTTTATTCTCCCTCCATTCTCTTCAGCTCTCACCGCATTCTAACATCCACTTATACACCGGGGAAAGGGGGGGGGGGACGGTGGTATTTACTGCAGTCAGTTGATCTTCCAAGTGCCACATCTTTGTGAAGTGGAAGAAACAGAACACCTGGAGTAGCCCGCACGGTCCAAGTTCAAAGTTAAAGTAACTTTATTATCAATGTACATATACAACCCTGAGATTCACTTACTTGCAGGCAAACTCAGTAAATCCAACAACTATGATAGAGTCAATGAAAGACTGCATCAAAAGGGCAGACCCACCCAGTGTGCAAAAACAACAAGGTGTGCAAATGCAAAAAGAGAGAAAAAAAGAACTGAAATAATAATAATAATAATAATAGCAATAAGTTCAAGGGTGAGGTTCCAAACAAAGCTCGAGCTCAACAGTGGAGCTGGTGGGTGATGATAGATAGATAGATAGATACTTTATTTATCCCCATGGGGAAATTCAACATTTTTTCCAATGTCCCATACACTTGTTGTAGCAGAACTAATTACTAATGACTCATCTCAAAGGCAGCGAAGGTGGAGGAAAGCGGCAGCACTGAAGGGCCCCTGCCACCCAGCACTCCACGCCACTGGACCCTGACCCCGATCTGTCAAGGGCCATGAGGTGGCTGCCCATGCGTCAGCCTCCCCACCTAAAGCAAAATCACACAAGGCATTTTCCCATTAAGGAAATCCATCCTAACATCGCAGATTTAAGTCCTGTGACGATCATCGGGTGGTGACGGGGGGCAGGATTGTGAGGTCTGGGAGCGACTCAGAATGTGTGGATCCCAAACTGGCCTTCACAGCCTCTTGAGGACCCAGCAATAGGCAACCCCTTAGGAAAACATCATACTCAACTCGAGTGATTGCACTATTTATCATCTATGGCTTTATTGAATGTCGGAGAAGTCATGAGCGGCCGAATGGCCAACTCCTTTTTCTATTTCGTATGTTCTTAAACTCTTTCACCCATATTTCAATTTCAAGTTCACGTGATCAAAAACAAATAAAAATTATACCTAGAGCTGGAAAATCTTTCTACTTAATTTGACAATTAAAATATGCAGCAGTTATAGCACAAAAACACTGGTGTCCCTCACAGTTAAAAAGCAACTTAAAGAAGGGTTCTGTATTATTTGAGAACTGCCTGCTTTTAAGAACGTCATGCTAGCTAAAGTAGTCTGAATGAGACCTCTTCCATCAATCACATGTTCGTCCTTCACTGGCTGTGGGAAGGCTTGAGACGTGGAACGTTATAAATGTGTGTCTTTCTTCATTCTTTAATAGTTAGTTCTGCCATGTGGCCCACATTCTTTCAGAGACCCTTATGGCCATTTATTTTAACTCATGCTTCAGCTGATCAGTGGAGCAGGAGACATATGCTGCCCTGTGGCAATACTCTTGTCAGCACATTTCCTACAGATGCATTCCAGTCTGAAGACTTCAGCGGGGACCCAATTGTCTTTTTATATTGTGGGTGTGGTTATGTGGCCACTTAATTGATGTGAATTCAATTTGGATGAACATCAATATAGACAGAGCACTTTTATTTCTGGGGGTTACCAAACACACTTAGGACGTGAGGTGGGAGGTCTGCCCGGGAAACTGCCTCACACTCATTGAGGCCGACCTGGGTGTAAGATAAGTTGCCGACGAAAAGCAGGCATTTTATTTGCTGCAGGAGAAAATCTGCAGATGCTGGAAGTCAAAGCCACACACACACACACACACACACACACACACACACACACACACACACACACACACACACACACACACACACACACACACACACACACACACACACACACACACACACACACACACACACACACACACACACACAGTGCTGGAGGAGCTCGGCAGGACAGGCAGCATCTTTGGAAAGTCGATGTGCCGGGCCGAGACCTTTCATCACGACTACATTAGGCTGCATTAGGGTCATCTGCTACAGTTGCCGCAAGTGCATATCAATCTGTCTCAAAAGCCGACAGAAGGGCTTAACTCTGGTTCACCATTACTGCTGTTACAACCAGCAACAGCCTAGAGTATTGTAAGACATTAGCTAGCCCATTACAATACAGACCGGGTTCACCGACTCACTGAGGTGAATGTAGAGAACCTTAAACATGCTCTAAATTGATAAACGATTCATTTGAAAGACCTGTTATAGATTTCCAAGAAGCAGTATCTCATCATTAAACCTTCCTACAAAGCAGAAAGGTTTACTCTGATGGGATATTTGTTTGGAGGCAAATTTTAAAGGATAAATTCACAGAATGAATTGCTGCCACAAAATCCTTAACGTTATCGAGGATGATATCTGCACATTTGTTGGTGCCTCTAAGCTTCCCTTTGTTCCTGTATTTTAATCTTTAAACCTGCTGCACAGAGATAACTTCAGAGCAGACGTTTTGTACAAAGACTCTCTGGTTAATGTGCTGCCCAGAAACCTTGATTCCAACCCCCGACGCCCCCCCCCCCCCAACACACACACACACCTTTTTTTTGTTAAAACTCACTGTGTCTGGAGTTTTACTATGTCATTCAATGGAGAAACCTATATTAAAAACTTGTTTGAGCAGTTATCTCATTGAGAGCTATTTACGTTTCTCGAACTCTTCACACAAATATGTCTATTTCCATTGCTGTAAACTAACCTGCTGACTTAGCGATGAACATCCCAGCCACGTCTGTAACCTCCAAAACTCTGAGACACAGGGCATAACTAATACCGAGTCTCCAATTCCAACATCAGGCCGCAGTAAAGGACATTTTAAGATGATCATCTTTGCTTTTAAATCCCTCTCACTGTAACTGCAAAGATCTCCTGCCTGATGACCTCTGAAATGTTTAAGCTCCTTCATTTCTGCAGAAGCCATAGCCTATGGAGTTTACGCCAGCTTTGAAAAGTGAGAGGGGCCTGTCGGAACTTTCTTTGGAACTGTTCTATGCTCAGACTTCTTGCTCATTCTCAAACTTGATCACTCCACAATCAGCAGCAGTGTCCTCATCTACCAATGGATCGGAATTCCCTCCCTGACCCTCTCCATCACCCTTGCTCTTGTTCTCTCTTGCTCTTTATGAAAAGCCTAACAACTTGATGGGCAGTGCGGTACTGCTGGCAGAGCTGTTGCCTCACTAGGCCAGCGACCCTGGTTTGATCTTAAGCTGATTCTGTCTATGTGGCATTTGCATGCTCTCCCTGTGACATACAACACAAAAAAAATATAGGAACAGACCCCTTAACCCACAATGTCTGTGTCAACCCTGATGCCAATCTAAACTAAACACTTCTGCCTACATACGGTCTATATCACGCCATTCCCTGTCTGTTCATGTGCTGTCTAAATGCATCATAAGCGTTATTGTTTCTGCTTCTGGCAGTGCGATCCAGGGACCTATCACACTATGTGTAAAAACCGTGACTCATAAAACTCCTTTAAACATATTCCCCCTTCACTTTTATGCCCTCTACTATTTGATGCTCCTCACACCCAGATTATTCTCCTAAACTTCCTCTGGATCATCTCCAATGCTACTTCCCCCTTTTGGGATCTGGGGCCCAAAACTGCTCCTTCAGTGATAGGTGAGCAGAAGGCGATGCAGTCAGTCAGCTGTACATTGGCGGATATAAGTGGGCTCAGTGATGGTGTGAATGTTAGCGGCAGCTTGATTCAGGGTCAGATAAGACTGCAGGGTCGCTGTGAATTTGGATTAGTGGTACAGCAATTATATCATTGAACCAATGTCCAGACCTCTGGGTCACCAATTGGGAGACGCAAGTTTTCATTCGATCCTGGCAACTGCAATGAAAAGCTACCCACATGAAAGTAGGCTGGAACAACTGGGCAGCCACATAACCTCATCTTCTTCACCGTGTGACTTCAGACCCACAACAATCTGGTTGACAGATCCAAATCAGAAACAGGTTTAATATCACTGGCACATGTCATGAAATCTGTTGTTTTGCGTCAGCAGTACATTGCAATACATAATAATAAAATCTATAAATTACAATAAGTGTATGTAAGAACAGAAAATTAAATTAAATAAGCAGTACAAAAAGAGAGGAAAAGTACCGAGGAAGTGTTCATGGGTTCATTGTCCATTCAGAAATCTGATGGTGGAGGGGAAGAAGCTGGTTCTGAAATGTTGTGTGCCTCCAGGCTCCTGCACCTCCTCCTTGATGGTAGCAAAGAAGGCATGCCCTGGGTAATGGGGGTCCTTAATCATGGATGCACTTCTTTGAGGTATCACCTTTTGAAGATGTCCTGGATGCAGGGAGGTCTAGTGCCCAGCTGGCAGAGTTCACAACTTTCTGCCGTGTCTTCCAAACCTGTGCAGACACATAAATTCCCTCCAAAATGGCTTGACAAGCTACCGGTATTTGATCAGTGCTGATATAGGGATGGGCAATAATCTCCACATCCCATTTGCTGACAAATGTATGATTTAAAAAGTCATCCGAAATCACCAGATGAAATTTTAACTACTTTCTCTCCATAGATCCTGCCTGACCTGCTGAATATTCCTACATTTTCAGAATCAAACATCAACTATTTCTTAGTCCCAATAGAAAACGGTTTAGATCAGTCTCTGACAAAGCTGGGGAAGACCGGATTGAAGTTTAGGAAATAAAACTTGTGACAGGGAAGAAAGATATTGGCTTCACAGCTTCCAAAAACTGCAACAAATCCAACATGCTCAGTATCGATATTGGGTAGAACAGCAGTGCAAATAAGGGAGAGTTTGGTGACATGTAATCGGCACACGTGTGGAAGTTAACACCGTGTTTTGGGATTTGGGGACTTGACTGCAGGAAAGATCTCTTTCAAAAAAGCAAAAACAGGCTTTCAACCAAGTCACCAGCTGAGCTTAAGCTGGAGAATTGCTCAAATGATCAGCAATTATCATTTCACAAGCACCAAGCTCAAACAGGCCTGTTTTGGTAAACAAATATCACTTCCAGCTATGTGGTTTGAAGATTCAATTGAAATGCTCTTCATCCTGCATTGCCACAAGCCCAGCAGACCTTAGAGTCATTATGAAGTATTAGATTACGGCACAAATGTAAGCTGACATCTAAGAAAAGCTGTCAGAACCTTTGTGGTGTATTAACACACAATAATTCCTAGCAGCTGAGCACTTAAGAATAGAATAGAAAAATGTTTCTTCCTCGCAGCCAATATGAATTCCATTTACTTGGGTCCTTGCATACCTGTCTGGGCAGAGCTTATCCCTTATTAAGGAAAATTACTCTTTATGGCAGATTAAAGATAAATAAATATTTATACATGCTGTTCACATGTTCTGTGCTTCAAAGTCCAGTACAGTAGTTGAGGTCAAACTGGTCCAATAGAGATTTGGGCATTTTATACAAATGTAACCAAATGCTATCTCCTGGTGTATTCTATTCATCTTACACAAACCCCAGCCCCTATTCCCCTGTTTCTCTCCCCTTCTCCACACACTTTATCTGCCCATCCCCCACACACAACCCTCCCCTCCACTGGCTCCCCTCCCCCTGCATAGGAACATAGAACAGTACAGTAAAGAAATAAGCTCTTTGTCCACAATACAGTGCCGAACTAATTAAACTAGCAATGAAATGCTTAACTAATCCCTTCTGCCTACACAATGTCCATATCCCTCCACTCTCTGCATATTCAGATGCCTGGCTAACAACTTCGGTAACACTAGTCTCTTATTGCCTCTATTACCACCCCTGGCACCCAACACTCTCTGTGCCAAACAATTGCCTCACACATCTCCTTTGAATTTATGCTCTCTCGCTTTAAATGCATGCCTTTGAGTCTTAGGCATTTAGAGGCTGGCTGTTCCTATCTGTCCATATTTGATCCCAAGCTCAAGCTCCTTTTCCTATCGAATTCTATCGCCTACAGCCCTTGGTATCACCTCCCAGCCTCTGTCATTATTTCCATTGTTCCCTCTTCCATCTGTTTATGACCCCTTCCCCATCTGGATCCATCTATTACTTCTCAGCTCTTGTTTTAACCCTGCCCTCACCTCTTTTTTATAGACTATCTGCCCTCTATCTTGGGTTCCAGATGGAAAGACTCAACTCAAACCCACTTTCCTCCACAGATGCCGTCTGACTAGTTGAGTTCCTCCAGCAGTTTGGTTGTTTGGTCAAATGGCATTGTGCCCATACAGATAAAATATGAAGAGAGGTAAGATATTCATCACCACAGTAAGTCTTTTGTTACCCTGGACTATGACTATTCCAAGGGCACTTAAATCTTTGTGAAGTTGAAGAGGCTACAAACGGTTTATGTGTGCAACAATGATTAAAAGGGAGAATAATTTGCCATGCCTTTAGAGAATGAGTAGAGGAATGGCACTGACCAGCTTGTTCTTCAGGGGGCTGGCATAGGCTTGCTGAGCTGGATAGACTGTCTCTAACTTCATGATGCTGTGAGCAGCATCATCCTAGGCAAACAACATGACCAGAAACACAATTGCTCTCAAGTTTCTGAACTCAAAAACTTGCCTGATGCTAAACCAAAAGCAATTGCCCTGTTGAGTGAGTGTAGATTTACCACTTTGACTGAACACTGCCCCATTTTGTGGTTAAATCCTGATAGGTTTTAAAGATTGGGCTGAGTGGTGGCAGGTGCAGTTTAATCCAGCTCAGTATGAGGTAATGCATATGCTGTGTGTCAAATTCGGGGAGGACATCAACAGTAAATGGCAGGGATCTTAAGGGCATTCATGTCCAGAGAGACCTTGGATTGGGGATACAATCAGCAGCAGATGCGGGAGCCTAGCTGAGCTACAGGAGGAACCCAACGAGTCAGGCAGCAAAGGGAAGGGGAAATGGAAAGTCAACTTTTCAGATCAATATTCTTTAACTTAACCGGTCTGACATAATGTGGAAAGCATGGAAATGTTAATTTTCCACTTGCCATTCTATCTATCCACAATTCAGAGTTAAGCAGAAATGAGTTGTCCATTGTTATTGCTAATGTATCGTGGTTTCAGTGAACACCTTGATGTCTCTCAGAATCATTTTCCTAATGGCCCTTACATCTAATCCTTTGCTGATTGACTGACCATTATGAAAATGTCCCCACAGCTGAAATTAAAAATCTGTCGCCCAGTGCTTAACAGAGTTAGTGCCTAGAGCAAAGCAGAGCAGAGGGACCAGCATGGTAACATTACAGTTAACCGTTACTGTTGGCCGTTACTGAAATCTGGTTGGAGGAAGGGCAGGATTGGATGATGCAGGTCCGGGGGTTCAGGTGTTTTAAAAGGAATAGGATGGGAGGTAGAAAAGGGGGGAGAGTGGCATTGCTGGTCAGGGATAGTATCACGGCTATAGAAAGGGAGGACGCTGCAGAAGGAGTGTCCATGGAGTCAGTCTGGGTGGAAGTCAGAAATAGGAAGGGATCAATCACTGTGCTGGGAGTAGTCTGTAGGCCCCCAAATAGCCCTCGGGACACCGAGGTGCAGATAAGTAGGCAGATTTTAGAATGGAGCAGGAAATACAGGGTAGTAGTTATGGGTGATTTCCACTTCCCTCATATTAACTGGCACCTCCTGAGTGCAAGGGGGATAGATGGGGCTGAATTTGTCAGGTGTGTTCAAGAAGGATTCCTGACACAGTACGTGGACCGGCTGACGAGAGGAGAGGCTATACTGGATCTAGTTCTGGGTAATGAACCTGGTCAGGTGACAGACCTCTTGGTGGGGCAGCATTTTGATGAGAGTGACCACAACTTCCTTAGCTTCAGCATAGCTATGGAAAGGGATAAAATCAGACAAAATGGTAAAGTGCTTAACTGTGGAAGGGCTAACTTTGAAGGGATGAGGCAGGAACTAGCGAGAGTAAATTGGAAACAGATGTTCAAAGGGAAAAGCACAGAAGTAATGTGGGAGAAGTTTAGGGACCACTTGATCTGGGTTCAGGATAGGTTTGTCCCACTGAGGAAAGGAAAAAATGGTAGGAAAAGGGAACCGTGGCTGATGAAACATGTGAGGCAACTCGTCAAGAGGAAAAAGGAAACATAGATATAAGAAGCAGGAAGTAGGAGGGGCTTATGGGAAATATAGGGTAGCCAGGAAGGACCTAAAGAAAGGACTTAGGAGAGCTCAAAGGGGGCATGAGAAGGCCTTGGCATGTAGGATTAAGGAGAACCCTAAGGCGTTCTATGCGTATGTGAAGAATAGGAGGATGATGAGAACGAAGGTGGGACCGCTGAAGGATAAAGAGGGCAACATGTGCCTGGAGGCGGAGGAGGTTGGGGAGGTCCTAAATGAATACTTTGCTTCAGTATTCACAAGTGAAAAGGATCTTGATCAGGATGAGGTCGAAGTAGAGCAGGCCTGTGTGCTGGACGGTGTGGAGATTAGGGAAGAAGAAGTGCTGGATCTTCTTAAAAACATCAAGTTTGATAAATCCCCAGGGCCGGATATGATACACCCCAGGTTGTTGTGGGAATTGACAGAAGAGATCGCAGGAGCATTAGCTATGATCTTTGAATCCTCTTTGGCTACAGGGGAAGGTAATAGGAAGAAACCTGGGAACTATAGACCGGTGAATCTTACGTCAGTGGTATGCAAACTACTGGAAAGGATTTTTAAGGAAAGGATCTATGAGCATTTGGAGAAGTACAGTCTACTCATGGATAATCAACATGGCTTTGTGAAGGGAAGATTGTGCCTCACAAGTCTGATTGAGTTTTTTGAAGAGGTAACAAAAGAAATTGATGAGGGTAGGGCAGTGGATGTGGTCTACATGGACTTTAGCAAAGCATTTGATAAGGTCCCTCATGAGAGACTCATCCAGAAAGTCATGAGGCATGGGATAAGTGGAACCTTGGCTGTTTGGATAAAAAATTGGCTTAAAGGAAGAAAGCAGAGGGTAGTTGTGGAAGGACAGTATTCTGCCTGGAGGTCAGTGACTAGTGGAGTGCTGCAGGGATCTGTCCTGGGACCCCTGCTATTTGTGATTTTTATAAATTACCTAGATGTAGAGGTGGAAGGATGAGTGAGTAAGTTTGCGGATGACATGAAGATTGGAGGAGTTGTGGATGGAGCTATAGGTGGTCAAAGGTTACAAGAGGATATAGACGGGCTGCAGAGTTGGGCAGAAAAATGACAGATGGATTTCAATCGAGGTGATGCATTTTGGAAAGACAAACCAGAAGACTGAGTACAGGATTAATGGTCAGTTACTTAAGAGTGTGGATGAACAAAGGGACCTTGGGGTTCAAATCCATACGTCCCTCAAGGTCACTGCACAGGTTGATAGGGTAGTTAAGAAGGCCTATGGGATGCTAGGCTTCATTAACAGGGGGATTGAGTTCAAGAGTAGAGAGGTCATGGTGCAATTCTACAAATCTCTGGTGAGGCCGCACTTAAAGTATTGTGTTCAATTCTGGTCTCCTCATTATAGGAAGGATGTGGAAGCTATGGAGAGGGTGCAGAGGAGATTTACCAGGATGTTGCCTGGATTGGAGAACAAGTCATGTGAAGCAAGGTTAGCAGAGCTGGGACTTTTCTCTTTGGAGCGTAGAAGAATGAGAGGGGACTTGATAGAGGTCTACAAGATTATGAGAGGCATAGATAGGGTGGATAGTCAGTACCTGTTTCCCAGGGCACCAATAGCAAACACCAGAGGGCATATGTAAAAAAATTAAGGGAGGGAAGTTTAGGGGAGACATCAGGGGTCAGTTTTTTACACAGTGCCTGGAATGACTTGCCAGGGATGGTGGTGGAGGCTAAAATGTTAGGGGTATTTAAGAGCCTCTTGGACAGGCACATGGATGAAAGAAAAATAGAGGGTTATGGGGTAGTGTGGGTTTAGTACTTTTTTTAAGGATTATATGGGTCAGCACAACATGGAGGGCTGAAGGGCCTGTACTGTGCTGTAGTGTTCTATGGTTCTATGGTTCTTTGGTTAACGTAACACTTTTAGCAGCAGTTGTAAGATCAGGGCTCTATTCCTGCAGCTGTCGGTAAGGAGTTTGTATGTTCTCCTTGTGACTACGTGGCTTTTCTCTGATTGCTCCAGTTTCCTCCCACAGTCCGAAGACATACGAGTTAGGGTTAGTGGGGTGTGGGCATGTTATGTTGGCACCGGAAGTGTACTGGGAGCCTAGCAGGCTGCTCTGCACAATCATTGCTGATGTGATTTGATGCAAACAATGCTTTTCACTGCATGTTTTGATGTACATGTGACACATAAAGCTAATCTTTTTTTATATGTAAAGAATTCTAGCCAATGCGCTGCCCTAACCCTTTGAACATTGAAATGTTTACCCAGCTTATTGATTAATGTGAACAATTGTTCAGATTTTACCTATTCACACTTACTTTCTGTATATATTTTAAAATAAAATGGGGGAAAATGTAATAAAGATAAAGATTGGCTTTATTTGTCACAGGTACATTGAAATATAGAATAAAATACGTCACTTGTCTCAACGACCAACACTGTCCAAGGATGTGCTGGGGGCAGCCTGCAAATTAATAATTTTGCATACTGACAGAGAAAATTGACTCCCACTAATTAAAAACTGCTGGTGATAATATGTACCAATTAGTGGTCAATGAATTCAATGGAATAAATATTAAAGATACAGTATGTGTTGACTCTGCAGATGTTAATACTTAACACGACCCCTCAAACGTTAATTTCTTGGAAAGATTCTGGCCCACTCAGTTTAGGTGATAAAGAGAAACTTCAAGGATACAACAGCAATTCACAATGGTACTTCTCCTCCAAAATAGCAAAGAGTTAAACAAGGATTAAACACACAGGAGATAAGTAGAACTGATGACAGAAGAGCTGCTTAAAATGAGAGAGAGAGAGACAAGGAAAATAAAGCAAAGCGACTTAGAGAGAGAATTCCAGATCTTAGAAGACAGAGGATTTAATGGTGGAGCAAAACAAATCACGGAGGTGCAAGAATAAAGGTAGTGGCAAAGGAGTTTATAGAGCACGTTGAGATCAGCCAGAGATTTGAACAAAGATAATTCAAAACTAAGGACAGAAGACAGAAAGAACAGAGTAAGAAATGGACAGTCAGCAGGTCAGGATATGGGCAGGTGAGTTTACATTGGGGAATTGGCCTATGCTTGCTATCCAATACCTCCTACTAGAAGGACCAGAGAAGAAAATGAAGGAACAGAGGAAGCAACACACACAAAATGCTAAAGGAACCCAGGAGGCCCGGCAGCATTTATGAAGGAGAATAAACAATCGCGAACAGGGAAAAATCTGCTGATGCTGAAAACCCGAGCAACACACACAAAATGCTGGAGGAACTCAGCAGGCCAGGCAGCATCTATGGAAAAGAGTAAACGGTTGATGTTTTGGGCCAAGATCTTTCATCAGGACTGGAGAAAAAAATGAGAAGTCAGAGTAAGAAGGTGGGGGGTGGAGGATGAAGTACAAGGTGGTAGGTGATAGGAGAGGAGGGGGGGTGTGAAGTAAAAAGCTGGGAAGTCGATTGGTGAAGGAGATAAAGGGCTGGAGAAGGAGGAATCTGATAGGAGAGGACAGAAGGACATTGGAGAAAGGGCAGGGGGAGGAGCATCAGAAGGAGGTGATGGGCAGGTAAGCAGAAAGGTGAGAGAGAGAAATACCACAGGAGAGGAGGGGTCATTACCTGACGTTCAAGAAATTGATGTTCATTCTATCAGGTTGGGGGCTACCCAGATGTAACATAAGGTGTTGCTCCTCCAACCTAAGTGTGGCCTCGACACAGCAGTAGAGGAAGCCGTGGACTGGGAATGGGAAGTAGAATTAAAATGGGTGCCACCGGGAGATTCTGCTTTTTCTGGCGGCTGGAGCACAGGTGCTCGGCAAAGCGGTTTCCCAATCCACATACGTTGGGTCTCACCGATATACAGGAGACCACACTGGAAGCACCAGATATAGTATTTGACCCCCAACAGACTCTCAGGGCCCTGAATGGTAGTGAGGGAGGAGGTGTAGGGGCAGGTTTAGCACTTGTTCTGTTTGCAAGGATAAGCGCCAGGAGGGAGACCAGTGGAGAGAGACAAATGTCACATCAGGAGTGATTCCTTCCCACCCTGTTACTTGTAAACATGCCATCCCCTTCTCTCAATTCCTCCATCTCTGCCACATCTGCTCTCAGGATGAGGCTTTTCATTCCGGAACTAAAGAGATATTCGCCCTCTTCAAAGAAAGAGGCTTCCCTGCCTCCAACTACACTGCCCTCACCTGCATCGCTTCCATTTCACGCTTATCTACCCTCACCCCATCCTCCTGCCACCCCATTAGGGAGAGGGTTCCTCTTGTCCTCACCTACCACCCAACCAGCCTCCGTGTCCAGCACATAATTTTCTGCAACTTCCGCCATCTCCGACGGGATCCCACCACCAGCAAGCACATCTCCCCTCCCCCACCACAGGGATCGCTCCTTGTCCACTCATCCCTCCTCACTGATCTCCCTCCCGGCACTTATCTTTGCTACCCCTGAACAAGTGCAAGTGCTACACCTGCCTGTACACCTCCCTCCTCACTACCATCCAAAGCCCTAATCAGTCCTTCCAGGCGAAGTGACACTTCACCTGTGAGTCTGTTTGCGTCATCTATCCACTGCTCCCGGCGTGTATATTGGGAGACCGCTTCACCAAGCACCTAAGCTCCATCTGCCAGAAAAGGTGGGATCTCCCAGGAGCCACCCATTCCAATTCCTCTTCCCATTCCCATTCTGACATGTCAGATGAGGCGATGAGGCCGCACTCAGGTTGGAGGAGCAGCACCTTATATTCTGCCTGGGCAGCCTCCGACCTGACTGCATGAACATCAATTCTCAAACTTCCAGTAATGGCCACTCCCTCTCCTTCACCAGTCCCCATTCCCATTTCCCTGTTTTATCTTATCACCTTAACTGCCTATCACCTCCTTCTGGGCTCCTCCCTCTTCCACAGCCTTCTGTCCTCTCCTATCAGATTCCCCCTACTCCACCAATCTTCCACCAATCAACTTCCCACCCCTTACCCCTTCCGGTTTCACCTACCACCTACAACCTTGTATTTCTTCCTCCCTTCCCCCGCCTTCTTACTCTGACATCTCATCTTTTTTCTCCAGTCCTGGTGAAGGGTCTCAGCCCGAAACGTCAATTGTTCACTCTTTTCCACGGATGCTGCCTGGCCTGCTGAGTTCCTCCAGCATTTTGTGTGTGTTGCTGGGAATAAACAGTCGATGTTTTGGGTTGAGACACTTCATCAGGACTGGAAAAGAAGGGGGCAGAAGCCAGGATAAGAAGGTGGGGGCAGGGGAGGAGTACAAGCTGGTGGGTGATCGGAGAGACCAGATGAGGGGGAAGGTGGATGTGTCGGGCAAGGGGTGATGACGTAAGAAGCTGGAAAGTGATAGGTTGAAGAGGTAAAGGCCAAAGAAGGAGGAGTCTGATAGGAGAGAACAATGGACAATAGAATATAGGGAAAGAGGAGGGAAACCAGAGGAAGGTGATGGGTAGATCATGAGGATGGGGAGGGGAAGAGAAGGAGTGTCAGACCAATTGATTCTGTTTCCTCATGCCTGCTCCTTTGTCCAGTAAAGCCAAAGTTGATCTGACTTTAAACTCAGCATCATCTTTTTGTTTGTTTTCTTGACTTTCCATATCCAAACATTAACCCACCTCATCTGTGAATTCAATGACTTCACCTTCTGCAAATCTTTGGAATAAACAAAGACATCCATTAATTCCTGACCCTCTATGAGAAGAATTTGCTCCTCAACTCCACCTTAATTAAATAGTTCATCAATACTCATTATTCAAGCTCAGACACATTTTTTTTTAATTTTGCCAGTGTTTCATCTTGCCTTAGAAGCAAGATTGCCCAGAAGCAATTATTTATACAACTCAGAAGACTAACTCATGGAGTAATTAAGAGTCATTTGCAAAGTCACGCTGGAACCATCCACTCCAGACGTGATGAGTAATGGGAGCCAATGGGTCCTCTTCCACGCTGCTAATTCTGAAATAAACCAGCAGCTGCCTCATCAGTTTAAAAATAAATTCAGTAAAAGAAGACTCGCATTTGCTTCAACCTTTCATCATCTTTTCAGGAAATGCTGGAGCGCAAGAATGAAGGAAACGGGAGCGGGGGGAATAAATGAAGTGGACCCTCGAACTCTCTGTTCCTGTTGGTTGTCTGCTCCCCTATCTGGGCCAACGTATTACTGAAAATTTTATGCACTTTTATCTTGCTAAATGGTTTGGGTCTGTATTCTTTGGAATTTAGCAGACTAATGGGTGACCTTATTGAGACCTAACAGCTCCAGAGGGGGCTTGACCAGGCAGATGTTGAGAATTTTTCACCAATGGGAGAGTCTCAAATGAGGGGCATAAGCAGTGTGGCAGTTAGCAGATTTGCTTTACGGTAGCAATGATTACCGACCGGCATTCAATTCTGGCCACTGTCTGTAAAGAATTTGTACGTTCTCTCTGTGACAGGGTGGATTTCCTCCAGGTGATCAGGTTTCCTCCCACATTCCAAAGACATACAGTTAGGGTTAGTGCTTTGATGCTGGAAACGTGGTGACACTCATGGGCTGCCCTCAGCACAAACCTCGGACTGTGTTGGTCATTGACACAAAATGAAGCATTTCATTGTACGTTCTGAGTTTTCAATGTACTGGAGACAAATAAAGCTAATCTTTAAAAAAAAGATAAGGAGGCAATCTTTTAAAATGGAGGTGTGTAAAAATTTCTTAGAGCAGTGGATCTCTGGAATAGCCTAGCCCAGAGGGTTGTGGAAATCAGATCATTACAAGTATTTAAGGTGGAAGTCAATAACTTTTTTTGAAAGATTGGGGAACTGAGGCCCATGAGGAATTGGACCTGAGGAGGAACTGAGGCCAGTGCAGACATCACATTGAAGGGTGGGAAAAGCTTTAGCGGCTGGATGGTCAACTTCTTCTCCTATTTTTTTGTATCCTTGTGCAGTAACCTTCTATAAGGCACCTTATTCAAGACCATCAACATATGTGAAGTCCTAAACCTCATTACGTTCAGTGATGCACCTCACAGTGTTGTCATATAAGTAACATGGCAACCAGAAGGTCCGACAAACACCAATACTATGACGACCAGGTCATCTATTGTTATTTCTTCAACGGTTTGATCAGGGCACAAGTGTGCAACAGCATGGACGTCAGCCAGTGAGAACAGCAAGAAGAGTTTAGAAGGAGACAGTGTTATAGAGCGGGCAACCGAGTAGGAAGGCTTTGGCTCAATGGGGCTTCGGTGATAATGGGTCGAGGCCAGGTAGGTTGCCTGTGTAAAATACAGACAAGAAGAATGTGTGTGAGGCCAGTGTTCTGTGCTGGGTGTCAGATGTGGGAAGTCCAGGAGACTCTCAGCCTCCCGGACAGCCACATCTGCGCTAGGTGTATCGAGCTGCAGCTCCTTAGGGACCATGTTGGGGAACTGGAGATGCAGCTCGATGACCTTCGTCTGGTCAGGGAAAGTGAGGAGGTGATAGAGAGGAGTTACAGACAAGTAGTCACACAGGGTCTCGGGAGACAGATAGGTGCGTAACAGTCAGGAGAGGGAAGGATATGAGTCAGATGCTAGTGATCACCCCTGTGGCTGTACCCCTTGACAATAAGTACTCCTGCTTGAGTACTGTTGGGGGGGCCGGCCTACCTGGGGGAAGCAACAGCGGCCGTGTCTCTGGCACAGGGTCTGGCCCTGTGGCTCAGAAGGGTAGGGAAAGGAAGAAGATGGCAGCAGTGATAGGGGTAGCAAGTCAGACAGGTGATTCTGTGGACACAGGAAAGAAGCACGGATGGTAGTTTGCCTCTCAGGTGCCAGAGTCCGGGATGTTTCTGATCACATCCACGATATCCTGAAGTGGGAAGGAGAACAGCCAGAGGTTGTGGTACATATTGGTACCAACGACATAGACAGGAAATGGGAGGAGGTCCTGAAAGAAGACTACAGGGAGTTAGGAAGGAAGCTGAGAAGCAGAACCACAAAGGTAGTAATCTCGGGATTAGTGCCTGTGCCACATGACAGTGAGTATAGGAATAGAGTGAGGTGGAGGATGAATGTGTGGCTGAGGGATTGGAGCAGGGGGCAGGGATTCAGATTTCTGGATCATTGGGACCTCTTTTGGGGTAGGAGTTACCTGTACAGAAAGGACGGGTTGCACTTGAATCTCAGGGGGACCAATATCCTAGCGGGGAGGATAAGGCCATTGGAGTGAGTTTAAACTAGGATTGCTGGGGGGTGGGAACCAAACTGAAGAGACGGAGGAAGAGGCAGTTGACTCACAAATAGAGAAATCTTGGAGACAGTGCGAGAGGGAGGATAGGCAGGTGATAGAGAAGGGACGCGCTCAGACCAATGGTTTGAGATGTGTCTATTTTAATGTAAGGAGTATTGTGAATGATCAGTACTTGGAGCTATTATGTTTTGGGCATTACAGAGACTTGGATGGCTCAGGGACAGGAATGGTTACTTCGAGGGCCCGGCTTTAGATGTTTCAGAAAAGACAGGGAGGGAGGCAAAAGAGGTGGGGGCATGGCACAGTTGATCAGAGATAGTGTCACAACTGCAGAAAAGAAGGAAGACATGGATGGATTGTCTGCGGAGTCTCTGTGGGTGGAAGTTAGGAACAGGAAGGGGTCAATAACTCTACTGGTGTTTTTTATAGATCACTCACTAGTAACAGGGACATTGAGGAGCAGATAAGGAGACAGGTTCTGGAAAGGTGTAATAATAACAAGGTTGTCATGTTGGGAGATTTTAATTTCCCAAATATTGATTGGTATCTCCCTAGACTGAGGGGTTTAGATGGGGTGGAGTTTGTTAGGTGTGCTCAAGAAGGTTTCTTGACACAATATATAGATAAGCCTACAAGAGGAGAGGCTGTACTTGATCTGGTATTGGGAAATGAACCTGGTCAGGAGTCAGATCTCTCAGTGGGAGAGCATTTTAGAGATAGTGATCACAATTCTATCTCCTTTACCATAGCATTGGAGAGGGATAGGAACAGACAAGTTGGAAAGCATTTAATTGGAGTAAGGGGAAATATGAGAACTTGGAAGCATAAACTGGAACAAATATTCTCAGGGAAATGTACAGAAGAAACGTGGCAAATGTTCAGGGGATATTTGCGTGGAGTTCTACATAGGTTCATTCCAATGAGATCGGGAAAGGATGGTAGGGTACAGGAACCGTGGTGTCCAAAGGCTGTTGTAAATATAGTCAAGAAGATAAGGAGAGTTTACGAAGGGTTCAAGAAACTAGGTCATGATAGAGATCTTGAAGATTATAAGGCTAGCAGGAAAGAGCTTAAGAATGAAATTAGGAGAGCCAGAAGGGGCTTGGCAGACAAGATTAAGGGAAACTCCAAGGCATTCTGCAAGTATGTGAAGAGCAAGAGGCTAAGACATGAGAGAATAGGACCAATCAAGTGTGACAGTGGAAAAGTGTATATGAAACCGGAGGAGATAGCAGAGGTACTTAATGAGTACTTTGCTTCAGTATTCACTACGGAAAAGGATCTTGGTGATTGTGGGGATGACTTACAGCGGACTGAAAAGCTTGAGAATGAAGATATTAAGAAAGAGGATATGCTGGAGCTTTTGGAAAGCACCAAGCTGGATAAGTCACCGGGACTGGACGCAATGTACTCCAGGCTACTGTGGGAGGCGAAGGAGGGGATTACTGAGCCTCTGGCAATGATCTTTGCATCATTAATGGGGAAGGGAGAGGTTCCGGAGGATTGGTGGGCTGTGGATGTTGTTCCATTATTCAAAAAAGGGAGTAGAGATAACCCAGGAAATTATAGACCAATAGGTCTTACTTCAGTGGTTGGTAAGTTGATGGAGAAGATCCTGAGAGGGAGGATTTATGAACATTTGAAGAGGCATAACATGATTAGGAGTAGTCAGCATGGCTTTGTAAAGGGCAGTTCATGCCTTACAAACCTGATTGAATTTTTTGAGGATGTGACTAAATATATTGAATAAGGTAGAGCAGTAGAAGTAGTGTATATGGATTTCAGCAAGGCATTTGACAAGGTACCCCATGCAATGCTTGTTGAGAAAGGAAGGAGGCATGGGATCCAACGGGATATTGCTTTGTGGATCCAGAACTGGCTTGCCCATAAAAGGCAAAGAGTGGTTGTAGATGGGTCATATTCTGCATGGAGGTCGGTCACCAGTGGTGTGCCTCAGGGACCTGTTCTGGGACCCCTCCTCTTAGCGATTTTTATAAATGACCTGGATGAGGAAGTGGAGGGATGGGTTAGTAAATTTGCTGATGACACAAAGTTTGGCGGTGTTGTAGATAGTGTGGAGGGCTGTCAGAGGTTACAGCAGGACATTGATATGATGCAAAACTGGGCTGAGAATTGGCAGATGGAGTTCAACCCAGATAAGCGTGAGGTGGTTCATTTTGGTAGGTCAAATATGATGGTAGAATATAGTATTAATGGTAAGACTGTTGGCAGTGTGGAAGATCAGAGGGATCTTGGGGTCCGAGTCCATAGGATACTCAAAGCTGCTGCACTGGTTGACTCTGTGGTTAAGAAGGCATACGGTGCATTGGCCTTCATCAATCATGGGATTGAGTTTAACAGATGAGAAGTAATGTTGCAGCTATATAAGACCCTGGTCAGACCCCACTTGGAGAATTGTGCTCAGTTCTGGTTGCCTCACTACAGGAAGGATGTGGAAAACATAGAAAGGGTGCAGAGGAGATTTACAAGGATGTTGCCTGGATTGGGGAGCATGTCTTATGAGAACAGATTGATTGAACTTGACCTGTTCTCCTTGGAGTGGCAGAGGATGAGAGATGACCTGATAGAGATGTATAAGATTATGAGAGGCATTGCTCACGTGGATAGTCAGAGGCTTTTTCCCAGGGCTGAAATGGCTAACACAAGAAGGCACAGTTTTAAGGTGGTAGAGAAGAGATATCAGTGGTAAGTTTTTTACTCAGAGAGTGGTGACTGTGTGGAATGGGCTGTCGGTGACGATGGTGGAGGCGGACACAATAGGGTCTTTTAAGAAACTCCTGGACAGATACATGGAGCTTAGAAAAATAGAGAGCTATGGGTAAGCCTAGGTAATTTCTAAGGTACGGACATGTTCAGCTCAGCTTTGGCACAGGTTTTCTATGCTTCTGTTTCTAAGATATTGATTGAGGGGATAAATGTCGTTTGCGACACAAGGGACATCACAGTCAGCTTGCTCTAATTTGAAATGGATCTGTCATACTTCAAGAAGCATGGTCCCCACCTGTTCAGCTTCTCTTCATACCTCATCTCCTTCATCTTAGGGATGAACCTAATGAACCTTTTCCAACACAAAAGTATTTTTCTTGAACCATAGAGAGTAATCCATGCCTGCAAACCATGTAGCATGGTGCAATGGCACAGCGGGTAGAGATGTTTCTCTCACAGCTCCAGCAAACTGACTCCAATTCTAACAGCAGTGCTGTTGGTGTGGAGTTTGCATGCTCTTCCTGGGAACATGTGGGTTTCCCTGGTAGCTTCAGTTTCTTCATACACCACAGAGGTTTGGTAGGTTGATCAGCCACTAGCATGTCGGTGAGTAGTAGAACTTGAGAAGAATTAATGGGAACATGGAGTAAATAAGTAGTGGCGTCAGTGAGTCTGGGAGCTTGATGGTTGGTGTGGACATGGTCAGCATCAGAATAAAAACCAGATTTAATATCATTGATAAATGTCATGAGATTTGTTGTTTTGCAGCAGCAGTAGAGTGTGAAACATGAAATACGTTATAAATTACAATAAAAATATATACAGTATAGACATTGTATAAAATAAATTAAACAATTAGTGCAAAAAGAAAGCAAAAATGGTGAGGTGGTGTTCTTGGGTTGGTTCAGTGTCCGTTCAGAAATCTGATGGCAGAGAGAAAGAAGCTGTACCTAAAACATCGAGAGTGTATCTTCAGGCTCCACTGTGATGATAGTGATAAGAGAGAGCATGTCCTGGGTGATGGGAGTCCTTACTGATGGATACCACCTTCCTGAGGCATCACCTTTCGAAGATGTTCTCGGAGCTGAGGAGGCTAGGGCCCATGATGGAGCTGGCTGTGTCTCTGCAGTTTTTTCCAATCCTGTACAGTGTCTCTTCCATACGAGACGGTGATGCAAGCACGGTGGTTTGAAGGTTTTGCCTCTGCACTGTTGACACTACTCTACGTGTTACATGACTCTGAGGTTCAAAACTGCAGCTGTACTTGGCTGTCTTTCGGGGTGCAGTCCCACAGCATCCTGTGGAGCAGCATCAAAACCTCCCAGTGAGAGAAGTGTTTAATTTCACAGCACCGTTGGTGACCAAGTTTGATTTTCTGGAGTGGGTTTTGAACCTACAAGATTATAATTCAGATGCGAGAGTGGTACCGATTGAGCAGCAGTTGACAGCAATTTCATAGTTTGACATGGACTGACCTCACAGCCAGTGGCATATACAGTTCACTATTGCACCTGCATGAATAATCGTTCCACCCAACCCATGTACACCAGCTACCCCTACCCACCCCTCCCTCCTCCTAGCCAGGTGAAAATGTCCATGGATTGAACTGGCATGCATGGGTTTATTCTGCAAAGGAAGGGGATTGTACAGAAGAAAATCAATCAAAACATAAACCCAATTTAAACTCTATTTCATTTGCTATTATGTTTAATATATATCAAGCTGAATAACTCCATCATTAAAATATAAAAGAATTCCCCGTAAGTCTTACTGTATTTGATCTTGGAACCAGTAGGGCTGATTTAAACCCTGGAGAGAAAAGAAATTGTTTGACACCGCTGAAGGACAACAGTTCCATACTAATACCTCCAGATCAATTGAAATAAAAGGTCACAAACAACTGTAGTGAGATTTCGCATATTTGTATGTATGTATACATGTGTACATTTAAGTGTAGCGTACACTCAGTGTCCACTTTATTAGATACACCTGTACACTTGCTCGTGAATGCAAATATCGAATCAGCCAATCATGTTGCAGCAGCTCAATGCATAAAAGCATGCAGACATGGCCAAGAGATTCAGTTATTCTTCAGACCAAACAGCAAACTGGGGAAGAAATGGGATTTAAGTGACTTTGACCATTGAATGATTGTTGATGTTGGCCAGAAGAAACTTCAGTCTGATTAAGGACAGGGGAAGCAGACAAGCCAATTCTCTTTGTCTCCCCCTCCCCCCCCCCACCCCATTTTGTGGACTTTGAACACTTTCTTGCTCTTGGATAATCTAATCACAGCAACTGAGGCTACGTCCACACTACACCAGATAAATCCGTAACCAAAGCTTTTTCTCTTTGCTTTTATCCTCCATCCACACTAAAACAGCGTTTTCATCCCCCAAAACCGGAGCTTTTCAGAAACGCTCTCCAGGGTGGGTATTTTTTGAAAACACTGCTTGGGCAGACCAGTGTGGACGGGGTAACCGGAGAAATCTGAAAACATTGTCAGACAGCAGCATGCTATTTCATTGTTTTCTTGAACACAACCTAGCAATTTCAGAACAGACGGCAACAAGACTGAAGCCAGAAGAGTTAGAAATGTACTCACCAAATACTTTGACCCATAACTTACTGAATAAATAAGTATATTCACTTTGCTCTGTTTTCTGTCCTTGCTCATATGAAGGTGGTTTACCTATTTATGCAAGTACTTCTCTGACAATAGATGTGTAACAGCCTAATGCAACGTTGTATGGAAATACAAGATAACACTGATGCAGACATGTTTTATACATTTAACAAGGTACTTTATTAATGTAACAGAGTTAGTCAGTTTTTCAATGTTCGTCGTCAGCCCGGTCAATCTGTCCATGAACTCCCTGTCGGTTGCCTCCGTACGCTCCAGTATTTGCTTTTTATTTACTTTTAAGTTTTCCTGTGCAAGAGCCAAAGTGCTGTCCATTGTTTTAAGTTTTTCTAGTCTGTAACTACACAAATGTGCACTTTACAGCGAGATTTGACACCAAACATGTCGCTTGTTTTCAGTAGATGTGTCCTGCGCATGCACAGGAGGAGGAGATTCGTTGAAATCTCCGTTTCAATGTGAATAGAGATATTTTCAAAAATGCATAGTGTGGACGCCTATCGTTTTTACACGAAACTGGCGTTTTCAAAATTATCCGGTCTAGTGTGGATGTAGCCTGAATGTGGACACAGGAAGCTTCAGGTAATGATCTGCTAAACCTGAGACCATTTTCCAACAAGTAGCCATTTGTTATGTAAAGGGCACGGACTCTGCACTGATCCTTGCTCTGGGACAATCTAGACAGAGCAATATACCTGAGACCATTCTCAGAGGAGTAGCTACTTGTTATGTAAAATGCCAGACCTGCAATCGGTAATCCTGTTAGACTGTCTGGGTTGCCTCATTTAACTGGTTTGGACCAGAGTGTAAAGACACAAATACACAAGGCTGTGGTGGGCAGATCCATGGAACGATGTTGGCTGTAGCCCTGTACAATGACCAGTAAGAAGGTGACCCAGGTAGGTCAGGTGACCTTGAGCCAATGGGATGGAGATCCAATGGTTCAATTGAAGAAGAACAGTATAAGACTCAGGAGCTCCAAATACGCAGTGACGATAACTCTCCAGCAGCCAGAGACCAACCATCGCTGATAAGGTGGACCCCGCGGATACGTGGAGATCAGGAACACGAGGAACGCCCGGCCAGCGTAGACTCCTTTCCCGGGTAATATCTTTTTCTCTTCATTGACTGTTCATGGAGTGTCAGGGGTTCTAGTAGGGAGCACACAGGTAGATAAGAGTGTGAACCCACCTGCTTTTTTAGTTGAAATAATAAAAGTAATTTATCAGTACACTATATACAGATTCTCTGTGCCTCACTGATCATTATTACAAGGGGTGATTTTTGTAACAATGGCAAATAGGGTTTGAGTATTTACTTATTTATTGAGACACAGCACAGAATAAGCCCGTTTAACCATGCTGCCTAGCAACCCCTCAATTTAGCCCTTGCCTGTGTCCACAACACACTTCCCTGGTACCCCAGTACGATAAGTTGGACTCTTGACCTCACAGTCTGCCTCTTCATGATATTGCACCTTATTGTCCACTTGCATTGCACCAGCTATTGCACTTCTTTCTGCATTACCTCAATGTACTGTGCAGTACAGTAGCATAGTGGTTAGAGCAATTGCTTTACATCACAAACAGTCACTGATCAGGGTTCGACTCCCGCCACTGTCTGAAGGAGTTTGTACGTTCTCCTCATTATTGTGTGGGTTTCCTCCAGTGCATGAGTCCATAAGATACAGGAGCAGAATTAGGCCATTTGGCCCATTGAGTCTGTTCCACCATTTCATCATGGCTGATCCAATTTTCCTCTCAGCCCCAATTTCCTGCCTTCTCCCCGTTTCCCTTCATGCCCTGACCAATCAAGAATCTATCAACCTCTGACTTAAATATACATAAAGACTTGGCCCCCACTGCTGCCTGTGGCAAAGAATTCCACAGATTCACCACTCACTGGCTAAAGAAATTCCTCCTCATTTCTGTTCTAAAAGGACACCCCTCCATTCTGAGGTTGTGTCATCTGGTCTTAGACTCTCCCACCATAGGAAGCATCCTCTCCACATCCGTCACCCCTCATTCTTCTAATTCTAGTGAATACAGGTCCAGAGCCACCAAACCCTCTTCATATGACAAGCCATTCAATACCGGAATAATTTTCATGGACCTCCTTTGAACCCTCTCCAGTTTCAACGCATCCTTTCTTAGATAAGGGGCCCAAAACTGCTCACCAGTGCTTTATAAAGCTTCGATATTACATCCTAGCTTTTATGTTGTAGTGCTCTTGAAATGAATGCATTTGTCTTCCTCATAACAGACTCAACCTACAAATTAACCACTAGGAAATGAGGGAGATTGGAAACTATGAGATTTATAGATACATATATCTATACATGAAGGCCTTTTCCCTGGGACAGGATGCTTGCTGTCAGCAAATTTGGGCAGGTATAGGGAAAGAAAAGACAGAGCAATATGGGACAAACATAGGCAAAGACCTTTGGTGAACCTTCTGGTCAGCATGGATGCGTTAGGGAAAATAACCTACTTCCACGCTGTATGACTTCACTGAAAGCATTCCCAGACCACAACCCAGCCCAGGTGGAAATAGGTCCTTCTGCTAAACTGTCAGTTGCATGCCATCCAATTGACACTAATCCCATGCTAATTTGACTTTATTTTCCCAATATTCTCACCAGTCTCCCCAGATTCTATCACTCACTTACACACGGAGGGTGTAATTTACAGTGGCCAAACCACAGTTTCCTCCGGTGGCCAAGAGGAAACCTCTACAGTGACAGGAAGAGGGGCCAATCTCTACACAAACTGCACCGAACGTTAGCCACTGGAGCTGTGAGCCAGTAGCTCTGCTGATGAATACCAAGAGTGCAGACATAGCATTTCACGGGGCAAAATGCTCCAGCCACAATCAGGCTCTGTTTGTATCATATTGCCCTTGATGAAGTGATGTCAGTTCAACTTAAATCAGAAAGAAAAGTAATTCACAAGATTTCAAGTGAACTCGATGAAAAAGAACTCAATCAAACGCTGCAAGACTGCTGATGGGCTGTGTCTACACCAGAAGCAGTTTTTCCTTTGTTACTGCTACATTGATCTGTTGTTATCTTAAGCACTTTCCAGCGTGTATTCCAGTTCTCACTCATTACCTTTCCTTACGTGCTTTGATCTCGACTGTACTCATTAAAAGTTACCGCGACTGGTCGGTCCATCTGCTCTGAAGTTGTTGGCAGGACTGTTACCCCAGCTCCTCGTCCCGCTCCAGACCCATCACCATCCCCGCCCCACCTCACACAAACCCTACACTTACACTGCTGGAGTCCAGGACTAAATATTTGCTAAGTAGACACACTTGCTTCATCAGCACGGCTCCGGGTAACAAACACCGTCACAAGGTCATCTCGCTTTCAGCTACATGAGACAAAGATGAATTTCAGGAGAAGCAACTTCTGGAAGATCAATGGCAGCACATTTCAATCATGACAAATATCTCCCTTCATTACGTATAGTCCAACTTAGTTATTCACAGAAAGCAATGAGGCACTGACATTTTACACAGTCTCAGCTGATAATGCAATTGGGATGCTTGTGACATTTAGCTTATCATTTTCATCAGTGTCATCTCGGGAATGACCACAGCTGGCCTCAATATCAGATTCTGTCAGTCATCATCAGCGAGTTTATCTGCATGTTTTTAATCATAATGGGTCGGCTATTGTTAACCCTTTCACTTATTCCTTTAGTAATTTTATAGCAGGGAGTGTGTGTGTGTGTGTGTGTGTGTGTGTGTGTGTGTGTGTGTGTGTGTGTGTGTGTGTGTGTGTGTGTGTGTGTGTGTGTGTGTGTGTGTGTGTGTGTGTGTGGAGTCCACATGAAAAGGCCTGTCAACAATATATGCACACGTCTGTGTTCATGGTTCATGGATGGGTGCGTACATTTCCCATGCATTGTGCGTTTGTGTTTCGTGTATATATATATAGTATACAGACATATACAGTAATTATCTGTGCTGCTGTTTACATTACTTCATCTGTGTGTGTGTGCACGCATGCACATATATGCGTTAGTTCCTTCGCATTTGTGTTAATTTTCTGCTTACACACGTGTGCCTGTATGCGTACTATTATGTGCATTTAGTGTATGTGCATAAATGTGTATAAGATTATTTCTGCACTTCTGTGTTCACTGTCATGCCGCTGATGTTATTAGTGCTTAAAGCTCTATTTCTGGACTCCACGTTCACCGCCATCACCACTGCCTTTAAATTTTGTTCGTCGTCCTATCGGGAAAGCAGCAACCATCAGCAGGAACCCCCGCCACCCAGCTTATGCTCTCGTCTTGCAGCTGCCATCAGGAAGAAGGCACAGGAGCCTCAAGACTCACACCGCCAGCTTCAGTAACAGTTACTACCCCTCAACCACCAGGCTCCCGAACTAAAGGGGATAACTTTTCTCAATTTCACTTGCCCCATCACTGAACTGTTCTCACAACCTATGGACTCACTTTCAAGGACTCTTCATCACATGCTCTCAATACTTATCTATCTATCTATCTATCTATCTATTTATTTATTTATTGTTCCTCTTCTGTATTTGCAAAGTTTGTTGTCTTTTGCACATTGGTTGCCTTGTTGGCTGTGGTCTTTCATTGATAATATCATAATTCTTGGTTTTACTGAGTATGCCACAAGAAAATGAATCTCAAGGTTGTATATGGTGACTTCGATAATAAATTTACTTTGAATTTGGAACTTTTAACTTTCCCAACATTCCACAAGCCTGTGGACCATATCCACCACCTTCACCCTCCCATTCTCGCAAATGCAACTCTTACTGTCAATGCTGTGGAAATGTTCAATCTGCCATTGCAGGAGCTTGCAGAACCCTTTCATTGCATTGCTTAGAATGTCATGCAGCAAGCAGACAAACACTGAAGAATCACAGAGCCATTCAACAGAAAAACACGCCCTTTGGTCCAACGAATCCATGACGGCAAAGTCACAAAATCAGTGAAGTTCAGAAGCAAACTTATTAAAGGATGAAGAGATACGGAACCTTTATGAAAAGGTAGGGCCATAAAAATGTTTTAGGTGATTCATATGTCCATATCATTTCTCTCCTGAAAATAAACACTCTTGAAGAGAAATGATCGAGGGCAGATCAAAGGCTGCTTAAAATTGAGGGACATAGTGAACATTTACAGCAATAACAACTGGAACTCCAGGAATAGTTACTGAATCTAGTCTATTTGGAGGGAATATAGCCACAATTAACAAAGATGAACACAATCAAACGGGAAGCAAATTATTCAGATTTAGGGGAAATATGCAGAGCAGAGGGGCACAAATTCTGAAGCAGAATCAGAATCACTGGCTTGTGACGTGAAATTTGTTAATTTAGCAGCAGCAGTTCAATGCAATACATAATCTAGCAGAGAGAAATAAATAAATAAATAAATAATAAACAAGTTAATCAATTATGTATATTGAATAGATTTTTAAAAACATGCAAAAGCAGAAATACTGCAGATCAAAAAGAACTGAGGTGGTGTCCAAGGATTCAATGTCCATTTAGGAATCGGATGGCAGAGGGGAAGAAGCTGTTCCTGAATTGCTGAGTGTGTGCCTTCAGGCTTCTGTACCTCCTACCTGGTGGTAACAGTAAGAAAAGGGCACCCTGGGTGCTGGAGGTACTTAATAATGGATAATTAAGATCCTTAATAATAATACCTTTCTGAGACACCGCTCCTTGAAGATGTCCTGGGTACTCTGTAGGCTAGTACCCAAGATGGAGCTAACTAGATTTATGACCTTCTGCAGCTTCTTTTGGTCCTGTGCAGTAGCCCCTCTGTACCAGACAGTGATGCAGCCTGTCAGAATGCTCTCCATGGTACAACTATAGAAGTTTTTGAGTGTATTTGTTGACATGCCAAATCTCTTCAAACTCCTAATAAAGTATAGCCGCTATCTTGCCTTCTTTATAACTATATCAATATGTTGGGACCAGGTTAGATCCTCAGAGATCTTGACACCCAGGAACTTGAAACTGCCCACTCTCTCCACTTCTGATCCCTCTATGAGGATTGGTATGAATTCCTTCATCTTACCCTTCCTGAAGTCCACAATCAGCTCTTTCGTCTTACTGACGCTGAGTGCCAGGTTGTTGCTGCGGCACCATTCCACTAGTTGGCATATCTCACTCCTGTACACCCTCTCGTCACCACCTGAGATTCTACCAACAATGGTTGTATCATCAGCAAATTTATAGATGGTATTTGAGCTATGCCTAGTCATGTGTATATAGAGAGTAGAACAGTGGGCTAAGCACACACCCCGAGGTACGCCAGTGTTGATCATCAGTGAGGAGGATATGTTATCACCAATCCGCACAGATAGTTGTCTTCCAGTTAGGAAGTCAAGGATCCAATTGCAGAGGGAGGTACAGAGGCCCAGGTTCTGCAACTTCTCAATC
Organism: Hemitrygon akajei; assembly: GCF_048418815.1. Classification (NCBI taxonomy): domain Eukaryota; kingdom Metazoa; phylum Chordata; class Chondrichthyes; order Myliobatiformes; family Dasyatidae; genus Hemitrygon; species Hemitrygon akajei. The sequence goes on from NC_133131.1 coordinate 154,777,823, forward strand.
AGGATTGTGGGAATGATGGTATTAAATGCTGAGCTATAGTCGATGAACAGCATCCTGACATAGGTGTTTGTGTTGTCCAGGTGGTCTGAAGCCGTGTGGAGAGCCATTAAGATTGCGTCTGCCATTGACCTATTGTGGCGATAGGCAAATTGCAATGGGTCCGGGTCCTTGCTGGGGTAGAAGTTCAGTCTAGTCATGACCAACCTCTCAAAGCATTTCATCACTGTCGATGTGAGTGCTACCGAGCGATAGTCATTAAGGCAGCCTATATGACTCTTCTTAGGCACTGGTATAATTGTTGCCTTTTTGAAGCAAGTGGGAACATTCGCCCATAGCAGTGAGAGGTTGAAAATGTCCTTAAATGCTTCTGCTGGTTTGTTGGCACAGGTTTTCAGAGCCTTACCAGGTACTCCATAGGGACCTTATGCCTTGCGAGGGTTCACTCTCTTTAAAGACAGCCTAGCATCGGCCTCTGAGACATCAGGTGCAGCAGGGATCTTCACAGCTGTAGTTGTGTTCTCCCTTTCAAAGCGTGCACAGAAAGTGTTGAGTTCATTTGATAGTGAAGCATCGCTGCCATTCATTCAATTTCATTCATGGCAAGAAAACACCAGCTTTATTTGCCAAGTGTACATCAAAACATTGCTACATACAGTGATATGTGTTGTTCACATTAACAACCAACACATTCAAAGGATACAACACAAGTCCATGGATATGCTGGTGTCCCAACGTAACAAGCTCACAACTAACTAACCCTAATCTTCACAGTTTTGGACTGTGGGAGCATCTGCAGGAAACCCATGCAGTTATGAGAAGAATGTACAAACTCCTTACAGAGAACGGTGGGAACTGAACCCCAATCTTCCAATTGCAGGTTCTGTAAAGCAATTGCACTAACTGCTACGTTACCATGGAAGGGTAGCCAGAGGGTTTCCATAACTCTGTTGGGGCATTAGCTTTTTAATTTGTCTATTTCAGTGTTTTAGCATGAGCCAGAGTTTGGAATGCAAGTGGACATCTTAAACACAAGAAGTTCTGCAGGAAAATCCAGAGCAGCTCACACAAGATGCAGATCCCATACAGTCAACAGCCCCATCGACCTTGGCTTTCATTTTGACAATGCCAAGATCCAGACAAAATGCAGGTGCAAATTGGGGCAGCACCGTGACGTAGCAACCACCCCGGTTCAGTTTCTGCCGCTGCCTGTAAGCAGTTTGTACGTTCTCCCCGTGACCGCATCGGTAGCTGAGCGAAGGGCGCTGAGTAGGCTACGGTCAATTATGGAAAACCCTGAACATCCTCTACATAGCACCATCCAGAGACAGAGAAGCAGTTTCAGCGACAGGTTGCTATCGATGCAATGCTCCTCAGACAGGATGAAGAGGTCAATACTCCCCAATGCCATTAGGCTTTACAATTCAACCGCCAGGAGTAAGATATGTTAAAGTGCCGGGGTTGATTGTATTTAATGTATTTAAGTAAACTACTTAAGAACTTTTTAAAAGCTATTATTAATGCTTTTTGAGAGAGTGATTTAGATGCATATCATATTTTTACTGAGTTAAGTATTGTATGTAATTAGTTTTGCTGCAAGTGTATGGGACATTGGAAAAAATGTTGAATTTCCCCATGGGGATGAATAAAGTATCTATCTATCTATCTATCTATCTCTGGTTTCCTCCCGCAGTCTGGTTAATAGGTTAATTGGTCATTGTAAACTGTCCCGTGATTAAGCTAGGGTCACATCAGGAGTTGCTAGGCATCGCAGCTCGAAGGAGGGAAGGGGCTGTTCCACACCGTATCTCGATAAATAAATAAAAATCTCCTGTGAATTTCTCTGCATTACAAACCGATTTGCAATGTGATTTATACTATAGAATTATTCTCCAGTCACTGCATTGTACTGGAATTAATCTTATATCACAAGACTTTGTGCTAGTTTCACACGTGTTCGGAGACCAGGGTTCATTCTCGACTGCAGACGCTGTCTGTGTGGAGTTTATGCGTTCTCCCTATGACCGCATGGGTTTCCTCTACGGTGCTCTAGTTTTCACCTATATCCCAAAAGCGCGCGTATTGTAAAATTGCCACCAGTGTGTAAATGAGAGGTAGAATCCTTGGGGAGCTGATGAAAAGGATGAGAAAATTAATGTAGGATTAGTAGATGCTGGTGCTTGAAGGTTGGCATACACTCAGTGGGCTGAAGGGCCTATTTCTGTACTATATCTCCCTATGGCCTGTGACTGGGGAGACCAGAGCAAAAATTCAATAAAGCCGTGATTCGTCAGGGACCGTTATTATAGTTATATGACATGGAAACAGGCCCTTTTCCCAACTCATCCATTGCATCTATCCCATTTGCCTATGCTTGACCAATAACCCTTTAAACTTTTTCTTTCAATGAACCTGCCAAATGTTTCGTAATCATTGTAACTGTATCAGCTTTCACCACTTCTTCAGGTAACTTGTACCCCCCCCCCCCCCCCCGTTCTGTGTGGAAAAGTGCCTCTCAGCTCCCCTTTCATCTCACAGCCTAAATCTATCCAGTAGCATCTTAGAAAAACTCACACATACCTGCTCGCTAAAGCCCAGCAAAAGAGTCTTGGTGATCCACACGGAATGCTAGAGGAACTCAGCAGGCCAGGCAGCATCTGTGGAAAAAAGTACAGTCAGCATTTCGGGCCGAGACCCTTGGGCAGGACTGGAGGAAAAAAAGATGAGGAGTAGATTTAAAAAGTAAGGGGAGGGGAGGGAGAAACACAAGGTGATAGGTGAAACCAGGAGGGGGAGGGATGAAGTAAAGAGCTGGGAACCTCAGACAGGAGAATGGGTTTGTAAAAGAAAATCAGTCAGGGCTGAATGACAGAATAGACCCAATGGGACAAATGGTTTGACTCTGCTCCTACATCTTATTGTCCACGGTCTTATGGTATCTTTTACGATGACAGTGCAGGATTCGCTCAGGTTTTTGTTCTCTAGGAAGGGAACCTGACCATTCTCCTTCACCTTGTTGTTTGGTCAGAACCAAAATTAGACAAGAATCGTGGACAGAACAATCCTGGGACTTGGGCTGTTCAATTTTAGCCTCAATGGCTTGAAGATAATGAAGGAATTACTACAAATGACACCCAGTGAAGTGAACTACATATACCTGTCTGGACACGCCCCCTGCTGACTGCTCCTGTGGCTCCTCCCACAGACCCCTGTATAAAGGCGATTGAGGTCTGAGCCCGGCCTCTCAGTCTCCAGGATGTAGTATGGTGGTCAACCACTGCTTGTTCCTTCTTCCAGTCAATAAAAGCCGATATCTCGCCTTTACGTCTCAGAGTGAGTTATTGATGGTGCATCAATTTTATTGACTGGAAGTTTTGAAACATGGAAACCGTTTTACGTCCAGAAAGATTGGATTTGGACCCCCAAGACCCTGAAGCAGCTCTTGCCTTTGAACTCTGGCTTGCATGCTTCCAATCATACTTGGAGGAGATTCATGCAACTGAACCCGCTGTTATGCATCGAATTCTCCTCTCGAGGGTCACCCCAAAAGTTTATTCACTTATCAGGGACCTGTCGACCTACGAAGGGGCACTGGACGCCCTCAAAAGACAGTACCTGTGGCCGGTGAACACTGTCTACACAACACATCGTTTAGCTACGTGACGGCAGCGGCCTGCAGAGTCGAGCGCCCAGTTTCTCCAACCCCTACAGACACTCGTGCGGACTTGTGACTGCAAAACGCTCACGGCGGAACAGCATGCGGAGCTGCTAGTACGAGACGCCTTTGTTACAGGAATCAGGTCAGTGTATGTGCGCCAGCGGCTGCTGGAAAATGCCGATCTTACCTTACGCTCGGCGATCGAGATGGCCGACACGCTGAGGGCTGCTCTTCACAACGCTGACGCTGTCCAGCCGCGCGATTCCCCGCCGGTTCCGTGGACACCTCAGACCCCGCCGCCGCTGGTTCCCACGAGCGAATTCGCCAACGCCGCTACCAGTCGCGATTCCACGAACTCCCCGAACCCGACCACGGCTGCGGCCGGGCGAAAACCCAAGCTGTGTTACTTCTGCGGACTCGAAAAGCACCCCCGAAAATGCTGCCAGGCTCCAGAAGTGACCTGTTCCAGCTGCGGGAAGAAGGGTCATTTCGCCAAGGTCTGTAAGTCTAAACCGCGAGCGGGGTCGAGCAGCGCTGCGTGTGAGACGTGGGGGCCGCCATCTTGCATGCCCGGATGTGGGCAGCCATCTTTGTCGGCGTCACCATGCTCCGCCCCCTACCCGTGTGAGACGTGGGGGCCGCCATCTTGCATGCCCGGATGTGGGCGGCCATCTTTGTCGGCGTCACCATGCCCCGCCCCCTACCCGTGTGAGACGTGGTGGCTGTCATCTTGCATGCCCGGATGTGGGCGGCCATCTTTGTCGGCGTCAACATGCCCCGCCCCTGACCGGGTACCAAGACGGCAGTTCAACTCTGGCCACCGTAACCCTCGACCAAAGCGCCCCACACCAGCTTGCAAGGTCAATGATGGACATCCTGGTGGAGGGGCACAGGACTAGCTGCCTGTTTGACACGGGCAGCACTGAGAGTTTTATTGACCCGGACACAGTGCAACACTGTGGACTCGTGACACGGCCGGTAAGTCAGAGAGTCACCTTGGCTTCTGGGTCGCATTCCACAGACATCCGGATGGGTTGTGTAGCGACATTGGTGGTGCAGGGCACAGAATATCGGAACTTTGCGTTCCTGGTCATGCCTCAACTGTGCGCACCTGTGCTATTGGGGCTGGACTTCCAGAGCCACCTCGAAAGTGTGACTATGGCATATGACGGGCCCCTCCCACCACTCACTGTCTGGAATCCTCAGTTTGGTGGGACTTCACCATATACCCCGCTACTGACCACACACACACACCGATCCACACATCCCACCCAGCACCATGCCGACAGCTGCGCTACCGACACCACTTGCAGCCTCTCCACCCTCAAGATCCCTCCCCCATCGCTGTTCGCCAACCTGACCCCCGACTGTAAACCGGTGGCAACTAAAAGCAGGAGGTACAGCACGGGGGACAGGGCCTTCATTCAGTCAGAGGTGCAGCGGCTGCTCAGGGAGGGGATCGTTGAGCCAAGCACAAGCCCTTGGCGGTCCCAGGTGGTTGTTGTTTGGACCGGGCAGGAAAATAGGATGGTCGTGGACTATAGTCAAACCATCAATAGGTTCACGCAGCTTGACACGTACCCCCCACCCCCCATCGCAGATATGGTCAACCAGATAGCTCAGTACAAGGTGTATTCGACAATAGATCTGAAATCAGCTTATCACCAGCTCCCTATCCGCCCAGAGGACCGCCCCTACACCGCCTTCGAGGCGGGCGGCAGGCTCTATCACTTCCTGCGCGTCCCATTTGGTGTCACAAATGGTGTCTCGGTCTTCCAGAGGGAAATGGACCGGATGGTGGACCAGTACCAACTGAAGGCCACATTTCCCTATCTGGATAACATCACCATATGTGGTCGCGACTGGCCGGACACAACGCCAACCTCCAACGATTTTTCCAAGTGGCCGAAGCTCTGAACCTTACTTATAACAGGGACAAGTGTGTGTTCAGAACCACCCGACTCGCTATCCTTGGGTATGTCGTGGAGAACGGGGTCATTGGCCCTGACCCTGACCGTATGCGCCCCCTGTTAGAACTCCCTCTTCCCACCACTCTCAAAGCCCTCAGACGGTGCCTGGGTTTTTTTTTCCTATTACGCCCACTGGGTCCCCCATTACGCAGACAAGGCCCGCCCCCTGGTCAAGTCTACCACTTTTCCCCTCTCTGCTGAGGCCTGTGCGGCCTTCAGCTGCATTAAAGGGGACATTGCCAAAGCAACGATGCATGCGGTGGACGAGACCATTCCCTTCCAAGTAGAGAGTGACGCCTCCGATTTCGCGCTTGCCGCTACCCTCAATCAGGCAGGCAGGCCAGTAGCATTCTTCTCTCGTACCCTTCAAGGCTCTGAAATTCGGCACTCCGCGGTGGAGAAAGAAGCCCAGGCCTTAGTGGAAGCTATTAGGCACTGGAGGCACTATCTCGCCGGCAAAAGGTTCACCTTGCTGACCGACCAGCGCTCTGTTGCGTTCATGTTCAGCAACCAACAGCGGGTCAAAATCAAAAATGATAAAATTTTGCGGTGGAGAATAGAACTCTCCACCTACAACTTTGACATCCTGTACCGGCCTGGCAGACTCAATGAGCCCCCTGATGCCCTACCCCGGGGAGCGTGGGCTAGCGCACAGCTCGACCAGCTATACGCCCTTCATGCACATCTTTGCCATCCGGGGGTCACCCGATTTTACCATTTCGTGAAAGCCCGGAACCTGCCGTACTCCCTGGAGGACATCAGGACGATGACCAGGGACTGCCAAATCTGCGCTGAGTGCAAACCGCACTTCTACCGTCCTGAAACGGCGCAACTTGTCAAGACCACCCGCCCTTTTGAGCGACTGAGTGTTGACTTTAAGGGCCCCCTTCCCTCCACCGACCGCAATGTCTATTTTCTCAATATTATCGACGAGTACTCGCGGTTCCCCTTTGCCATCCCCCGCCCCGACACCACTACCACGTCCATCATAAAAGCCCTGCGCCAGCTCTTCACTCTGTTCGGATATCCCTGCTATATCCACAGTGATAGAGGGTCCTCCTTTATGAGTGACGAGCTGCGCCGGTACCTGCTAGCTAGGGGCATTGCTACTAGTCGGACCACGAGTTATAATCCCCGGGGAAATGGACAGGTGGAGAGGGAGAATGCCACAGTGTGGAAGGCCACACTTTTAGCCCTTAAGTCAAAAGGGTTGCCGGTCTCTCGATGGCAGGAGGTCCTCCCTGAGGCACTCCACTCTATCCGCTCCCTGTTATGTACATCCACCAATGCCACCCCTCACGAGCGCCTATTCTCTTTTCCCAGGAAGTCTGTCACTGGGACCACCCTACCAGTTTGGCTGACGTCCCCAGGGCCAGTGCTGCTCCGGAAACGTGAGGAGTAATAAATACTCCCCGCTGGTCTAGAGGGTTCACCTTCTACATGCGAACCCCCAGTATGCCTACATGGTCTTATCTGATGGGCGGGAGGACACGGTCTCCGTCTGCGACCTGGCGCCCGCAGGAGCAGCAGACCACTACCCCGAACACTCCACAGTAACTATAAACCCTGTACCCGAGGTGACACCGCGCACACCATGCCCCACACAGACTCCTCACGACGCTCATATACCAGGCGCCTCACACACGCGTGAGGGATCACTGACGCCTAGTGGGCTGACACCTCCGGTTAGGCCGGAACCAGCACAACCTCCGTCTCCGGTGCAATCACCACTGGCACCTGTGCAATCACCACCACCCGGCACCTGTGCAATCACCACCGGCACCTGCGCAATCACCACCGGCACCTGTGCAATCACCACCAGCACCTGTACAATCACCACCACCAGCACCTGTGCAATCACAGCCGGAGCTACGTAGATCGCAGCGACAGATTCGACCACCTGATAGACTTAACCTGTAAATATACTTGTAAGAAACTTTGCCACATGGGGACTCTTTTTAAAACAAAGGGGGGGTGAATGTGGTGAACTACATATACCTGTCTGGACACGCCCCCTGCTGACTGCTCCTGTTGCTCCTCCCACAGACCCCGGTATAAAGGCGATTGAGGCCTGAGCCCGGCCTCTCAGTCTCCAGGATGTAGTATGGTGGTCAACCACTGCTTGTTCCTTCTTCCAGTCAATAAAAGCCAATATCTCGCCTTTACATCTCAGAGTGAGTTATTGATGGTGCATCACCCAGTATGATATTAAGCCGAGAGAACTGCAAGAAACAACACTGTTCAGCAGTAAGCAACCTTAGCAAAAACTCTGCTGTACAATACTGTGGGAAAAATAGATTTTGACCACTTGATCACAAACTTAAACCCCAGCACAAAAGGAGGAGAATTTAAAAGTCTGTGGCCTGCTTCCTATTTGAATCAGAATCAGATTTAACATCACTGAAATATGCTGTGAAATTTGTTGTTCTGCTACCACAGTAATGTAATACATCAAACACTAAATTATAATAAGAAATATATATATAGCATATAAATATTATATAAGTAGTGAGTGCAAACAGAGAGTATGAGTTATTTCATGTTCATTCACACCTCTGATGGCAGAGAGGAAGAAGCTATTCCTAAACCATCGAGTATGTGTCTTCAGTCTCCTTTAGCTCCTCTCTGATGATAATAATAAGAAGATAACATATCCTGGGTGATGGGGGTCCTTAATGATGGATGCCACTTTCTGAGACATTGCCTTTTGAAGGTATCCTCAATGCTGGGGAGGCTAGTTCCCATGATAGAGCTGGCTGAGCTTGAGACAATTTAAAGGATCTCCCTATCCTGAGAAAATTGAAGGAGGCATCCCAAGGGATCTTTAGTGGGGTAAACTCCATGCACCTGCCCCTCTGATAGTCCTGCAGTGAGATGCACAAAGCATCTGGAAGGTGGAGTGAGGAGGAAATTCTAATAGTGCTTGAAATAGCATCTCAACAAGCCACGAGTCAAGCCTGTCCTTGCTCAGCTTATCTATAATGCAACCATCAAAGCAGACATGTTATGGAGTTAATTGTGGAATAGTAATGAAGCTAAGACACAAAGTGAAGAAAATCACTTCAATGCGCTGCTGTCTATCTCTAGGCCACAAGAAGAAGTTGGTTATCTGCCCCCTCCAAGACCCAGCACACCTACTACAATATACCTGACTCATCTTTGCAGCCAACATTTTGGACTGACTGGAAAAACTTGGAACATAAATGATCAAAGTAAAAGAAAGAGCTTGCAATTATGTATCACCTTACCACATCCTCAGGCTTCTGGCAGCGTTTCATACTGGCAATGTTCCATAGTATGGTTTTATATATATATAAATCTCAGAGAAACTAACCATTTATTTCAACCAAACAGCCTAATCTGGTATCTCTAGGGACATATGGTAAACAGTTAAAACACATCAGAAATTTCTAATTTCCTGAAAGTCATCAATTTCATTCGGAGATGGGATGAATATATTCACCATCTCCAAACAGCTCTTGTTTAGCTCTTCACCAACAGTGTTTGAGGAAGGGCTAGAAGATAATTAGGTGTGCACATGTGTATCTGTGTTTATGCTTCAGTGAAAAAGTCGGAAAAAAGAACACTGAGACACTAGTTATCTCATGCTAGGATAGGGCTTTACATTCTATAACCTTTAGAAATATTATTATCTGAGAAAATAAGTATCTTTCTTCAGGCGTTGTTAGTTCAATTTTAAAAAAAACATTGAATTCTGAATCCCATCAGATCTCCTGCTAGTGAGTTATTGAAAATTAGAAGTTGTAAGTATTCTAATAACTTGAATGAGTGACAAGAATCCAAGTACTTTAATGGACAAGGCATTGATCGGAATCAGAATCTCCTTTAATATCACTGGCATATGTCATGAAATTTATTGTCTTTGCAGCCGCAGTACATCGCAATTCATAGTAATAGAGGGAAATTTTGAATTACAGTAAATAAGTAGTGCAAAAATAAAAGTAACAATAAAGTATTGAGGTAGTGTTCATGGGTTCCATGTCCATTCAGAAATCGGATGGCAGAGGGGAGTTGAGTGTGTGCCTTCAGGCTTCTGCACCTCCTTCCTGATGGTAACAGTGAGAACAGGACACATCCTGGGTGATGGGGCTCCTTAATGATGGATGCTGCCTTTTTGAGGCATCACTCTTTGAAGATGTTCTGGATGCTACAGAGGCTAATAAAGGTGAGGATGGAACTGACAAAGTTTACAACTCTCTGCAGCTTATTTCGATCCTATATATTACTCCTCTCCCATACAAGGACAATGATGCAGCCAGTTAAAGTACTCTCCATGGACATCTGTAGAAATTTGCAAGTGTCATTGGTGACATACCAAGTCTCTTTAAACTCCTACTGAAATATAACTGCTGTCGTGCTTTCTTTGTAGCTCCATCGATATGTTGGGCCCAAGATAGATCCTCAGAGATATTGACACCAAGGAACTTGAAATTGTTCACCCTCTCCAGTTTGATCCCTCTTTGAGGACTGGTGTGTGTTCCCACATCTTACTCTTTCTGAAGTTCTTTGGTCTTGCTGACATTGATTGCAAGGTTGCTGTTTTGACACCACCTCACCAGCTGATCAATCTCGCTCCTATACACCCTCTTGTCTCCATCTGAAATTCTGCCAACAATAGCTGTGTCGTTAGCAAATTTATAGATGGTATTTGAGCTGTGCCTAGCCGCACAGTTATGGGTGTAGAGAGAGTAAAGTGGTGGACTAAGCACACACCCGTGAGACGCGCCAGTGTTGATTGTCAGCGAGCTGGAGGTGTTACTTCCGATCTGCACAGATCGTAGATGGATACAGACATAGTGTGGGTAAATGGGGTCAATGCAGATGGGCAAAAAGGTTGGCATGAACAGAGTGATTGGAAGAGAGGGAGGGAGGGAACAGCGAGTGACAAAGAATGAGTCTGATAGAGGAAAGATGTCAGAATTCTTATTCAGCTGCTAAAGTCTGGAAGTAGATCATCAAGAGAGAATTAGAAAAAGGTGGTAAAGGAAGAAGGAGTGCAGTGTGATAGGGTAAAGAAATTAAACTACTGATGGTGAGGTTAGAGTATTCAGTCCCTGTGCCAAAGAAGTCTTCAGTGTCCTGCCTAAATGACTACTGTCCCGTGCACTCACATCCATCATCATGAAGTGTTTCGGGAGGCTCGTCATGAGGCATATCAAGACCCTGTTGCCCCCCTCACCGGACCCCCTGTAGTTCGCGTACTGTCCCAACTGTTCAACAGACAATGCCAATGCCATCACCCTCCACCTGGCCCTAACCCACCTGGACAAAAAAGACTCGTACGTTCGAATGCTGTTCATAGACTTCAGTTCAGCATTCATCACAATCATCCCTCAGAAACTGATTGGAAAGCTGAGCCTACTGGGCCTGAACACCTCTCTCTGCAACTGGATCCTAGACTTCCTGACTGGGAGACATTAGTCAATCTGGATCAGAAGCAGCATCTCCAACACCATTACACTGAGCACGAGGGCCCCCCAGAGCTGTATGCTCAGTCCACTGCTGTTCACTCTGCTGAATCACGACTGTGCTGCAACACACAGCTTGAACTATATCATCAAGTTCACCAACGACACGACCGTGGTGGGACTCCTCAGCAAGAACGACGAGTCAGCATACAGAGAGCAGGTCCAGCGGCTAACAGACTGGTGCAGAGCCAACAACTTGTTTCTGAATGTGAACAAAACAAAAGAGATGATTGTTGACTTCAGGAGGGCATGGAGCAACCACTCCCCGCTGAACATCAACGGTTCCTCAGTAGGGATCGTTAAGAGCACCAAATTTCTTGGTGTTCACCTGGCGGAGAATCTCACCTGGTCCCTCAACACCAGCTCCATAGCAAAGAAAGCCCAGCAGTGTCTCTACTGTCTGCGAAGGCTGAGGAAAGTCCATCTCCCACCCCCCATCCTCATCACATTCTACAGGGGTTGTATTGAGAGCATCCTGAGCAGCTGCATCACTGCCTGGTTCAGAAATTGCACCGTCTCGGATCACAAGACCCTGCAGCGGATAGTGAGGTCAGCTGAGAAGATCATCGGGGTTTCTCTTCCTGCCATTACGGACATTTACACTACACGCTGCATCCGCAAAGCAAACAGCATTATGAAGGACCCCACGCACCCCTCGTACAAACTCTTCTCCCTCCTGCTGTCGGGGAAAAGGCACCGAAGCATTCGGGCTCTCACGACCAGACTATGTAACAGTTTCTTCCCTCAAGCTATCAGACTCCTCAATACCCAGAGTCTGGACTGACACCAACTTACTGCCCTCTACTGTGCCTATGGTTTTGTTTATTATTTATTGTAATGCCTGCACTGTTTTGTGCACTTTATGCAGGCCTGGGTGGGTCTGTAGTCTAATGTAGTTTTTGTGTTGTTTTACGTAGTTCAGTGTAGTTTTTGTATTGTTTCATGTAGCACCATGGTCCTGAAAAACGTTGTCTCATTTTTACTGTGTACTGTACCAGCAGTTATGGTCGAAATGACAATAAAAAGTGACTTGACTTGACTTGAGATCTCTCAAACATGTCAGATTTTCCATGATGACACTGTGGTGGGGCACTTTGGAAGGTTTGCTAAGTTGTGGGTGCTATATAAGTGTAGATTGTGAGTGTTAATAAAGTTGAATAGGCCTCAGAGGACATAGATGAGGAGTTAAGGTTGATGGCAGTATTGGTAGGGAAGGAAGAATGAAAATTTACAGTAATTCAGGACACATGAAGCAGTGAGGTGAAAAGTGATGGCACTGATCTGTAACTTCAGATGAGAAGCTGGGAGATATAGAACAGGGCCACTACAGCTTCACCATGAGCGGGTGGGTAAAATTATAGCATGACAAGGCACAGGTAGTTTCTGTGAGCTGATGAAATGGCATCAAATTGAAATGTTGATTCTGTTTTCCTCTCTCCAAAGATGCTGTCTGGCCAGCTGAGAATTGCCAACACTTCCTGCTTCTTATTTTCCTTTTATTATCAATATGGACAAAATAATTTATGATAGAATAGTTTGGGCATAGAAATGAGCAGAGAGCAGTGGGTGCGAGAAACACACTGCCAGGGATGGTGGTAGAGGAAGATACATTAGGGACAGTTAAGAGATACTTTGATAGGTACATAGATGCCAGAAAAGTGGAGGATTATGTGGGAGAGAAGGGTTAGATTGATCTTAGAGTAGGTGGAAATGTTGGCACAACATCATGGGCCAAGGGGCTTGTACTTTGCTGGAATGTCCTACGTTCTACAGTGCTGCAAAGGAATGGCACCGGGCAACAAGAGCCTATAATGCATTCAGAAATGAGATTGAAAGCCAAAGTGTTCAATAAGTTGCCACATTTTCTTGACAGCACAGCACAATCATTGGGCAGTGAAGAGCTCTGGACTTCCTGAGAGTGAGAGAAACACCCCAAAGTGATAAGCTCTTTTGCTCTGCCTTTCTGTAAACTGGACTGTTACCTCTCTGTAAATGTCAGCAAGTACCAGGCACAATTACAACTTTTAAAAGACTTTTGGCCAAGTACAAGGATTAGAAAGGATCTGAAGGTCATGTGTCAAACACTGGCAAATGGGATCATCTTGGGTGTGGCACCTGTGTCAGCATGGACCAATTTGGCCAAAGGGCCTGTTTCCTTGCTGAATAATTCTATGAGTCTGTGAATATTACGGATGGGCATTTAAATGCTGACACAGCTTGCAAAGCCCACATCCCTTGAATGATGTTTTAATATCAAAGCCAGAAGCCAAAGTAGGCAAATTGGTCCCTCAAGCCTGTCCCAACATTCAATAAGATCAATCGCAGTCTCAACACCACTTCCCTCTCTCCCTCGTAGTTCAAATATCTGTCAATATTGACATGAATATATTCAATGACTGCCTCCACAACTCTCTGGGGTAGAAAATTCTTGCCTTAAATGGGCAATCGCTTATTCTGAAAGTATACCATCTAGTTCCACAGAATTTTCAGTTCCCCAGCAGAAAGGATAATGGAAGCAAAGTTGGTAAACATATTCAGGATTAATGCAGATTAACTTCTAGAAGTAGACATCAAAGGGAATGGGGAAACTTCAAGAAGGGTATTTGCCTCAATTGGTGGAACAGGCTCAAGTGCCAAATGGCCAACACCTGCCTTTGTTTTCAACTAAAATCTATATATTGGTGAGACCCGACGCAGACAGGGAGACCGCTTCGCTGAACACCTACGCTCTGTCCGCCAGAGGAAGCGGGATCTCCCAGTGGCCACACATTCTAATTCCACGTCCATTCCCCTTCTGATATGTCTATCCATGGCCGCCTCTACTGTCAAGATGAAGCCACACTCAGGTTGGAGGAACAACAGTTTATATTCCATCTGGGTAGCCTCCAACCTGATGGCATGAACATTGATTTCTCTAACTTCTGTTAATGCCCCTCCTCCCCTTCTTACCCCATCCTTGTTTGTTTATTTATTTCCTCTCTCTTTCACTCTCACAATAACTCCTTGCCTGTTCTCCATCTTCCTCTGGTGCTCCCCTCCCCCCTTCTTTCTTCCAAGGCCTCCCGTCCTATGATACTCCCCCTTCTCCAGCCTTGTATCCTTTTTGCCAATCAACTTCCCAGCTCTTAGCTTCAACCCTCCCCCTCCTGTCTTCTCCTATCATTTCGGGTCTCCCCCCCCCCTTCCACTTTCGAGACCCTTCGTCAGGACTCACAGAAAAAAGTGACTTTCAAATCTCTTTTCTCCGTTAGTCCTGACGAAGGGTCTCGACCCCAAACGTCAACTGTACTTCTTCCTATAGATGCTGCCTGGCCTGCTGCGTTCCACCAGCATTTTGTGTGTGTTGCTCCCATTATTAAGGATGAGGTTTTGGGTACTTGGAGGCACATGATAAAATAGGCCACAGTGAGCATGGTTTCCTTAAAGGAAAATTTTGCCTGACAAATCTGCTGGAGTTCTTTGAGGAAAATTATGGGCAGGATAGTCAATGAAGAATTAGTGGATGTTGTTTATTTGGATTTTCTGAAGGTCTTTGGCAAGGTGCACACAAGAGGCTGTTTAACAAAGTAAGAGCCCATGTTATTACAATGGAGGTATTGACATGGATAGAAGATTGCATGATCAGCTGTAGGCAAAGAGTGGGGGTAAAGCTGGCCTTTTCTGATTGGCTACCGGTGGCTCGTGATGTTCTATAGGGGTCAGTGTTGAGACCCCTTCTTTTCATGATACATGTCAAAGATATGGAAGACAGAATTGATGGCATTGTGGCCAAGTTTACAGACAATACAAAGATAGGAGGAGGGGCAGGTAGTATCGAGGAAGCAGGGAGTCTTCAGAAGGGCTTTGACAGATTGGAGAATGGGAGAAGTGACAGATAGAATATAGTTTGGAAAGTGTGTGGTCATCCCCAGACTGTCTCACATAGTCTAGTGTAGTTTTGTGTTGTTTCATGTAACACCAGGGTCCGGAGGAACGTTGTTTCATTTTTACTGTGTACTGTACCAGCTGTTTATGGTCGAAATGACAATAAACTTGTCTTGACTTGATCCATTTTGCTAGACAAAATTTCTTTCTAAATGGAGAGAAAATTCAAAAATCAGAGAAGCAAAGGGACTTGGGATCCTGATGTAGGATTCCCTAAAGGATAACTTGCCAGTAAAATCAATGGTAAGGAAAGCAAATGCAATGTTAGTGTACATGGAACTAGAACTAGAATATAAATACAAGGATATACAGTAACGCTGAGGCTTTATAAGGCACTGGTTAGACCACACTTGGAGAATTGTGAGCAGTCTTGGGCCCCTTATTTAAGAACAGATATGCTGGCATTGGAGAGGGTCCAGAGGAGTTCACAAGAATTATTCCAGTAATGAAAGGGTTAACGTATAAGAACCATTTGATGGCTCTGGGTCTGTGCTCACTGGAGTTTAGAAGAATGAGGGTGAATCTCATTGAAACTCATCTAGATGGAGAGGATGTTTCCTACAGTGGGGGAACTTAGGGCCAGAGGGCACAGCCTCAGAATAGAGGGACGTCCATTTAAAACAAATATGAGGAGGAATTTCTTCAGACTGAGGCTGTGGAGGCCAAGTCACTGAGTATATTTAAAGTAGAAGTTGAGAGCTTCTTGATAGGTCAGGGTATGAAAGGTTATGAAGAGACGGCAGGAAAATGTGTTTGAAAGGGATAATAAATCAGCCATGCTGAAATGGCGGAGCAGACTCAATGGGCCGAATTACCTAATTCTGCTCCTATGTCTATGGCCAAAAAAGGACTAACCGTGTAAATAAAATTAATCTGAAAATCTGAAGGTAGGTTGAGAGATAAAGAGGTCATCGTTATTGTAAAAGAGACCCTTCAGGAGTCTTATAACAACAGCAGGATAGAAGTTGTCCTGGAGTCTGGTAATACCTGCTCTCAAGTTTTTGTACCCTTCACCCGATGAGGGGGAGAATAGAAAATAAGCTCAGTCATCTATCAGTGCAAGTTGTTGTTGCCTAGTATGTAATTTATGATTTTAATGGTTGCTCAGAGGCTCCTACCTTAGAGGTGACTACTGAAGTCTTATGATTGTTATTGATTGAACTGAAATACTGAAAATAAAATTTTGCTACTGATATCCCAGTATTGCCACAAAGCCAATAATGAATTGGCATTTCTGTCATGCATTTAGAAAGACATCACACTTAAAGATTTATTTTATTTGGAGATACAGCGCAGAACAGGCCCTTCCAGTTCATGAGCTGCACTGGCAAGCAACCCATCTATTTAACGCAGGACAGTAAACTTACGTCTTTGGACTGTGGGAGGAAGCTGAAGCACCCGGAGGAAACCCATGCCATTCACGGAGAAAGCGTACAAATTCCTTACAGACGGCGCCAGAACTAAACTCTGAACTCTGGAAAACCCCCGAGCCATAGTTGTGTCGGGACGCTCCATAGCGCCCAGAGTTAAACTTCTGAAGTTCACAATGTCGTAATAGTTATTGAAAACAACATGACTATTAGAGAGTGAGCATTGTGTGCCCCCTATAGGAACACACATCTAGCACCGTTTTATGCCTTTTTGAGTAAGTGACTGTTTTAAATCTCCTATCTGAATTAATATTGGTGATATTTTAACACTAACTGTAGGCCGATTTTGTTAGTATTTCATTACATGGAAGAGCTTGGTTTATATAACTATTTAATATGGATCAATGTTCAAATGTTTGTCCTCATTTTGGCCGGTTTCGGAACCAGTTAGTGCTTCGTTATGTGGTTTTCTTTATTTTAACTCCTGCACCATAGGAATTAAAATTTTAATAAGTACATAATTTTTACATTTTAAATAATGAAAAAGGGTTCATGCTCTGTGAAAATCCATTTCAATGTCATTGATAGTTGTTAAATGTATTTGCCCATTTTCAAACAGCTAGTAACGGGAAGAATAAATTGCTTGATGCCCTTCAAAGTGAGTAATTTGGTACAATTTTAATGAATCTCTGTGGCACAAGATCCTCTCTTACTGCCAAAATTCCAGCGGCCTAGTCTCTGAGCAAGTGGGAGGGGGCAGAGGTCACAGGCCCTCTCATCCACACTGAAGAAGAGGCAGACAAGAAAGCACTCTGAGTGCTGCAAGTCAGTCTGTGAAAATTTTGGAGGGAGAGGGGGAGGCCAAACACAATAGTTAAAATGAAAGAAAGGTCACACATCAGGCTACATTCCCCACCCTGTCAATGACTAAAAAGGACAAAACTTGCAAGTGGCAGGATTTGGCTTAGCAGGCAAAATGATTTTTTTTCTCTCTCTGAAACAAAGCAGGAAGAAATTGGATGAATACTCAGTTCCATATTGTACATCGCTTTCCCTCTGAAGCTTAAAGATACCACAAAGGTCACAGAGTTCATTAAACATTCTATAGGGCTTCAGTGAATAAAAGCAGATAGTAACTCTTATTTTACTCTTTGCATAATAATTGACATTAACCGTCTGCTCTCTCCGTCGTGGCACCTGGGACTATGTGGTTGGCACATTCTGATTTAATGTTGAGGATTGTTATAATGAACCAAGGAGTATAAGAGATGGTATTTGAACTCATCTGCATTTCAGATCAGACAGCACACAGAAAATCAACCATCCATAATTCATTATATGCTTCCTACTGGGTCTAGACACCACAGAGATCCTAGCAACAGAGTCATGGCAACAGGAATTTATTTGACCAATCAAGGCATCCAGCCGTTGGATTGCAGCCGACCAATCAAAAGAGATGAGAGAGTCAGAAAGACCTAGCGGCTGGTTGAATTGACACCTGACCTATTCCTACTGATCATAGTTTAAGGTTGAAGCAGAGAATTCTCAAACGAACTGAGATGGAGAGTTACAGCAGTAAGGTGAATGTCAGTTTTCACGGAGCTCCTTAGGCCTAATGTACTGTAGGCTTTTGCCGTGAATCTGTCTGATTCTAGGCTTTTAAACAAATCCTAAACTGGAAGAGGATTCCCCCAAGTTAATCATTGAATCAAAACCGTCAAAGATTGAAACAGAATGGAAACAGACCCTTCAGCCCATCGTTCCCATGCTGACCCTCAGCAGCCATCTATACTAATCCCATTAATCTGAAGCCTACTATGCTTTGGCAATTGAAGTACGCATCAAAATATTTGTCCACATCATCTATACATTACGGGAGTACCTGCTTCCACTAAACCCGCAGGCAAATTTTCCCCGGTTAAAACCACCCTGTAGGTGAAAACAATTTTCCTCTGATCCTTTCTACTCCCTTTCCCCTCACCTTAAAACAAGACTTCACACACGAAATGCTGGTGAAACGCAGCAGGTCAGGCAGCATCTATAGGGAGAAGTGCTGTCGACGTTTCGGGCCGAGACCCTTCGTCAAACCCTTCGACAAGACTTTCTAGTCTTGGATATCTCCACCATGAGTAAACATTTCACTCTATGCACCCTATGCCCCTCAGTTCTGTTTGGATACCCTACAGCAAGTTTTCCAACGCTAACAAAGGAACCGCACTCGTTCATCCCGTGAGCCTCTTTCAAGGAGGGCAATAAGATAGGGGAAAGACAGAGGAAGAGAATGAGGAGGAAGGAGTGAAAGAGAGAGCTAGAAACCAACAAGGGGAAGGAGGAGGTGAGGCAGCCACAACAACAATAAGTCAAGTTAAGTCAAGTCATTTTTATTGTCAATAACAAGATTGTAGCATTGATTGGCCGAAGGGCCTTTTTCTGTACGCTATAATTCTAAGTCTATAACAAACCGATCCTTATTTTGAAATACAATGTTGGTAGCCCAGTTTTGAATTGTACATCAACCATTGCTCTCACAAGTTTGCAATGGGGAAATCCATGCCGTAAACTTCTCATTAGTCTCACTTTTTGTTCTCCTAGAACTTCTGGAGTTCATTGAGAAAGACAGACCAAGATCTGGTTAGGGTGTTGGCTTCTTTCTAAATAGACAAGGGGGCCATTGCCTGTCACAAGCCCTTCTCAAAGGCAAGGCTACTGATCTGAATTTAAATAACCTGCAATGTTAGGCAGGAGAGTGCATTTTTAGGCAACTCGCACGAAACACTGGTGGAACTCAGCAGGTCAAGTAGCACCTATGGAGAGAAATAAACAGACATTTTGTGGCAAGAGCCCTCACCGAGACACTTTAGGGTTCTGTGCTTATCTGGTGCATGGTGAGCAGGATCCAGTGGCCTTATTCCGGGGAAAGGAATTCCACATAACAAAAATGTCGAACGGGAACAGCGACCATATACAGGCTCCAGCATAGCAAAGCATACAGGTCCTTCACATGCTCATCATGATGCTGAAATAAAATTCTCTACCACAGGGAGAAGGCAGGAGAATGGGGTCAACAGGGATAATAAATCAGCCATGATGGAATGGCAGAGCAGACTCAATGGGCCAAATGGCCTAATTCTCCTCCTCTGTCTTATGGTGTTATGGTCTAAGAGCTTCATTGAAATGATATGTTTGAAGACCACCTCAGTGGGGTTTAAGTTTATTCTGCAGTTTAGGGTCCATACAGCTGAGGGCATGACTGCCAATTTAGTAACGAGTAGCACAATCCTGCAATGTAGTCCTGATGCAGGGTTTCAACTTGAAACATTGACCCCCACAGATGCTGCTCAACCTGTTGGTTTGCTCAAGCAGTTTGTTTGTTGATCCAGGATCCAGTACCTGCCTTCTCTTGCATCTGAGAATGCAGCGTAATGTTTTCTCGGCTTCCATTATATCCATTTACACTAAGTAAAGGATAAACTGTTACGTTAAATTTAACCATGATTTAAATGTTTTGTTCCTACTTTGATGGTTTGATAAATTCAGCACATTCTGATCTAATGTGAAAATTCATTACAATGCAGTGGGAGACGGCATCCAAGGTTCAGTGGGAAGACAAGCATGCCACAGAGACTGTTTAGGTAAATCAGCAGACAGCTTAACATCTTACAGGCATTGCCAAGGGATCCATTCAGAAACTCTGAACAGGCCCAATATTAGAGCAGGCAGCCCATAAGATTTCTACACATCATCAAGTCGCAGGAAAGTTGCATCCATCTTCAAGGACCACCTTCTCACTACTGCCATCAGGAAGAAGGTACAAGAGCCTCAGGACCCACACCACCAGGGACAATTATTACCCCCCAACCATCAGGTTCTTGGACTCACCCCATTGTTGAACTGTTCTTATAACCTATGGACTTATTTTCATGCTTTCTTCATCTCATGTTCTCGATGTTTATTGCTTTATATTGTACTTGCACGGTTAAAATATTTTTGCACATTGGTTGTTTGTCCATCCTGTTGGATGCAGTCTTTCATTGACTCTGTTATGTTTCTTGGATTTACTGTGTAAACCCACAGAAAACGGAACTCAGGGGTGTACTTTGATAAGAAGTTTACTTTGAACTTTGTTCACCGCCCAGATCAAAGTTCAAAGTAAAAATTATTATCAGAGTACATACATGTCATCACGTACAACCCTGAGACTCTTTTTCTGCGGGCATACTGAGCGAATCTATAGAACAGTAACTGTAAACAATGGACACCAAATTGTCCAAATGCAGATATAAGTAAATAGCAATAAATAACAAGCATGAAATAACAAGATAAAAGAGTCCTTAAATGAGTTATGCCCCTTTTTCAAGAACCTGATAGCTGAGGGGTAGTAACTGTTCTTGTGAAGTCCTGAGGCACTTGTACTTTCTACCTGATGGCAGCAGTGAGAAAAGAGCATGGCCTGGGTGGTGAGGATCTTTGATGGATGCTGCTTTCCTACTGCAATGCTTCATGTAGATGGGCTCAATTAATTCTTTGAGGATGTAAAAAACCACATTGATGAAGGCAGAGCAGTGGATGTACTGTACATGGATTCCAGTCAGGCATTTGATAAGGTTCCCCATACAAGGCTCATTCAGAAAGTAATGAGGCATGAGATCCAAGGAGACCTTGCTTTGTGGATCCAGAATTTGCTTTCCCACAGAAGGCAAAGAGTGGTTGTAGATGGGTCATATTCTGCATGGAGGTCGGTGACCAGTGGTGTTCTGCAGGGATCTGTTCTGGGATCCCTGTGATTTTTATAAATAAACTGGATGAGGAAATAGAAGGATGCATCAGTAAGTTTGATGATGACCCAAAAGTTGGAGGTGTTATGGATAGTCTGGTGTGTTGTCAGAGGTTATAGCCCTACATCGATAGGATGCAGAACTGGGCTGAGAAGTGGCAGATGGAATTCAACCCAGATAAGAATGAAATGGTTCATTTCAGTAGGTCAAATTTGAAGACAAAATATAATATTAATGGGAAGACTCTTAGCAGTGTGGAGGATCAGCGAGATCTTGGAGTCCATGTCCATAGGACATTCAAAGCTGCTATGCAGGTTGACAGTGTTGTTAAGAAGGCATACAGTGTGTTGGCCTTCATCAACTGTGGGATTGAGTTGAAGAGTTATGAGGTAATGCTACAGTTATATAAGACCTTAGTTAGAACCCACTTGGAGTACTGTGTTCAGTTCTGGTCACCTCATTACAAGAAGGATGTGGATACTATAGAGAGAGTGCAGAGGAGATTTACAAGGATGTTGCCTGGATTGGGGAGCATGCCTTATGAAAATAGGTTGAGTGAACTTGGACTTTTCTCCTTGGAATGACAGAGGATGAGAGGTGACCTGATAGAGGTGTATAAGATGATGAGAGGCATTGATTGTGTGGATAGCCTGAGGCTTTTTCCCAGAGCTGAAGTGGCTAACACAAGGGCATAGTTTTACAGTGCTTGGAAGTGGGTACAAGGGGGATGTCAAAGGTAAGCTTTTCACACAGAGAGTGGTAGGTGCGTGGAATGCATTGCCAGCGATGGTGGTAGAGGTGGATACAATAGGGTCATTTAAGAGCCTCTTAGATAGTACATGGAGCTTAGAAACATAGAGGGTTATGCAGTAGGGAAATTCTGGGCAGTTTCTAGGGAAGGTTACATGGTCAGCACAACACTGTGGGCCGAAGGGCCTGTAATGTGCTGTAGATTTCTATGTTCTATGTTCTAATGGTTGGGAGGGTTTTACTCAGGATATCCTGGGTCCAATTCACTGCCTCTTGTAGGATCTTCTGCTGAAAGACATTGGTGTTCCCATCCCAGGTTGTAGTGCAGCCAGTCAGTACACTTCCCACCACACATCTATAGAGGTTTGCCAAGGTTTGTGATGAGCTGCCGAATCTCCGCAGACTCCTGAGGAAGTAGAGATGCTGTCATGTTGTCTTCACAATTATATTTACATCATGGTTCAGGACAGGCCCTCTGAGACAGTGCCAATAAGTCAATAAATAGACACAAACTCCTGAGAGAATGTTTTGTGATTATCTCCAAAAAATTTGATGAAAAATTCAAAATGTTCAATGGAATCTCTTCACACTTTAAAAAGTGTTAAATTTAATTTATTTTTCAGAATGTAGGTGTCAAAAATATTTATTGTCTGCACACAACTGCCCTTGAGAAAGTGGTGGGATGGCTCCTTCTTGAAAATCTGCAATCCTTTAGGTAAAGGTATATCAATGAATTGCATGACTGAATTGATGGCTTTGTGGCCAGGTTTACAGACAATACAGAGATAGGTGAAGGCGCAGGTAGTGTTGAGGAAGCAGAGAGGCTGCAGATGAAATTGGACAGATTAGGAGAATGGGCAAAGCAGTGGCAGATGGTCATGCACTTTGGTAGAAGATATAAAACCATAAACTACTTTCTAAATGGGGAGAAAATTCAAAAATCCGAGATGCAAAGGGGCTTAGGAGTTCTCGTACAGGATTCCCTAAAGGTTAACTTCAAGGTTGAGTTGGTGGTGAGGAAGGCAAATGCACTGTTAACATTCATTTCGAGAGGTGTAGCAAGGATATAATGCAGAAGCTTTATAAGGCACTAGTAAAGGCTTCACTTGGAGTATTGTGAGCAGCTTTGGGCCCCTATTTAAGAAAGACTGTGCTGACATTGCAGAGAATTCAGAGGAGGTTCAGGAGAATGATTCCAGGAATGAAAGGCTTATCGTACATGGAGCAATTGATGACTTCAGGCCTTTACTTGCTGGAATTTAGAAGAATGAGAGTGAGATCCCATTGAAAGAGTTCAAATGTTGAAAGAGCTAGGTAGACTGGATATGAAGGGAAGATGTTTCCTATCATGGAGGGGTCTAGGACTAGAGGGCACAGCCCAAGTTTAGAGGAATGTCGCTTTAGAATGGAGATGAGGAGGAATTTCTTTAGCCAGAGAGTGGTGAATCTGTGGAATTCATTGCCACAGGCCAGGTCATTGAGTGTATTTAAGGCGGAGATTGAGATTTTCTTGATTGGTCAGCGCGTGAAAGGTTACAGGGAGAAGGCAGGAGAATGGGGTTGAGAGGGAAATAGATTAGCCAGGATGGAATGGTGGAGCAGACTCAATGGGACAAATGACCTAATTCTGTTCCTATGTCTTATGGTCTTACCACATACCTTCTTTGCCACTCTTTCTGGCTGTGTCACTATTTTTAGAGAACTACAGTATGTATTTGAACCCCAAGGTTCTGATGTTCAATAACACTTCCCAGGCCCTATCAGTCACTGTATAGCCCTGGCTGGTTTAACTTCTCAAAATACATCACTTTGCCCTTGTCTGAATTCAATCAGCCATTCCTTGACCACTTTGCCAGTTGATCTTAATGCTAGTGGAGGCACATGAGACTGCAAATCATTTTATCCCAAGCCGAATTGTTGAACAGCATTTCCCATGACCTTACCTTGCCATTCACTGTACAGTATATCTCCACCTTCCTGGCTAATCTATATCTTCTTGTAATCAACCTTCTTCACTCCACCACAAATTGTGGAGTCATTGGCAAACTTACTAATCATGCCAATAACATTCTCTTCCAAAATACTAATATGTACAAAATGTCTAGATAGAATGGACATGAAGAGGAGATTTCCAGTAGTGGAAGAGTCTAGGACTAAAGGGCCAAGCTCAGAGTAAAAGGACGCCTCGTTAGAGCAGAGATGAGATTGCGTTTCTTTTGTTGGAGGGCAGTGAATATGTGGAATTCATTACCACAGATGTCTGTGGAGTCCAAATCATTGGTTATTTTTAAAGTGGAGGTTATTAGGTTTTTAATTAGTAAGATTGGCAAAGATTAGAGTGAGAAAGCAGGAGAATGGGGTTGAGAGGTAGTAGTAAATCGGCCATGATTGAGTGACAGAGCAGAATGGATGAGCCAAATGGCCCAATTCTGCTCCTGTATCTTATGATCTTATGAACAACAGAAGACCCAGCACTGATCCCTGAGGCACGCCACTAATTACACGTCTCTGATCTGAACACTAATTCCCTACCGCCTTACTCTGCTTCCTTCCACCAAACCAATTTTGAATCCATTTTGCTACATCACCCTAGATCCCATGTATTCTAATATTCAGGGCTAGCCTACCATGTGGGACGTGGTCAAAGGCCTTGTTAAGGTCCATACAGACAACAATCACTACCCTGCCCTTGCCAATCTTCTGGTCACCTCCTCAAAAAACTCAAATGAAATCTGAGAGAAGTAATCTCCAATGAACAAAGCCGTGCTGACTCTCCTAAATCAATCCTTGTTTTTCCAAATACAGAATATCTTGTCCTTCATAAATTTATAATTTCCCCACCAGCCTTTTTTCCTTCCTGGCTTGTCCTTACTGCTCTTCTTAATTAAATGGCACTAAATTACGCCATATCCAGTATGATGGACATGGTATAATTTCCGATAAGATGGTTGCACATGCACTTGCAGCAGTCTCTTGGGAGCCAACCGAAGGTGCTTTTTCCTTTGTTAAATATGTTTTTTTTATCATAAGACTATATCTGACTCCAATAACTATGGGTACAGCAGGTCTACCGCATCATGAGCTGTTCATTGTTCAGAGTAGCCGGGCAGGGTGTCATAGGAGCCAGACGTCGGGCCGCGGGAGGAGAATCAGGCCCTTGGGCTAAGGGGGAATGACTTGGGCCAGCAGACAACAGGACGAGCCAGATTGGGTTCGGATGAACTGCTGCTGCCTGCTACTCCAAGGCACTAAAGTTGGTACGCGGGGGTGGCATGCAGTGAAACCATGAGTGACTCTCTTGGACGCTTCTCTTGTGAACACAAGACCCTGTTGGACATTGATTGCTGCAGGTCTGTTTTCATTGTTTGGTGGAGAGACAGGAGGTGAGGCAGCAGTGTCGCCTCAGTTGTAGCAAAGTCTAGGCCTCAAGCCAGTGGTGTGCCTGGTGCCGCAGTCCAGGTGAGGAGATATCAGAGGCAGTGTAGCATGGCATCCATGCTCAGGCAGAGGTGGCCTCTTCCATCGGTGCTGCCCTCCAGTGTTGGATCAGTGGAATTACAGGCTGGACTGACAGGAACCATCAATTTGGGGGACTTGTTGCTTATGGTCTTGGACTAAAAATGTGTTTTCTTGCATGACCATGTTCCTTTTTAAATTTTTTCTCGATATTTTGAATGCACGCGTGTATGATTTTGCACCTCGGCCCCAGAGGAACACTGTCTCGTTCAGCTGTATCCATGTACGGTTGAATGATAATTAAACTTGATTTGATCCACATCCTGTTGGAGGATCTGATGAAGCTTGGTTTCAGCCCTAAGCATTGACAATAGCTCTACCCCTATAGATACTGCTCAGCCCACTGGGTTCTTCCAACAGTCTCTTTGCTGCTCCAGATTACAACATTGGCTATCTCTTCTGCCTCTACCTTGTAAGATAATTCTTATACTTTTCTGCCCTCACCCATGGCTCATTTCCTTGTATGAGTGGAATTCAGAATTCAAATCAGGAATGAGCAGCCCAAAAGTTCATCTGCCTTTAGATTATATTACTATTACTGTGTTCATTAACAATCTACTGAGACGATGAGTAAATGCTTAAGTCAAATATAAAGTAAAACCATGCTGATCCTGCATGTTCTACTTTCACCTTTATGCATAAGCCCAGTATTGGTTTTCAAATCCAATGAAAAATTAATATGCTAATTTACTACCACAGCTAAAGCTTGCTGACTTAAAGTCCTTTCAGACATGACTGTCTTGTTTTATTAGCTTATCCCGAAAAGGAAAAGGAGATGAGCTTAAATAGGCTGACAGTCTTTCTGGTGCCAAAATCACCACCGTGAATTTCCTTGCATGCTGGGACCCACAATCCAAGGCCAACCTCAAGCATTTTGCACAGGTGACCATTCAGGGGCATGACCCTCAACGAGGGTCCATAGGCCATTGACTGGCAGGATGGTTGGTCAGAGACATATATATTCTGTTGTTTTTGATTACCTTGAATGCTAGTGCAGTCTGGAATAGAGCTAAACCATCTGACAAAGCTGCAGATTAGAAGCTCTTGCCAAGGTACCTGTTCAATGCAAGGGCCAGATAAGCAGGTAGGCAACCAGTGAGTGGACATTAAATGTGCAAGCAATAAGTGTGAGCAGTAAGCTGCTCAAAAGAAATTCCAAATCAATGAAATGGAAGCAGGCAAAGACTATTCAACTCCTCATATGTGTCCTACCATTCAATAAAACTTTGAATGACCTTCTACCTCAAAACCACTTTGCTGCTACAACCCTATATACTTTGATTCCAATAACATATTAAAAAATCATTTGAGTTATTTCTTGACTGTTTCTCCACAGCTCTCATGTGTAAAGAATTTCAAAGACATCCTATCTTCTTGATGATGAAACTTTTCAACTCCATACTGAACTGACAACCACTCACTCTGGGACTGAGATTCCTGGTTCTAGACATACCGGTTGGGGGAACGTTCATCTCCATATCCATTCTATAAAGTCCTTTGCATGTTTCAGTGAAATCACCTTACATTTTTCCAAATGCTATAGATGATCATCTCAGTCCACTTAATCCTTTTTTTCATAGAAGAAGCCATCTCTTATAATATGAGAAAATGTTTCCTGCAATGAGTATTTTGGATGTTTGAGGATATCAGTGAAAAATTGAAGAGGAACGTCAAGGTTAACTCAAAACATTTATCAAATTATATAGAGTAACCCACAGAAAATGCTAGAGAAACTCAGCAGTTCAGGCAGCATCTATGGAAAAGATTCACGTTTCAGGTCAAGATACTTCATCATCGTGTGTTTATCAAATTATTTACAAGTCAGTAGCCAAGGATGATGAAAATCTGATAGAAACTAAAACAAATGTAAAAATAGAAATAAGAGATAATTTCATAAATGGTCTGTGTCAGTCTAGTACGTATATAGTCATAGTCATAATTTAATAAGTATATGATATGGCCATACTGTATATAGTATATTATTAATATAATATATAATCATATTCTCTAGTCATAGGGAGAAAGAAATGATAGAGGGAAGGTGATCAAAGAAATTGTGATTGCATCAAGGCTTGAACATTCTTAAATAGAGTCATCGAATCATAAAGATTACAACACAAAACAAGCCCCGTGGTACAAGTCTGCGCCAGCCAACAACCACCCATTTACACTAATCCTACATTATTCCCACTTTTATTCTCCTCACAGTTAACCTCAATAATAAAAAGAACAATTGCATGATTAACTGAGAAATTACCAAAGCCTGACAGTTTCTGGTCTTGCACAACAAATGCAGTAAATACTAAGTGCACAGATACTGCAGCCATAACCTAAAAAAGAAAATTAGGATTTAGGTCCCTTCAGATTTGAATATTGTAAATTTAATTCCACAATTAAAAAAGGTG
This sequence comes from Hemitrygon akajei, assembly GCF_048418815.1. Classification (NCBI taxonomy): domain Eukaryota; kingdom Metazoa; phylum Chordata; class Chondrichthyes; order Myliobatiformes; family Dasyatidae; genus Hemitrygon; species Hemitrygon akajei. The sequence continues at coordinate 154,805,677 of NC_133131.1, forward strand.
GGAGGGGTTAAAAAGACAGGAAGAAATTAGCATTAGCCTAACAGCTGCTGTTGGGAAGATAGTGAAGTTTACAATTACCGACAGAGTGACTCAGCACTTAGGCAAATTCCAGCTGATTAAAGAGAGACAAAATTGTTTCATAGAGGGATGTTATATCTCCATGAACTTAATTGAATATTTAAACTAAAGTCATAGACAGGAAGTTGTCTAAGGGTCTGCTTTATTTAGACTTCAAGAAAGCATTCAAAACTATTTCATATAAAGTACAATACCTTAAATTAAATCTCTTTGGATTGAAGACAAACTATCGACCCAGTTGAAGATTGGTTAGACAAGAGAAACAGTAAAAGATATTACTCAAGAAGGAAGAAAGTTACAGATATTGTGCCAGAAGAATCAATGCTGAGAGCTTGAAAACTCATTATATTTATTAATAGCGTAGATAACACAATAGGGGGCCATATATATCCAGGTTTTTCAATGACATGAAGATTGGTGGCATAGTAAATAGTGTAGATAAGAGCATAAAATTACAAAGAGACATTGATAGATTATGTGTAGATAAAGCAGTGGCAAATAAATCTCAAATCAGGTGAGAATAAGGCCATCTATTTAGAAACCATCGATCCAGGTATAACTAAATGATGAAAATCTGGAATTAGTGACCGCTAGAACCTGGGGTTCTATGTAAGCATATTATAGACTATGTAAACAGGCAGGTCAATGGCATTAGTCAGATTAATAGTTTGGAACAGACTAGATGAACCAAAGGGCTTATTTCTGTACTGTAGTGTTCTATGACTCTAAAATATATTAGCAAGATGCAAGCAATAACAAAAAGGTACATAGAATGGATGATACCTTTTATATCGAGAGGATGAGATTTTAGAGGGAAGTTTTTCTACAACTACACAAAAGCCTTGTTAGACCAAACATTGGGTACCTTAAACATCTGAACAACATAACAAAGAGGGGCGTATTGACTGGGAATGTGTGCAATGGCAGAACGTTAGCTGAATTTACAAGGGCCAACTGGATAAACAGTTAAAACTATTTAAACTGGATAAACTGAATTCCCTGTAATGTAAATCATTAAAGAGGTTATTTGATGGAGGTGTTTGGGAGCTTGAAATGAACTGATCTCTATGGATAGATGGAAATGTTTTCTACCAGTGTAAGGGGGCAGAGCCTTAAAATCAATTGGACCAGTAGTGGTTGGGATGGAAAGTGAGGTGGGGAGGGTTATATTGATATTCTGAAGCAAGACAGTATGAAGAAGATGGAGGTGTTGTAAAGCATGAATGGATAAAGCCACAGGGAGAGATTAGATCTAAAACAGAATGCTATAAGAAACAAGAGAGGAAACAGGAATTATGTATCTGTGTTAGCCTCAAGCAAGATGCCTCAAGACCAATGTGTTCCTTTGTTCAAGAAGGCAGAAGAGTTAAGTGAGGTAAACAAGAGCCCATTTTGATGCTGTGCAGTTGTAGGATGACTTCTCATAAAGGATGGTTTATCTGTGGAGTTCCCTCCCACTAAAGCGGGCGGATGTCTCTTACAACGTAAGAGACGGATATTGCTCATCAAGGAGTAAGAAGGAATATGTAGAGGCAAGGCATTAAGTTAGGATAGGGGACAGCCGTGATCTCATTGATGGTAAACTGGTTCAGTGTGCTGAAGATACTGAATGGCATGCTCGGATGTGACAGGCAATTCCCTGGTATCCAATGCTATTTGCCGAACTGGGGCAAGGGGTTCATCACAGATACAGAAATCTTCAAAATTTACAGATGATTCAGTGATACGGACATTGCAGTGGGAAGACCTCAAGCCCTCGGCATTAAGTTCAGAGTTTAATGCATATTTATCATCAAAGTATATATTGCAGTATACAACCCTGAGATTCGTCTTCCCACAGGCAGCCATGAAACAAAGAAACTATGGAAACCATTCAAAGAAAAAAGACATCGAGCCCACAACACGCAAAAAAGAAAGGAACAAATTGTGCAAACGGCAAAAATTGAGTGAAAAACACAGAACACGAAACATCAAACCACAGAGGACATCAAAACAGTCCAGGAATGCCCAATTCACCCCAGTTCAATCCAGCACCATGTCGGCCATCGATCACATACTGCAGAGCCAGCCCACTTTGGTCAAAATCCCACAAAACAGCAAAAAAAAGGGAGCAACCAGAAAGCAGAAACACGTCATAACATGAACCACAGAGTCCAATCCACAAACCACGTCGATTAAATTTGCTCAAGACCCAAGACTCCAGCACCATCCTTTGGCAGCAGTGGGCAAGAGTGGGAGAGAGACCAATCGAATGTAGGCACCTTCCTCCAGGAGCAGCGAGCAAGAGAGAGAGAGATATGGTGCTGAACGCCTGCTCGCCTTCTGCTCTTGTCCTCGTTGACTTCAGCCTTCCTCAATGCCTTAATCAGTGAGATCGGCAAGAAATGGAGTCTCAAGGCTACTCAACCTCCAGACGGCACACTTTGCTGGAAACCTCACCTAACTCCTCAGAGACAGCAAAGTGCCAGATCGCTCGATCAGCCCAAAAACACACCATCAAAATGGAGATCACAGACTCCAATAGCAGCAGAACTAGACTGGAAAGAAGAAGAAGTATAAGAAATGAAAGAAGTAGTTTCGTGGACTGTCTGAAGGGTGGCACATTGCTGTCATCTAGAACACTCAGTAGCAATTTGCTCATCCCAGTGCAATCTCTACAGCTAACATTTGTCCTGAAACTGATAGTTTATCACTTATGGAGGACATTCACGGAAAGATACTTCTGCCACTGCATTAATTGAATGGTTTTCTCAACTAATGTTATGTCTCAGTTTGGAAAAAATTAGAAGTAGAACTTTTGATCCCTGATTCGATTTTGAGAGAAGATGGGGCTCTTTTGCCAAATATTATCATTTAATTTGAACTATTTTATATGCTTTCCTTCCAATTTTATTCTATATAAATATAAATTGGCAGTTGATGACACTTTTTCTTTATATATACAGATGATGGTAAGACGTATTGCTCCGGGGGTTGATTCCTAATGGGTTTTTTCCCCTTTTTTTGTAGTCAGTGGGTTTTTTTTCTTAGTTAGATGGGGTTCTTTTTTTTCATTCTTTTCCTTATATATAATTTTTTTTCCATTTTTATATATTACAATCAGCTTTTTTTTCTTCAGCTTTATTAATTGTATACATATTAATTTGTTGAAGTTTTGTATCATTTTACAATTGTTCAAGATTATGTACCAGTAAAAAGATTCTAAAAATGAAAATGAAAAGGACATTCACGTAACCATTGACATTGTCATTCTCAGCATGCAACAGGCTCTTTAATCTGATTGCTTTTGTCTATCTGAGCTGGTCCCATTTGCTTCCATTTGGCCCATATTCCTCTTTGCTGTTTATCAGGCTGCTGTTTATCCATTACAGTTCAACCTTCAACACCATCTATCCCTCAGTACTAATAAACAAGCATTAAAACCTTGGCCTTGTAGCTCTCTCTGCAACCAAATTCTTGACTTTCTCATCAGTATGGATTAGTGATAACATATCCTCCTCAATGACAGTCAATGCGGGTGCATCTCAAGGATGTGTGCTTAGCCCAGTGCTCTGCTCTACGCTCACGAATGCATAGCAAAACATACCGTAGCTCAAACGCCATCTTTAAATTCTCCAGTGACACCACTGTTGCTGGCAGAATCTCAGATGGCAAAGAGGAGGCATAAATGAGCGAACTAGATCAGTTGGTTGAGTGGTGAAATAACAACAACCTTGCACTCAATGTCAGCAAGACCAAGGAATTGATTACAGATTTCAGGAAGGGGAAGTCCAAAACACATGCACCAGTGCTCATTGAAGGGTCAGTGGTGGAAAGGGTGACCACCTTCAAGCTCCTGAGAGCCAACATCTCAGAGAATCTATCCCAGGCCCACCATATTGATGCAATCATGATGAAGGCACACCAGCAGCTGTACTTCATGAGGAGTTTGAGAAGATCTGGTGTGTCACCAAAGACTCTAGCTAATTTCTACAGATGTACTGTGGAGAGCATTCAATCTGGTTACATCACTGTCTGGTATGCAGGTGCCAAGATATAGGATCATACGAGACTTCAGAAGATTGTAGACTCAGACAGCTCCATCACGTATAAGCTTCCCCGTCATTGAGGACCTCTTCCAAAGGCAGTGCCTCAAGAAGACGGCATTCATCATTAACGACCTCGCTCTCTGGGATATGCCTTCTTCTCATTACAGCCATCGGGGAGGGGGTATAGGAACCTAAAGCCCACACTCAATGTTTTAGAAAGAATATTTTCCCCTTGGCCATCAGATTTCTGAATGGTCTGTGAACAAATAAACAGTACCTCAATATTCCTCTTTAGCAATACTTATTGATTTTTATTGTAACATTTATACCTGAACTATACTGCTGCCACAAAACAAAATTCACAGCTTATGTCAGCGACAGTAAACCTGATTCTTATTCTGGTTCTAAACATTTTCTATCCATTTACCTTTCTATGTATCTTTTAAACATTGTAACTGTTCCCACCTCTACAGCTTGCTGTGCCCAGATCCACTGGCACAAAAGGTGAATTGCTTGTTTAGGTGTCTTGAATGTTCAATCAAGAACTGTGACAAGGAACCTGGGGAAGTTAATGGGGCTGGAAAGTTGTGATAAGGAATACAATTCTGCCCACGCAGGAAGTGATTGCATCACGGCAGGAACCACGTACGGCTGAGACTTGCATGAAGTGATTCACCTGATGTGGACAGCACCCCAGTGAGCACAACATTCATCACCTTCTTGATGAACTTGCACGTCAGCAAAGCAAAGCAGCTCTGAAACTTATTGCCACAGATGGCTGTGGAGGCCTAGTCATTGGGGGTATTTAAAGTGGTGGTTGATAGGCTCTTAATTAGTCAGGGTATCAAAGGGTATGAGGAGAAGGCAAGAGTATGGGGTTGAGAGGGATAATAAATCAGCCATGATGAAATGGGGGAGCAGACTCAATGGGTCGAATTGGCTAATTCTGCTCCAATGTCTTATGGTCTCATGAACTTATAGGTCTGAGGCACATTAACTGCAGGACTACCATAAGACTATAAGATATTGGAAGAGTTAGGCCATTTGGTCCATTGAGTCTTCTCCACCATTTCACCATGGCTGATCCATTTTCATTCTCATCCCCAGTCTCTTGCCTTCTCCCTGTATCCTGTCAGGCCCTGACTAACCAAGAATCTATCAAACTCTGCCTTAAATATACCCAATGACTTGGCCTCCACAACCACCCCTGGCAACAAATTCCATAGATTCACTACTCTCTGGCTAGAAAATTCCTCCTCATATCCATTCTAGAAGGACATGCCTCTATTCTGAGGCTCTGTCCTCTGGTCTTAGACTCCCACACCACCTTCTCCATGTCCACTCTATCAAGGCCTTTCAAAATTTGATAGGTTTCATTTAGGTCACCCAGAATAAGTATAATAGAACAGTGGTTTAAGTTACAAAAGAGAATCTAGGGACCCAAACTAATGACACAATGACTGCCTTAAGAATTTAAAATCATCTGGATTACTATTATCCTTCAGTGATGATACCTGCATTGTTTCTTGCTAAGTGTCTGGAGTTTATCCATGAGGCACTTAGGTCCTGCTAGGGTCACCCATGGAGGAAAGGTCAAGGAGAAGATTCTGGAGAAACAGCAATATGACCAAAACTTCAACAGTGGAGTTGGCGGTAGATGATGACACATCATAACAGCAGTGAAGGTAGAGGAAGACTGCAACAGTGAAGGGTCCCCATTTGTCTTGCATTCCATGTCACTGGCCCCTGGCCCCGATCTGTCAAGGACCATGTGGTGGCTGCCCGTGCATCAGCCTCCCCACTCTAAACAAAGTCACTCATAGGAGTTCTCCATTACAGGAGTCCATCCTAATATTCCATACATATGGATCTTGTATCAGCCTCTACAGCCTCCTGACAACCCATCAATGGACAACCTCTTTGGAGAACATGATACTTGACTCAAGCAATCGCTCTACTAGTGTAAATATGAGCCACTAAAATGTCACATTTGACTTTTGACTCCTAATCACCCTCTGAAACAATCCACTAAGGAAATCAGTTCAAGAAACAATTAGGGACGGACTATAAATGATGACTTTAATAGTGAGGTTTTCAAACAGCTTAAAAAATGTAAACAGATAAACACAGGGGGGTGAGAGAGAGTTAGAGACCGACAGCTCTGGTAATAATATTCAGATGCAGTGGAACACTCATACAGTTAGTTGGATCTTTACATTATGGTATGTTATGTAGGACTAGATGTTAATATCTCTTATTTGCACTCCTGAGAAGTGCTGCCTAGACTCTGCGAGGTAGCCAAGTGAGTGGTGGCATCTTCTGGGTTATCAAGTGGGCACCCTCTTTCCTCAGTGTTTCGCTGATAGGCCCACGACACCTCCAGAGGGTTCAGCAGTGAATCCCAGCGTCCCGGGCTCACCCTCTAGGTGCCATTCATTCATTTGGGGTCCCAGATGGAATCCTTTCTCTTCATCCAGAGCCACTGACTACCCTTTTCAGCAGCTCTGGAGAGGTCTTTGACTGCTTGCCGGTGTGTCTCCCATCGCACTCCCAACCCGAACATAAAAGGAAATGTTTAATGTAATAATGAGTGGGTAATGACTGAAAATCTTGGCACTGGTGAAACAGAATTGGCACACTTGAAGGCTACTGTAGGCACAAATAATCTCTACATAGACTCTCATATCTAAATCCTCCAGAAGCTGGATGAGGTAAAGCCGCCAGATTAATCTTTTGTTATTCACTAATCTTGTTACTACCTTCATTCGTTCTGCTCTGTAACTCACTTATATCACTTCTCTGTCCTATCACAGAACTTCTTTTGCTCTCATGCTTCCCCGCCCCCTTTCTTCTTAGATGAAAGCTTGCTTTAATTCACACTTCTCCAATTCTGACCTGAAATGTTAACTCTGGCTCTCCCTCCACAGAGACTGCCTGACCTGCTGTGTATTTTCAGATTTTAATTTCAGATTGCCAACATCAAAAGGTTTTTGCACTTCATTTGCTACCCAGTAGTTTAATCACTGGACACCATTTACTTCTAGTGCATGCATGGACAGCTGAATAATACAGGCCATCCCCGAGTTGCAAACAACCAACTTATTGACACAATTACATATAAATGATCTTCCCATAATATTATTAAATTCAGAATGCAATGTATGCATATATTGTATATTCATTCCCACAAAGACAGAACTTGTTCTCTCTTGCTCTCCAATTTTAATAATTGTTCCTTTGTATCAGTCTTGGGTGTTTGTGAATATTATAATAGTGTGGAAGTCTCATTGCCATGTTGAGTGATTTTTGTGTACTTTCTGACTTCTGAATAGATTGAGTTATGTAAAGAGGAACCCGTTCATTACCCAGGGAAGGACTTGTTGGATTAGGGTCTAATTTGTTACTTTTCTTACAGTTTAACTTTATATTAGCTTGTATGTAAGTATAATCACCAGTTTGTATGTAAATGTTCTGTAATTTGCAGTATGACTGCAGGATTTCTTTGTTATCTTTGTCTGCAAGCCGGAGACAACATTGCAGCATAAAATAAAGCTATCCTCATTGGCCCACTGGAAATTTCCCTTATCTCTCCACTTGAACCAGTTTTCAATATAAAGAACAACCACAAGGCAAGTTCTTTGTCCTTTTCTTTTCGCTTTACTTGACTTGCTGGTACAGGCTGACCGTATATAACTTATACTATGATGAACACCTAATAAAATGACTGTCACCATAATATTTGCACCTCATTCATGGCAATTCAAGGCAGCATAATTTTAAGGTGATTGGAGGAAAGTATAAAGGGGACATCAGGGATACATTTTTTACAAATTGGTGGATGGAGTGTCCTGCCAGGGGTGGTAGTAAAATTAGGTACGTTGGTGACATTTAAGAGACTCTTAAATAGGTACACGGATGATAAAAAAAAATACAAATCTATGTGGGAGGGAAGGTTTAGATTGATCTTAGAGTGAGTTAAAACGTCGGCACAGCGTCATGGTCTGAAAGTCCTATAATGTGCTGTAATGTTCTATGTTCAATTCTTGTTATGAAGACCCTTATGGACAATATCATGTCCAGATCCAACAGCCTGTACCTAATAAGAACAGGACTGGAAACCAGCTAACAAATACGGGGAAGGAAATAACAAAATTATTTTAGAAATCCTCTAATGCAGTGGTCCCCAACCACTGGGCTGCAAAGCATGTGCTACCGGGCCATGAGGAAATGATATGATTTGGCGATATGAAACACTATGAGTCAGCTGCACCTTTCCTCATTCCCTGTCATGCCCACTGTTGAACTTGAATGCATGTGAGGTCATCAGTCACCTAAACGCAGTGATACCCTTGCACCACGGATCACTGGCTGGCCTTGGGTAACCGGCCACCTCGCGCAGCCAGTGAGAAGTGCCGTTGCTACTGGCCTGAAGCGCGGACAGATGGGCGCTATCTCTAAACCTGTTTACCACACCAAATGTTCGTGGAGAACCCAGTGCTAAAATATTCGCAGATAACCTAATTCGTGCTCAGGGTTTCATAAGTAGCAAAGCAACTACCTCGCTGCAATCTACTGAAAGTCATCCCTTGAGCCAAACTTTTGTCAGCTGATAGATTCTACCTACCTACAAGGGGGACAGGCACACACCCTGTCGCACTCCTTGCTCAGTCGTTCACTCTCTCCGGACTGCATCCACCGCGGCCCCTGCATGGGGACCTCTGGCCCTCACCTTGTCCTCTCACTGTTGTGTTGCAATGATTTTATATGTTCATACGAGGAAAATATGCGCTGTGTGTTTAATATCCAAACATTACTTAAAATGTTATGCTGCTATTGACATAAGTGAGTTATAATTGGCTTATCACTATATTCATTCGAGGAAAATATGCGGTGTTTAATAATAAATTCGTTAGATAAACGCTTTTAGAAATGAAATTGAGTGTATTAGCCACTTATAAGTGACTTTTAGTTGATTTATCACTACACCCCCACCCCCCCCCCCCACCCCGTCAGCCGGTCCACAAGAATATTGTCAATATTAAACCGGTCCACGGTGCAAAAAAGGTTGGTGATGTGCCAAAGTCATGAGAGAGTTTGATTTAAAAAAAAAGATTTTGCATTTAATACATTGCACAAGTTTTGACATCTTTTAATTCAGTAACAACCACCTGAAAACAAACTAAAGGTGGCCGAGAGGCTCAGTGAGGGAGTATCTCGCTGTATGACGCGGTTCCAGTTCTTGGGAGTGTGGAGGGTCTGAGAGATCTTGGGCTCCATGTCCATAGGATGCTCAAAGCTGCTGCACAGGTTGACAGTGTTGTTAAGAAGGCATATGGTTTGTTGGCATTCATCAACCGTGGGATTAAGTTCAAGAGCCATGAGGTAATGTTACAGCTATATAAGACCTTGGTCAAACCCCTCTTGGAGTACTGTGTTCAGTTCTGGTGGATACTATAGTGGGAGTGCAGAGGAGATTTACAAGGATGTTGCCTGGACTGGGGAGCATGCCTTATGAGAATAGGTTGAGTGAACTTGGCCTTTTCTCCTTGGAGTGACGGAGGATGGAAGGTGACCTGATAGAGGTGTTTAAGATGATGAGAGGCATTGATCATGTGGATAGTCAGAGGCTTTTTCCCAGGGCTGAAATGGCTAACACGAAAGGGCACAGTTTTAAGGTGCTTGGAAACAGGTATAGAGGAGATGTCAGGGTTAATTTTTTTACGCAGAGAGTGGCGAGTGCGTGGAATGGGCTATCGGCGACAGTGGTGGAGGTGGATACGATAGGGTCTTTTAAGAGACTTCTGGATAGGTACATGGAGCTCAGAAAAATAGAGGGCTATGGGTAACCCCAGGTCATTTCTAAAGTAAGTACATGTTCAGCACAACATTGTGAGCCGAAGGACCTGTATTGTGCTGTAGGTTTTCTATGTTTCGATGTTACGTATGGACTGATAACTTACCTATGTGCATTTATCTGTTGTCTACACATGTGTATTGATCTCTCTCTCTCTCTCTCTCTCGCTGCAATGAGAATACACCAGTTAAAGCCGCCTCCTCCATGCGTGCTTTTATTTAATTGATATGTAGTTGCACAGACACAACAAAACCTATCGAATGGTGAAAGGCCTTGATAGAGTGGACATGGAGAGGATGTTTCCTATGGTGAAGAGTCTTAGACCACGGGGCACACCCTTGAAAAAGAGGCCTTAGAAACAGACCTTTCATCCCATAGTCCATACAATCATCAACCACCCACCCACATATTTACACTAATATTAATTAATATCCATTTTTTCTATTCCCATCACACTTTTATCAATCCACCCAGATTCTACCACGTACCGACACAGTTGGAGTGACTTGCAGCAGCCATTTAAACTACCAATCCATAATTCCTTGCAAAGTCGGAAGAACCCTGTGCACACCAAGGAAGCCCACATTGTCACATGGAAAATCTGCAAACTACACATAGACAGCACCCAAGGTCAGGACTGAATCCACTTCTGTGGCATTGTAGGGAAGCAGTTCAATGGGCTATGCTACTCTACCACTGGGGTTTAAATCTTTTCCATGCCTTTAGAAGGCAACTATAGTGTGTCACCAGGATGAAGACAAGTCATTTTGTAGGCACGTGGTCCTCACTTTAGGTGGCTGGCATCAATCACCCTCTGGTGCAGCAGAGTCTCATTTAAACTTTTCCAGCTATGTTTATTGGCAAATTGAGCTGATTCATATTCTCGAGCATGAAACGTTAAGACATGCCCCAGAGTTTGGCAACTGAATGATAAAAAGATTTGGATTTACTACTTGCACTGAGCATTTTCACTTCTAACAAGGTGCACCATTCAATGTTGTCAACTGTTTTGTGCATTCAGATAAGATTTTCACCCATAGTGACTGTGAGCATAGACACTAAAAAACAAAATCATTGTAGATGGGTCTAAGTTAAAATACCCTCCAATTTCAAGTGCTTTGTAAAAAATTTTAGAAAATCCGGAAGACAAGTTCATAGATTTAAAATATCCACACTGTCACTTTTGTTTAAGCTGGAACTGTTTTGAAATGTCTTTGTGAGCTCTGATTTATTATAACATTTCAATATGAATCATTACTTCATAAAGCTGTTGCAACACAGAAGGGAGACATTTGGCCTGTTAAACCTGTATTTGTCTGCAACAATCAGGAAGAATATCAATGGTTATATCTGCGTTGTTATTTCTGACAGTAGCTCTGCTCACTATGCTATAATAAGGTATGATAAAATGGATCCTTGACTTCACAATCAACCTTGCACCTTACCTGTACTGCACTTTCTCTGTAATAATCTTTTTCTGTATTTTGCTGTCATTTCATTTTGTACTATCTCAATATATTATTGTAATGGGCTAACCTGTATGGACAGTATACAAGAAAAGTTTTTCACTGTACCTCTGTAAACTACCGTAAATTCCGGACTACAGAGCGCACCTGATTAAAAGTCGCAGGCTCTAATTTTAGAAAGAAAATCAATTTTGTACTTGTACAAGCCGCACCGGATTTTAAGCCGCAGTTGTCCCATGTTGTAATATGAGATATTTACACAGAAAGATATTACACGTGAGGATTTTTTAACTTTTAAATAAATCCGTATGGTAACATAAACAAATACATATTGCAAATGCTTTTTTTCGAACCATGCCTGTAACACGGCTACTTTTAAATATACATACGTATAGGTAACACACAAATTACGTTGCATATACTTTTTTACTGAACAGTGCACGAACAACATTCCAATATCTCCTAACGACTGGTAAAAAAATATATACTGCAGCCTACCAGGAAAAGTTATTGATCGCCTTTAACTTAAAAGCTGCATCATATGCGTGCAGCATTCTCGCTCGGGTCTAATGCGCTCGCCCCCTCCTTTCCGTTTATCGCAAACCGGTATTTTCCCACAAGATGCGGCGAAACCGGATGTGACGTCATAGCATTCCGGGATGTAGCACAGAAAACAAATATACTTAAAACACTTCTAACTTTAACGAGAAAATACTAACAAATGAATTACTAAGCGAAAATATTATAAACTAAATAACTGCCATAAAGGCAGCACAATGCTTTTCTCTGAGTGTTTTCCATGTTGATGAGGGTGAGTACAAATGACTGATTTACAATAATTTAATTGTGAAAGTGCACTTGATTTATCGTACAATTTCATTGGACCTCTGTGAACTACTCATCAATTTTATTGGTCTACTGTTACGAGGCAAAATGTTTTTGGCGGCATGAAAAAAAACCATGCATTAGCCGCACCGTAGTAAAGGCCGCAGTGTTCAAAGCGTGGGGAAAAAAGTAGCGGCTTATAATCCGGAATCTACGGTAATTTGCTGTTTTTATCAGCAATCTGGAGTTTCAGGGTGTTTACTTATATAAAGCTTGAGACCAACGTGAGAGTAATTTACATGAAGCAAACTTTAAAACTTAACCTAAGTTTCAGGCTGTTATCCAATACGTACAACAGACAAGAAATAACAAGGTGGAAACGGTTATGCATTGAGTCCATGTTTAGTGCATAAAATTGCCTCATCATACCTTTAAAATATCATGTAAATCAGTATGCTAAATAATAATGAAACAGAAATATTAACTGAGTAGCAAGTGAAATTTTTTTTGTAATTAATTTTTTTATTGAAGTTCATCATCAAACAAACATTTCCATAAGATGTATTTCAGACATTGTACATATATATCATATAATCATATATGTCACAAATCCCCACAAAGTATTTATCTGAGGTATACACTCACAGAAAAGAGTGGAAAGAAAAAACAAGCAAAAGGAAAGAACTATGTACAAGTCGGGAGTGATCTTTTTTTTTAACAACAGATTCACTGATTTGTGAGAATAAAATCAGGCCTATGAGGCATTATGTAGTTAAACCATTTTTCCCAGTATGAATCAAATTATTCCAAATTGGATAAAATTCTCTTACGTTTGATTGGATTTAATAGCCCATTGACATTAAAAGAAATGAATTTTACCTTGTCCTTAGCCATCCGTATTTATCTGTCAATGTACCATTGAAATTAGAATAAAACTTAATTGATCTACTCCCTGAACAAATAAGAACCAAGAAACGCAAATAACAACAACAATGGCAAAGAAGGTGTGATTCCAAGGCTGAGGTCTCTAGTAGATGACCCTGCGTTGAGCTAGAGGAAATGTCTAGCTGTGGGGGATAACCCCTCCTACTTGTGAGTTGAGGGCCCCCATTGCAGTATTCATAAAAGTCAGTGAACAAATCCATTACACAGAAAAGATTTACCTGTGTACTCCTATATATATACATACATACACATACACATACACACACACATTACATACACATAAATATATTCTCATTTTGGTGGGGAAAAAGGAGTAAGTGAGCGAATAAAGAATAACAACTAAGTTATATAAAATCCACATTATAATAAGTATTTCTCGAGATAGGTATATCATAGTGTACTTTTGCTTCCGTTTAGCTTCTCAACATTTTTAAAGTTAGCCAAAACTTATGGCTCTTCTGAAGGGGGTGAGGACTGTCTTTGGGAAACTCCTGGTCTCTTCCTGATATATTTCTCTCGGCCTCCTCCCGTCTCCTGCCTTCTCGATTCTCGCACTATTTCCCCAAGCGGTGCGAGATAATTCCTCAGCCAGGCTTTCCCTTGGTTTGGTCATGCTGACGGGCAACCCTCTGGCCTTCATGTCTGTAGTCGCCTCTTCCACTGTCTGGTACAACCGCGTCCTGTTGTCATAAAACACTCAAAGTTTAGCAGGGTACGGAGTTTGAAATCTAATCTTGTTTTGCTTTAGTACTCGCTTTACTTCAGAGTATTCTTTGCATTTCTGCAGGACCGCGGGGGGGGGGGTGGTAATCTTGGTCGAAATATATTAATTTATCGTCATAAAACACTCTCCTCTTACCCCAGGCCCTTTGTAGAATCTGCGCCTTGGTGCTGTACTGAAGGAATTTAATTATTATTGAGCATGGCTTTCTATCCCGGGTAGGTTTCGGGACGAGCGCACAGTGGGCTCTCTCGACTTCCAGCTCCATAGTTGAGGGAAGATCCAACGCATCCCGCAGTAACTTTTCGACAAACTCCGTCATAGATGGGCCCTCTGCTCCTTCGGAAACGTCATAGATTCTGATATTTTTCCGCCGTGATCTTCCCTCCAGATCAAGCAGTTTACCTTCTTGGTGATGTATTATTTTTATTGTCTTGCTCAGTATCCGTTCCACGTTTTGAATGCGATCTTCCACCTTCTCGATTCGAGTCTCTGCCACCGCTATTTTTTGATTAACGCTGGCGAGCTCTGCCTTAATATCACGGAGCAGCTGCTTTATATCTTTCTGGACCTCCATGATCTCTTTCAGGATTTCGAAGATATTCGCCACATCGTCTGAACGAGGCCCAGCGTCCGCCTCGCTAGCACACGGTCGGGTCGGAGAGCTGCTCACTGCACTCCTCTCGGCCGCAGGCTCCGCAGTGTCGCTTTTTTTATTTCCATTCCTTCTCCCCATTCTTGCCCCTCTTTTCAGTTCAAATATTTTTCAAAAAATATTATATTTGATGGGATAACAGGGCTTAATACGCGTTTTTCCGGAGCAGCTTGTGACTTAAGCTGCCATTCTCGATGATGACGTCACCGGAACCCCAGCAAGTGAAATTTTAATAAAGTAATACACTGTGTAGGCACAGATAAAATAAAAGGTACAGGTAAATGTACAGGAATTAACTTAAACAGTACAGTTGAGCACTTCCGCTTCTAAAGTGAGACGTTTAATATACCTTCAGGCAAAGTTACCTGTCTGCTAGTGTGGGGTTGTCAGGATCATCAACATCTTCATCTTGAAAAATGAGTGAAGCATCGGGAACTGGTGCTGAAACTGGCACAACAGTTTCTTCAAAAACTGTTGATGTTGGTGGCAGCACATCTGGGTGAGCAGAAGCAGAAGTTGGAGAAAGGAGGTCTTCTATATGCCACATTTCACATGACCGCCAGGCGGCCGGGGATTCGGTGCTGGGCTCTTCCCTCTTCACTCGCAGTTACTGAGGGAATCCTCGTTAGTTTCTTTTCCTCTGCTTAGTAATACGCTGAAATTCAGCGGGTTGCCACGACTGATCTGAGGTCGTAGGCAGAAGAGAACGGAGCGCCGGCCGGGCAACACTGGAGGGCAGTGCGCGACTGCTGGCAGGCGGGTGAGAAGGCGGACCGACCCAGCGTGCACCAGTTCCCCAGCTGCTGGCGGGTGAGACAGGTGGGTGCCGGGCGGCTGCGCCTCACGCAAATGATATTAATAAATTCAGGAAAACAAGCAGTAATCGCCTGTCTGTGCATTCAAGAGCGCGCCAACACGTGAACAGATCTAGCGCAACCAAAACAATGCGCAGCAGATTGGTACGGTGGCCCGGGAAATTTGATATTACAGTTGCACAGAAAATTTTAAATCAGTGCCGGATTATCGAAGGAACTGGATTACAGGTAGTCAGATTAGTGAAGGTTGACCTGTACTTAATTATATAAACCATAATTTGCAGTTTTTTAATTATATGTATTGCAATGTACACCTGCCGTGTAACAACAAATTTCATGACATATACTGTTGATATTAAACCTGATTCTAATTCTGATTCTGAACACTGTCAGCTTTGCGAAGGACTGTGGTGTATTGCACTGGCTTTGCGTCAGCTATTAAAACGTGAGGTGTTAGCTTCTTGTGTATGTTAATTAGGGTAAAATTGATGTCCTTAATAGTTTAATAGATCAGTGCTTAGGAGCTTAATAGTAAAGGGAGACTTTTCCACCCATTATAAAACTAGTATGTAAATGGCAGATTGGGGAATAGGTCCTCTTTGCTTGTGGAGACTAAAGTATACATCAATTACTTGCTAACTATGACTAATTTTAAAAAAGCAAAATCCAAATCTGATTATTATTTTAGATATCAGGATCATAATTTGCACACAGTTCCCATTCTCTTCCCCATGAGTCTATCACGAGTTATTGGTTGCACTATACAATCTATCAGTACATCCCCATTGCAAATCCACCATTGCAAGTGCAGCAGGCAGTGAAGAAGGCTAATGGAATGTTGGCCTTTATTTCAAAGGGAATTGAGTACAAGAGCAAGGAAATCCTCTTGCATTTGTACAGAGCCCTGGTGAGACCACACCTGGAGTATTGTGTACAGTTTTGGTCTCCAGGGTTAAGGAAGGACATCCTAGCTGTAGAGGAAGTGCAGCGTAGATTCACGAGGTTAATTCCTGGGATGTCTGGACTGTCTTATGCAGAGAGGTTAGAGAGACTCGGCTTGTACACGCTAGAATTAAGGAGATTGAGAGGGGATCTGATTGAAACATATAAGATTATTAAGGGATTGGACAAGATAGAGGCAGGAAATATGTTCCAGATGCTGGGAGAGTCCAGTACCAGAGGACAGGGTTTGAGAATAAGGGGTAGGTCATTTAGGACAGAGTTAAGGAAAAACTTCTTCTCCCAGAGAGCTGTGGGGGTCTGGAATGCACTGCCTCGGAAGGTAGTGGAGGCCAATTCTCTGGATGCTTTCAAGAAGGAGCTAGATAGGTATCTTATGGATAGGGGAATCAAGGGATATGGGGACAAGGCAGGAACCGGGTATTGATAAGGAATTGATCAGTCATGATCTCAAAATGGCGGTTCAGGCTCGAAGGGCCGAATGGTCTACTTCTGCACCTATTGTCTATTGTCTATAAATATCTCCAGGAATTTCAGCTCAGCAATGGAGATGGAATTGGAGTTAGTATTGGTTTATTAGTCAATCCAATGAACTGAAGCAATGAGAACAATGTAACCAAAATCACCTGATGACTTTGACATTTTGAAGATAGCAAGTGTCTGCCAGTTTTCAGAGAGAAACATTCAACCTCTTTACCTATTTCCTATACATCCTCTCCAGTGCAATCATATCTTTGTGACAGACTGTTGTGGGCTTACAGGACCGTAGCTGAAGAGTGCATCTGTCTGATATTCATTCACTCATTGTGGGTGTTGCTGCCAGGCCCAGCATTTATTTGTTCTTGATCCACAATACTGATAGTGTCCTTCTCCTTGAACCAATTTGAAACTGCTGAGTGAGTCAACGGTTTCTGAGCATACTTAAGGATAGATCAAGGTACAGGTTAGAGTCAGGCCAGATAAGGATGGTGAATCACTTTGTCTATCCTACTTGACCTCATCCTAGGAAATGAAATTGGGGAACACTTTAGAAACAGTGATCATAATTCTCTAAGTTTAAAAGTAATTATGGATTAGTTATATAATCCCAATTTTAATAGTCAACTTTCCCAACAGCAGATTTTTATTTTCTGATTTCAAATTCAATAATCGGCAGTATGATAAGATAGCTCTTGACTTCATAATCTATCTCGTTGCTTTGCACCTTGTTTGTTTGGTTGCAATGCACTTTCTCTATAACTATATTCTGCAATCTGTTATTATTTTGCCTTGTATTGTCTTAATGCATGTTAGAAGATAAAGATTTAAAAGATTAGTTTTCTTTTCAATATGAACATCAAAACATTGAAACTCAGCAGAATTCATTGTTTTGCATCAAATCAAATCAGTAAGGATATTTCTGAGAACAGCCCACAAGTGTCACCAAACTTCTGTGGCCAAAGTAGCATACCCAAAACTTAACTAATCCTAAGCCTAACTGTATATCTCTGGAATGTGGGAGGAAACTGGAGCATCCGGAGGAAAGCCACACAGTCATGGGGAGAAGACACTAGCTCCTTACAGACAAGGTGGGAATTGAACCGCAATCGGTAATCACAGGCACTGTAAAGCAATGGCAATGATCTGTATGGAAGGCACACAAAACAACTTTTCACTGTACCTCGGTACATGTGACGATAATAAACCAATTTACCAATGAATTTAAATTCTGTCATAGTTGCATCTTACACAGGTGTATTGGCAGTAACCTAATAGAATGGGCTATCGGTCTGCATGTTGTTAGCTGCTTTACACTTCTCTCATTTTGTGTTCAACTGAACGTAACACAATACAGCCAAGTGGCTTTTCAGCAGACTGCCTCAACAGCATGTAAGATTCAGTGACATTGCTGTGGGACCACCGGCATATGTAGGCCAGGCTACGATGGTAAGTTTGGAGACATATAATTCTAGAATCCGGAGCAGCAAACAATCTGCGGGGGGCAGCTCAGTGGGTTGAGCAGCAAATCAAGGGTGGGGAGGGAAGGAATTGTTGATGTTCCAGTTGAAACCCTGCATCAGATTGCTCCTGTTGGATTCAGCTCATAAAGTGGTTCATAGAGTCATAAAATTCCACTGGCCCTTTGGTCCTTCAGCTTCTTGATGATTGTCAATATTTGATTTATACTGACACTTGGTCCAGAGTCCTCTATGCCTCAGTGATTCAAATGGTCACCCAGGTAGTTCTTAAATGTTGTGAGAGGACCTGCCTCTGTCAATCCTTCAGGCAATGCATTTCAAATTCCAACCACCCTGAGGATGAAAATGTTATCTGTGGAAATTACATCAACCACTTTGGCCTTACCAGTTCATTTTATTAACTCTTTGAAAAATACGTTACCTCTTCAAAAAAATGGTTTTCGGTCAAAACAATCCAGCCCAGGGTATCACTGTGGTAGCTGGTTAGGACAGTGACAAAGGTTAATGCACTTCAGTCGCCCCATCAAGGCTGTAAAAGGGGACATTCTAAAAAAGAGATTCACTTGATTTGCTACATGTAATGTATATTTAAACATGCCGTAAAATGCGTCGCTTGGCATCAATGACCGGGGATGTGCTGGAGACAACCAGCAGGTGTCGCCGTGCTTCTGGCACCTACATAGGATGCCCACAACATATTAACTCTAACCTGTATGGAACGTAGGAGGAACCGGAGAACACGGAGCAGATCCATGCAGTCACCGGGAGAACATACAAGCTCCTTACAGTCCGTGGTGGGAACTGAACACTGTTCTTCTAATTGCTGGCTCTGTAAGGCATGATACTAATCGCTATATTACCATGCCACCCTTTTAGCATTCACTGATAATTGCACATCATCCAATTCTGTTTTCCATTCCTCAGAAAATAAAGCACCAAGTGGCTCGATCTGGATCTAGTTGTGAGCGTTAGGTGGCAGCTATCATTCATCTTTTAAACCTCCAGGCAATGAACAATACCACCAAGAGAACTTCTCATTTTATAATTCTTCTTCACAGCCATACTAGCCTGAAAACACCTGATCTTGTCTGATCAGGTTCAGGCCTGGTTAGTACTTGGATGGGAGACTGCCTGGGAGTACCAGGTGCTGTAAGCTGAAGTGCTTGGAAGCAGGTACAGAGGAGATGTCAGGGGTAAGTTTTTTACTCAGAGAGTGGTGGGTGCATGGAATGGGCTGCCAGTGGCAGTGGTGGAGATGGAAACGATAGGGTCTTTTAAGAGACTCCGGGATAGGTACATGGAGCTTAGAAAAATAGAGGACTATGGGTAACTCTAGGTAGTTCTAAGATAAGGACATGTTCAGCACAGCTTTGTGGGCCAAAGGACCTGTAATGTGCTGTAGGTTTTCTATGTTTCTGATTTTTTTTTGGCCCATCCTGCCTTTACCATCTTTTATTTCATTGTCCCACTTATTCCCCTCTAATCTACTCTCTCTCAGATGCCTATCAGCACCCTCCCAATGGCTCTGTGAGAGGATGGTGGCCAAGGGAAAACGTTGACATTGGTTGGGGTCTCTTGAGAAAGTGTGGCAATGGTGCTAATGAAGAGGAGTAACTAAAGGAAGAACAGGAGAGGAGAAAGGACAAAAAAATAAATCAAATGCCACAACTGTGAGAAATGTTACAGAGCAACTAGTGGAAATCTGAACTAAAGGAGAATACTGGGAAAGCACAGGTGGTTGGCAATGATCAAATACTGCAGATGACGGGAACGTGAAACAAAACAGAGAAAGGTGAGATGCTACAGCCATTCAAACATATGAATTAGAAGTTGGAATACACTCGTTTCTTCACCACATAATGAGATCATGCTTGCTCTGATTGTAACCTCAACTCCATGTTCATAAGCACCTGCAGTTTGGTCACTTCCCTTCTGTTGTCACATGTCTGTCACTTCTTCCTTAAAAACATGACACCATAAGACCATGGGATATATGAGCATAATTAGGCCATTTGGTCCATCGACTCTGCTCCACCATTTCATCATGGCGGATCCATTTTGCCCCTAATCTCCTGCCTTCTCCTCATATCCCTTCATGCCCTGAGTAATCAAGAATCTATCAATCTCTGCCTTAAATATACCAAGTGTCTTGGCCTCCACAGCTGCCTGTGGCAATGAGTATCACAGATTCACCACTCTTTGGCTAAAGAACATCCTTGCCTCCATTCTAAAAGGACGCCCCTCAATTCTGAGGCTGTGTCCTCTGGTCTTAGACTCCCCCCAATCTTTTCCATATCCAATCTATTGAGGCCTTGAAACATTCAACAGGTTTCAATGAAGTCACCCCTCATTCTTCTGAATTCCAGTTTATAAAGCCTTAATATTATTCCTTGTTTTTCTATTCTCGTCCTCTTGAAATGAATGCTAACATCGCATTTGCCTTCCTCACTACAGACTCAACCTGTAAATTAACCTTTAGGGAATCCTGTACCAGGGCTCCCAAGTCCCTTTGCAACTCATATTTTTGAATTTCCTCTCCGTTTAGAATAGTTTTTCCTTTTATTTCTCCTACCACAGTGTACTTCCCAACACTGTATTCCATTCTTTGCTTAGTCTCCTAATCTGTCTAAGCCCTTCAGTAGCCTCTTTACTTCTTCACCCCACCTGCTTCTCCACCTATCTACGTATCATCAAGAAAATTGGCGACAAAGTCATCAGTTCTGTCATCCATGTCATTGACATGTAACGTAAAAAGAAGCGGTCCCAACACAGACCCCTGTGGAACATTACTATTCACTGCCAGCCAACCAGAAAAGGTTCCCTTTATTCCCACTCTTTGCCTCCTGCCATTCAGCCACTGCTTTATCCATGCTAGTATCTTTCCTGTAATGCCATGGGTTCTTAACTTGTTAAGCAGCCACATATGTGGCACGTTGTCAAAAGCATTCTGAAAATCCAAGTGCACAACATCCACCGATTCTTCTTTGTCTATCCTGCTTGTTATTTCTTCAAAGAATTCCAACAGATTTGTCAGGCAAGATTTTCCCTTGAGGAAACCATGCTTACTACGGTCTATTTTATCATGTACCTCCAAATACACCAAAAGAACATCCTTAACAATTGACTCCAACATCTTCCAAACCACTGAAATCAGGCTAACTAGCCTATAATTTCCTTTCTTCTGCCTTTCTCCCATCTTGAAGAGAGGGTTGACATTTACAATTTTTCAGTGCTTGAGAACCATGCCATTATCAATTGATTCTTGAAAGATCATTTCTAATGCCTCCACAATTACTTCAGCCACCTCTTTCAGAACCCTGGGGTGTACACCATTTAGTCCAGATGACTTATCTACTTTAAGATCTTTCCTTTTCCCAAGAACCTTCTCTCTAGTAATGGTAACTTCACTGACTTCTGCCCCCTGATGCTCTCGAACTTTCAGCATACTGCTAGTGTCTTTCACAGTGAAGACTGATGCAAAATGCTTATTCAATTCATCCGTCATTTCTGTGTTCCCCATTACTACCTCTGCAGCATCATTTTCCAGCAGTGCGATATCCACTTTCATCTCTCTTTTACACTTCATGTTGTTACATACCCCATGGGTATCTTGTGACTGTCACATGACCATGATGTAATTGAGTCTCTGCTGGGCATGATGTAATGGTCTTGTGATGGTGGAGTGATGCAATTTTCCTGCCAGTGAGAGGTCGTGTGATGGCCTATTTCAACAGGTATAAAAGGGGAAAGCCTTGCTGTGACGCAGGGCAGTTCGTGGTTTAATTCGTCAGTGACTCCGTTATGCTGTGTATTCGTCTCATGACACAGTTTTGTTTTAAAGTGGAGTTTTACTTTCTGCCTTAAGTCAAAAAGGTTATTGCCAGCAATCTCGCCAAACACTGCCAGTTTAGTCCAGTCAGAGAGTGAAGATTTACGGAAGTATGAAGATCCGAAGGATCGAGTAAAGTTGGTGTCGTCAATGGTAATACAGGGTCGACCTTATTGAATCCTCATTCAGAAGAGGTAGTAACCTGCATCTGAGATAGTCCCTGTTATAAGAGCAGAAAGAGCTGGAGCAGGGCTATTCGCCAAGGAAAGGTCAGTGCCTTCAAGCCGTTTTTATTTCCTTCGTCGTAAATCCTTTCGGCAAGGCATATTTCGCCTGGGATCAGCAGTAATGTCACGTAGTTGAGGATTTGTTACTTCAGGGAAGTCTCTCCTAATTGACTGTGTAAATCATTTGGACTTTTGCATTTATCGCTTTAAGAACTGTGTTCGCATTTATTGCTTTAAGAACTGTTCGAGTTGCTGTATAGCAGTTAACTTCTGGTTAAGTTAGTCGCCTGTTTACTTTTGGATTTTATTGAGCAGTGTTTAATAAATGTTTTATTTGTTTATGAAAAAGTCTCAATTCTATATTCATTGTTGCCATATTGTAACAATGTATCTGAAGAAACTTCTAGTATCCTCTTTAATGTTATTGGCTAGCTTACCTTCATGTTCCATCTTTTCCTTCTTCATGATTTTTTAGTTGATTACTTGTGGTTTTTAAAAGCTTCAAGAATCATCTAACTTTCCACTAGTTTTTGCTCTATTATATGCCTCTCCTTGACTTTTATATTGGCTTTGACTTCTCTTGTTAGTCACAGTTGTGTCATCTTGCTTTAGAATATGTGTTCGTCTTTGCAATGTATGCATCCTGTGCCTTCAGAATTGCTTCCAGAAATTCAAGTCATTGCTGATTTCAGATTCAGATTCAGTTTATTGTCATTTAGAAACCACAAATGCAATGCAGTTAAAAAATGAGACAACGTTCCTCCAGAATGATATCACAAAAGCATATGACAAAACAGACTACACCAGAAAATCCACATAACGTTTGGCAATCCCCAGTCCAGAGTCCGGAGAGGCTGCTGCGTACTAATATCGCGCTACCGTCTTAGCGTGTGCCCCGGAAAGGAGCCCCAAATCCACCAGACAAAACAAAGACCAAAAACTAAAGCTACAAGACCTGCACAAAACCACATAGTTACAACATATAGTTACAACAGTGCAAACAATAGCATAATTGATTAAAAAAAACAGACCATGGGCACAGTAAAAATAGTCCAAAGATGTTAAAGGACTATAAGTTCAAAAGAAATCAGCACACAGTTTCCACAAGTCCCCAGCCATCCCACGCTGACAGCAGAAGGGAATACCCCCGCTATGGACTTCCATGGCGCCGCCCGACTCAGCTTCACAGACGCAGCACACAATGAAAGCTCCGTCGAACCCAGCCTCGCAGACACAGCACACACTGAAAGCGACCTGACCGCAGCGGACTCCGAGTCCATCGAACTTCTGAGCCGACGACCATCCCCTCCAGCACAGCTTCTCCGAGCACCATCCTCTGCTGAGCGTATTAAGACGGCCCCGCCAATGGCCATCGGCAACGCGACCCCGAGGACTGGGGGCCTGTTCTTCCCAGCAGAGTCCCAGACCTCACAGCAGCAGAAGCAACGAAGAAGGCCTTCCTGGAGATTTCCCAATGTTCCTCCGTGCTCCCACATCCGTTTTCAATCGATTATGATTGTGCACGGCACCCCACTTCACAAATAACAGATAATCAGCTCCGGAGTCATCCTTGCCAGTATTCTTTTCCAATCAATTTTGGCCAGCTTCTCCCTCATGACTCTGTAATTCCCTTCAGTCCATTGTAATACTGATATAACTGATTTTAGCTTGAGGTACAAGTTCTTGACTCATTCAACTATTTATTGTAAGAACGAATAGCATGCACTCCATGTATATTACCAAGATTCCCAAGTGCATTTCTTCCAACCAGTGTCATTTACAAAATTTTCTTTAACCTGGTGGTTATCTGGAACAAGCTGCCAGAGGAAGTGTTAGATGCAGGTACAACGACAATGTTTAGAAAGCATTTTGCATGCACAGTTGTTTTAATTTTTAAAATTTATTTAGAGATACAGCACAGAACAGGTCTTTCCAATCCACTGAGCCACACCACAATGCAATACACTGATTTAACCCTAGCATAATCACAGGACAATTTACAATGACCAATTAACCTATTAATCAGCAACACACACAAAATGCTGGAAAAATCTTTTCTTTCAGTTAGTCCTGATGAAGGGTCTCGGCCCGAAATGTCAACAGTGCGTCTTCCTGCAGATGCTGCCTGGCCTGCTGTGTTCCACCAGCATTTTGTGTGTGTTGCTTGAATTTCCAGCATCTGCAGATTTCCTCGTGTAACCTATTAACCAGTACATCTTTGGACTGTGTGAAGAAACCAGAGTACCCAAAGGAAAACCCATGTGTTCATGAGAGGCATGTACAAACTTGCAAAATGGTAGTCCAAATGAAGGGTCTCAATTCCACAACATCACCTGTCCAGGTGCAAGATGTTGACTTCAAACGTTGATGAATTATATCAATTGATTACAAGATTAATCATTAGGGCCTCCTACATATAGGAGACACATTTTAATGCAGGCCTTTGAAAGCACATGTTTTCATCTCAGTGGATCTGGTTTGTATCTCCTGCACTGTAAGTTGTCCAGCACGTACCATTACTAACATGACTCAGTCAAAGTGTATAATCATACAATTTCACTGTCGTTCTTTCTTCATGCTTATGTAACCGTTGAAAGAAAAATCAAAAGAAAAATGGACTGCTTTGTGGATTGATCTTAGAGAAGATTAAAGGGTCAGCACAGTATCGTGGGCCAAAGGATCTGAATTGTGCCTCACTGTTCTATGTTCGATGTTGACTGTCAATTTCCCTCCACATATGCTTCCTGACCAGCTGGATATCACCAGCATTTTGTGTGTTGCTCTAAAAGACTGTAGATGCTGAAAGTTTGAAATAAAAATAGAAAGGACTCCCCCTAACTTTGTCCTGTCACAGATGCACACAAGGAAGTTGTACGGACTTCAGTTCTCCCTATTTAGCATTTCTTGAACTACATCTAACCAGCATTGCGCTGATGCTAGTCTGATCCATTGCTGCATACTGAACTTTAAGTACATATTGTATTTGATGGCCATTAATCACTCTTTCTATTGCCTTTACACTTACCTATTACATCAACATCAAAGTTCAAAGTCGAAGTATATTTATTATCAAAGTACATATACTGTATGTCACTATACTACCTTGAGTTTCATTTTCTTGCAGGTACTTACAGGAAAATAAACAAATATAATAGAATTAATGAAAAACAACACACAAAGACTGATAAACAACCAATGTTCAAAAAGAAGACAAACTGGGCAAATAAAAATTTAAAAATATATAAATAGTTACTGAAACATGAGATGTAGAGTTCTTGAAAGTGAGCTTCTAGGTTGTGCAATCAGTTCGGAGTTCAAGTGAGTGAAGTTGGCCACACAAGTTCAGGACTCTGATGGTTGTAGGGTAATAACTGTTCCTGAACCTGGTGGTGTGGGACCTAAGGATCCTCAATCTCCTTCCCAATGGCAACAGCAAGAAGAGAGCATGGCCTGGATGGCGAGGGTCCTTGATGATTCTTCTTTAAACTTACCTAAACTCATGGCTACCAATTTCTGTTAGGGGAAAGGGAAGGGATGGAGGGAAAAGGAAAGAGAAAGGGTGGAACGGAAGGGGAAGGGGAATGAGTGGACGGGAAGGGGAAGGAGAAGGGGTGGAGGGGAAGGGGAAGGAGAAGGGGTGGAGGGGAAGGGGAAGGAGAAGGATTGGAAGGGAAGGGGAAGGGGAATGAGTGGACGGGAAGGGGAAGGAGAAGGGGTGGAGGGGAAAGGGAAGGAGAAGGGGTGGACGGGAAGGGGAAGGAGAAAGGGTGGAACAGAAGGGGAAGGAGAAGAAGTGGAATGGAAGGGGAAGGAGAAGGGGTGGAGGGGAAGGGAAGGAGAAGGATTGGAAGGGAAGGGGTGGAGGGGAAGGGGAAGGAGAAGGGGTGGAGGGGAAGGGGAAGGGGTGGATGGGAAGGGAAGGGGAAGGGGTGGATGGGAAGGGGAAGGAGAAAGGGTGGAGGGGAAGGAGAAGGGGAAGGGGTGGATGGGAAGGGGAAGGAGAAAGGGTGGAACGGAAGGGGAAGGAGAAGGGGTGGAGGGGAAGGGGAAGGGGAAGGAGAAGAAGTGGAATGGAAGGGGAAGGAGAAGGAGTGGAGGGGAAGGGGAAGGAGAAGAAGTGGAATGGAAGGGGAAGAGAAGGGGTGGAGGGGAAGGGGAAGGATTAAGGGTGGAACGGAAGGGGAAGGGGTGGAGGGGAAAGGAAGGAGAAGGATTGGAAGGGAAGGAGAAGGGGTGGAGGGGAAGGGGAAGGGGTGGAGGGGAAGGGGAAGGCGAAGGATTGGAAGGGAAGGGGAAGGGGTGGACGGGAAGGGAAAGGAGAAAGGGTGGAACGGAAGGGGAAGGGGTGGAGGGGAAGGGAAGGAGAAGGATTGGAAGGGAAGGAGAAGGGGTGGAGGGGAAGGGGAAGGGGAAGGGGTGGATGGGAAGGGAAGGGGAAGGGGTGGACGGGAAGGGGAAGGAGAAGGATTGGAAGGGAAGGGGAAGGGGAAGGGGTGGACGGGAAGGGGAAGGAGAAAGGGTGGAACGGAAGGGGAAGGAGAAGGGGTGGACGGGAAGGGGTGGAGGGGAAGGGGAAGGAGAAAGGGTAGAACAGAAGGGGAAGGAGAAGAAGTGGAATGGAAGGGGAAGGAGAAGGGGTGGAGGGGAAGGGAAGGGGAAGGGGTGGAGGGGAAGGGGAAGGAGAAAGGGTGGAACAGAAGGGGAAGGAGAAGAAGTGGAATGGAAGGGGAAGGAGAAGGGGTGGAGGGGAATGGAAGGGGAAGGGGTGGAGGGGAAGGGGAAGGAGAAGGGGTGGAGGGGAAGGGGAAGGAGAAGGGGTGGAGGGGAAGGGGAAGGAGAAAGGGTGGAACAGAAGGGGAAGGAGAAGAAGTGGAATGGAAGGGGAAGGAGAAGGGGTGGAGGGGAAGGGAAGGGGAAGGGGTGGAGGGGAAGGGGAAGGAGAAAGGGTGGAACAGAAGGGGAAGGAGAAGAAGTGGAATGGAAGGGGAAGGAGGGGTGGAGGGGAATGGAAGGGGAAGGGGTGGAGGGGAAGGGGAAGGAGAAAGGGTGGAGGGGAAGGGGAAGGAGAAGGGGTGGAGGGGAAGGGGAAGGAGAAAGGGTGGAACAGAAGGGGAAGGAGAAGAAGTGGAATGGAAGGGGAAGGGAAGGGGTGGAGGGGAAGGGGAAGGAGAAAGGGTGGAACAGAAGGGGAAGGAGAAGAAGTGGAATGGAAGGGGAAGGGAAGGGGTGGATGGGAAGGGGAAGGAGAAAGGGTGGAACGGAAGGGGAAGGGGTGGAGGGGAAGGGGAAAGAGAAGGGGTGGAACGGAAGGGGAAGGGGTGGAGGGGAAGGGGAAGGCGAAGGATTGGAAGGGAAGGGGAAGGGGTGGACGGGATGGGGAAGGATTAAGGGTGGAACGGAAGGGGAAGGGGTGGAGGGGAAAGGAAGGAGAAGGATTGGAAGGGAAGGAGAAGGAGTGGAGGGGAAGGGGAAGGGGTGGAGGGGAAGGGGAAGGCGAAGGATTGGAAGGGAAGGGGAAGGGGTGGACGGGAAGGGGAAGGAGAAAGGGTGGAACGGAAGGGGAAGGGGTGGAGGGGAAGGGAAGGAGAAGGATTGGAAGGGAAGGAGAAGGGGTGGAGGGGAAGGGGAAGGGGAAGGGGTGGAGGGGAAGGGGAAGGGGTGGAGGGGAAGGGGAAGGGGTGGACGGGAAGGGGAAGGAGAAGGGGTGGAGGGGAAGGAGAAGGGGTGGAGGGGAAGGGGAAGGAGAAGGGGTGGAGGAGAAGGAGAAGGGGTGGAGGGGAAGGGGAAGGGGAAGGGGAAGGGGAAGGGTTGGAGGGGAAGGGGAAGGGGTGGACAGGAAGGGGAAGGAGAAAGGGTGGAACGGAAGGGGAAGGGGTGGAGGGGAAGGGGAAGGAGAAGGATTGGAAGGGAAGGGGAAGGGGTGGACGGGAAGGGGAAGGAGAAAGGGTGGAACGGAAGGGGAAGGGGTGGAGGGGAAGGGGAAGGAGAAGGGGTGGAGGGGAAGGGGAAGGAGAAGGGGTTGGCGGGAAGGGGAAGGAGAAAGGGTGGAATGGAAGGGGAACGAGAAGAAGTGGAATGGAAGGGGAAGGAGAAGGGGTGGAGGGGAAGGGGAGGGGCAAGTGGAAGGGGTAGTGGGGAAGCTTCTGTCTGATGGTCGTACCAAGAAGGGAGCATGGCTTGGGTGGTGGGAATTCTCGATGACGGATGCTGGTTTTTTGTGGCAGTACTGCCTATAGATGTACCAAATGGTGGGCAGGGCTTCTCCAGAGATGGACTGGGCTATATCCACCACTTTCTGCAGACTTCTCCATTCCTGAGCACTGGTGTGGTTTAGAGATGTAAGGGGAAGAATAGATACAAGGGCACAGTGTGAGGTCCAGCATTGTCAGGAGGAGGTCAACATACGACCGGAGAGCATAAGAACATTTAGCAGTGCTTTCTGCTCTAGTTGCCCTACCTACAGAACCCTGATTCTCTTACCTGATAAGAAACCATCAGATCTTAACATTTTCAATTGGCACAGTGCCAACTACTGTTTGGGGAAGCTAAATCCAGCTTCCCTTGAAGGAGCAAAGCCTGAATTAGGACCCTGGGTACTAAAGATGTTGCTCTAAACTTAAGTATGGCCCCAAAGACACCTGAAGCAAAATACAGTAAAGTGTAAATCTGCAAATACCCTGGAGGAGGAGCAGCATCCAAGGAGGGAGAAACAGAATACTTCAGGTCATTCACCTTTCACAAGCAGAAATAGTTTCTGTCCGTCTAAATCATTAAAAACTCTAAAGTTTAAGCTGTTTTATAAATGTCCTAAGTGAAGACAGAAGCGGACTATATTTTTAATGGAGCTGTCTGGACATACGCACATCTCTACAGTGTACCCTGTCTATTTCTGGATCAATTACTTTTGCTGGTCTCCGTTCCTGCTGCACCATACAAAACAACAGAGATTTATCAGAACTGGAATGCAGGTACTGAAAACTCAAGGGACCTATAAAGTAAGCTTGTTGGAGAGATTTCAGATAAATAGGGAGCTGAACAACACGGGCTTGCTAAAAAATATCAAGGAAGAAATCCAGAAGTTTGTGAACTGAATGCAAAACCTTGGCAGTACAAACTGAAATGTGAGCTATATGTCAAGTGAGACTGAATACAGAAGAAGCAGATTTTGTTACAGCTTTGTATGTAAGTCCTAATGTTGGCAAGGATGGTGATCTTCATGCCAATGCTTTCTACAAAGTCCTTCTCAAATTTATGCTGTACCCATCTGGCACACATCCCAAGGTCCTGTTTAGTTTCCTCTCTTTGCTTGGCATTACACTTTAATTTTTACTGAGGTACTCAGTGACACGTCTAGATTTCTAGTTGGACTGAACTTGTCTTCTTCCTTGGGGTCCAGCTGTCACAGAAGCCAGACTCCAACCAGTTTGTTTCACTCCACATGTTATCAAGAAAGGGCCAAGAGCACTGGATCAGCAAAGATACAAATCCTTGTATCCCAGCTATGGCGGTGAAGAAACATGCTCCAGAACTAGTTATGCATCTAGCCAAGTTATTCCAGGACAATGTAGTCTATGAAGAGTGGGTGATGGCTCTGGGCCTGTACTCACTGGAGTTTAGAAGAATAAAGTAGGGTTGGGGGGGGGGCGTATTTCATTGAAACCAACAGAATATTGAAAAGCCAGAGTGGATATGCAGAAGATATTTCCCATAGCAAGGGGTAGTCTAGGACCTGACGGCACAACTTCAGAATAGAAGGTGCCCCTTTAGAACAGAGATGAGGAGGAATTGCTTTAGCCGGAGGGCAGTGAAGCCATGGAGTTCATTGCCACAGACATTGGGTGGGCCGTCAAGATGACACCGATAAGAGACAACCCTTTGCGTGCAACTCTGATGGGAATCATCAAGTATTCCCATTTAGGACTACTACAGCTGAAAGGATCTTTCAAGTAATGATCTTTCAAAAATCACTAAATTCCAGAATGGTTCCAGAAAACCAGAAAATTGCTAATATCGCTCTACTCTTCAAGAAGGGAAAGAGGCCGAAGAAAGGAAACTATAGGCCAATTAGTCTGATCTCAGTAGTTGGGCAGGTATTGGAGTTAATTATTAAGGATGAGATCTTAGGGTACTTGGAAGCACATGATAAAATAGGCCACAATCAGCATGGTTCCTCAAGGGAAAGTCCTGCCTGACAAATCCGTTGCAATACTTTGAAGAAATAGCAAGCAGCATAGACAAAGGAGAATCAGTTGATGCCGTGTACTTGGATTTTCAGAAAGCCTTTGACAAGGTGCCACACATGAGACTGATTAACAAGCTTCAAGCCCATGGTATTACAGGAAAGATTCTAGCATGGATAAAGCAGTGGATAAAGAGTGAGAATAAAGGGAGCCTTTTCTGGTTGGTTACTGGTGACTAATGGTGTTCCACAGGGCTCTGTGTTGGGATCAGTTCTTTTTATGCTATATGTCAACAATTTGGATGCTGGAATTGCTGGCTTTGTTGCAAAGTTTGCAGACAATATAAAGATAGGTGGAAGGGCAGGTAGTTTTGAGGAAAGAGAGAGTCTGCAGAAGGACTTAGACACATTAGGAGAACGGGCAAAGAAGAGGCAGATGGAATAAGTGTCGGGAAGTGTATGGTCACACACTTTGGAAGAAGAAATTAAAGGATAGACTATTTTCTAAATGGAGAGAAAATACAAAAAACTGAGATGCAAAGAGACTTGGGAATCCTTGTGCAAGACTCCCCAAAGGTTAACTTGCAGGTTGAGGAAGGCAAATGCATTTCAAGAGGACTAGAATATCAAAGCAAGGATGTAATGCTGAGGCTTTACAAAGCATTGGTGAGGCCTCACTTCGAGTATTGTGAGCATTTGGGACCCTTATCTTAGAAAGAATGTGCTGAAACTAGAGAGTGTTTAAAGGAGGTTCATGAAAATGATTCCAGGATTGAATGGCTTGTCATATGAAGAGCATTTGATGGCTCTGGGCCTGTATTCACTAGAATTTAGAAGAATGAGGGGTGACCTCATTGAAACCTATCAAATGGTGAAAGGCCTTGATAGAGTGGACATGGGGAGGATGTTTCCTACCGTAGGAGAGTAGAAGACCAGAGAGGACAGCCTCAGAAGGGTGGGACATCCTTTTAGGATGGAGATGAGGAGGAATTTCTTTAGCTATAGGGTGGTGAATCTGTGGAGCTCTTTGTCACAGCAGGTGTGAAGTTCAAGTCTTCATGTATATTTAAGACAGAAGTTGATGGATTCATTATTGGTCAAGGCAAGAAGGGATATAGGGAGAAGGCAGGGGATTGGGGCTGAGAGGAAAATTGAATCAGCCATGATGAAATGGTGGAGCAGACTCGATAGGTCAAATGGCCTAATTCTGCTCCTATATCTTATGGTCTTTTGGAAATCTATAGTCACAGCCTTGTGTACTTCAGTAAGCAACATCATTTTAAGACATTTATAATATCTATCAATACTCAAATCACAAGCCTCAGAACACGTGCAGTTCCCCTTTAAGAAAGCAGAAGCAGGGAAGGTAAGCTGGTCTACAGGTACAATTGAAAGGCAGAGGTCTTTGGCCCCCCACTCCTGACTATCTGCTAGCAAATGTACAGTTCCTGGAAAACAAAGTCGAATTCCTCAGAGCAAGATTGCAGTACCAAAGAGGCATCAGGGGCTGCTGTGTACTTTGCCTCATGGAAACATGGCTCACCTCCGCCATTTCAGATGCAGCACTGCAGTCCGATGGCTTCACCATTCTCTGCAAAGACCGGCCAGCTGAGTTTTTTAAGGGTAAAGGAGGGGGAGTGTGCTACATAATTGACTTACTGTGGAGCAGAGACGTGACTATTCTCTCTCAGTCCTGCTCACCGGACCTGGAATACCTAGCAGTCAAGTATTGTCCATTTTATCTGCCAAGGGAGCTTCCCACCATTCATCCTGACAGCCATCTACATTCCAGCTCAGGCTATCATAAGGCAAGCACTGGAATAGCTGAGCAACGTAATCAGCAGGTACGAATCAGCACTATCTGACGTCTTCCATATCATTGCAGGAGATTTCAACCAGGCCAGCTTGAAGAAGTCTCTAAAGAACTACTACCAACATATCACCCATTGAACTGAGCAGCCAACGTACTTGACCACTGTTATACCAACATCAAGGACATTTACCATGCCATCCCATTCCTGCACTTTGGAAAGTCCAATAACCTGGCTGTACTTCTATTCCTGGTGTATAGGCAGAGATTTAAGATCACAGCATCAGTAGTGAGGACCAGGAAGGTATGGT
Organism: Hemitrygon akajei; assembly: GCF_048418815.1. Lineage (NCBI taxonomy): Eukaryota > Metazoa > Chordata > Chondrichthyes > Myliobatiformes > Dasyatidae > Hemitrygon > Hemitrygon akajei. The sequence goes on from NC_133131.1 coordinate 154,838,338, forward strand.
TAAGGGCAGTCGAAAAGAGCTTACAGGACTGATTTGATTTGGTGGACTGGATGACATGCAGGATTCACCTTCAGATCTGAATGAAAATGCTACAGTTGTCACCAACTTCATCAAGACCTGTGTGGATGAGTGTCTGCCGTCAAGAGTATAGTGGGCATACCCAACCAAAAGACAAGGATGAAGCAGGGCTACAGTCTGCTGAGGGCTCAATCTGCGACATTTGAGACCAGTGATCCAGAACATTTCAAGACCTACTATTTTAAGAGGGAGAAAACAATTCCAAATGAAGTTAGAGATGGAATCAGGTGACTGATCAGGGTTTGCAGGCCATTACTTGTACATGGCAAAACCCAACATCATGAATGGCCGTGATGCTTCACTCCCAGATGAGCCTTTTATAAACAAGAGAAAATCTGCAGATGCTGGAAATCCAAGTAACACACACAAAATGTTGCAGGAACTCAGCAGCGTCTATGGAAAAGAGTACAGTCAACGTTTCAGACCGAGACCCTTCATCAGGACTGGAGAATAAAAGCTGAGGAGTCAGATTTAGAGGGTGGGGGATGGAAGGGAGAAACACAAGGTGATAGGTGAAACCGGGAGGAGGAGGGTGAAATAAAAAGCTGGGAAGTTGATTGGTGAAAGAGACACTGGGCTGGAGAAGGGGGAATCTGATAGGAGAGGACAGAAGGCCATGGAAGAAAGAAAAAGGGGGAGGAGCACCAGAGGGAGGTGATGGGGAGGCAAGATGAGAGAGAGAAGTGGGAATGGGGAATGGTGAGGTGGAGGGGAGGGCATTACCGGAAGTTTGAGAAATCAATGTTCATGCCACCAGGTTGGAGGCTACCCAGACAGAATGTAAGGTGTTGCTCCTCCACCCTGAGTGACCGTTTATGTATGCTTTGAAAGGGAGTATAAAACTACACCTGTGAGAATCCCTGCAGCATCTGGTATCCTTGTAATCTCCATCTCAGAAGCTAACATCAGAACAGCTTTCATGAGGGCAAACGCTCACCAGGCCCTGATGGTGCACCAGGTGAGTCACTAAAAACCTGTGCCAACAAACAAGCGAGTGTGTTCAAGGATATCATCAATCTCTTATTGAAGCAGTCAGATGTTCCCACCTGCTTCAAAAAGGCAGCAATCACACCAGTGCCTCAATGACTATCGCCCAGCTGCACTCACATCTGTGAAGTGCTTTGAGAGGTTGGTCATGGCCAGAATCAAATCCTGCCAGAACAAGGATCTGGACCTGTCGCAATTTGACTATTGCCACAACAGGTCTACAGCAGATGCAATCTCACTGGCTCTCCGATTGGCCTTGGATCACATGGACAATATCAATACCTACATTGTGTGTGTGTGTGTGTGTGTGTGCGCCCATAACTCCTGGCGGAATCGTCGGGGCGCCATCATGACAAGCTTATTCCACTGATCGTTTTGGTGATTGCTCATCGTACGGCGTGTCTTGGGCATCTGAAACCTGGTGGAGCCCATCCCTCTCCGGATTTTTTTAATGAGGTTGAGTTGCTAGCTCGACACTCAACCCAGGCATGGATGGAGAGCGTGCAAGGGAGCCAGACGGATTCAAACTTGGGACCTCTCCCCTCAAAGTCCAGCACTAATGCTACTACACCACCAGCCGGTTATACATTCAACACCGTCATACCCTCAGTATTAAACAACAAACTCCAAAACCTGAGCTTCTATACCTTCCCTACAACTGGGCCGTTGACTTCTTTACTGGGAGATCACAATCACTGCAGATTGGAAATAACATCTCCACCTCACTAACAATCAACCCTGGCGCACCTCAAGGATGCATGCTGTGGCTAGGCATAGCTCAAACACCATCTATAAATTTGCCGATGACAGAACTATTGTTGGCAGAATTTTAGGTGGTGATGGGGAGATGTACAGGAGTGAGATCAATCAGCTGGTTGATTGGTGTCGCAACAACAACTTTGCACTCTGCATCAGTAAGTCCAAGGAATTGACTGTAGACCACAGGAAGGGGAAGTCGTGGGAACACACACCAGTCCAAATCAAGGGATCAGCAGTGGAAAGGATGAGCAGTTTCAAGTTCCTGGGCATTAACATTTCTGAACATCTATCCTGGGCCCAACATATTAATGCAATTACAAAGAAGGCAAGACAGTCTTGGTATGTCACCAGACTCTTGTAAATCTCTATAGATGTACTGTGCAGAACATTCCAACTGGCTGCATCACCATCTGGTATGAAGGATAACATATAGATATTTTAGTAATAAATTCACTTAGAAATTTGAATCTATTTCCAATCAAGAGTAAAGTGGTGGAAGCCATTGGAAATAGTGCCACCAGGTGGCACTCACAAATAACCCACTAACTGTGACATAATTTGAGTTTTGCGAGAACCAATAGACATGGTCCAATGATGGATCAAAGCTGGAAGTCATTGTCAACAGTAACCAAATCACTACTTGGACTTTGCCAGGGCCATTAGACTTGAGATAACTATGGATCAAAGTTCTAGAGTTGAGATAAGAGTGACTGACCAGAACAGAGTGCAATGTTTCCTTGACTGTGGCATTCCACAAGAAAGCAGCATCCATCATCAAGGACACCCCCACCTTCCAGACCATGCTCGCTTCTTGCTACAACCATCAGGCAGGAAGCACAGAAGATTTAGTTCCCACATCACCAGCCTCAGGAAGTTATTACTCTACAACGATCAGACTCATGAACCGGCGTGGATACTTCACTCACCACCTTGAATTGATTCAACAACCTACAGACTCAAAAGTTCCCGCCTATTTCAAAAGGGCAGCAATTATACCAGTGCCCAAGAACAGCAGAGTGAGCAACCTTAATGACCATTGTCCAGTTGCACTCATATCTACCATGATGAAATGCTTTGAGAGGTTGGTCATGGCTAGAATCAACTCCTGTCTCAGCAAGGACCTGGACCCACTGCAGATTGCCGATCACCACAATAGCTCTATGGCAGAAGCAATCTCAATGGGTCTCCGTACAGCCTTGGATCACCTGAACAATACAAATACCTACGTCAGTATGCTGTTTATTGACTATAGCTCAGAGTTTAACACCATCATCCCTACAGTTCTGATCAAAAAACTACAGAACCTGGACCTCTGTACCTCCCTCTGCAACTGGATCCTCAGCTACCTAACCAGAAGACACAGTCTGTGCAGATTGGAAATGACATCTCCTCCTTGCTGATAATCAACATTGGCCCACCACAAGGGTGTGTGCTTATCCCACTGCTCTACCCTCACTACACCCATGACTGTGTGGCTAGGCCCAGCTCAACTGCTATCTATAAGTTTGCTGATGATAGTTGGCAGAATCTCAGATGTTAATGAGAGGGCATACAAGAGTGAGAGATACCAGCTAGTTGAGTGGTGTCACAACCTTGCACTCAACATTAGTAAGACCAAATAGCTGACTGTAGACTTCAGGAAGGGTAAAACAAGGGAACACAAATCAATCCTCATAGAGGGATCAGAGAGTGAGCAATTTCAAGTTCCAATATCTCTGAGGATCTCACCTGATCCCAACATATCGATGCAGCTATAAAGAAGGCAAGACAGTGGCTATACTTGATTAGGAGTTTGAGGACATTTGGTTTGTCACCTAAAACACTCGGAAACTTCTACAAATGTACTGTGGAGAGCATTCTGGCCAGGCTGCAACACCGTCTGGTATGGACGGGCTACTGCAATGGATCAAAGTAAACTGCAGTAAGTTGTAAATTTAGTCAAATTAGTCAGCTCCATCTTGGGTACTGGCCTCCATAGTATCCAAGACATCTTCAAGCAGTGGTGCCTCAGGAAGATGGTGCCCATCAGTAAGGATTCCCACCTCATGCTACCCTCAAGAAGGAAGTATAGTAGCCTGTGGACACACACTCAGTGATTCAGGAACAGCTTCCTCCTCTCTGCCATCCAATTTCTAAACCGACGTTGAACCCATAAACAACATCTGAATACTTTTTTTAAAATTTCTGTTTCTGAAGTACATATTTTAACTTTACTATTTAATATACATTTGTTGTTCATTTATATTACATATATCATGTATTGCATTGTACTGCTGCATCAAAATTAACAAATTTCATGGCTATATAGTAACACATGCCTACTTTGATAATAAATTTACTTCGAAGGTGTTTTGATTAAAGTGAAGTAAAGTGTAGGCATTGAATGGAATCCAGTCCAATAACTGGAGAACCAGAGTTCAACTTCTGACACAACTGATCGAAGGATGATGCAATAGCCACAGCTCTACACAACTTTACAACAGATAAAGGAGATTAGTTGTGATTGTCAGGAATGAATCATCCCATTTTCAGAAAGTCACTGTTAGAGTTTCCCAGGGCAGCTCCTTCAGCCAAAACACCTTTTGTTGCTTCTTCAGTTCCCTTCCTTCAGTTTATTGAAGTCTAACGATGGATAGCGATAAAACTTCTGAAGATAGTTGGGCCAGGGAACATTTCCCAAGGAGAACCTGTTGTGACATCCTGGTATAAAAGTAATTGACTCCCAGCACCTCGATGTGAGGAACAGATCCAGCCTTTTTCATGAAACAAATTGACATCAGTTTACCCAGGGTCCTCGATGTCACCTTCATTCAAAGGCAACCCAAGATGCAAGGGCAGTCACTCTCACTTCACCTCTAGAATTTAGTGTTTTAGTTCATGTTTGGACCAGGGGCCCTGGTGAAATCCCTGGAATTAGTGGGCAGGTTATTTTCTTTGTTGCAACATAACTATTCACTGTCAATAGCAGTGTTGACAACACATTCCATCACTTTGCTGAAGATTGAAATCAAAGTCACAGACAACTTTTTAGCAAAGCTGTGGATGTACCATTCACAAGGACATTGCCAGGATTGAAGAGCTTGAGTTCTAAGGAGAGAGACTGCGTCACCACCCACAGCTCAATTCTGCTAATTAAATTTGCTGACAATACTACATTGATTGGCCTAATCTCAAATAATAACGATGCAGCCTACAGAGAAGAAATCACCACCCTCAAACAGTGGTGTCAAGAAAACAACTTCTCCCTCAATGTCGCAAAAACAAAGGAGCTGGTTTGGACTACAGGATGAATGGAGACAGGCTAACCTCTATTGACATCAATGGATCTAGGGTTGAGAGGGTGAACAGGTTTATGTTCCTCGGCATAAACATCACCGAGGATCTCACATGGTCTGTACATACCAGCTGTGTGGTGTAAAATGCACAACACCACCTCTTTCACCTCAAACAGTTGAAGAAGTTTGGCATTAGTCCCCGAATCCTAAGGACTCTCTATAGGGGCACAATTGAGAGCATCCTGACTGGCTGCATCACTGCCTGATATGGAAACTGTACTTCCCTCCATCGCAGGACTCTGCAGAGAGTGGTGTGGACAGCCCAGCGCATTCGTAGATGTGAACTTCCGACTATTCAGGACATTTACAGAGATGGGTGCGTAAAAGAGTTCAGAATGTGAAATGCACAAGATGTCCCTGAATGGTGCAAAAAACAAAAATATTATTGATGTGGCAAGTGATGCAAGTGATTGTTGGTTCCAAGAAAAAGTTTGCAGAAAATGTTACAGACAAGACCACATAGAGAGTGCAAGTCAGACAAAAAGCACAACCAAAGAGAAAGAGCACATAGAGTGAAAAGTTTCAAACAGAAATATAAATAAATGCATAAAGTGACCGAATATGAAATGGAGTCCAACAACAGAGACTGACAAAGGTGAGCTGTCTTGCCTAGAACTGAATAGCATTACTGAAGCCAATCATAGAATCATATTGATCACAAAAAATGTGTCTGGTGTAAAGCTGAAAATGGAGCTGGAAACAGAATGAGCTTGTGCATAATTCCTGAGGCTGACTACGACAGATTGTTTTCTAAGCTACAATTAGAAAAGACCTCAGTGATGCTTGGGAGGCGAAAAGTGTCTCCCAAAGACAAAATGAAAGGGAATGTGATGTACAGGGGCAAAAACAGTAGCCAGAGCTTTATGTGTTGAAAAGTGAAGAGCCAGTATTTTTTGAACATGAATGGCCAAGATAAAATGAACTAGGCTGGCACACGATCAAAGCTCTCAATGTGCTGTCAACAGGCAGCTGCAGGCCAAATGGGAGCACTAATCAGAGACTGTCACAGCTGCTTAAGGCTAATAAAAAGGTGTTTGAGAAGGATACTGGAAAACTCAAAGGCATGCAGACCAGAATTGAATTGGATGAAGCAGCAACATCAAGACTCCATAAAGTTCGTCCAGTGCCTTATGCACTACATCCTAAAGTAGATGCTGAACTTCAGAGCTTGGAGGTATCTGGCATTCTCTTCAAGGTTGAGTGGGGCGATTGGGTCATGCCCATTGGGCCGGTGATCAAGAAAGGAAAGACTGGAGCCATTTACATCTGCAGGGACTTCAAAGTGAGCATCGACCTTTTGCTGCATACTGTGCAGTATTCCCTGCCACAAATAGAGGACATCTTTGCAACTTTGGCAGTTGGGGAGAGGTTTCCAAAGATTGACTTGTCTCAAGCCTATCTGCAAATAGAGATTGAGGTGCCAATCAGGAAGTTCCTTACAATCAACACTCACAAGGGACTGTTCTGGTTTCATAATATTGTCTTTGGCGTTACATCAGCTCCAGCAATTTGGCAAAGAGCAATGGACCAAGTGCTTCAAGATGTCCCAGGAACACAACGTTACCTTGATGACATCTTCATGACTGGCAAGAATAATGAAGAGCACCTCCAGAACCCTGATAAGTGCTTACCAGGTTGAGTGAGTATGGTCTGCGTGCAAAGAGCGGGAAATGTGAGTTTTTCAAGAATGAAATCTCATATTGTGGACATGTCATTGACAAGCATGGCTTACATAAGTCACAAGAGAAGACTGAAGCAGTGCTACAGGCACCCAAACCAGAAAATGTGTCACAACTCAGGTCATACCTGGGGCTTTTAAACTACTACCATGGGTTTCTAACATTGCTACAGTGCTGCACCCATTGAACGTACTGTTATGGACAGGAGTAAAGTGGGAATGGTCAGAAAGATGTGAAAGAGCATTCATGGAAACAAAGAGACTAATAACATCAGATGAACAGCTCATTCATTATGACCCATCCCTACCCATCAGACTGGCATGTGATGCATCCCCTTATGGCATTGGAGCCATTTGGTCACACATTATGACGAATGCAGAACACAACTATGCACAAATTGACCAAGGGGCCCTTAGTCTAGCAGGGGGAATAAAGAAGTTCAGCCACTACCTCTATGGACTAAAGTTTACTCTAGTGAAAGACCATCAGCCCCTTGAGTCCATTTTCAGGAATAGAATCCCAGTGATGACTGCTACCCAGTTGCGTTGTTGGGCACTCTACCTAAGAGCCCACTCTTATGACATAGATTTCAATGGTACCAAACAACACAACAATGCAGACAGCTTGTCACGTCTTCCACTGCTGGCAACTAAGAAGAAAAGTATTCATCCTATGACCTAGCAGAGGTGTTCCACCGTGGCATTCCTGGACCAGTTGCTGAATACAAATTCTGAAATACAAAGAGAACCAAGGAATGACCTGACATTGTTGAAAGTCTGTGGCATCACCATACAAGGATGGCCACCTCATGGTAATCCTATTTCCAGAGTTCTCAGTGAGATGAGACCAACTGTCGGTATATCATGTCTGATGTGTGGATCTCTTGTTGTGGTTCCCTCTAAACTGCACACCAGAGTGTTAGAGAGTCTGCATGAAGGATACCTGGGTACTGTCAAGATGAGGAGTCTCACCTGGAGCTATGTGTGGTGGCCAGGAATAGATAGGCAGATTGAAGACTTGACCAAAAACTGTTTGGGATGCCACAAAGTTTAAAATGCTCCCCCACAGACACTGCTACACCTGTGAGAGTGGCCATTGTCACCATGGCAAAGAGTACATATTGACTTTGCTGGGCCATTCATGGACTCCATGTTTCTGACTGCTGTGGATGCTCATTTGATGTGGCCGGAGGTTATACCAGTGAAGTCAACCACATCAGAGAAGACTGTCTCCGCTCTGAGGACTATCTTTGCCAGAAATGGATTACCAGAACAAATTGTGAGTGACAACAGACCCCAATACACGTCAGAAGAGTTCAGACTGTTCATGAAGAAAAATGGCATCAGACATTTCAACCCAGCTTCTCACCACCCAGCAATGAATGGGGTAGCTGAAAAGTTTGTCCAAACCTTCAAGAAGTCCATTAAAGCAGTGGACAAGGAGGATATTTCTCCGCAGCACATGGTGGACAACTTCCTTTTTGTGTATCGGAACTCTGTTCATGCGACGACAAATCAAACTCTTGCAATGCTGTCCATGAACAGGAATCTGGGATCTCGCATAGACCTCCTAAAATTGGATCTATGGAGGGAATTGCAGAATAAACAGTTCAGCCAGTTGCTAAGTGAACCAGCAAGGATCTTCGAGGTTGGACAGGAAATCCTAGTGCGTAATTATGAGGAAGTCAAGTGAGCACCCAGTAGGATAGCTATAAGAACTGGATCGCTGACGTACACAGTGGTTGTTGGAGATCAGACATGGAGATGTCATGTGGACCAGATTATGGATGCTCAGCTGAAGAACACACCTGAGTTGACTGCATCCAACAAGGTGGACACATTACAGTCACTGGACCTATCTCTCGGTAATGACTATGTTACAGACAGCGATGTGACAACTGCAACAGAGAAAGTTGTCTTTGACAAGACACCTGCCAAACCTGATGCCCCTCCACAGATCCAAAGTGCTATCCTGAAGGAAACAGAGCACCACCCAAAAGACTTTAATATTGTGAAGTTAGTTATGGACGGTTATTGTGAAAGCACATTTATTTGAGTGTGGATTGTTAAAGGGAAGTTGAATGTTTTGTTACATATACAGTTTTACAGTATATCACATTAATTTAAAGGGGGAGGAAGTATAATGTAATGATCTATTTCTTTTATAGCAATGACTCTCCTTGGCATTGATTATGGACTGATAACTACATATGCACATTGATATCTCTCTCTCTCTCAACGTGAATACACGAGTTAACCTCACCTTCCACCTGTGTGCCTTTATTTAATTGATATGTAATTGTACATCTGGATGATGGCCACTGATGAAGAGAGAGATCTTGTGATTTGTTACTCCCGCATCACTCTTGTGGAAGGTGATGCAGGCTCCTGCCATGCCTGAACTCACTCTAACAACCCACGCTTCATTCTCAGTCTCATGGGGCTGGACAACATTAAACCTGACAGCACGATCCCAGAACTGGCTCGGATGTGCTGCTTCTCCTAAATTTACTTTAAAAACTTTCACTGTGGTAACGAAAGAGGAGCAGAAAATCAATCCTTCTGGGAGCCATTTCTTGTTCACAGCCTGACTTCCTGAGTCTCGGAGATAGTTAGGCTCTGCAAAGGAGTTAAACGGCTCAGTGACGTATCTCAGTATTTCACTCCTGATAAATGACTCACGACCGACATGTCAGGATAATAGGGCAAATAAATTGTCATGGGGAAGATGATAGATGTGGAAATTGGCAGAAACGATATGTATGGTGAATGGGGAGCTCCTAGCTGCACAATTTACCTTTCCTTGCTATACAGCTCAGTCCACACTGATGTTTGAGATCTTCATTCAAAATATCTCAAATGCCAAGATCACTGACTTATTTACGACTTACATACACCTCTTTCTTTACTACCCTAGGAACCCTAACCCTATAGGGTGCAAGGATGTCTTCAGTCAGACAATTTGACAATAGTGTTAAGCTTGTAATTGTAGGATTTTTCTCCCTTGTATGACAGGATGGTCTCATGACTTCACAACCTACCTCGTTATGGCCTGCGTCTGCACTTTATTGTCTGCCAGCTCTGAACCTTTTGTAACGATAAATTTACATGCACAACATGCTGGAGGAACTCAGCAGGTCGAGCAGCATCCATGGAAACGAGCAGTCAATGTTTCGGGCTGAGACCCATCATCAGGACTAAAGGGGGAGGGACAGGGGCCCTATAAAGAAGGTGGGGGGGGGGGGGAGGGTGGGAAGGAGAAGGCTGGTAGGTGCCAGGTGAAAATCCACTAAGGGGAAAGATCAAGGGATGGGGGAGGGGAAGCAGGGAGGGGATAGGCAGGAGAGGTGAAGAAGGAATGTAAGGGGAAAGCACTATGGGTAGTAGAAGGAAGTGGAGCCATGAGGGAGGTGATAGGCAGCTGGAGAAGGAGGCAGAGGGAAACTGGGATGGGGGAAGGGAGAGGGAGGGAATTACCGGAAGTTGGAGAATTCAATGTTCATACCAAGGGGCTGGAGACTACCCGGATGGTATATGAGGTGTTGCTCCTCCAACCTGAGTTTGGCCTCATCATGACAGTAGAGGAGGCCATGTATGGACATATCTGAATGGGAATGTGAAGGAGAGTTGAAGTGAGTGGCAACCGGGAGATCCTGTCTGTTGTGGCGGACAGAGCGGAGGTGCTCGATGAAGCAGTCCCCCAATCTGCGTCGGGTCTCACCGATGTAGAGGAGGCTGCACCAGGAACACCGGATGCAATAGATTACCCCTACAGACGCACAAGTGAAGTGTTGCCTCACCTGGAAGGACTGTTTGGGGCCCTGAATGGTGGTAACAGAGGAGGTGTGGGGATAGGTGTAGCACTTGCACTTACAGGGATAAGTGGGAGATCTGTGGGGAGGGACATGTGGACCAGGGAGTCGCAGAGGGAACGATCTCTGCAGAAAGCAGAGAGGGGTAGAGAGGCAAAGGTGTGCTTAGTGGTGGGGTCCTGTTGAAGGTGGAAGTTGCGGAGGATAATGTTCTGGATCCGGAGGCTGGTGGGGTGGTAAGTGGGGACAAGGGGGACACGGTCCCTGTTGTGGTGACGGGAGGATGGGGTGAGGGCTGAAGTGCAGGAAATGGAGGAGATGCGGTTGAGGGCATCATTGATGACGGCAGAAGGGAAACCACGATTCTTAAAGAAAGAGGACATTTGAGATGTCCTGGAATGAAAAGCCTCATCCTAGGAACAGATGCAGCAGAGACGGAGGAACTGGGAATAGGGAATAGCATTTTTTGCATGTGGCAGGGTGGGAAGAGCTATAGTCGAGGTAGTTATGAGAGTCAGTGGGTTTATAGAAGATGTCAGTGGACAATCTGTCTCCAGAGATGGAGACCGAGAGAAAGGGGAGAGAAGTGTCCGAGATGGACCAAGTGAATTTGAGGGCTGGGTGGAAGTTAGAGGCAAAGTTGATGAAATTGACGAGCTCAGCATGGGTGCAGGAAGCAGCACCAATGTAGTCGTCAATGTAGCGAAGGAAAAGTTGGGGAGCAGTACCAGTATAGGTTTGGAGCATAGACTATTCCACATAACCAATGAAGAGGCAGGCATAGCTGGGGCTCATGTGAGTGCCCATAGCTACACCCTTGGTCTGAAGAAAGTGGGAAGAGCCAAAAGAGAAGTTATTAAGTGTGAGTACCCGTTCCGCCAACCAGAGGAGTGTGGTGGTGTTGGGGAACTGGTGAGGTCTATTGTCCAGAAAGTAGCGGAGGGCTTTGAGGCCTTCTTGATGGGGAATGGAAGTATATAAGGATTGGACATCCATAGTGAAAATGAAGCGGTTGGGACCAGGGAACCGGAAGTTATTGAAGAGGTGGAGGGCATGGGATGTATCCCGGATGTAGGTGGGGAGCAACTAAACTATGGGTGACATAATGGAGTCCAGGTAGGCAGATACAATTTTGGTGAGGCAGGAATAGGCCGAAACTATGGGTCTACCGGGACAGTCAGGCTTGTGGATCTTGGGGAGGAGGTAAAACCGAGCAGTGCGGGGTGTGGGAATTGAGTTTTTTGGCTGAGGATGGAAGGTCTCCGGAGTTGATAAGGGGGGTGATGGTATGGGAGACAATGGTTTGATGTTTTTTGGTGGGGTCCTGTTCCGTTTGGCCTCAGTAAGGTAGAGGTCAATCCGCCAGATTACTACGGCACCACCTTTGTCTGCGGGATTGATGGTGAGGTTAGGATTAGTGCAGAGAGAGTGGAGGGCAGTGCTTTCAGAGTGAGTGAGGTTGGACCAGGAGTGAGGAGTGGTGAAGTTGAGACGGTTGATGTCTCGGCGACAGTTGGAGATGAAAAGATCGAGTGCAGGTAGAAGGCCCAGTGGGGGTGTCCAGGAGGAGGAGGAGGAGGGTTGAAGATGGGAGAAGGGGTCATCAATAGGGGGAGGGGAATCCTTGTTAAAGTAGTAGGCTTGGAGACGTAGGTGACAGAAGAAGAGTTCAGCGTCATGGTGGGCACGGAACTCATCCCAGTTTCCCTCTGCCTCCTCCTCCAGCTGCCTATCACCTCCCTCATTGTTCCGCCTCCTTCTACTACCCATAGTGCTTTCCCCTTACATTACTTCTTCACCTCTCCTGCCTATCCCCTCCCTGCTTCCCCTCCCCCACCACTTGATCTTTCCCCTTACTGGATTTTCACCTGGCACCTACCAGCCTTCTCCTTCTCACCCTCCCCCCCCCCACCTTCTTTATAGGGCTCCTGCCCCCTCCCTCTTTAGTCCTGATGAAGGGTCTTGGCTTGAAACGTTGACCGTTCGTTTCCATGGATGCTGCCTGACCTGCTGAGTTCCTCCAGCGTGTTGTGCGTGTTGCTTTGACCCCAGCATCTGCAGAGTATTTTGTGTGGCAACAACAATAAAGGAAGCTCCTGTCCTCCCTCCCACCTGTGCACGTACACAGACCTCCAACACCAGGGAAAGACTAGATTTCTGGTTTATCTTTGTGTATAAGTAATCAGATCAGTGAAATCGGTGCTGAAATATTGCTAGGTCAGTGCTCAAAATCCATTCTTACAAAACACCAGAACAGAAAATATTAATTCATCCAGAATCGAAACAAACTACAGATACTGGAATGACAGAAGTCCTGGAAACACTCAACAGATTACATAGACACTGTGGAGAGAGGAACAGAGCAGCAATTCATTTATTAATAAGGCATTTGATAAAATCTCACATTCCCAGCTTGAAGGAATCTCAAATCCAAGATCCAGAGAAGGGGTTCCCAACCTGTGGTGCATGGTTAATAAGACCATAAGATATAGGAGAAGAATTAGGCCATTTGGCCCATGGAGTCTGCTCAGCCATTTCATCATGGCTGATCCATTTTTCCTCTCAGCCCCATCTCTTGCCTCCCACCCCACCCCCCATATTCCTTCATACCCTGATCAATCAAGAATGTAATGGTAGGGGTCCATGCATAAAAAAGGTTGGGAACCACTGATCTAGAGCCTGCATAATCTAGGACCATTGCTTAACCAACTTCTGATGTTTTGATTTCAGCAAAGTATTGGTGGTTTCCATATTGTTTTATTTTAGAATCTTAAAAGGTATACTTTATTTTTCTACCTGGTCTAGACAGCTTTCGGATAATTGGTGGGAGGGAAATCAAAAAGGGGGCAAGATAAGAATGATCTTTTGTCAACATTTGCCTTGATGGGGAACACATTGTCCAAAGCAAAGGCAAAAATAGATGAATATAATTTTGCCAAGGGAACTGGAAAAGGATTGGAGGACAAACAATATCTTGCAGATGCTGGAAATCCAGAGTAACACATCCAAAATGTTGAAGGAACTCAGCAGATCAGGCAGCATCTATGGAAAGGAATAGAGTCGACATTTCTGGCCAAGACTCCAGGGAAAGCGGATGGGATTGGGATTACAGGTTAGCACTTTAAAGTAAGTAGATGATGTACTGAACGGCCTCCTTCTACACTATATGATTCTATATCTCTGGACATAAAGTCAAAAACGTTCAGTAATCTTTGCACTCTGAGCTACTGATAATATATACTATGTATATCTTGTTCTTACTATGCTGTGTATATCACTTTAGTAGGTCAAATATGATGGCAGAATATAGTATTAATGGTAAGACACTTGGCAGTGTGGAGGATCAGAGGGATCTTGGGGCCCGAGTCCAAAGGACACTCAAAGCTGCTGCGCAGGTTGACTCTGTGGTTAAGAAGGCATATGGTGCATTGGCCTTCATCAATCGTGGGATGGAATTTAAGAGCCGAGAGGTATATAGGACCCTGGTCAGACCTCACTTGGAGTACTGTACTCAATTCTGGTCTCCTCACTACAGGAAGGACATGGAAACCATAGAAAGGGTACAGAGGAGATTTACAAGGATGTTGCCTGGATTGGGGAACATGCCTTATGAGAATAGGTTGAGTGAACTCAGCCTTTTCTCCTTGGAGTGACAGAGGTTGAGAGGTGACCTGATAGAGGTGTACAAGATGAGAGGCATTGATTGTGTGGATAGTTAGAGGCTTTTCCCCAGGGCTGAAATGGCTAGCACGAGAGGGCATAGTTTTAAGGTGCTTGGAAGTAGGTACAGAGGAGATGTCAGGGGTAAGTTTTTTACGCAGACAGTGGTAAATGTGTGGAATGGGCTGCTGGCGGCAGTGGTGGAGGCAGAAACGATAGGGACTTTTAAGAGACTCCTGGATGGGTACATGGAGCTTAGAAAAATAGAGGGCTATGGGTAAAGCCTAGGTAGTTCTAAGGTAGAGACATGTTCGGCACAGCTTTGTGGACTGAAGGGCCGGTATTGTGCTGTAGGTTTTCTGTGTTTCTATGTTTCAATGTTTTTCTTTTGAATTAATCAACAGTGATTAAGTTTGCAGATATAATATACTCTAAAGCTTTCCTTGTAATTCTGTTTCAGACCAGGAACAGGGGACTAGCTGAGGAGCAGGATTCATACACTGAACTCAAGTAGTTGACAGGTAATAAGAGAGAATGGTCCAAGGAGTGGGAAGTGGAGCCCCTGTAGTTAATGTACACCACAGGACTGACTTATAGAGCACATTTTCACCTCAATAAGGCACGGTCATCTACATTCAGCACTCTGGGGAAACTGGTGATGGTGTCAAATGTTAGCTGTGCAGCAAACTGTTTCATCAGACTCCTGGAGAAATGAATGATCCTGCCATCATTCTGGAGCTGTGCATCAGTCACCTGGACAATGCACTTGAACACCGTACTTAGAATGAAGTTGCAGTAAGCTCTTTCTTATCCCCAGGAAGAACCTGATAACAAATCCATCACTCCTCTGACCTTACCTGCCACGGGATTAACAAAACATTGGAGTTCTTGAGGTCCTAAACAATTCTGAAGATACACAGGTCTCTGAGAGGGGGTTTGAGATGGTGGGTTCAAAGAGACTATTTCTTCCAGCTCGATAGTCTAGAGCCAGGAGGCATAGTCACCGGGAAATATTTGGGCCATTTATGACTAAAAGGAGACATTTTCTTATGTAGAGGGCTGTGTAGATGTTCAGACATTGAGTGTATTGAGTCTGCTGGAGGCTAGAGGCTGAAGAAGACAGTATGTCTTGGGGTTAAAGGACTGCATATGTGCATTGGTTCGTGTGAGGCAGGAACAGGGCTTGTTTTGTTGTGTTGTGTTGATCTGTGGAGCATTGTGGGTATGCTATGCTGACACCAAAATGTATGGCAACACATGTGGGCTGCCCCCAGCTCACCCCCAGGTGTATTTGTACATGTGATAAATAAACTGGAATCTCAAATCTATTTGAGGTTTTTGGGCACCAAGGGAATTGAGATCTGGGGATCAAAACAAAAAGCAGACTTCTGTGATGGAATATATCATGATCACTGAATAACAGAGCAAGTTTGAGGCATTGCATGTCTGGCTCTTATTTCTTACCTTCATCACTCACTCTCCAAATGAGTAGGTTTTCCTACCACCCCACCAGCCTCTAGGTCCAACATATAATTCTCCGTAACTTCCGCCACCTCCAACGGGATCCCACTACCAAACACATTTTTCCCTCCCCCCCTCTTTCTGCTTTTCACAGGGATCACTCCCTACGTGATCACTCGTCCCCCCCCCCATCCCTTCCCACCGATCTCCCTCCTGACACTTAACCTTGTAAACGGAATAAGTGCTACACCTGCCCTTACACTTCCTCCCTCACCACTACTCAGGGCCCCAGACAGTCCTTCTAGGTGAGGCGACACTTCTCCTGTGAGTCAGCTGGTGTGGTATACTGTGTCCGGTGCTCCCGGTGTGGCCCTTTATATATTGGTGAGACCCGACGCAGACTGGGAGACCGTTTCGCTGAACACCTACACTCGGTCCGCCAGAAAAAGCAGGATCTCCCAGTGGCCACACATTTTAATTCCACGTCCCATTCCCATTCTGATATGTCTATCCATGGCCTCCTCTATTGTCAAAATGAATCCAAACTTGGGTTGGAGGAACAACACCTTATATAGTAGCCTGGGTAGCCTCCAACCTGATGGCATGAACATTGACTTCTCTAACTTCTGTTAATGCCCCTCCTCCCCTTCTTACCCCATCCCTGACATATTTAGTTGTTTGCCTGTTCTCCATCTCCCTCTGGTGCTTCCCCCCCCCTCCTTTCTTTCTCCTGAGGCCTCCCGTCCCATGATCCTTTCCCTTCTCCAGCTCTGTATCACTTTCGCCAATCACCTTTCCAGCTCTTAGCTTCATCCCACCCCCTCCGGTCTTCTCCTATCATTTCGCATTTCCCCCTCCCCCCTCTACTCTCAAATCTCTTACTATCTTTCCTTTCGGTTAGTCCTGATGAAGGGTCTCAGCCCGAAACGTCAACATCGCTTCTCCCTACAGATGCTGCCTAGCCTGCTGTGTTCTACCAGCATTTTGTGTGTGTTGTTGTTTGAATTTCCAGCACCTGCAGATTTCCTCAGGTTTTCCTTTTGTTACTTAAAGGAATAAAGCATCACCTGACTGCAACATGGAAGAGTGAGGCTCCAAAGCTGATATTGCTCTGGAAGTCTTGGCAGAACAGGAGGGCTGGACAAGTGTCTCCTTACATCTGTGAGAGGACATGAGGTTCTCAAGCCTTTGAGGTGAAAAGGCAGTAAGACTAGATAGCTATAGAGATCTGGAGTTCAGCCATGAAGAAATAAAGCAGAGTAATATCGTCTCACATGAATGGTAGAACCCAGTGAAATTATCTTCGGATTCCACACCTTACCAATAAAAACTTGCTGTGGGGAGGGGGCCCAGTGGGAGGAGTCTGTGGGTGATGGGAGATGGAGTGGGTGGAGGAGGGGCAAGAAACAGAGTGATGTGGGATGAGGTGGGTGTAGGAGGAACTGGGAAGATCAGGAGGAGGGAGAAAAGGGACAGAGAGGGAGCAGTTTACCTGAAATTGGAGAATTCATTGTTCATGCACTCTGTCCATAGAATACCCAGGCAGAATATGAGCTGTTTCTCCTTTACTTTGCACTTAGCCTCATCCTGGCAGTGAAGGAGGCTGAGGACTGGCATGTTGAGGTGGGAATGGGGAGAGGGATGAAAATGGATTGCAACCAAGTGTTCCCGATGGCCGTGACAGACACATGCAAGTGCTCAGCAAAGCTGTCGCTTATTCTGCCCTTGGTCTCACCAATGTCAAAGAGGCCATATCAAGAGCAGTGGATGTAATGAACAAAGTTGGAGGAGACATATGTGAACATCTGCCTCATCTGGAGGTGCTGTTTAGGATCCTGGATGGTAGTGATGGAGGAAGGTGTAGGGACAGGTGTTACACCTCCTGTGGTTGCAGGGGAAGGGTGGGGTGGGATAAGTAAACCAGGGAGTCACATGGAGAGTGGTCCCTGCAGAAAGCAGAAAGGGATGGGGAGGGACGATATGGCCAGTGCAGCTGGTGGAAGTTTTGAAGAATGATGTGCTGGATGTGTAGGCTGGTGGGATGAAAGACAAGGAGCAGGGAACTCTATACCTGCTCTGTCTGGGGTAGAGCGGGGCTAAGAGAAGATGTGCAAGAAATAAAGGAGGTGTAGATGATGGCTCCATCAACCATAGATCTTGTGGGAGTTGTGACAAAGCAAGAGATAAGATAATGTCCAGGCAAGGATAGGTTACTGATAATGTGCAGTCAACCCAAGCGAGAAAGGTCTTTGAAGAGTATAGCTTCCCTTTGCAGAGTTTGGGACCGGAGCTACTTGACACACCAAGACAAGATGACAAAATGAAGGAGTTTACTATTGATCAGTTAACTTACTAATTCTGAAGTATTATTGGCCTCTAGTGTATAGATTCCATTGGGTATTAACACCTGTATTATCATAGTGTGAGTGTTGATGGATTTTGTAATTAAGGACCTTGAACATCGACAAGGTTACTAATTGGTCAATATCTGTATCCAACTAGCATTTCCTTGTTATAACAGTTTGGTGAAGGGCCAGGCTGTTCTCCTTGTGTACAAGTAAATAAAGTGTGATTGAGGAACAAGTGCAAGTTTTCAGAGCCCAGTTAATCAGCACTGACATTTCCAGTCTTTTGTGTCTCAAGATTTCACTTACATTTCAGAATGATTTTTTAATTGTTTTGTGTGACATGGAATTAATTGCAAGCTGGTGTTGTGGTCCATTTACTTATACTCAGTGGCCACTTTATTAGGTACACCTGTACATTAATGCAAGTATCTAATCAGCCGATCATGTGGCAGCAATTCAATGCATAAAAGCATGCAGACATGGTTAAGAGGTTCAGTTATTGTTCAGACCAATTATCAGAATGAGGAAGAAATGTGATCTAAGTGACTTTGACTGTGGAAAAATTATTGGTGCTGGATGGGGTGGTTTGAGTATCTCAGAAACTGCTGATCTCCTGGGATTTTCATACACAACAATCTCTAGAGTTTACAAAATACAATGCAAAAAACAAAAAAACAATCAGTGGGCGGCAGTTCTGTGGGTGAACACGCCTTGTTAATGCGAGAGGTCAGAGGAGAATGGCCAGACTGGTTCAAGCTGACAGGAAGGCGACAGTAACTGCAACAGCGGTGTGCAGAAGAGCATCTCTGAACACACAATACGTCAAACCTTGAAGTGGATGAACTACAGCAGCTGAAGACCATAAGTATGGTGGCCACTCTAGTAGGTGTGGGAGATACCCAATAAAGCAGCGGCTGAGTGTATACAACATCAGTGCAAGCTTTCACTGGATGACTAAACCATTGCATAGGACACTTAAGGCCAACCATATTGATATGGGTCTGAAGTCACACGGGAACCAGGATGGGTAAGGGCAACATTAGGAGCCAATTGGGGTTTACAACAATTTAGCAGTTTCATGATCGCCACTGCTGATACCGCCTTTCAATTCCAGATTTATTTAATTAATGGAACTTAAATTCCCCAACCACTGAAGTGTGAATTGAATTGATATCTCAGTGTCAATGATCTAGCTCCATGAACTACTGGTACAGCAATTCCCAGTATGCTGCCTTCCTCGTGGTCGGTAATGTCCAGAATCCTATCCTTTGCTTTTTATTTTGAAATCCAATGATGAATCAGAATCAGAAGTAGGTTTATTATCAGACATATTTATGAAATTTGTTATTTTGTGGCAGCAGTACTGTCTTAAATGTCCTTAATGAATCAGCCTCTATCACTAGCCCCAGCAGTGTGTTCCAGTCACTTATCACTCTCCGTGTAAAAAAAAAGCTTACCTCAACATCTCCTCTAAACTTTCCTCCATTCATCTTAAAAGATTAGCTTTATTTCTCATACATGCATCAAAACACACAGTGATATTCGTCGTTTGTGTCAAGTTAATCACCAAGGATTGTGCTGGGCACCCTGCATGTGTTGCCATGCTTCCAGAGGCAACGTGGCATGCCACTGTTTACCAACCGCAACTGTTCGTCTTTGAAATGTGGGAGGAAACCAGGGCACCCAGAGGAAACCTACGCGGTCACAGGGAGACGTAGAAATTCCTCACAGACAGCAGCGGGAATCAAACCCCAACTGGCGATAGCTGGTGCCAACCACTACGCTACAGCACTGCCCTGAACATCCTTCATTCCCGCTGCTGTCTGTAAGGAGCTTGTACATTCTCCCTGTGACCATGTAGATTTCCTCTGGGTGCTCCAGTTTCCTCCCACAGTCCAAAGACGTACCGGTTAGTATGTTAATTAGTTATTGTAAGTTGTCCTGTGATTAACTTGGGGGTTGCTGGGCGGTGGTGGTTAGAAGGGCTGGAAGTGCCTATTCCTCACTGTAACTCAATAAATAAATAATCTTATATCATATTTCCTTGGTTTATACTTCAATGTCAATAAAATTAAGTTCCTAGATGCCTTCATTCATTCTGTCTGTAACTTGAAGTCACCTAGAATCCTACTGCCCATTTCCTCATACACATCAAGCTTCGGTGCACCATTTCCACACCACTGTTAATCCACATCAACCCCCAATCCAGCAATGCTTCAGTTTTAAAATTCTCATTCCAGCTTCCTGCATGGATGCAAGTCTTGGATCTGGAAGGGCTGCCTGAAAAAAGAATCAGGATAACAGTAGAGGCTTCAACGTAACAAAATTTCCTGAATCTGATCACCACCTCAAAGCCAGAAGGTGCTGGGCAGAGACACTGTTCAGGTACAAGGCTAGATTGCCAGTCTAGAGTCAAAGAGGAATCATTAAACCGAGAACCTGCCTGCATCAGTGGATGCAGCAGATTCTGTGGTAGACAGGGACAGAACTAATCTCAAACCGATACATTAACCCTGCTTTTCTTTCCTCAGATGTTAGCTGAGCCGCATTTTGTTTCCATTTCAGATTTTCAGCATCTACGACTGCTTTGATTTGTGGCTAGTCAAGCTGACATCTCGTAGCTGTAGTGACTCAGGTTCAATCCTGATCTCAAAGTCCCGATGAGGGGATCTCCACCTGAAACGTCAACAGTTTATTTCCTTCCATTGATGCTGCCTGGCCTGAGTTCCTCCAGCTTCTTGTCTGTTTTGCTCAAGATTCCCAGCATCTGCAGAACCTCTCCTGGACTTTGCACGTTCTCCCCTTGTCAGCCTGGGTTTCATCCAGGCACTCCAACTTCTTCTCACATCCCAAAGACATGCAGGTTTATTACAATTTGCTTTGATGTATAGGTGAGTGATAGAATCCGGTGGGGTGGGGAGGGGTAGAGGGTGGAGTTGAATGAAACGCAGAGAGAATAAAATGGGGCAGGTGTACCATTACAGCAAATTGGTGTCACATGGTGTAGTGGTCAGAGACAGTTGACCGAAGTACCTGTTTCTCTCTCCTTCCTATCCATCTGGCCCCCATTATTTCTCTTTCCCCTCTCCCACTTTCTCTCTGCTCATCCTCTCACTGGTTCTCCTCCTTACTTTCCTCCCTTTATTCCATGCCCCACAATATCGTACCAGTAAGGATGATAAGGAACATCTCCAAAATCTCAAGACAGTGTTAAAAAGATTAGAAATTTATAGAGTCAGAGCACAATGCAACAAGTGTGAATTCTTTAATCCAAGCATCACTTACTGTGGTCATATGACTGACACACAAATGTGTTGAGGAAATTCAAGCACTGTTGGCTCCAAGGCCAAAGGACATGTCACAGTTGTGGTCCTTTTTAGGATTTGTCAACTACTTAACAGGTTCCTGCCAAACCTGGCTACTGTGCTTCACCCTTTGAACTCATTTCTACAGATTGGGAAGAAATGGCAATGGACAAAGCAGTGTTAGGTGGCTTTCCAAAAGGTAAAGGAAGACACTGACGTCAGACACTGTACTCACACATTACGATCCACAGCGTCCAGTGAAGCTTGCCCTGTGACGCCTCGTCTTATGCTACAGGTACAATCATGTCACATATTATGAATTATAGAAATGAACACCCCATAGCCTTTGGATCATGTTCCCTTACTACTAAATTATGCACAGATTGACAGAGAGACCTTGAGTCTGGTTTGAGGTGTAAAACGTTTCAACCAGTTCTTGTACAGGATCAAATTTACCCTCGTTACTGATCATCAACCTCTAGTGTCCATTATCAATCCACAGAAGGATGTTCCACTAACAGAAACTGTATGAATGCAGAGATTGGTCCTGTTTCTTGGAGGATGCGATTACAAAATTGAATCCAAGAGGACGACTAATTATGGAAATGCTGATGGATTGTCCCTTTTGCCCTTGGAATAGGAAGTACTGGACAAATTAACTAAAAAAGACACTCCTCTTGATGTACTCTCCCAAATGCAAATCAGAAGTCTCCCTATTATGGCAGATGACCCAAAGGGAAACCAGACAAGACCCCACACTGTCTCAGGTCTACATAGCCACACAAAATGGTTGGAATATGCAGCAGAATTCCCACTTCCCCCATTTTTACCAGCATCAGCATGAACTTGCCGTTGACAGGGGTTGCTGTATGTGGCGATTGAGAGTTGTTGTACCATCCAAGCTAGAGCTAGTGTTGGAGGAGCCACATGCCGGTCATCTAAGCGTGGTTAAAGTGAAAGCATTGGCTCGAAGCTTTGTTTGGTGGCCTGGGTTAGATCAGCAGGTCGAGCAGCTTGGCATGCACTGTCCAGGATGCCAATGTCCAGAAGATGCCAAGAGTAGCGGCTGTCCATCCCTGGGAATGGCCTGCATTGCCTTGACAGAGGATTCATGTGAATTTTGCCAGACCATTCATGGGCACAAATTTCTTGGTAGTAATGGATGTTGCTGCAAAGTGGCCAGGAGTGTTCCCAATAGCCTCCACTACAGCTTTGCTCACTGTTGATCTATTGAGAAGCTTCTTTCAAGGACTGGTGTTCCAGAACAGTTAGTCAGTGACAATGGACCACAGCTTGGGGGGGGGGGGGGGGGACAGTTTCAGTCATTCCTAAAAATAAATGGATTAAGACATATTACATCTGCACTGCACCACCCAGCTACAAATGACTTGGCAGAAAGGTGTGTTCAGGGTCTAAAGAACACACTGCAAGCAATGTCAGCAGAACAGACTACATTGGCGCTGAATCAGAAGCTCGCCAATTTCCTCTGTGCATATCGTAATGCAGCACACTCCCCAACCAACAACTCACTAGCTCTGCTGTTCCTAGATTGACACCTGTGCTCACGCTTTGACCTCCTCAAACCCAATCTGAGGAGGATGCAGGACAAACAGCTGAGACAAATTGAAGGCTCCTCAAACCAGGGGGTTTGATGTTTAACTCCTGGACAAACAGTCCTGGCGAGGGACTACAGAGGTCATCAAAAGTGGGTACTTGGAAAGATTAAGAGTGGAACTGGACCACTCTCCTACACAGTGGAGACTGAGTCCGATATCATCTGGAGATATCATATCGATCAGTTGAGGACAGCAGAGTCAGTTGAAAGAGAAGCAAGTTGGCTACTGCTATCAGAAACTCTGGGTGGACCATACTTGGGAGTATTGTGTCCAGTTCTGGACACTCATTATAGGAAGGATATGGAAGCTTTAGAGAGGGTGGAGAGGAGATATAGAAAACCTACAGCACACTACAGGCCCTTCGGCCCACAAAGTTGTGCTGAACATGTTCCTACCTTAGAAATTACTAGGCTTACCCATAGCCCTCTATTTTTCTAAGCTCCATGTATGAAGGCACAGAGTAGAGGGTCTGTGGATACCCTGCCGGGAGTGGTAGTAGAGGCATTTACATTAGGGACATTTAAGGCACATGGATGATAGAAAAATGGAGGGCTATGAAGCATTAGATTGATGCAGCAGTAGGTTATAAGCTGGGCACAACATCATGGACCGAAGGGTCTGTACTATGCCGCACTGTTTGATCCTCTAAGTTCTACAGACAAAAGCTCCCATTCCTTTCTCTTGTGTACTCACCTCTCCTAAAAATATCTATGCATGCACCAGCAACACCAGAATCAGAATCTGGTTTATTACCACTGACATGCGTATGTCATGAAATTTGTTGTTTTACAGAGCAGTATATTGCAAAACATATTTATAGACAGATATATGTACATAGATAGCATTCATGGGTTGATGATCTATTCGGAAATCTAATGACAGATGGGAGGAAGCGTTAACTGTTCACAAAACATTGAGTTCCAAGCTCTAGTATTACCTGGACAATGAAGTTCCTCTTGAATTCTTTATTGGATTTGGTAGCAACCACGTATATTTTACCTACAGCCCCAAGGCCAGGACTCCATTGCAAGTGGGAACAAGTCTAATTATTTGACTCTTATTATGCGTGTTGTGGAGAACGAAACCTATCTAGTGTGCGTGGCATGGTTATGATATTTGAAAGGCTCTGCTTTTAGCTTTGTGTATCCGAGATAATAGGATCTTGAACATCCGCCTGCAGTTCTGAGTGCTCATTACTGTCAGGTGTCACATAACAGTTTTCTTGATAATGTTAGACAGTGCAAGCACTTGTACTTGTGCACTACTTGTCTTCTTCTGGGACTATATTTCTGAACGTGATTACTTTAACAAAGTGTAAATGGCAGACGGAATTCAGATTATTTCTTGCCAAACACATTGTAACGACATCACAGCCACTAATCCTTTACTGGAATACATATCCAATGGGCCAGTAAGTGTGCCGACTGTTGGCCCCAGAATGAAACCCAACCCAAAATAATACATGGTCCCTGATACACACATGACAGCCATAAACCCACTGGGAATCTGGAGTATTTATCCAATAATAAGAGGGTGTTGTTTAAGATATCTAATGTAATCCTTCAGCGCATAGGGGACTGATTGGTGATCTTATAGAGGTGTTGAAAGTCATGGGGCACAGATAGCATGAATGCACTCAGTCTTTTTCCCCAGGGTTGAGGAATCAAAAACCAGAGAACATACGGGAGAGGGGAAAGAGTTGATAGGAACTTGAGGTACAACTGTGGTATCTATGTGGAATCAGCTGTCAGAGAGAAGAAAGAAAAGTTAGCTTTACTTGCCACAGGTACATTGAAACATACAGTCAAATGTATCGTTTGCACCAAATCAAGACAACGAGGAAAGTGCGAGCAACCCGGAGGTGTCACCACTCCACAGACACCAACATGGCATGCCTACAACTCATTAACCCTTGGAATGTGAGAAAAATCCACGTATGTCATGAAACTTACTGTTCTGTGGCAACAGTACAGTGCAAGATATAAAAATTAGTATAAGTTACAAAAATATATAGAGTACAAATAGAAATAATGGGGTAGTGTTCATGGACTGTTCAGAAATCTGAGGGTGGAGGGAAAGAAGCTGGCCCTAAAACATTGAGTGTGGGTCTTCAGGCTCCTGTATCTCCACCCCGATGTTAGGAGCGAAAAGAGGGCACGTCCCAAATGGTGGGGATCCTTCATGTTGGATGCCACCGTCCTGTGGCACTGCCTTTTGAAGATGTCCTTGACGCTGGCATTGCAGCTGTAGCCGTTTCATCTTCTGCAATTTATGATCTTGAATCCGTCTGTTAATTGACTCTTACACGCCGGCAGTTCCATAGTGGTGATCAAGTACTGACTTCAAATTGAGTGAACCCTCTTTCAGAAATCACAGCTCTCAGATCTGGCACTATGCTGTCTGAACTTGTTCCTCCAATTATACGCTGTTGGCTTTGGGAAGGTGGGGATGTGGTAGGAAGGCAATTTTATTACCATGTGTATAATCTAGAGGGCTTCCTAAGGTTCTAGAGTTGTAAGCTCAATTGCCTGTAAGCTTAGGCAGCTGGACGGTCTCTCTTCAGTTCATTAAATTCTGCCATAAAATGGTACAGAATCAGAATTGGGTTTATTATCACAGGCATGTGATGTGAAATTTGTTAAATTTCTTAAATTTGTCAATGCAATGCATAACCTAGCAGAAAAAAAATAATAAAATAAAAATATTAATAATAAACAAGTAAATCAATTATGTATATTGAATATTTTTTTAATGTGCAAAACCAGAAATACTGTATATTAAAAAAAAAGTGAGGTAGTGTCCAAAGATTCAAAGTTCATTTAGGAATCGGATGGCGGGGGGAAGAAGTTGTTTCTGAATCGCTGAGCGTGTGCCTTCAGGCTTCTGTACCTCCTACCTGATGGTAAGAGTGAGAAAAGGGCATGCCCTGGGTGCCGGAGGTCCTTAATAATGGACGCTGCCTTTCTGAGACACCACTCCCTAAAGATGTCCTGGGTACTTTGTAGGCTAGTGCCCAAGATGGAAATGACTAGATTTACAACCTTCTGCAGCTTTTGGTCCTGTTCAGTAGCCCCTCCATACCAGACAGTGATGCAGCCTGTCAGAATGCTCTCCACGGTACAACTGTATTAGTTTTTGAGTGTATTTGTTTTTGAGTGTGGACACAAAACCACAGAATGTGATTTTTGAAAGAGCAAAAGGAAAAATACACCTGGCTCAGTATTTCATAAGAACATAATTAAAACAGCGTTAGGCCACTTCATTGTACCCCACCATCTATTATTGTTGTCCATTATGAAATGGGTGCCAGGGAGATTGGTTGTGGTGGTCATTGAGCTAATGGGTTAATGATGGAAGCTATTGAGAGAGAAAATAAACAAAACAATGAATTGAGGTCAGTAACACAAAGTAACATAACTATTGTGAAATGTAGGGTAGCCGGACATGCTCAGCAGGTCAGGGCCCAGGCTGCAATGTCACCGTGTTGTGGTGGAGAGACTTGTGAAATCCTGAGATGTTGGGAGTGATACCGTTTGGAGTTCAGCTTCTAGTAGGGTCACCAAAGGCGGGAAGTTTAAGAGGGAGGTTCCAGACAAGGGCAATCTAACCAAGATATCAACAGTGGTGCTGGAATAAGATAATAGCACATCACAATGCCAGTGAAGGTGGAGGAAGGCTGCATTGTTGAAGAATCCCCAGACGTCTTGCATTCTATGCTATGATCTGCCAAGAACTGTGTGATGGATGCCCATGCATCAGCCTCTCTACATTAAACAAAGTCCTGCACAGGCACTCTCCATTAAGGGAATCCACCGTAGCTGACCACCACAACCTATCTTCTTGATTCAGGATTCAAGATTGTTTGATGTCATTTCCAGTACACATGTGTAAAGGAGATTGAAATAATTGTTTCTCTGGATTTGATGCAGCACAAATAAAACACATTAAGATGAAGAACACAGTAAAAGATACAGATTTACTAGAATGTTACCTGGGTTTCAGCACCTAAGTTACAGAGAAAGGTTGAACAAGTTAGGTCTTTATTCTTTGGAGCGTAGAAGGTTGAGGGGGGACTTGATAGAGGTATTTAAAATTATGAGGGGGTTACATAGAGTTGACGTGGATAGGCTTTTTCCATTGAGAGTAAGGGAGATTCAAACAAGAGGACATGAGTTGAGAGTTAGGGGGCAAAAGTTTAGGGGTAACACGAGGGGGAATTTCTTTACTCAGAGAGTGGTAGCTGTGTGGAATGAGCTTCCAGTAGAAGTGGTAGAGGCAGGTTCGATATTGTCATTTAAAGTAAAATTGGATCTGTATATGGACAGGAAAGGGATGGAGGGTTATGGGTTGAGTGCAGGTCGGTGGGACCAGGTGAGAATAAGCGTTCGGCACGGACTAGAAGGGCCGAGGTGGCCTGTTTCCGTGCTGTAATTTGTTATATGGTTATATGAGTATCTGTACATAAGGTGACTCTTACAGGAGATGATAAAGTAGTGGTGGTAGGAGGTATAGTGGGTGGAGGTGTTGATCAGCCTTACTGCTTGGTGAAAGTAACTGTTTGAGTCTGGTGGTCATGACGTGTGGAACAAACCGAGTGAGGCGGGGTCCTGCATAATGTTGCTGGCCTTTTGCGGCACCTCTCTATAAATATATTTGGAGCCTGTCCACCTAAACTGTGAGCAAGGTTTGATTGATGTAAGCGTTGGGCCAATTTGGAAAGATTGGGTACCGCCAAGACATGGTGGCAGGGTCCAGACCCAGAACATATCGATGCAACAGGGCTCAGGTCCTAGTGCGGGGAACGACCTGGAGTTTGGGCAATTTAAATGTCAGACAGATGAACTGAAAAGGCTGAGTGTTGGGACCAGAGTCGAGGGTCGGGCCAGTTCTGACCCACTAACCACTGCATTGAGGCTGAGGTTGTGGGCCAGCTCCAGACTTCTTGTCTGCGGGCTCCACCATGTGACAAACTGAGGCTGAGTCTGTGGGCCAGTTCCAGGCTTCATGTCTAGGGACTCACTTTCATTCTGAATGCTTTTATTTATTGCATGATTTGTATTTTTTTTCTCTCTCTGCGTATTGGGTGTTAGCTGGTCTTTTTTAAATAGGTTCTTTTGGGTTTCTTGTTTTGTTGCTGCCTGTGAGGCGATGAATCTCAAGGAGATGAATGCCACATACTTTGATAATAAATATACTTTCAACTTTGATATGTCCTTGATGGCAGGTAGATTGGGTCTCACCCTATCTTAGGTTTCCTTCTGTCCCATTCACCCCTCCCCAACTTAAGACTAACTTCTTGCTGTTTTTCCCTCTCTCAGCGATAACAAACAATCTTCGATCAGAAATGTTTTTTCTCCACAGATGCTGCCTAACTTGCTGAGTGTTCTTTGCCTTGTCTGTTTTAATTTCAGATATACAGCATCTGCACCTTTTTTATTTTCATCTGACAGTGCAGAACACTAATCTAAATCCATCATATGTTTTCCAGATGAGAATACAATCTGACAGATTTGCAGACCAGTCTGTTTAAATCTGAACCTTTGTTACAAGCGCACAGAACCATGTTTTCAGACAGAGCTTGAAGCCCTCCAGTGGACTAAGAAAGAAATGCAGACAACACATACATGGAAAACGTCAAAAATAAGCTCAAGTTCTGAGGTAATTATATAGATCACAATAGGTTATGTAACCTTCTCTGACATTCACTTAAATCATGATTGATATTTCACCTCAGTGTCCATATTTTGCAATAACCCCACATTCCTCAGCTCCTTCACTATCTTGTCCTGTCCTCATTGCTTAGTTTGAAATATCTCAGAGTTATTTTCATGCAGTTTAATGCCCTGTTCTCTTGACGTTGATTTTACATTATCAATATCCAACAGGGTCAAACAATTGCAAGAGAAACATCCAGGAGCAAAGCCCAAGTCTATCTGACCCTAACACTATAATACCTACACTACTGTCTACACAGCCTCCAGTGATTACAAAATGTGGTATACAGGGTTCAAGTTCAAGTTTAATTACACTGGACAACTAAGATTTTGCTTTCTGAATATCTTTGGGTGTATCGTATGGATTTTGTGCTGCTGATCGTGAAAATCACCATGAAATTTCTCTATTGCATGTCATTGTTTTAAAATCGCCTATATTGTTATTTCAATTCATAATTCAAGTCAGAATAACTGATGCCAAGATTGAGAAAGGCATTCTTGTTGGTCCACAAATAAAACAGGTAATCAACGACAGGCAATCTGAAGAACTTCTAGTGGGACTGGGGAGAATCACACGGAGGCATTCAAGGATGCGGTTGAAAATTTCCTCAACAAACTACGTGAAGCTGATTGATGACATGCTTCAAGTATACAAAACCATGAATATGTCACATAAGATCCATTTTCTGCATCCTCACTTAGCCTTCTTCTCTGCAAATCATGGTGAAGGGTTTCACCAGGACACTGCAGTCATGGAGAAATGGTATCAGGGCAACTGGGATCCATCAATGCTGGCTGATTGTTGGACACTTCAGCAAGAAGCCTCAGACACTGAGTAGAGATGAAAATCATCAACAAAACATTTTAGCTTAGTTGAACTTTTGCAAAGCAACAGCACCTTTATGCAATTAAACACATCTTATTCAATAAAAGTCAATTTCTTGTTTCTCCAAATTCCTATTTGATATAAGTAATCTGAAATTATATTTGTGTTCAGCTTCAAGCAGTCTATCATAAACAAAAAAATCTGAGGAAGCAATACTTACAAAAAATTTGATGTCCAGTGTCATCATTCAACTCTACATGAATTTCCATGAATATAGCCAAATGAAACAGCGTTCCTCTGGGGCCAAGATGCAAACCACAATATCAACAGTCATGCACACCACAAGGCACATATAGCATTTGTAAGATAGCAGTAAAAAAGTCACACTAAAAAGTCCCTGAGTGACACATCCTGTAAGTTGATGGTACAATGGTGTTATCAACAAGACTAAGCAGTTCTCAGCAGTATGCAAACGAACATATACACACACACACACACACACACTTACACTCATGTAAAGCAGCTTGTCATTCCATCAATTGAACACTGGAGGGCAGTACCGACCGGAGGCACCAATCCCCAACATAGCATGGACACCACGCTACACCTCTCCTCTCCTCTCCTGCAACAGGCAAGACCGCAGCTTGAGGCCTTGTCCTCGCTACAACCAGGGCCATGCAGCTTTCCCGCCAACTGCCTCACCAACAAACAAGGGAAATGGACTTGCAGCATTTTACATTATCAATGTCCAACAGGGTCATGATATCGCAAGAGAAACATCCAAGACAATCACTCTCAGTTAAACTGTCCACCGCCTTCGCGCACTGACTCTGATACCTTCCTACAGCAGACAGTAATACAGTCCGCACCAAGTCCTGCTCCTCCACCAACAAGTAGCTCACTTATGGGGTAGACCTGCAGTATAAGAAGTTCTTAATATCCAGCATTGTCCTGTGGTCATAAAAAAGTCATTTAAAAAAAACATCACCTTTGGTTGGCCTCCAAGAGGTCACTGCGTCTGATGCACCACCATCTTACTAGAAGACTCACCAAGCAGAGTTTTGAGCTGAATCAACAATTCCCTTCCTCCCACAGATGCTGCTTGACCTGCTGAGTTCCTCCAATTTGATTGAAGTTCCACTGATTTTTCTGAATTGACTACGTAAGACCAGTGTTTTGTTGGCTTCTTTGCTGGTTATGCTGTCTATTGGGTTTGCTGTGTTTCCCTCATTCATCTCTTTGGGGATCTCAGCACCACTGGTGAAGTATGCAAGTTGTCTGTCTGTTTGCTCCTGATCAGACCATGCGTGGGGTGCCACACCTTACTCTGGAAATGAAGTTTAGTCAGGCACAGCAGTTCCATGTTGACTGCTAAATTGCTGTGTGGATTATTGTTCAGTCTCAACAATTGATTATCTTAAAACTTGTAAAGTACTAGTGCATTTATCATGGACTATAGAATATACAGTAAAAGCAAGGATGTAATGCTGAGGCTTTATAAGGCATTGGTCAGACCACAATTGGAGTATTGTGAGCAGTTTTGTGTCACTTATCTAAGAAAAATTGTGCTGGCATTGGAGAGGGTGCAGAGGAGGTTCATGATTGATTCTGGGAATTAAAGTGTCAATGTATAAGGATTATTCGATGGCTCTGGGGATGAACTGAAGGGGGGTCTCATTGAAACCTATTGTACATTTAAAGGCCTTTATAGAGTGGATGTGAAGAGGATGTACCCTAAGGGGACTCTAAGACCAGAGGGCACAGCCTCGGAATTGAGGGACATCCATTTAGAACAGAGATGAGGAGGAATTTCTTTAGCCAGTGTGGTGAATCTGTGAAATTCATTGCCATATATGGCTGTGGGGGCCAAGTCACTGGGTGTATTTAAAGCGGAGGTTGACAGGTACTTGATTAGTAAGCGTATCAAATGTACAGGGGCAAGACAGGAGAATGGCATTGAGCTTAATTAATCAGCCATGATGGAATGGCAGAGCAGATTCAATGAGTCTTAAGGCCCAATTCTGCTCACGTGTCTTATGGTCTTATGGACTATGTCAGTTTATCAACTTTCAAGAACACATGTTCATCACCTGATTCCTCCTTTGACTCTCCAGAACCTTCACTGACTCGCCCAGAATTATCATCAGTGCTTCATAAATTTCTCCACCGGTTGCTCTCTAAAATCTGGGCTAAATACCTTTTATCCCTGAATTAGCTGTTTTAAATCCATTCAGTTTACCTCAGACATACATGTCATTTCAAACCAATGGATTATATTATATTTTGGAATGGCAAGTTGTTCAAGTACACCCTTATGAATCTTTGAAGAAACAAGCAAGCACTCAGAATAATTACTATTGGAAGCGTAGCAGTTTGCGCAGCTGCTTTACGGTGCCTGTGATCACTGATCAGGGTTTGATACCTGCTGCTGTCTGTAAGGAGTTTGGACATTCTCCCCATTACTGTATAGATTTCCTCCACATGTTCTGGTTTCCTCCCACACTGCAAAAGCATACGGTTAGAGTTAGGGTTAATCAACTGTGGACATGTTATGTTGACATGGGAAGTATGGTGACACTTGTGGGCAGCCCCCAGCGGATTTGATTTGATGCAAACAACGCATTTCAATGTATGTTTTGATGCACATGTGACAAATAAAACTGACCTTTTAAATCTTTATTTTCTGTCCATCCAGCTATTTGCCTAATTTAGGATTATTGCTTCTCCATCACACTTTCTACTAATGTAGTATGTAATATACTAATGTAATATAGAAGAAAATCTTTTGGGCAGAGTTATCATCCTTTTGTGCATAATGTTACGTCAACCTAGTGAGTCTTGTCTCCCTGAAGGACTGGCAGAGGTCATATATCATTTCTATTTTACTCTTAATGTGTCTGTTAGTCTATTTCTAGTCAGACTTGTTTGGTCTCAGTTCTTTGCATCTGCTCTATTTCCTGTATTATTCTTAAAAGACTTTTGTCTTTTCCATTTGTCTTTTACTCAAATACTGAGCAACATTCTCTTGCGGTCCATTTGTCTCAAATCCACTACTGCTCAGACGCCGCACTTGCATGTAGTGCACAGAGCTGGCCTCGTGCCATAATTTGAGCTCGGCTCATTAACGTCTTATTAAACAGCTCTTGGCACACAGCACACCAGGGTCAGCTCATTAATGTTGTAGCACAGAACTGCTGGCGCACAGCACACCAGGGTCAGGGCTGCCGGCTGACCTTTTGTTACAGTAGTAGGGGAGAAATGATCGGAGCAACTTTCCTACCTTTTTCACAGCTGTGGCTACCGTTCATTGGCATCTCCACTGGGCCAACAGAGAGCATTTGCATCATAAAATGGCTTGTTAAATCTGGATTCTACTACATTTTAAACACTTCAGGAGCAAAATTCAACTCTGCCTGTTAGTGCTAAACATATGCATGAGTATTGGCTGCTCGCAGTACCTATTTCCCTGTGTTCAGTGCCAGTGACATAAATGAATCTGATGTGCCGAGCTAAACTCATGCACATTTAGTGCTAACAACCAAAGATAAACTTCTCCTTGGTTGCCAACAACACAAGTTCTTGCACACTGCATGCAGACAAGGTCACATAATCACCGGGCGGTGGGATTTGGGCAACGTCATTCTGAGCTTGTTACTTCAACTTTCAACTGGTAAGCCCTCCACCTGGCACTGATGTGCACTACAGATCATCTGAATTTTGTTCTCAGGAGTTATCAGATCAAGAATGATCCCATGAATGAAAGGCTTAACCTTTGAGGAGTGTTTAATGTCTCTGGGTCTATACTCAGTGATGTTCAGAAGGATGAGGGGATGGATCTCCAGATACTGAAAGGCCTAGATAAACTGAACATGAAGAAGATGTTTCCAATATAAGGAAAGTCTAGAATCCATGAGCACCACTGCAAAATAAAGGGTTTAAAACTGAGTTGAGAAGGAATTTCTTCAGTTGGGGATGGTGAAGCTGTAGAATTTGTTGCCACAGAGGGCTACAGAGACCAAGTCATTAGGTGTATTTAAGGCAGAGATGGACAGGTTCTTGATTAGTAAGGGCATCAAAGGTTACAGGGAGAATGAGGTTGGAAAGAAAAACAGCCCTGATTGAATGCTGGAGCAAATTGATGGGTCAAATGACCTGGTAATTCTTTTCCTATGTCTTATGATCAAAATCATTTTGTAAGTCTAGTGTAGGTGGGGCTTCTATTAAAAAATCATGGGCTTCATTTCCCCCCATTCCTTGTTTAAATGGAGTAAACTGACCAACTCCAGTTATACCTAAAAACCTGGAGGATCTGTGAAATATGAGTCCTGTTTATACTTAGATAAACAACTTACATCTGAAACAAGGCAAGTTACTTGAATCCTGACCTGCCCTGTGGAAGCCAAAAGCAGTCGAGGGGAGTCAGACCCCTAAGCAGACACTTAGGTTAAAATTTTCAGCATTTTTCCTAGATCCTTGTCTGGACACTGTAAACTGAGCACTTTTGTAAGGTCAAACTTTTGACTAGAGAAAGTTTGAGAAAAGAAATTTGCATCACTTTGATTTTGTGGCGTCGTTTCTTAAATAACTACAACAGAAAAAAGTTGTGAGGTTTTATTTTTAGGACAATAGGGCAAACCCCTCTTTGCTGAGGTTACAAGGATCAGCAATCAAACTTACCAGCAAGAATTCAATATATTAATAAGCAGAAGGCACAGTCATACCAAATGCATAATAAAAACCAGAAGTAGAAGGTACACAAACTCCCTCTTGCAGCATTTCAGTATTGATATATAACACAGTAAATTTGCTGTTTACACTATCTTATCTTTAACTATATGCAACACAGAATGCCACCAAAGTAACAGTTTTACCTAAAATATCCCAGAAATAATGAAACTTTTAATTTGCCTGCACAAGAACAAATCACATGTCCAAGTGATCAACTTTTGGCAAAACAGAAGCATTTTGGTAAACAAAGTAGAGGAGAAAAAGGCAACTAAATTAACTGCCATGGTATAACAAAAGATATAGTGAAATAACAACTTTACAATAATGCAAACAGGAGGTACAGGTAACAGTAAATCATGAGCAATAGCAGGGTCGCTATTCTGAAATATAAAGCTTATTTTTAAAACATAAACCACGTGTGTATGCATTTCTGTGTGCAACATTTTAACTTTACTAGTACTAAAGTTGAACTGGCAGCATTCAATGGGTTGAAAGAAACTGATTATTTATATTGAGCAGGTGTTGCCCTGTGTGAGCTGTAGACTTTTTGCTGAGGATATTAAACTCTAGCCCCATTTAACTATTTAAACAGACTGAAATGATCCCATAGCACTATTTGCAGAGAGGTAGGTGCCACTATGCTTGATTGTTACTGTCAGAGAAGAGATTTCCTGTGACTTCTTGAATTTCTGTTTGTGGGACCCTGCACATAAATTAGCTGTTGTGTTGGAACACTTTGAAGAGAAACTTATTCATTGTAAATAATTTTCTGACCATTTGAGAAGAAGGACATTCTTCTATTTTTTTCTGTATCTTGGTACCCTCTGTTCTGACAGCACGTTCATTGAACAGGTTCAGAAAGGTGACCCACCACCACCTTTGTGTCCAACCATGATGAAAATTCCCACGTTCCAAGCAAGATTTTTAATGTATTTTCCTTCTATTGCACTTGTATACAATAGTACACATAAAATCTGCACTAGGTATTCATTCAAACTTTGCCAGTTGGAATTTCTACTTTGCTCTTCAGATGCAGTCATTTCAAACACAATAGGACCATTTACAGTGTGATTAAAAATAAAGCAATAAGCAAAAGGATTACAGCATAAATAGACAGGAAATCACCACACATCATTACTTAAAGATGATCTACTTTATCAACACCCTGCAATTTATTTAAGATTAATTTACTTGTCTTTAGAATATTTTTAGGGAGGCTTCTCTTTCACCTGTGGGAGCTCCAACCACATCTCGATTGACCTCGACTGCCTTGACCTGCACAAAACCATATTTTGACAAGAAATTAAATTATGGCTTTCACAAAGCATTTCTCCTGAAATCCTACTGGTTTAAACTTGAACCATTGTTATTAGTTTCAGACCCATCTTAGATTTATTCCAGTGCTTCCCGGGGCATCTTAGCAGGTGGGTGTATGTTAAAGATACATCTTAACTAAACCTGTGAATTTTATGTTGAGGTGCGGCCTGCCCTAGAAGCGGAGCAGAATGGGACTCGAGTGGAACCTGGCACCTACTCAGAACTTGGAAACAATTTTGCATGTTACCTGCAACACCCTGTGTACAAAATCTGTTTTGCACAGATGCTACTGCTGATATGGGAATGCACAACAATAATTTGTACTTACTACAGCATTCTTAAGCAAGTGAAATGCCCTCAGGCATTTCATATTGACTATCAAAAGCATCTTGGCATTGAGCCACCAAAGGAGAACTTAAACACTTTATCAAACCTATGGAAACACAAGGAAGTCTGCAGATGCTGGAAATTCAAGCAATACACACAAAATGCTGGTGGAACGCAGCAGGTCAGGCAGCATCTATTGGAAGAAGCACTGTTGACGTTTCAGGCCAAGACCCTTTGTCAGGACTAACTGAAAGAAAAGGTAGCAAGAGATTTGAAAGCAGGAGGGGGAGGGGGAAATCCTAAATGATAGGAGAAGACAGGAGGGGGTGGGGTGAAGCTAAGAGCTGGAAAGGTGATTGGTAAAAGGGATACAGAGCTGGAGAAGGGAAAGGATCGTGGAACAGGAGGCCTAGGGAGAAAGAAAGGGGGAGGGAAGCACCAGAGGGAGAAGGAGAACAAGCAAAGAGTGATGGGCAGAGAGAGAGAGAGAAAAAAGGGGGGAAATAAATAAATCAGGGATGGGGTAAGAAGGGGAGGAGGGGCATAAACATAAGTTAGAGAAATCAATGTTCATGCCATCAGGTTGGAAGCTACCCAGACGGACTCCTCTGCTGTCAAGATGAAGCCACACTCAGGTTGAGGAACAACACCTTATATTCTGTCTGGGTAGCCTCCAACCTGATGGCATGAACATTGATTTCTCTATCTTACATTAATGCCCCCCCCCACCCCCGCCCTCCTCCAGCTCTGTACTCTATTGCCAATCACCTTTCCTATAGATGCTGCCTGGCCTGCTGCATTCCACCAGCATTTTCTGTGTGTTGATCAAACCTGTGGATTCTGTTTCTCAGAAAAAAAATGGTGAGGTAGACGGGAAGAGAAATTGAGGGAAGGAATTTCAGGGCTTAGCATCCAGTTAAGGTACGACATACACGGATGCAGTTATAGAAATCATGAAGGGTTGGAAGAGGATCCAGGCAAGTTCAGGGAAAGAGATGCCTTTACTCTAACTTCTTTTTCTCTTGTTAACAATCTTAAATCCACTTCATTCTAATTTGTTTTTTATCATGTAGGGAATTATCTATTTGATATACAGTATAAGAAATGTATTTCAAAGGTGGACTTGTCTTCATGTCTTCAATTCATGGACTTATCTTAACGGAGATCTTCTTAATAAAGTGTTGGAAAGAAAATCTGCAATAGGCAAGGCCCCATGTGTTGCCACCATGTCAAAGCCACCTTGAAATCCTGGTGCCATTAATGTGAAGCATGTTGGTACCCTCATTTCAGTTGTAAAATAATAACTTGGATGTTTCAAGCTCACATGCCATCATATTATTTAATATATCATTTAATAAACCCAATACAACTTGTGGCTTAGTGCCAGAAAGACATTTAGTTAAGATTGTAAAACTCACAAAGGGAGACCACCATATCTGACCTAGACATGACTTCAGCTCCAAACAATATAGTTGTTGCCTAATTTAATCTCTCAGTCATGTTCCAGAAAATAGACATTCTCATGTTTTTCCCCTAAGAAACACAGAATGGTCAATTATTGTATTTAGAGAATGGAACTGAATGAATAAAGAGTAGAACCTAAATAATCACTCATTCTTGAGCTGAATAGCCAAACCTGGCCACTGAAAATAAGGCCATTTTTACCCAAGATAGCTTTGAAACTTTCTGATTCAATCAAGATGCACTAGTTTACCAACAAATTTAAATTCTGCCCAACATCAAAACAAAAATCTTGATTTTTGTTCCAAGTGCTGAGTTTTGCATGTTGAGAATTTTAGGCATGAGAAGACTTTGGAACCACTTTAAGCAAAGAACAAAATAGAACGATGACTGCTGACGTAACTGAAGCTGAACTAAAAACTAAACTAAAAAAACTGAACTAAAAAGTCACCAGGATCAGATGGATATACGGCAGAGTGGTATAAAGAATTTAGAAATGAGTTAATTCCTGTCTTACTCCCCACACTGAACTGGACTCTTAAGAAAGGAGCAATTGCCACCCAGCTGGAAGGAGGCGATAATCTCAGCTATACCGAAAGAAGGCAAGGATAAAATGGAATGTGGGTCATTTAGACCAATATCTGTTCTTAATGTGGATTATAGAATATTTACCTCCATCATGGCCAAATGATTAGAAGATTTTCTACCCAGACTGATACATAATGATCATACAGGTTTTATACAACAACGCCAAACACAAGACGATATACGAAGGACACGTCACATTATGAATCATATAAAAAAAATGAAATTGAAGCAATAGTGATAAGCGCGGACACTGAAAAGGCATTTGATTCGGTTAATTGGAATTTTCTTTACAGAGTTTTACATAGATTTGGTCTACATGACACAATTATTAAAACTATACAGGCACTATATGACAATCCTACTGCTAGGATTAAAATCAATGGATATTTATCTAATAGTTTTCCCTAGAAAGGGGCACAAGATAGGGTTGTGCATGGTCACCGCTACGCTTCGCATTATAGCTGGAACCATCAGCTCAATACATCCGACAAAATGAAGATATCAGGGGAATTACTATTAAAGGGATAGAGCATAAATTGGCCTGTTACGCGGATGACATTCTGATCTATCTAGGGCAACCCAAAATACTCTTTACCTAAATTGATGCAATCCTTTGAACAATATGGCCAATTATCAAGATACAAGATCAAAATAGATAAAACCCAACTACTTTCATATAACTATAGCCCAGCAAGAGAAATTGAAAGTAGATATCCTTGGGCATGGCAAACAGAATCTGTCAAATATTTGGGCATCATTATGCCAAAATATTTGGCAAAATTATCAGAATGCAATTATCAGTCTATATGTAAAAAAATTAAGGAAAATATAACAAGATGGAACCTAACTCCTTTTTTTGGTCTCAGTTCAAGGATTGAATCTATTAAAATGAATATACTGCCCAGACTACTATATCTCTTTCAGACCTTACCAACAGAGATGAACCAAAATCAATTTAATGAATGGAACAAGATGCTATCAAGATATACATGGCAAGGTAAAAGGCCTAGAGTTCATCTCAAAACTTTGCAATTAGCCAAGGAAAAGGGGGGATGGGGCCTACCTTCTCTTAGAGATTATTATTTTGCAGCACAGTTGAGAGCTGTGATATGCTGGTGTAACCCATCATATGACGCTCAATGGAAAAACAGTGAGGAGAGGATACTTTCCATTCCCATACAGGCAATTTTGGCTGATAATAACCTACAAAGTTACATAAATACTATTGATCACCCATGGGTGAAATGGACTCTTAAAATATGGAAAACTATTATAAAAGAATATAAACTAGAGAGAGACATTGCAATTCTTAAATGGTGTGCATATGACTCAGATTTTACGCCGAATAAACTGGATGCTAGATTTAAGGACTGGACAGCTAAAGGAATAACAGCTATTTGCAATATAATGAAAGAAGGAACACTGTTCAGTTTTAAAATGCTCAAAGAGAAACAGTTGTTAGAAAAACACTTTTATCGGTATTTACAGATGCGACAGTATGTTAATAGGACGGTTAAAAATGTAACCAAGGCAAGTACATGTCTGATAGAGCTATTTAGAAAAGCATATAATTCAGACAATGGTAGTAGAATCATTTCAAGCGTGTATAAGGGTTTGTCAAATCTTAAAACACATTTGACTTCATACATTAAAACAAAATGGGAGAAGGAAGGAGGGATGATTATATCTGAGGAAGAATGGATAATAATATGGAGGTATCAATGGAAGTGTACCAGTTCACAGAAATGGAGGGAGTTCAGGTGGAAAAACTTAATAAGATATTTTATTACACCCTCTCAGAAATCTCATTATGATAGTAACATCCCCGTTTGTTGGAGAAGCTGTGGAAATCAAAATGCAAACCATTATCATATTTCCTGGGAATGCCCCATTATCAAAGACTATTGGAGTGGGATACATAATGTCCTACAAGACATCTTTAAATGTGAAATACCCTTAGAGAGTAAGACCATTATATTTTGGGTATATACCTCACGAATGGTTGAAAAGAGATAAATATTTAATGAATATACTGCTGGTGGGCTGGTAAAAATGCTCTTACTAGGAAATGGTTATCACAGGAGAGCCCAACTTTAAATACATGGATGGAAATTACAATGGACATTTATAAAATGGAGAAGTTAACAGCATCTGTTAATCATAAGTTGGAATAATTTGATTCATACTGGGAAAAATGGTTTAACTACATAACACCTCATGGGCCTGATTTTATTCTCACAAGTCAATGAATATGTTGTAAAAAAAAATCACTCCTTACTTTGTATATAGTTTTCTTATTTTGATTATTCTTTCTCTCTTCTCCTTTCTGTAAGTGTATACCTCAGATAATTATTACGTGGAGATTTGTGACAAATATGATATATATGTAGTGTTTCTGAAATACATCTTATGGAAATGTTTGTTTGATGATAAACTTCAATAAAAAAATAAATTTAAAAAAAAAAAGAGAATACTTTGGAAGAAGCTGCTCGGACCTTTCCTGTTATAGGCACTGATTACGAAATTATTTGAAACATAGAAAATGTACAGCACAATACAGGCCCTTTGGCCCACAATGTTGTGCCGAACATGTACTTACTTTAGAAATTACCTACGATTACCCATAGCCCTCTATTTTCCTAAGCTGCATGTATCTATCCAGGAGTCTCATAAAAGATGCTATCATATCCTAGGGTCATCCATCAATTGCCTAAGAAAACATTCCATCTTCGTCTTCTCTGAGGACCAAGGAATGGGCAATAATTGTCAACTACTTCCAGAGAAATGAAACAGGAATGAACGAATAGAATAAAAATGAAAGTGGGGGAGAATGCTGAGGTTAGTATTGTTAGGGCATTTAAGGGTACATAACAAATACTAATTTCATCAGCAACAAATCTTCAGACATGAACACAGATTGTGGATTGAATTTAAAATGCAGGCCCTGAACAATTGCTTTCCTGGAGCTGTAGACTGCAGTTGATTGCAAACCAAACAATGCTGATTAACATTCATTTTTGGAGTCTGGAGTGTGGGTGCAAAAAAGAAAGTGTGCGAAAACTATATGTAATTTAAAGGAAGCATTGTAGATACATTGTAACTATAGAATTGTCCTGCTGTTAACTTTGATCTTTAGCATATAAAAATGTCATGTAACATTGGGCAGGAGGCCTCTTCCTCTGAAAGGGTCTCAATATGATGCCTACCATTTGTTTTTGTTGAATAAAACACTTCTATATCCATTCGTTTCAGCATCTCTCCGGTGACTTTGTTCACGTTACAAGTATCAAAGGCTAATTCCAAGAGATTCAAAAATGACAAAAATATGCAATTGCTTCCTACTATAGAGGCCTCCCACGTACAAGACTACATGTTTTCAATGACTGCATAGTGGCATCTGCTAAGCAGGTATAAAGTGTCCCTGAACAAGTATTATTCTGAGCTTTGAAGCTGGCATTTCTGTCGTTATTGGTGGTGACCACCAGAAGGGCACAAATATGGTAGATATCTGAAGAGTAAAAGTAGGCCTGCAGTCTGCAGATGAGACAACCACACTTGCAGAAATAATACCCATCATTGGCATGATTTCAGCATGCCAAGTTGCTGAGGAACTTCCCTGGGCTGGGGTGGGAAGTGAGCTGAAGGACAGGCCATCTCTCAGTTACAGTTGCCCATGATATTATTACATTCCAAAGTCCAACATATTTAGTACATACGTTCATTCCTATGAATGGCAGAATTTTCTCTCTCTCACACACACACTTCCTCCTCTTAGTACTTGTTCTTTCTTATCAGCCGCAAGTGTTTTTGATGCCATTCATTCCAATTCTATGGAGGTATGGTTAACATATCAAGTGATCTTTATGTATTTCCTGACTTATCACTCAGGTCATGCCTTGTTCTCATTGTTACCGTCAGGAAGGAGGTACAGAAGCCTGAAGGCACACACTCAGTGATTCCAGAACAGCTTTTTCCCCTCTGCAGTCTGATTTCTAAATGGACATTGAACCCATGAACACTACCTCACTAATTTTTAATTTCTATTTTTACACTACTTATTTAATTTTACTACTTAATATATATTATTACTGTAATTCACATTTTTTTCCTATTATTATGCATTACATTATATTGCTGCCACAAAGACAAAAAATTTCACAACATATGCCAGTGATATTAAACCTGGTTCTGATTATGTACAAAATGGACTAATGAACGTCTGTCAAAGCGGAACCCATTCATTACCCGGGGCAACCTATATCCCTTGCAGGTTCAATTGGTGTTTCCAATAATACAACATAAATCAACTTTTCTTATTCTATTTGGTGCACAAGCTTAGCCAATGATTACACTGAAATATTAAGTAGTCCCTGCGTTGCCTGCAGCAATACTAGATACCAAGGATGAATAAACATTGTGTCTCTAGGTCACTGTGGCTCAAATGAACAGAATTAAATTTAATTATGTTACCTATAATTAGAATAAAATGGAATAAATTTCTGAAAATACTAGCCTAAAATCAATGGAATAAATATTGTCATAAATTGATAAGAAGTATATACAACAAAATCTTTACTTCTAAACCAGTTCATTTTCATCAGGACAATAATAACATAGTATTTGCCACAATGACATTTCCTAGCCAAGCAATCCAAAGGATGACAGAAGGGAGACAGTATTTACTCTTGCCAAAAGAACAAATATGAATGCCTGCTTTAAACAGGCCTGCTTTAAGTATCTATGAATATTGAGTTCAGGAGGCTCAGGTTCCACACCAGCAGGTTCAGCAGCAGGTTTTACCCTTCAACCATCAGGCTTCTATGCCAACGTGGATAACGTCACTCACCTGAACACTGAACTGATTCCACAAACTATGGACTTACTTTCAAGGACTCTACAACTCATGTTCTATAATTAATAAAAAATAAGCAAATAAATTATATTTGCTTAAGCAAATAAATTATTTTTTTGTCTTTGCACAGTCTGTCTTTTGCACATTCGTTGCTCGTCAGTCTTTGGGTGCAGTTTTTCATTGATTCTATTGTATTTCTGTGTTCCGTGAATGCCTGCAGGAAAATGAACCTCAGAGCAGTATGTAATGACATATATGTAGTTTGATAATACATTTACTTCGAACTTTGCAGAGCCTCTAAGTGGTGGCCAACAAAATATGCAGGTAGACATTTTGCAGTAAAATACAGCAGGAGGCTACTTAGACTGTTACTTATCTGCCTTGCTATCAGAGAACATCTGTCACATTGAGAGAAAGCTGCAATGGCACAGAAAAATATTTGCAATTTTTATTGTGCAAACTCCTTTAGGATGCCGTTGCCGTGTTACTGCCAAAGTTTGCCATTAAAACTGGTATGAACTGGCAAAACAGCTGATTCCATTCTGAAACTAAAATCTAATAACATTAAGATTTCTGCTAATAAAATAATGAAACAAGTAGGGCAGAAAGACTAAAAGATGTATTGGGTCCCTAGGCAGGATCATTAATGGATTACATATGGCTAATCATTTGATTAACCCAAGAGATATACAGTGGTCTACAGTAAGAGAGGGATAAACTCTTAACAGTCCAATCATACAAGACTTTGTTAAAATTATTTTTTAACAGTTGGTCTTTCATTAGACAGCTTTAAAGACAATTAAAAGAAAGGCATTTTAAAAACATGTGCTAACCAGTATGTTATCAGTGAATATCAAACACATAGTTATGAAATTCTGCAGCACGTCACAATACTGAAAGACCTGGTGCTGCAATCTTGGCTTAGTATTTGAATATCCATATGTAACTGAGAGAACAGCTGCTTTCAGTTCTGCACCTGTGAACGGGAAATGTATGACACAAGCCTGATGGGTTCTGTAGAGAGCAACCCTTTCTATTGAAATTTATTCTTGGGTTTTCTGGAGTATCACTCACTAAGTTGCATATATATGATCTTCTGAACTGTCCTTTAAGAGTTAC
Source organism: Hemitrygon akajei (assembly GCF_048418815.1). Lineage (NCBI taxonomy): Eukaryota > Metazoa > Chordata > Chondrichthyes > Myliobatiformes > Dasyatidae > Hemitrygon > Hemitrygon akajei. Next base: position 154,882,309 of record NC_133131.1, read on the forward strand.
ACAGATGCATAAAGTTACAGAAGAAACATTTTTGTGATGTACTCCCAAACTATTCATTAATTCAATCTGATCTTGGATTTATGTATATAGGTTACATGCGTATCCTTTTCCCAAAAGTTTTCCCTGTGATACTCTCATGAAGGCAGAGATAAGCACTGTCCCTCCTCATATCTTAATCCCTCTTAGACAAGTGTATCCCTTATAGGGTTTAAAGATCCTGGTGTTAAAAGATGGTTGAACATGAAAAAAAGAACAAACGCATTTGTATAGCACCTTCCATAACTTAGGATGTCCCTAAGAACTTCAGATGCACTGAATAGTTTTTAAGTGTGGTTATTGTTACATTGTAGAAAATGTGGTGGAAGATGGCATGGTCTCATGATCTGCATGCAATCATTTACTTTAATGACATACTGTACATATACCATCTGAGGTACCGTGGACATCTCAAGACTGCAAAATTATGCTGAGGTCTTCTGTGTAAATTGGGAGGCAGACAAACAGCACATCAAAAAAATGGCACTTCTGACAGAACAGCACACCCTCAGCTCTACCTCCGAACTGTGCTAAAATTCATGCTGTAGGATTTGAACCCACATCATGGTGAATGAGGAACAAAAGAGAGGATGGAGCCAACATATAAATGTGAGAAATTAATCTGTTTACATCTGATTTCCTCTCACCACCGTCTCAATCCCAGTGAACAAACAGCTGCCAACAATTAAAAGCCTGACTGACTTTTCTATATAAACGTGCTTGGACGGTTTGAATGTCTTAGTATTCAGCAACTAGAATTTGCTCAGGGAATGGAGGATTGATCTGTGCTAAGAACTTACTTAACCTAATTCCATATTGTCAGTTACAAGAAGTGTCTTTCCACATAGCACCAATATGGAAAAAATATATTTTTCTAAATCTGCTTATTGAACTACTACGTTCTCTTCTACCCTTAATACCACATCATGTCATCTCATCAATGGAACAACTTGGAATAATGCCTATATATGTAATGGAGGGAAGAACAAGGAACTGTCCATTTGCCCATATGGTTTTCTGAGTTACCTCCAGATCCCATCATGTTTAAACTTGTCCAAATCCCTGGTGCACAAGCAATACCAAATCTCTGTCCAATCCATAACCCGCCCTTAAAAACAGGGCCTAGATGTTAAAATAGTGTTCAAATCTCTCCAGAACATTTCTGCTCTTTATCCTTGGAACCGCCATCAACCTCACCCTTTCACCCACTGCACAGCCCCTGCCCTTCTCACCTCTATAACAAATTCTCACTCTGTGGAAGCCCTTTGCCAATCCATGCCATCATCCTGCTAATAACCAATATAATCCGATATGTCTGTCCATAGCCTCCTGTACCGTCAAGATGAGGCCACACACAGGTTGATGGAGCAATACCTTATCTCCCGCCTAGGTAGCCTCCTACCTGCCGGCATGAACATTCAACTCACAGACCTCAGTTGATACCCCTGCCCCCCCCTTTACCCCATCCCTATCTATAATTTTAGTCTGGATCTCTTTCTCTCTCTTTTCCCCCCTCACTATAATCTCCCCCCAGCCCTACCTTTCTTTCTCTTTTATTTCCCATAATTCTCCACCTTCTCCCAGTCCATTTCCCTTCAGCCTATCACTTCCCAGCTCTCTACTTTATCCCTCCCCCCACTTCTTATCCCCCCCTCGACCATCCCATGTTACTTCACTCCTGATGAAGGGTTTCAGCCCGAAATGTCGTCACTACCTCCTCCCATAGATGCTGTCTGGCCTGCTGAGTTCTGCCAGCATTTTGTGTTTTTATATAATTCGTGTTTCCTTTGTTTAACCACACATCGTTACTTGACTAACACACACAAAGTACTGGAGGAACTCAGCAGGTCAGGCAGCGCCAACAGAGGGGAATAAACAGTCATTATTTCGGGCCTAGACCCTTCATCAGGACTTTACCTGACTTCCTGCAATGCTTCAAGTGCTCTCCACGAATGGGAGTGCTGTGTAAGTGAAAATTATTTTTTTCTCCAAGGAGAAAAAGGAATATCATTAGATAAAAAACTACTGTAAAGTGGCTTCCTTGAAACTTTACCAAGACACATGATTATAAGATTAGAATGGAAATTCTATGACCTGGAGTTACCAGGTGGAGGTACCAGATCACAGAAACATTCCATTATTTTTAGACAGCATGACAAAACCCCTAACAAAAACAGAAAAAAAACCACTCATGCTCTGTGTTACAGTAAAGTTATATTAATTAAAAGGAAAGTAACTATTCTGGTGGATATCAGATATCACCCACTGCACCTTAGAACTAATGCTTCACTTTTGTTTGCCGCTTTTTCTTCAGCTCTTCCTTGTGTCGTTGCTTCCTTCTCTTCCCTCCTTCTCTTTGGCCTGCGAAACACAACATCATTTCATTAACCTGCCTGTCAAAGACTTTAAAATTATATTACGCGGTAGTGCAGTTTAGCAGAAAAAGGGTGGCAGACATTCAGGAGTCTCTTCTGCAACTGAGTCACTTGTTAATTTTAAATCAGAGGCCGGTTGTCTTATGGTAAGTATTATGGGAAACGGAGTTAGGTCACTGATCACCTAAGGTATGACTGAATGAATGGCCTTACTCACGTAATTACAACTACTACTACACTATGCAACTTGGCCAAGTTGTAAGTGACCAACAGAAACAATTAGTTATATAAAGTATAAAACATAGGGCATTTGGTTCCTTGTTCTTAACCTAAAACCTGAATATATTTTATTTGTGTAACCATTAACAGCCGCTTAACCCAAGACGGGGAAAAACTCAGGCAATATCAATGGTGACAAGAACAGAATTACCAGTTCAAGTCATCTTTTCATCAGAATTCAGAAAAGCTAGAGATCTTAAAACACAATGGAGTCCAGTTAATTGGGACACATCAGGACCAGTACATTTTGAACCAATTAAGTGGCTGCCCCAATTATTCGAGGTTTCAAGGAAATAGTTAAAAAGGTATAAAAAAGACAAACAACCATTTAACTGAGTACCAAATTACAAATACAAAACAAACACGAGGAAATCTGCAGATGCTGGAAATTCAAACAACACACACAAAATGCTGGTGGAACACAGCAGGCCAGGCAGCATCTATAAATACAAAACAAATTAGAATACCACCAATACCATCACAAGACTATAAAATTGTGTAGTAGTTCATAATGGTTATTGATGGAGGAATTCAACCAGTGTTCTTCTGATGGACTGTAAAGGCAAAAATCAGATCAGACACCTAGTGCAGAAAATGAACTGCTTTCATACAATTCTTTCAATGATTGCATCCTCCAAATGTTCATTTTCATTGCAATATTCAAGATGATTGTAATAATCTTCAAATTCTTTGCAGTTCCAAACTTGCTGAAGTAATGTTGTTTCATTTTCACTCCCAGCCATTTCTGACATCTCCAAGCCTCAATGCTTGAAACCACAGTGCACAAAACAGTTCTGAATGTGTCTTGCTGCTTAATTTTCACCAACTACCAGTGATTAAAAAACATCGCTGCTTTTCGAACAGAAACACGCGCTACTGGTACTATTTTAAAACTATGGCTCTAAGCACAATGTGCTGTCTAACAGCCACACAAGTGCACACGACTGAAACTGTTCAGCAACTATCTCCTGTCCCAATTAAGCAGCATAGTGTCCCAAATAAACAAAGGGAATTCTGGCTATTTTCTCAATTAGTTTTTGTTCTGTTGTCCCAAATAAGCAGCTGCCCTGACTAACTGTTGGCCCAATTAACCGGAATCCACTGTACCTTTATACTGCAGTGAAAATAGGAAGGTTATACAGAACAAAGGGGAAGGTGCATGAGAGCAGAAACCAGGAGAAATGCAGTAACATAGGAAGTGAGGGTGCCAGCTGAACTGGCTAGCAAGTATCAAATTGTACTTCTGCGGGAAGTATAAGCAGGGTAAAACTGAATTTATCAGAGGACTTGGGGGGGGTGGTAGAGGAGGGAGGTGGTAGGAATGGGAGGGAGAGAGAAACATAGAGATAACAAACCTGAACTAGATAAAAACTGGACTGAGTTACAAAAATATAAAACCATAATAATTAAGCCATTCGGCCCAAGGAGACAGTTCCGTCATTTGATCACGACTGATTTATTTTGCCTCCCAATCCCATTTTCCTGCCTTCCCCCATATGATTTACACAGATTCACCACCCTCTCGCTAAAGAAATTGTATTTTGAGGCTGTGCCCACTGATCCTAGACTATCCCACTATAGAAAACTTCCTTTCCGCATCAATTTTACAGTGCATCTTTAGAGTTGAACAACCTGAAGCCAGCCTCTACAGTTGTAGAGAGATGGGTTTACAGCTCAAAGGCTGGGTCTGCCTAATTGTAGTGCAATATCCAGAAGTAAGGTTGATATTGTTCTAAAGTACACAGTTTAATTAGCCATGTGAATAGGCATTCAAGGGTAAATTCAAACACACATGTGCATGCACTCTTCTCCAAAGGACCCACTGATGTTTTGTTTTCCTTAGCTAAAGAAAACATCTGGCCTTCTCTTATTTCACAGATTCACTGGTCCTGTGGGACAAAGATAAAGTTTAGAATCACAGATTGTATTGATTTGAAATTCCCACTGAAGCAGGAAGCTAATTTGAAAACTGCAAAGAAAATTGTAAATTTTGAAGTAATCCTCAATCATGATATAAAAATTACCTTTTAATCAGCTTTTTACCTCAATTCTCAGAGCACAGCAAACCTACTTACCAACAGATCTTCCAAAGAGTATCACTTCACATCTTTCCTGATTCAACTCCATCTGCCACTAGTCTGCTCAGATTTGCATCCTGTCTATATCCCACTGTAACCTGCAACAACTTCTACTATCCACAACATCTCCAACTTTTGTGTCATCTCCTTTAGACTTCCTTATTATAAAAAAAATCACAAAGAATAGGGATTTCTGCAGAACACCACTAGTCACTGACTTCCAGATAGAATACGCTCCACAGGGTCAGCATATCCATCCAACTTCCTTATAGTCAGCATTATGATGACTTTGAATGGAAACAAGAATCAGGAAAACTACAACAGTTCCAGAAAACAGTAAGCACAATTAAATAGAACCTTAGGAGAGATTGGCCGCTGGTGTTCTGCACACCAAAGGCTCGGCCTAAGAGTCCGGCTCAGATTCGGAAGCCTAGGATCTCGGGGCTCTGGAGACGGGCAGATCGAGGGTCGGTGTCATGACAGGAGACCAGTATGTCGAGTTATCTATAGCTGTGTGCCTGGAGACATGAGATCTTTGCGATCTTCAGGCACAGAGTTCGAAAAAAGCGATGTAACGGACTTTTAACATCGTAAACCAGCGAGTTGCTTGTTATGTCTCCCCGCTTGCTGGGAAAATGGAGACACCTCTTCCTCTTTTATTAGGGAGAGAGAGCCTGTGGTATGTCAAATACCAGGTGAAACACAAAGTCTTTGGGGTAACTGCAAGTCTGTGTCTTTGCAATTGCTTTGCTCACACTTGAGTGCTCAGTGGCGGGTGCCAATGCTTCTTTTTGCCGGTGGTGAGAGGAGGGATTGTTGCTCACTGCCACTAATGCATGGAAGGGAGGGGAGCTGGGGGGAGCTTTGGGGTTCTAACATTTAACTGTCATTCATTCTCTGGGGCACTCCTCTGTTTTTGTGGATGGTTGTGAAGAAAAAGCATTTCAGGATGCATACTGTATACATTTCTCTGACATTAAATTGTACCTTTGAACCTTTGATATAATTTTTCAGAAATGTGATCATAAATCAAAAAATAATTGCAGAACATAGCACAAAAGACCATTTTCTTTGAACATCAATGCTAAGTTTTACATTTCAAAGGCACTTCAGAATCTATGCAACAGATTTCTCCAAGGCCTACACCAGCACTTATCACACCATATTTACATATTTAAAGGGAACAGTCCCTTTACTCAGAGTTCAAAAATAGTCATCTTTTGAGCTTAAATTAGTACTATTACGAGAACTGATGGTCCTGTTTGATAATGAGTGCTCTGAGCTTACCAGAAAGAGCAAGGTCAGAACTAAGCTGGCAAAGAAGATGGATAATGAACAACTGTGGTTGAGTTCATCTTGAACACTGCTTTTCCATTTTGGATAGAGCCCAAAGCTCTTCTCTCTCATCTCTTATCTTGTGTCCTACCTGCTATGTTGGAACTGTCCACTTCACTGGTGACCACTGTTGCTGAGCCGACATCATCATCATCTACAATATGATACTGGTACGGGTAGGACATGGAATGCTGGCGTGAAGAGTTGGTGTGAGACAAATGACTTGGTAAGGCCTGCTGTCCACGCTTTCTGAGCTCCAATGCTAAGGCATGTTCATCTTCAACTCCTAAAAGAGAATGCACAGTACAAATTCATCAATGCAATTCCATCAATGTAGAATTCTCAAGCACTTTCTAAAACAAAAAGTCACATTGCATTTCTTATTTGACTTTACACCTGAGTCAAAATGTTAAAGTACGCATTTGATTCAAAGATGACTATAAAATCGAGGTTGATAGTTCAGTGCAATACCGTGGCAGGAGCAAAGTTTCAGATGAGAAATTAAATTTAAATGGCTTTCTCATGTGGACCCAAAAGGTCCTGTGGCATTATTCCAGGAAGAGAAATTCTTGCAGGATCCTGCCAATATTTATTCCACAACCAACATCACAAATAATGAAATATTTTGGATATTATCTCATTGGATTTTGTAGCATCTTGCTATATACAAACTGAATGTTGTATTTTCCACAGTACAACAAAGTTCATGGATTATCTTTGACTGTAAAGTTTATTTGAAATACCCTGGTATCACTAAAGGAGGTACATACTGTAATGTCTTCTTGATATCAGTGCTGCATTTGTTTTATATAATTTCTAGCCTGGTCAGCACAGTGCATTCAATCTTCCATCAATTGCTTATTTTATAATTCAGTTTAAAGAGGAGACAGACACTGTACTAATTCCACTTGGTATTTCCAAAATGAGTGCAATATACTGCACACATTAACCAAAGTTCAAAGTAAGTTTATGTATGTCACAATATACTACTCTGAGATTCATTTTCTTACAGGCATTCACAATAGAACCCAGAAGAACGAGGGAGAAGCATAAGTCCCATATATCAGTATCGCAATGGAATAAAATTACAAAGGCAAGAGAGGGGAGCTTGCCCAGCTGGATTGGAGGAGGATACTGGCAGAGATGATGGCAGAGCTGAAGTGGCTGATGCCTCTGGAAATAGTTCACAAGGTGCAGGATAGATATGTCCCACAGAGGAAAAAGTTCTCAAATGGCAGGGGTCAGAAATCGTGGCTGTCAAGGGAAGTTAAGGACTGCATAAAAGTTAAGGAAAGAGCACATAAGGTAGCAAAAAGTGAGTGAGAAGTTGAATGATTGGGAAGTTTTCAAAATCCAACAAAAGACAACTAAAAAGGCTACATGAAGGGAAAAGATGAAACATGAGGACAAACTAGCCAGTAATATAAAGGAGGGTACTAAAAGTCTTTCAGTTACATAAAGAACAAAAGGGAGGTGTGAATTTATATTGGACCATTGGGAAATGATGCTAGTGAAGCATTAATGGGGGCAAAGAAATGGCAGATGAACTTAATGGGTACTTTGCATCAGTCTTCACTGTGAAAGACACTAGCAGTGTGTCAAAGATCTATGAGTGCCATTACTACTACAAAGGAAGAAGCGCTAGGCAAACTGAAAGGTCTTAAGGTGGTTAAATCACCTGGGCCAGATGGACTACATCCCAGAGTCCTGAGAGAGGTTGCTGAAGAGATGACGGATGCATTGGTCATGATCTTTCAAGAATCACTTGATTCTGGCATGGTCCCAGAGGCCTGGAAGAGTCACTCCACTCTTTAAGAAGGGAGGAAGGCAAAAGAAAGGAAATTACAGGGCAGTTAGCCTAACCTCAATAGTTGGGAAAGTGTTGGACACTATTATTAAAGATGAGGTACTTGGAGACTAATGATAAAATAAATCAAAGCATCATGGTTTCTGTAAAGGGAAATCTTGCCCGACAAATCTGTTGGAGTTCTTCAAGGAAGTAACAAGCAAGGTGGTCAAAGGAAAGGCACTGGATTTACTTGGATTTTCAGAAGACATTTGATAAGGTGCCACAGATGAGGCTGCTTAACAAGATAAAATCCTATGGTGTTACAGGAAATATACTGGCATGGACAGAGGAATGGCTGACAGGAAGGAGGCAGCGAGTGGGAATAAAGGGGGCCTTTTCTGGTTGGCTGCCAGTGACTAATGGCGTTCCTCAGGGGTCAGTATTGGGACCGCTGCTTTTCCCATTGTTTGTCAATGATTTAGATAATGGAATTGATGACTTTGTGGCAAAGTTTTTGGATGATACAAAGCTAGGTGTAGGGGTAGGTAGTGCTGAGGAAGTAATGCGATTGCAGCAGGACAGACAAGTTGGAAGAATGGGCAAAAATGTGGCAGATGGAACACAGTGTTGGGAAATGTATGATAATGCTTTTTGGTAAAAGGAACAATAGTGTGGACTATTATCTAAGTGGGGAGAAGGTTCAAACATCACAGGTGCAGAGGGACTTAAGAGTCCTCATGAAAGACTATCAGAAGGTTAATAACATAGGTTGACTCTGTGGTAAAGAAGGCAAATGCAATGTTGGCATTTATTTCAAGGGGAATAAAATATAAAAGCAAGGAGACCATGCTGAGGCTTTATAAGGCAATAGTCAAGCCACACTTGGGAGTACTGTCAACAGTTTTGGGCCTCATATCTCTGAAAGGATGTGTTGTCATTGGAGAGAGTCCAGAGGAGGTTCACGAGGATGATTCTGGGAATGAAAGGGTAACATATGAGAAGCATTTGGCAGCTTTGGGCCTGTATTCACTGGAATTTAGAAGGATCTCATTGAAACCTACTGAATGTTGAAAGGACTAGATAAGGTGAATGTGGAGAGGATGTTTTCTATGGTGGGGGTATCCAGAACTAGAGGACACAGCCTCAAAATTGAGGCATGACCTTTTAGAACAGAGGTAAGGAGGAATTTTTTTAGCCAGAGAGTAGTGAATCTGTGGAATGCTCTGTCACAGACTGCAGTGGAGGCCGAGTCCATGGGTATATTTATGCGGAAGCTGATAGTTTCCTGATTGGTCAGGGCGTCAAAGGATATGGCAAGAAGGCAGGTGTATGGATTGAGTGGGATCCGGAATCAGCCAAAATGGAATGGTGGAGCAGACTCGATGGGCCGAATAGCCTAATTCTGCTCCAATATCTTATGGTCTAACAACTAAACACAAAGACAAATGGCTAATGTGCAAAAGAAGACTAACTGCAAATACAGTCAGATAGACAGGCAGATAACTAAACAGTCAAATAAAGAAGTAAGATGACATGAGTTGCAGAGTGCTTGAAAGTGAGTCCACAGGTTGTGGAATCATTTCAGTTTATATCACTAATTGTCCTGATATACTTTCTGAACTTCATTTTAATTATTGCGGAACCATGAAGCATCGACATAAGCTAATGTACATTTAGCAAAATAAATAAATACACACTACTTAAGACTCTTAGTATTTTTCAGAAATCATAGATGCTACTTGATATTAATCAAACGGAAATATTAAATGAATCACAAGCACAATGGCTAAAGTCATGGATAGCAGAAAACTAAAAAATATGTTAACTTTTTGCTCCTCCCTTTTTCTCTGTATCAAATACTAGAAGGCGAGAGTAGCAAGGTTTAAAGGGGATGTGGGGCATTTTTTTGTAAAACAGAGATGTGGATGTCTCGAGCGCCCTGATGGGGATAGCAGTGGAACAGATACAAAAGTGGCATTGGAGAGGTTTTTTGTTAGGCACGAAGTTCAAAGTACATTTGTTATCAAAGTACGTATACATTATACAACCTTGAGATTCATCCCCTTGTAGGCTGCCACAAAACAAAGAAACCCAAGAGAAACCCATTAAAAAAAGACCATCAAACACCCAATGTACTGAAATCATAAAGCAAGCATAAAGTCCATAAAAGCAAGCAAATAGCTTTCAGAACTGAAGTTCACAAAAGTCCACAGACACAAAGCCACAGACCCTCAGTTCTGCGCTGAGCTGAGTAAACGTTATAGAGCAGTGAACTAAACCAGCTATCCCTCACTTCGGCCCCTGACATCCTGACCTTTTCAATCTGGCATAGCACTAATTCAGTGTCCAAACGTTGAGCTCTAGTCGCTTGGATAAGCTCTGGGGCCTGGACTCCACCACCTCAATCTGGCCTGTACCCAATCTTTCCAATTTGGCCCAGTGCTTAAATCAATCAAACCTCAGGTCTTTCCCATTGCCTCACCTCGCTGTGGTTCTGCCGCATTGAATCACCTCCAAGACCAAAGGGAGGTTACAGGCTATTGCTTGCAGTAATCATTTAACAGAGAAAGTATGATTAATAAAGCATTTAGTCATTTGCTTTGCTTCATTGGCCACCTGCAAATAGTTGCTGAGCTTCAGCAGTGTCATCTTGAACCATTAGTTTATATACAGGCAATGGAGAGTGGATCATGTGCAGGTAGAAGGGATGAGCTTGAGTTGTCACCATGCTTGGCACAGACATTGTGCGCTGTGCATTTCTATGTTTTATCTCACGCCCTGTTTCAACTAATCAGTTGTGATGCAAAGTCATTGACCTATTTCATAATGACCCAATGAGTATTTTCAGAATGCTCTGTTTTATTACATGAGATCATGCCTTGCCTTGTACAGTATGTAACCTTGAATAACATTGCCCAAGGAAAACCTATTAATAACAGTTTTGAAAATTTCAGTCTCAGGCTTAGCTTTTTTTGCTAGGAGAGAGTTCCAGAACTGGGCACAAAAATCCTCACAAAAACAGGACCAATGTTTCAGATTATATCTCTGATGATCTGAACAAAGACCTGAATGTCAGCTGTTTCTCTCTCCCCAGATAGTGCCCGGCATGCAGCGCATTCCAGTATATTTTTGTTTTCCTTTTATATAACATTTCCAACTTTGCTGATAACTCAAAACTAAGTGAGAACGTGAGTCAGAGTCGAATGGGAACAGTTGCAGGAGAAATAAATTGCACTTGGGAATAATGCAGATAGGTGGCAGAAGAAATTCAATGAAGAGAAATTAAACATGATGCACTTAGGGTTGAAACATCCAGGAATATGCAAGATGCAAGCAAAGGCACACAGAGAATGAAAAATCTGAAAAGTTTGATTGTTTTTGGGAAATTAAAATGAGAAGATAAAATAATGAAACTGGCTTATTTTGTCCAGAGCTAAATAAGGTAGCTGTACTTGAAACAAGGAAATTAAAAATTATTTCAATGAGTAAGTGTTATATTTATAAAGCACTCTAAGAGCAGGGCATAGAAACCAATGATGCTAATTGACTTAAGTGTAAATTAGGCAGCACTTTTCAAAAGGATGTATTCTTGGATCCAGATTATGATGTATCATGCTTGTGAGGTCCAAATTATGCACTTGGAGTTCTTCTTGTTTGTGCATGTGTCTGATGTAAACTAATTGATAAAACTTGATTCCTTTCAAAAATCAATAAAGTCAATGTTATTTCTACTTGTATGATTGACTCCTCCATCACCTCCAAAACCCATTCTTCTCACGGCACTAGGCAATACCTGCCCTTTAACCTCTTCCCTTCTGACCACTAATTCACTAAGGCAAACCAATTCACTTGCACCCCTGTCAAAGTAGTGTACTGTGTCCATTGCTCACAATGAGTATCCTCTACTTTGGAGAAAGCAATTATAGATTGGGTGAGCATTTAGAAGAACACCTTCATTCTGACTGCAGGATTACCCAGAGATCGCAGCTGCCTATCTCTTTAAATCTGTAACCTACTCCTCCTCCAAACTTTTTAGTCTTTGGCTGGTAATACTGTTCCAGTGAAACCCAACATTGTCTCCAACACAAGCAATGCATCTTTTGGCTTGGCAAACAACAGCCCACATGACAATAATATGTCAGCAATTTCAGATAACTTATCTTCTCAGTTAGTATCATTTATGGCCAGTTCTTTTTCAGGTTATCAACCAAAAGTTTATCCTTATCTCCTCACAGATATTTCCTAACCTGTTGACTATGTACAGCGTTTTCTATACGTTTCAGACTTTGAGTAGCTACACTGCTTGATTTCTCCTGTACATCTTTTTAACTCAGCACTTACTTTCTCTTCCTTTGATTATATCTCCACCAAGCAGTTCATCTGCACGTAACAAGGCATCACCACGTGTACGATTAAGTCTCTCTTGGTCTCTGCTCTATATTTTTCTGCTGCATCAGATCCACAGTAACAATCATTTTGTTCTCCTTGACACTTGTGTATTGAAGAATGATGATAAACAATCTTGAATCTTGAATCTATAACAGTCATTCCTTCTGCCAAAGAATTGTCCCATCTTTGAAGTCCTTAGTTACCAACAACCTATTCCTCAAAAATTTCCTTCCCAATGACTCTCTATCCTTTTTTTATACTGTTTTACTCATCTAGTCCAGAATCTCTGTGTTTGGTTTATCCTTACCCACGAAGGAGCTACATAAACATTATTTGGTACATTGTAGTGTTTCTCTAGAATGTCTGCTTCCTTTATGTACTTTGTTCGGTAGACAACTATCACTAGACGCTTGCTAGATTCTAGCAACTAGTTACAGGAAGAAAATGCACAGCAAATAAAAACTGGTTTGTTGATGGAAGATTTATGTATTCATTAATTTAGCGGTAACAGCATGGAATAGGCCCTTCTGGTCTTTTGAGCCACACTGCCTCAGCAACCCACAACACCAATTAACCTTAACCTAATCTTGGGGTAATTTACAATGACCAATTAACCTACCTAGTACAGTCTTTAGACTGTGGGAGGAAACTGGAGCACCCAGGAAAAGCTCTTGCATTCCACGGCGAGGGCAGAGACTTCTTACAGACAGTACCAGAAATGAATTCCGAACTCCGACGCCCCAAGCTGTAATAGCGTCACACAACTGTGGCGCCCACATGACAATTTACAGAATGAAATTCACACCACCACACACTCCCCCCCCCCCGCCTCTACTGCAACATTTTTCTTTCACTTATTATTGATGCCAAAATTTTCTTGACAGAAATATAGTTCTGCTGCATGGACTTTTCAGGACTTCACATTATTAACATAAGTAACACCACAGAAGAACTAAATCAGCAGGCTAAATAGATTATTAAAAATAATCTGTGTGGTTTCCTAATACATCGAACAGCTAAGATGAACAATATACATTGGACCATAATATTGTGCAGAACTTTTAACCTACTCTAAGATAAATCTAATCCTTCTCTCCCCCATGACTCTCTATTTTCCTTTCATCCATGTTCTTATTTAAGTGTGCCCCAAATGTCCATCCATATATATATATACACGATCAGGAAGGTTCAATCCTTGTACTTGGATAACTGATCAGTTCAGAACGCTATTATTGGCCATGATAAACAAAGAAAGAAAATGCTGTAATGCTTGCATTAAGTCAGACAGCTTCTGTGCAAAGTAAAAATGAGTTAACGTTTCATGTCAAGGACCCTACATCACAACAAACTATTATTGACCTCAGGTTGGAAACAAAGGATTACCAGTAGCTCATTTTGTTACTTAAATCAATGCCGTCTTTCACTGAGATTGTGGCTTGCCTAGTACTTAAAATTGTTTATCCACCTACTTTGACTCTGTAAACTACAATACCCTTGCCACACTAAGTCAATCAATCTTAATGAACGAGAAGAACAACTGTTCCTGATCCGACTCCAGCAACCCACATTAGAAATACTTGGCATGCAGACTAGTACAGAGAACGTTAATGACGGTTGAGGTAGGGGACGAGGATGAAGGCAAGGTCAGGGTCAATTGTGATGCCCATTACACAAGGCTGTGGGTCAAGCATAACCTAATTTAACTCCTGTGTAAGTTAAAAGGTGGTCTCTACATCCATATACTGCAGAGATTCAGCCTCTTTAAGAGGGAAGGGAAAAAAATTGTTTGAAGGTTTTACAACGCAATAAAATGGAAATTCATAACTATCGAACCTACTGGGGGAGTTGTTCCTATTAACTTGGTATCTTACCTATCAATATGACAAGGATGCAGAAAAGCTTTTAAAACCAAATATCTGTACTGAGAAACAACAATTAAATCCTAACTCTACACTTTAGGGAAACTGATGCTTATTTTAAGAAATCATCAGGCTGAACTTTGCTCTCATTAAATATAGAAAGATAATTTCTAAGTGTTTCAAGTACTTTGTAACTGATGCATTGGATGAATATTACACATGATAATGAATACATGTTGCTCTGGTGTCTAGAAAATATATGCAAATAAGATATGAAATTGTCAGATATACTATTAAATAGGATTGACTAGATTATGAATAAAATCCCACACAACCTTTGCATAGCAATCTACTACTAATTAACCTTAGAGGCATAGCTTTAACTTGAAAGGCAGCATACTAATGAGATACAATTTCATATTGCTCAAAAATTTCAAGACAAGTAATAATTCAGTTGTCTATTAAAACTGCACTTGCATTCTTAGCAAAACAATAGCCACTTATCTTATGTCATATGACATTTAAATTAAAATATAGAGCACACAGAGATTACAAAGGCAATTTTGCATTTTCTGAAAGGTGAGGGAGGACTATTATAAACACAAATAATTATTTTGGAGCTGTTCCAATCAAGTTTCCAATGAAACACAGGGAAGGCACCACATTCATACATTTCAGATTTCATCTATAATGGAACCTAACAATTAGAACTTAATTACTTTGATGAGCTTTGTTGTAATTCATGTCATTTACTCATAGGCCCTTTTTGCATTCGGACACTGCAGTATTCTACATGTACTAATATGTCACATTGAGCTAGCTGCTGCGTTTTGTAGTTTTTTATTGATTGAAGAATTTTCTATATTTTTTTCAAAATGGCCCTTTTCTCTCCTGGAGGCTATGGTTCCTGTTTGGAAACTAGCCCATGGGTGACAGGAACCATCAATATTATCCCATCTTATGAGGGTAAGCCCATGAAGTTGGTTACCCATGACTTGGCCATAGAAGAGGTGACAAATATTTTATTAATTTTAATCCCTCTTTGGCCTTTGATAGGTTTACCCATACAATCACTCTCCTGGCCACTAATGTTGTCTCTGTGCAGTCAATCAATATTTTGAAGTTTTTAAAACTAGATTAGGTGGACATTCTCTGTCTATACAATAGGCTGAATTCATAACATTGGCTAATGATATTTGTAAAGGCTAAATTTGTTAAATATTTAGGGTTTTCATTTTGCCTGTAAATGTAGTGGAGTACAATGTTAATAAATCACAGTGAGTGCTGGCAACATTTTCTCCCTAAGTGGTCTGTGAAAGGGTGCTCAGTATTTACAGCTACAGTTATTCGAGCATGTACTGCAGCAAATGTCAGAGAGAGCAAACATTTCCTTAGCAACCACCCAGCCACCAATCGAAATGAGATCAAAATTAACCAGTTAAAATAGTTCCCGCAGTTGCCGTCGTGATAAGGCCACAGGAAATGATCAATTTACTAATATGATACCACTGCCGGTCCTTCCCAGGTTACACCAGGATTTCTCCATTTTTGAGAACTGTTCATAACCTAAACAGTTTAGCAAGTTGGAAATGCAGCCAATCAGCAATATAGTTAAAGCACAAGCCAGCCAAGGGTTACATGCAGTTGAAGTGGGGCGTTTAACTCAACTATTCAGATATAGCTGCTAACTGAGTTCTCACATGGTAGAAGATGCCAGCAGCCCTGTAATCATCGGTACATCCATCCTGTCGGTGTCCCAAATGCATAATAGGCCATTCATAACCTGGAGACGATCTGTTCCTGTCATATCATCTTAAGCAGAGGTATTTGCCATCCGGTTTTGTTTTATTTTCAACTCTTCTTAGTGTTCCTCATGATATTTCATTCATTATTGCATTATGTGCTGTGTCATATGACGTAGGCAATTATGGCCTTTCCATGACCATAATTGTCTTTGGCAGATTTTTACACAGAAGTTGTTTACCATTGCCTTCTTCTGTGCAGTGTCCTTACAAGATGTGCGACCCCAGACATTATCAGTACTCATCAGAGATTGACTGCGTGGTGTTAAGTGGCCGAATAACCAGGATTTGTTATATGCACCAGCTGCTCATACAACCATCCATCCATCACCTGCTTCCGTGGCTTCACGCGACTCTGATCGGGAGGCTAAGCGGAGGGAAATAGCACCTAACACCTCCTTTGGTAGAGATGTTTCTCCACCCCACCACCCAAACATATTTACATATGTTAAAAAAAGGTGCTTGGGTATTGAAACAATTAACAGTTTTAGTGAACAAAAACACAGTATTTATTTTCGCCTCAGATTCAGGAGAAGGAATCGGACATCAGGTGTGATAAATATTCAGTAGATTGATCCAAGTCAAAGCACGGAGGTAACTTAAACGGAAAGCACTTCTTGTTTCAGTTTGCTTGGTGCTCAAGTAACATAAAAATTTTCTATTATCAAGCAGATATTTTCACTGAGCAGATCATGTGTCTGTTATAACTAGCAATTTGAGACATCCTATCAAGGATGGTAAGCAATTAACAATCGATTCACTTCACCTTCTCATGGCTATTTCAATTGTCTAATAGTATCTTAAATGCAGGTCATAGCTAATTAAGAGGATTAGTGCTTCTCTCTTCCAAATGGCTGCCTCTTTTATGGATGATTATTCTTAAATGGTAGATTGAAAGCTGCAAAACAGAGTGAAAACATAGAACACTACGTCATAGGGACTTCGGCCCACAATGTCTGTGTTGACCATGATGCCAATCCAAACTAATCCCATCTGCCCGTTCATGGTCTATGTCCCTCCCTGTTCACATGCTCAAAAAATGCTCCTTAAAGGTTGCCATTGCCACCTTTCCTGGCAGCATCCACCACCCTGTGCGAAAAAAAGTTGCTTCATTCATCTCCATTAACTTCCCTGCCTCAACATCTTAAATCTATGCACTGACATATACACTGGCATTTATACCTTGGAAAAAGACTTGGACAATTTAACCTATCTTTGCCTTGGGACCCCTTCTTTAGAGAGGATTATATATGGAAGACGAACTGGCCTTTTGACGCAACCCATCCAAGCTAGTGTGTATACACCAATCTTTGGCAACTGTCTATTTCCAAAACATCTTTCTTTCTTTTCCATCATTGGGCTATTCAGCCTTCTCTTAAGTGCATCTAAATTACTTACTTACTCTCACCATTTCCACTGGTAGCAAATCCCATATTCTCACCACTTTTTGGGTGACGACTTCTGAATTCATTATTGGATCCCATAAGACATTGGAGCAGCATTAGTCCATTTGGCCCATCAAGCCTGCTTCAATTTCCCACTCAACCTCATTCTCCTGCCTTCTCCCTGTGAACTTCCAAGCCCTGACTAATGAAGAACCTATCAACCTCCACCTTAAATACACCCAAGGATCTGCCCTCCACAGCTGCCTGTGGCAACAAATTCCACAGATTCACCACCTTCTGGCTAAAGAAATCCCTCCTCATCTCCATTGTAATTGGACGTCTCTCAATTCTGAGGCTGTGAACTCTGGTCCTAGATTCCCCACCATGGGAAATTTACTCTCCAAATCTAGGCCTTTCAACATTTTTGATAGGTTTTAGTGAGATCCCCCTTCATTCTTCTAAATTCCAGCGAGTAAAATCCCAGAGCCATCTATCTCTCCTCATACGATAAGCCTTTCATTCCAAGAATCATTCTCGAGAGCATCCTCTGAACCCGCTCCAATGTCAGATCATCCTTTCTTAAATAAGGGGCCCAATACTGCTCGCAATACTCCAAGGTTCATTAATAATCATCTTGTCGATGGCCTTTATTTACGCTTTCTCCCAAGAAGAAACATTTGCTCCATCAAAACCTAGTATAATTTTAAAGGCCTTGGTTAAGTCATCCCACAGCTTTTAGTTTGGTTCTCAAGAGGAAAGAATTCCACTCTGTACACCCTTTCCATGTTTTTAAATTCTATCCCTCCAGAGAGAAAAAAAAACAAGTGTTTGTTTCGCTTTTTATGCATCTGTTAATGTATACTCAGTGGCCACTTCATTTGGGAGGTACCTAATAAAGTGGCTACAGATGCTAAGTTCATGGTCTTCTGTTGCTATAACCCATCCACTTCAAGTTTCAATGTATTGTGCATTCAGAAAAGCTTTTCTACACACCACTGTTGTAATGCATGGTTACTTGCATTACTGTCAGCTTACTGTCAGCTTGAACCAGTCTGGCCATTCTCCTCTCTCATTAACAAGGCATCTTTGCCACTTTGCTGCCATTTAGTGGATTTTTTTTTGTTTTTTTTTTACAAAATCTAAACCATTGTGAGTGAAATTCCCAGGAGATCAGCAGGTTCTGAGATGTTCAAACCATCCCATCTGGCACCAACAGTCATTCCATGGTCAAAGTCACTTAGGTCACGGTTCTTCCGCATTCTGGTGTTTGATCTAAACAACTTAGCTTCTTGACCGTGTCTGCACGCATTTGTGCATTGAGTTGCTGCCATTTGATATCTGCATTAACAAGCAGGTGTACAGAGCTGAGCTGAAGTCAAGTTTATTGTCATTTAACTGTACAGGTGTCCCCCGCTTTACGAATGTTCGCTTTACGCCACTTTGCTTTTACAAAAGACCTACATTAGTAACCTGTTTTCACATTACAAAGAGGATTTTCGCTTTTACAAAAAGTTTTCCCATATAAGTTAATGGCTCTTCACTTTACGCCATTTCGGCTTAAGAAAAGTTTCATAGGAACGCTATGAAACTTTCATAGTAAGGGGGAGGGGGCACCTGTATACATGCTGTCAAACGAGACAATGTTTCTCTGGACCAGTGTGTAAAGTGTAGTATTTCACATTACACACATATAATACACGATAACTTAGGAAAGTAAGAATTAAATCTAGACATTGATAAACAAAGTATTGTAGGGTACAGCACAAATTATCCAGTGATACTTCGAATATGATATGGCAAGGAATTCAGAAAGCTAATGATCTGAGAGAAGAAGCTAACAGCAATAATCAGTCAGGTTATTTTGCATACTGGTTTGACCAGACTCTAAAGATTCAGGCTCAGCTTCATTTATTTATTACATGGACATTGAAACACTGGGGGAAATGCGTCATTTGTGTTAACGACCAACAAAACCTAAGGATGTCCTGGGGGCAGCCCTTAAGTGTCTGCTGCCAGCATGTTTGCAGAAAACACAAGCAACAACAACAGAACAGCAACAAAACAGTAGCAGCAAAACAAGCCCCTTACCTCCCTCAGACAGTCGTCCATCCCCAGGACAAACTATCTCCAGGTCTCCAGCATCCAGTACACCTACAAACTTGCAGACATTGGGCCTTCGATATTCCCTGTGGACACACAGATTGCAGATCCAGAAATTGGATCAATGGGCCTTGATTTCCAAGCGACTTTCAAACTTCAGTCTTCACCATTGAGATCACGACCCGCCGAAGACAATGAATGAGGATCCTGGAAGAGGATCTCAAACTCCGGACTTGCCGATGATGGGGCCCCCGAACACTAGGCCTCAAGCTCTGGACTCACATACCAAGGGGGTCACTGAGCCTTACATCTTCTCCCCCCATGGAACTCCAATCTCAGAACCCACCAACGACTTGCTGACCTTGTTGGAATATCCACCAGCTCTTGTCCTCGCTGGTCTGCCACCCAAACTTACAAACACAGATACCCTTCACCACATCCTTGCATAGCACTGGCTTTCAAACGCGGAGTGTCCATCAGAGGCTGACCATTAATTCTCTACCTCCCAATACCTAAACCTTAACCTAATCCTTAACTCCTCGCTCTGTCCCCAGAACCATCCCTACAAATGCACAGAACAGTGAGGAACAAGTTTGTAAAACATGCCTGATGTCCTTCATGCTTCCAGTATTTTCTGATTACATTGGAATGGTCGCTGGTTTAACAAATGCACTGGAGATTATGGCTCGTGCATTTATACCATGGTCATGTGCACATCTCTTAAAGTAGAGATGAGATTACTAACTCATGAATACTGAAAATATATTCATTTAAGCAACACATTCACAAATTGTTTCTGAGTAACGGCAGTAAAACAAGAGAAGTTTATGGGCTCCGATAAAACAATCACCCAAGTGCTAATGGAAATGTAATAGCTCATGGATAAAAGACGACATTGTGAATACATAACCAAAGGCCCACTAATGCACTATGGTTGGTTCTGATATATCAATGAGATGCACTTCACACACATTTGGGACTCACAGACTAAAAACCTTACTTGTCTAATTTTGATTCCTTGATAAGGTTTGTTCAGAAACACAATATCGGACAGACATAAAATTCTAATCATAAACTCAGAGGTTTCACATAATTCCTGAAACCAGACACTTTTTACAAATGCCTTTTCATTACTGGAGATGAGTTTGTCAGAAAAGCTTCAGTTATAACAGGGATGTACTTAACAGGGTTGAGACCTTGCAATTTCTAAACCAACAACTGCATTATATAGTTTGCCTGATTCCAATGCGGTTGCTGTGGTTGCCCTAAGAAAAGGCTTCTGTCAGTGTAAGTATGTAATTCTGCAGTCATTTGTGTTATTTGCTTTCTGGAGTTGCTTGAGCTCAAAGATGTCTCAAATTAACTTTTCCATAGCAACATGGAACAAAATGTTATTGGGATGGGAGAAGTGAGGTGGAACAGTTTCAGAGGAGGGAAAAAGAGGTGGAAATTATCCATTTCCAAGGAACCAGAGAGTGAAAGTTTGTAGTAATAAGAAATATAAGCTAATAATTTGCAGATGACATGAGGATTGGTGGTATGGGGGACAGTGTAGAAAGTTGTGGTAGGTTGCAATGGAACATTGATAGGATGCAGAGCTGGACTGAGATGTGGTAGGTGGTGTTCACTCCAGAAAAGTGTGAAGTGATACACTTTGAACAGTCAAACTTGAAGGCAGAGTAAAGTGTGTCAGGATTCAGAGCAGTGTGGAGAAACAGGAATCTTGGGGTCCATATCCATGGATACCTCAAAGTTGCCACGCAAGTTGATAGCATGGTTAGTTGATATGGTGTGTTGGCTTTCATTAGTTGGTGTACCAAGATCAAGAGCCGAAGGATAATCAAACAGCTCTGTATGAGCCCTAGTTAGACCACACTTGGAGTATTGTGTTCAGTTGTGGTAGCCTCATTATAGGAAGGTGCAGATGAGATTTACCAGGATGCAGCCTGGATTACGAGGATTGGGCTTTTCTCTTTGGAGTGAAGGAGAAAGAGGGGAGACTTGATAAAGGTATATAAGATGCGAGGTTTTGATGAAGTGCACAGCCAGCAACTTTTTTTCCAGGGAGGAAATGGCTAATACAAGCGGGCATAATCTTAAGGTGATTGGAGGAAAGCATAGGGTGGATGTTAGAAGTAGGTTTTTGGCATAGAGAGTGGTAGAACGCATTACTCGGATGGTGGTATAGGCATATATAAATCAGGGACATTTAAGATAGGCACAGGGATGAAAGAAAAATGGAGGGCAATGTGAGAGGGAAGCATTAGATTCATCTTGGGAGTAGGTTAAAATAGCACAACACTGTGGGCCAAAG
The DNA here is from genome assembly GCF_048418815.1 of Hemitrygon akajei. Lineage (NCBI taxonomy): Eukaryota > Metazoa > Chordata > Chondrichthyes > Myliobatiformes > Dasyatidae > Hemitrygon > Hemitrygon akajei. Next base: position 154,904,050 of record NC_133131.1, read on the forward strand.
GACGTGTACTGTACTATTCTAAGCTCTAATCATTAAATATATCTAGAGCAAAAATATAAAATAAATGCAAAACTGTAGAAAATGAGTTAGCTTCAAAATTAGTGAAAGTCTGTGATGATTTAATTTCTTACTAACTGCATTCACATTTTAACAGTTCCAATGAAAATGAAGCGAAGCTGGTACTTGGTTTGTGCAAGGGATCTTGATCCCATCTTTGCAAACACCATGCTAAAACCAACAAGAATGCATAGCTCAAGGGAAATAGCTCAGTGTTTCCCACAGCTACACCAATTGTGAAATGACGACTTATCAGTCCCAGGTGCCCAAATTCCCCTTGCCACTCAGCTGAATAAAGGCGTAATTTGAAGTATCCAAAGTCAAATTGCCCTTGGGCATTTTTGTGACAAAAACACTACCCAGTTCATTAAAAAAACGTTTAATGAATGGACTGAATAAAGACTGATATGAATTCCATATGAATTATACACTCAGTCGCTACTTCACACTTGCTCGTTAAGGGAAATATCTAATCAGGCAATCATGTGGCAGCAACTCAATACATATCTGGGCCGTACCTTCCAAATATCCGGACCTGACTTGCACTACCTTACTTTCCCTTTTCTATTTTCTAATTATTATTTATAATTTAAATTTTTATTATATTTACTTTGATTTGTACTTCAGGGAGTGCGAAGCGCAGAATCAAATATCGCTGTGATGATTGTACACTCTAGTATCAATTGTTTGGTGACAATAAAAGTAAAAAGTAAGAAGCATGCAACCATGGTCAAGAGGTTTAGTTGTTCAGACCAAACATCATAATGGGGAAGAAATGTGATCTAAGTGACTTTGACTATAGAATGATTTTTGGTGCCATATAGAGTGGTCATGCACAAAATCTCCTGGGAATTTCATGCACAAAATTCTCTAGAGTTTACAGAGAATAGTACAATAATCAAAACACATCCAGTGAGCTGCCATTCTGTGGGCAAAAAACATCTTATTAATGAGAGGTCAGAGTAGAATGGGCAGGCTGATTTAAGCTGACAAGAAGGTGACAGGAACTCAAATAATCATGTGTTACAACAGTGGTGTGCAGAAGAGCGAGCCTGAATGCCCAACATGTCTAACCTTGAAGCGGATGGGCTGCAGCAGCAGAAAACCACAAAAGTATACTCAGTTGCCTCTTTATTATGTACAGGAGGTTGGATCATTGATGACAGATAATGACAAAGACTGACAAATTCTTGTGAAGCTCAATTGAGTTAATAATGCCTGGCATGAAATGTTATCTGTCACCTGGTAGCCTAGACAAACATGTTATTCATGTGCTAAATACTAGTAATTCTGCAGGTACTGAAATTCCAGAGTAACACACACACAGAATGCTGGAGAAACTCGGCCTTCCATTGCTTCTTCCCTCTTTATGGTCATCTATAGATGCATCAACAATAATGTCTCAATTATTCCCTGTGGTAAGAATCTCAATATTCTAAACACTCTCATGGAATTGGTGTTTTCTCTATGTTCATTGAATAAGTTAGTGGTGGCCACATTTCATTCTATTGGTTTTGGTTTCCTCAAAGTGGAACCATCTCCTCAGTGTCTGTGCTATTCAAAATGTAAATATGACATCTTCTCTGTATCCATGCAATCACACCCTTAGACCTCAAGCAGTCTTTTTTTACTAGAGAATAAAGCAACTAACATGGCCATGTGGTCCATCTATGTTCACTTATACATATTCCAATGTTTATTGTAATCCTAACACTGTGTTTGGGGATTGAGTATTAGCTTGATTGGAAAAGCTGGTCTGTTTACATGGGTGCATGTCAAATACCTCAAATATTCAAAATGCCCAAAACTACAACAATATAGATTACAATGCCAAAGGTAGCACATTAATTGCTTTGTTTAACATTATCAAATGTGCTATTACTGAAATTATATTAAATATATATCTGTTAGAGGTCATTCTAAATATTGTTGTGACGTCTGTCAAAACCTACTGTCCTGGGGTTACTTGCAGCAATGTCAGTGTTCATTTCAAGAGAACTAGTATATAAAAGCAAGGATGAAATGTTGAGACTTTATAAAGCACTGGTGAGGACTCATTTGGAGTATTGTGAGCAGTTTTGGGCCCCTTATCTAAGAAAGGATCTGCTGAAACTGGAGAGGGTTCTAAGAAGGTTCACGAAAATAGTTCCAGGATTAAATGGCTGGTCATATGAAGTGTTTGATGGCTCTGGGCCTGTATTCACTAGAATTCAGAAGAATGAGGGGTGACCTACAAATGTTGAAAGGCCTCGATAGAGTACATGTGGAAAGGATGTTTCCTATGAGTCTAGGACCAGAGGACACAGCCTCAGAATAGAAGGGTGTTCTCTTAGAATGGAGATGAGACAAGTGCAAGGTTTTGCACTTATGTAGGATCAACCAGGGTAGGTCTTACACAGTGAACAGTGGGGCACTGAGGAGTGTGGTAGAACAAAGGGATCCGGGAATACAGATACATAATTCATTGAAAATGGCATCACAGGTAGATAGGGTCATAAAGAAAGCTTCTAGCACATTGGCCTTCATAAATCAATGTACTGAGAAGATGGGATATTACGTTGAAGTTGTATAAGACATAGGTGAGGCCTAATTTGGAGCACTGTGTGCGGTTTTGGTCACCTACCTACAGGAAAGATGTAAACATGGTTGAAAAAGTGCAGAAAAATTACAAGGATGTTGCCGGGTCTGGAAGGCCTGAGTTATAAGAAAAGATTGAGTAGGTTAGGACTGTATTTTTTAGAATGTAGAAGACTGAGAGGAGATTTGATAGAGGTATACAAAATTATGAGAGGCATAGAGTAAATGCAAGGAGGCTTTTGCCACTGAGATTGGGTGGAATTACAACCAGAGGCCATGGCTTAAGGGTGAAAGGTGAGAAGTTTAAGGGGAATATGAGGGGAAACTTCTTCACTCAGAGTCATGAGAGTGTGGAATGAGATGCCAGCATAAGTGGTGCATGCGAGCTTGATTTCAATGTTTAAGTTTGGATAGGTACATGGATATTAGGGATATGGTGGGCTATGATCCTGGTGCAGGTTAATGGGAGTAGGCAATTTAAATGGTCTTGGCATAGACTAGATGGGCTGAAGGGCCTGTTTCTTTGCTGTATTTCTCTATGAGTCTGTGAATTTCTTTAGCCAGAGAATGGTGAATCTGTGGAATTCGTTGTCACAGGTGGCTGTGGAGCCCAAGTTTTTACGTATATTTAAGGCAGAGGTTGACTGGTCAGGGCATGAAGGAATATGGAGAGAAGGTAAGAGATTGGGGCTGAGAGGAAAAATGGATCAGCCATGATGAAATGGTGGAGCAGACTTGATGGGCCAAATGGCGTAAATCTGCCTCTATATCTTATGATCTTATGGAAATTAATGTCCAAATCCAGAAAACTTCCCAACAATCAGGAGGAATTGGCAATCCAAGAAGAAAAGCATGTTAAGTAGAATACAGTTGAACTTTGGGTTTTGGAAGACGGTGTTATGGAAATCCAACTTTTACACATATATTTCCATAAACTTTTAAAGAATGTTTTGAGATAGGAAAGTTAGTTGCAGAAATGTAAACATCCTCTGGAGTTATGTAATGAGATAACAACTATATAATTCAAAAGACAGCTGTTTACAAATAACATCCCCACAAATATTCAGACACCGCTGTCTTTAGGAACAAAACTGCCCTTTCACTGCAGGAGCCACTTAAGAAATTTACTTTGGAAACTGACAAAGCAAATTGACACTTGGGACATGAATGAGCAGAAAATGAGACAGATGGACATTATGTAGATGGAAAGGCTTAATTTAATTAGTCATTCCATTATTAGTTTAATTGGCTCAGCACAGCATGGGCTGAAGGGTCTGTTCCTGTACTATACTGTACTATGTTCTGTGATACTTGTATATTAAACAATGTAACATCCAATGATACTTTCATAGGGCCATTGAAACCAGGCACTGGATGTGGAACATTATAATTCTTTCAGAGGAAAATACAATAAGCAAATGTTCATTTTCACAGCCCTCATTGTTTATGTAACCCGGGGATTGTGTGTATGTCAATCTTCAAGCTTGCCCAACTACCCTCCTTGCTAAAAAAAAATTACCAACTCATCCACAGACATTTCAAACTAGTAATAATGGTGGTCACTTTAAAATACACTCATGATATCAAAAAAGGTCAATGATATCCACTTAAGAAGACTGTTATATAGAACAAGCTTAGCAATTAAAGAATGGAGCTATTAGTTAAATGGGTTTCTGTAAAGTTTATGACCAATGTTGCAATTAGATTTCCTCTTACATGTTCTTACAGTCTAGCTACTTTCAACTAAAAAGCAATTTTAGAATAATTATATTTTGGCAATTTCCATATATCTCAATTCTGAGGACTCAAACTTCATCTAATTTAAAATATTTTGGAATTACTGAGTAGTTAGTCTGAATGATCCAAGACAGAATAGGTCTTGTCTTGGCCCAAACTTTATTTTTACTTTGAACGTGCTAACTGCACATAAGATCTGTTTCAACTGTATCATAACATGTTGTTATCTCAGCCAGCTCTACTAGGGGCACTAGCTTCCTCACCCTTGAGGACATCTTCCAAAGGCAATGCCTCAAAAAAGTGGCATCATTATTGAGGACTGCAACCACCCAGGACACGCTCTCTTCATGTTACTACCATCAGAGAGGGGGTTCAGGAGCCTGAAGGCACACACTCAGCATTTTAGGAATAGCTTCTTCCTTTCTGAATGGATAATGAACCCATGAAAACTACCTCATTATTTTTACTCTCATTTTATGCTATTTACGGTATTTCATTTTTTCAATATATTTCTTATTGAATTTTATAGTATATTTTATATACTGCTGCACAAAACAACAAAGTTCACGACATATATTGTGTCAGTGATAATAAACCTGATTCTAGTCCAATTCATACGTCAGCTGTGGCTCAGTTAGCAGCCCCCACAGTTCTAACTGTGTCTTCAAGTACCATTAAAACTTAGATTGCCACCTCTGTGGCAGCCTTATATTTTCAGAGGTGGTATGTTTCAAATGAGATGTTAAACCTAAGCTCTGCTTGTCCTTGTAACTGGATGTAAATATAACACACTGTTTCAAAGAGTAGCACTTTTGCTTTAAATTAGACCATAAGTCCATAAGATATAGGAGCAGAATAAGGCCATTTCGCCCATTGAGTCTGCTCCACAATTTCATCATGGCTGATCCAATTTTCCTCTCAGCCCCAGTCTCCTGGGATGTGGATGAAAATGCAGATGAGTGGGTTGGTAAGTTTGCAGACGATATGATGATTGGTGGCATTGTGGACAGCAATGAAGACTGGCAAAGCACACAGTGGTATGTAGATCAGTTGGAGAAATGGCAGATGGAGAGTAATCTGTTGAAGTGTGAAGTGTTTCACTTTGGGGGATCAAATGCAAAGTGACAATGCACTGTTAATGGCAAGACCCATAACAGTGTTAATGAGTAGAGGGAACTTGGGGTCCAAGCTCATGGTTCCCTGAAAGTGAGGTAGAGGAGGCATATGGCATACTTGCCTCTATTCGTCAAGGAATTGACTTCAGGAGTGGGGAAGATGTGTTGCAGCTTTATAAGCCTCTAGTTAAGCTGTTTCTAGGGAAATTCATTCTGTTCTGGTCACCCCATTATAGGGAGGATATAGAGGAACTGGCAAGGGTACAGAAGAGGTTTTCCAGGATGCTGCCTGTGGGATTGGGATCAGATAAATTTAGGTTACTTTCTCTGAAGCAGCAGAGGTTGAGAGGAGATTGGATAGAGGTTTCTGAGATTATGAGAGGCATAGGGTAGACAGGCAGTATCTTTTTCATAGGGTTAAAATATCTAAAAAATACAAAGACATAAATTTACTGTGAATTGCAAATTATTCTAAGTTAGAATGCTCATATATGGGTAGTGGAAAAACGATCCCTCTTGTGTTTTATCAATCTCGTTACTGGAGATTCAGTGTCACTGGACTTGCCAATTTGCAATGGCTCATACCTTCGTTAACCTGGTCCAAATCCACTTGCCTTTTTTGGAATCTACCTTTATTAATCATTTATCTTATTAAGAGTGGGAGGGGATGCCAGGTATTATCCTATATGTGGGTATGGAAGGTGGGGGGAGGGGAAAGGGGAAAATGCTTGCTTAGAATTTTGTATTTGTGTGGCAGTGTGTCTCGAATGGGAGTGGAGTAGCTAGGAAATTGGAAGTTAGAGATTAAGTTTAACCACTGGGTAAATAAGCCATTATTTTAAGTTATAAGTGTGAAAAAACTACTAGACTACATCAGAATGACTAATAAAGTGACAGGCCAGGATAATTAGTAGGAATGCATGATTAATTATTAATGAGTTTATTAAAATGATGCAATGTAGCCCAACCTTGTGGATAGAATTTGTAAAGAATCATAAACCACAAAAAGGCCAATTATTCTATGAACAAGTAATGCCCCGCAAGCAAGTTGGCTGCATGGTGACACGTTTATTTGAAAAATATTGATTTGATAATTAGTGCAGAATACTCATCCTGCAATTAAAATTTAGATCATTCCGGAAAAGAGAATATCATGTGGAGTTTTGGATTATCTTGAGTTTGCCTATGCCCAAAATAATCTGCTTTCACTTACAAAACAATCAAACTTCAAGAGTTCACACTATGTGAAGAACTTTTGGATGGGTCTGAGAGTTGACACTGTATTGCAGGAATAAAGTTCATTATAAGGACATTGAAATCAGTGGCAAAGTCTTGAGAGCTATAAGCTTTAAAATTACTACTATGTAATGGAGTCTCATAATTTAACCCTATGCTTACCTCTGTCTGCAATGACATAAAAATAAAAAACATCAACTAAATAATATTTTACTCTTCACAACATCAATGAAGGAATAAAGTCTGAATTTAAATGGAACTTTTAATGTCCATAAAACATCCGAATTCTGAACAAAAGCCTAATAACGCAAATTTCAGGAAAACTGAAAAAAAAACTCAGAAAATACCCGAACTACTCTTCAGATCAGACGGCCTGTGTAGTGAGAAATAAAAATGTTTCAGGGGAAATAGCCTTTCAATGTTACGGGCCACAGGCGTACAGCGTTAACTGTTCTTTGTTCATAAGTGCTATCTGAAATGGGTGTGTACAGCATTTTATTACATAATATTTCAGTATAGCCTTGGGGGGGAGGTGAAGGCAAATACATTTATTTGGTATACAATAGATGTCTACACATGACTCAACAGAAAAATTAAGTATTTTTGAACTATTGCCACTGTTGTTTCAATAAATACTTTGCTCCTCTTAAATATACAATGTTTTATACAAATTTGAGGGCATGTCTAATATGCAAATGGATCTTACAAAAGTGATTCTGGAAATAGGACTTGAATCCAGTAGCATCTGACTTAGAAGTGAAGTTGCCTCCAGCCAACCACCAAAAATACAAGTGACAATTTCTGCATGATAGGAGCCATCTGATATCTTATTTTACACCACTTATGTTTGCTATCGATTATTTGTTTCGAGAAACTAGAAGTCAAATCTGAGCACAGGACATTATCATTTATGGTTGAAGAGAGTCAAAGAGCACATGGTAAATCCATTTTATTTACTTAGAGATACAGGGCGGAACAGGCCCTTCTGGCCCAACAAACTGCACCGCCCAGCAATCGACCTATTTAACACTAGCCTTGTCAAATACAGTTTACAATGACCATTTATCCTACTAACTAGCACGTCTTTGGACTGTGGAAGGAACCAGAGCACATGGAGAACACCCATATGATTCATGAGGAGAACGTACAAATTCCACACAGATGGAATTTTACTCTGAACTCCAGAATGCGCTGAGCTGTAATAGCGTCACACTAACCACTACGTTACCATGGTGTGAGCTCTCAGTGGCTCAAAAACCAATTATTTTAGGAATAAATTATTTCTGCTCTCTACTCTCAAATGTACCAGTTTTACAAAGGTCAGAGTGTTAGCATCTCCTAAAATTCATCCAGTAGGAAAGAACCGTTGACAGTTTAATTTAGCGTGAAGCATTTACAACAGTAGGCAGCATAACCATAAGTTGGTACAAAAAGTTGGAGTAATGCTTATTATTGCAAACAATATATTGTAAGTTAATCACTTTCTTACAAAGTAGAAATTCTTCACTGCTGCAGTGTGAAATGTAATGTTAATACAGATGTAATATATTGCTTCCAATAAAAAGGTATTCAAATCCTTAACTAAACAAATGCTATTGCGATCCATACGTATGACTGGTAATATTTATAAGAAAGATTTGTCTGTGATTAGTACTGTTTAAAGTAAATTAATACTGTAACAATGCTATTTAAAGTAAACATAATTTTTACTGGTACACTTGCTGAAAGATTCACACTAAAATAGATTCAGTATGCTGCTGTTTAGAAGATGGTGCTGATCATAAACTGGCTGGTGTTAGTACCACAATAACAATAGCCACATCACTTCAGAATAATTAGCTGTATGAAAGCTCATTAAGACATGCCTGTGCAAGCTTGATTACAAGATGAACACTATTGATTTCTTTCTGCAATTATTATCTATTGTAAGACCCTGCCTAGCTTAGAGAATTTCTCATACATTTCCACCAAAATGGCCAAAAGAATGTTCAATATTGATATGTAAACTAGTAATAAATCTATCTGCAATATTAAGAGTCTCCAGGTCATAGTCATACACCATAGAAACAGGCCATGAGAACCATACCAATCCCACATTAATTCCTATCACATATTCCCCCGACATTTCCATCCACGTCACCCAGATCCTCACCTACACATTACACTGATATAAAACAGTAATTTATTTATTTACTGAGATACAGCGCAGAATAGGCCCATCCAGCCCTTTGAGCCATGCCACCCAGCAATCCCCAATTTAACCCTAGCCTAATCACGGGACAGTTTACAATGAGCAATTAACCTGCCATCTGCTGTGTCTTTGAACTGTGGGTGGAAACTGGAGCACCCAGAGGAACTTACAAATTTCTTACAGGCAGCAGCAGGAATTGAACTTGAGTCGCTGATACTGTCAAGCATTGTGCTAACTAGTACACTTCCGTGCCATCCCTATTAACCTACTGACCTGCGCGTCTTTGGGACACTCAAGGAAACCTGACACCTAGAGGAAACTGATGTAGTCACGAGTAAATTCTGTGAATTCGCCACTGCATCAGAAGTCAGAAATGAACCCAGACTGCTGGAGCTATGACATTGCAGCTGTACTGGCAGTTTTTTAAATTTGCACAATTTGTCTTTTTTTGCACATTAGCTGTTTATTAGTCTTCGCCTGTATAAGCACAGGTTTTCATAAGTTCATTTGCTTTTCTTTCTTTCCTATAAATGTCTGCAAGAAAATGAATCTCAAGGTAGTATATGGTAACATATAGATGCTTTGATAACAAACTTACTTTGAACTTTGAAGACCATTCCACCTCAGAAAGGTAAAAAGAGAAACAATGGTGATGACAGGGTAAGTGCCACGGACATTTAGGAAGCTTTTGACCAAAATGCCAACATGGAGCTCAAGGCCTCTGTTCTTGCCACAGCTAAAGTGCATGACCACGACTGAATGTGTCCATTTCTGCAAGAAGTTGCTGACATCAGTAAGAGCCCTATTTTTTTTTAAATATTAGGTCTTGGTAGTCAATTAGATTATTTCTACTATCATAAATGTCTGCATTTTTAACTGTAACTACCATGTAAATGTAATCCTCATTCATTGTAAATCATACTGGGCCATCCCAAGAAGGCATAATTTTTTTCAAATCTGTCCTGACGAAGGGTCTCCGCTCGAAACATTGACTGCTTATTCATTTTCATAGATTCTGCCTGACCTGCTAAGTTGCTCCAGCATTTTGTGTGTATTGCTTTGGACTTCCAGCATCTACAGATTTTCTCCTGTTTGTGTACTTTTTAATTGTCTGACTACTGAGTTTGATAATGCTGGAGTCTGAATGTTGCTGAGAGAATTCAAATTTCATGCCATAATCTCCTAAGGAAATTAATTGTTAACCAGAACAATCAAAGAAAGCACAGATGGAGGTTTCACATTCGCTGGTGAACAACATATACACACTGCTCAAAAAAACCGGATAGCCCAATTTATTACACTCTGAACAATTATCACTTTGGTTGTTTGCTGAAACTCTGAGCACGTGCTTGATGGTGCCCCTGCCAATGCACAGGGTAGCTGTAGTGTGTAACCTCCATGTGACTGTTTTCAAGTCAGGATGGTATGCAACTTGGAAGGGAAACCTGCAGGTCTTGCATGTCTGCTAGCTTTGTCGACCCTAAAATGGAGGGAGAAAATTAATGCTGTCCAGGTGTCAATCAAGCTGTTTGGTTTGCTCTTTGCTGCACCTCTTCTTGGCAGGGAGTTAACAGATTGCTCACAAGTCACTGAATGAAAAAAGCTACCTCTGTCGACCTTGATTGTTTCAACATTTGATTTTCTTGCAGCAATGCTTCTGCTGATGCCAATACTTTGGGGCCATGTCAGGGAAAGGACATTGTTGGGAGGATAGTGATCATGTTTCAATGGCCTATGTCAATATCTCTAGTTTTGAAGCTCCAACATCACTCCGTTAACCACACTGGTAGGGCCATGTTACTCCCATGCACAACATAATTGTAAGAAAGACACTATTATGAGACAAAACAGGCTTTCCCTGCTTTTTTGGGGGCAACAGGATGTACCTGGAATATTTTCCATGTCGTCAGGTAGACACCAGAAATGTACTGAAACAGTTTGGCTAAAAGTGCAGCCAACACAGGTCTTCAGTGATACAACTACATTGTTTGTTCCAGTAGCCATTGCTCATTACAGGACTCTCCACTCTTTCTTGCTATCATAATGTGCAGAATAAGACTATTCGGCCCATTGAGTCTGCTGTCATTCAATCATTGCTGATTTTAATTTCTTCAGTCCCATTCTTGCACCTTCTCCGTGTAACCTTTCAGCAATCATGAACCTACCAATCTCTGCCTTAAGCACACCTAATGATTCAGCTTTCATTGTCCTCCTTGGTAACAAATTCCAGAGTTGCCATCCCCTGGCTGGAGAAATTACGCTTCATCAGTTTTAAAGGGACATATAGGATCTGAGGCTGCAACCTCTGGTCCCAGACTCTCCTACAAATGGAAGCATCATCTGTATCCACTCAACCAAAGCCTTTTGGCACCCAGTAGATTTTAACAATTGAGGTGACAGCACAAGAAAACCAAACTGGACCATTCAATCAGAAGTTCTGGCTGCACATAGTTATGAACATCCAAGCTTAGTCTTAGAACTTGCTATCACCAACAATGAGGATGTTGCTCTTGTCAGATGTTCAGTTTATAACTATCATTCATGACAATCAGAATCAGATTTACTGCCACTGACATGCCATGCAGCAGTACAGTGCAATGCATTCAAAATTACTATAATTTACATTAAGATATATAAAAGTTTTTTTTAAAAAGTGCAGAATAGTGAGGTAGTGCTCATGGGACATTTGAAAATCTGATGGTGTAGGGGAAGAAGCTATTCCTAAAATGCTGAGTGCACATCTTCAGGCTCCGGTACCTCCTTTGTTATGGTAGGGATGAGAAGAGGGCATGTTCTGGATGGTGAAGATCTTTAGTGATGGATGCTGATTTCTTGAGTCATTGCCTTTTGAAGATATCTTTGATGGTGAGGGAGGCTAGTGCCCATGATGGTTAAGTCTACAACACTCTGCAGCTTTTTTTTTTAGCCTGTGCACCAGAACCTCCATACCAGACTATGATGCACCAGTCAGGTTGCTCTCCAAAGTATATTGGTAGAAATTTGCTGGTCTTTGGTCACATACCAAATCCTCTCAAACTCCTAATGAAATATCGCACCCCTTGGATCTAAATTAATGGTATTGAGAGTACCCAGTTTGCCTCCTTTCCCACTCCTCCACTTTTTACTTATTTTTCAAATTCATTACAACTAATTGTTAGGTACACATGGTGTTAGTCCAGAAAATCTGAGAAAAAAAATGGCAACTTTATTTTTGGTCTCTGGAAGGTGCATAATCTTTGCAAGTCTATTAATTTTGATATTGCGAGTGTATAATGTTTTTGTTTAATTAAAAAAGAAACAGACTCTGAAAATAAACAGAGTGCACCAGAATGGCCTAAATTTAGAAGCAGTGCATCCCCTGGTGGTGGACACATGTTACAGCATACACCTTTTCACATACAATTTTCTTCATCAGAGACAAATCTATTAAAAACAGGCACAAGGTCAACTCTATAAGCAAACTTCAACATTTTCTCCTCATAGTTATCACAAGACAGTGCTTATGTTAATAGTTAAGTTGTATTTAGTCTTTTGTCTATTGTCAGCAGCATCACCCATCACCAAAATAAGATTACAGCTCTAATAATGAAACCCAACATCTGACTGCATAATTTTATACTTTGTAAAGAGAAATTAAGGCAAGCCACATCAGGTTAACTGAAAAGATGGTAAAAAAAAAAAAAATGCCACTCAGCTTTAGCAAGAATATTGATAAAGTAGTATTGGGTAAAATTCAGAAAAATTTTGAACACTAAACAGAAACAAAGGCCTGGAGTTGTTTTCTGACAAAGTTCAGGAGCACGTACAAAAGTATACAGCAACAAACATCAGAAGTGGAAAACCGAAGGTCATTCGGTAATTTACACAGTAACACGATTTCTGCTACTGTCTGTAAGGAGTTTGTACGTTCTTCCCTGTGAGTGTGTGGGTTTCCTCTAGGTGCTCCGGTTTCCACCCACTGTCCAAAAATGTACCGGTTAGATAGATAGATAGATACTTTATTCATCCCCATGGGGAAATTCAACTTTTTTTCCAATGTCCCATACACTTGTTGTAGCAAAACTAATTACATACAATACTTAACTCAGTAAAAAATATGATATGCATCTAAATCACTATCTCAAAAAGCATTAATAATAGCTTTTAAAAAGTTCTTAAGTCCTGGCGGTTGAATTGTAAAGCCTAATGGCATTGGGGAGTATTGACCTCTTCATCCTGTCTGAGGAGCATTGCATCGACAGTAACCTGTCGCTGAAACTGCTTCTCTGTCTCTGGATGGTGCTATGTAGAGGATGTTCAGAGTTTTCCATAATTGACCGTAGCCTACTCAGCGCCCTTCGCTCAGCTACCGATGTTAAACTCTCCAGTACTTTGCCCACGACAGAGCCCGCCTTCCTTACCAGCTTATTAAGACGTGAGGTGTCTCTCTTCTTAATGCTTCCTCCCCAACACGCCACCACAAAGAAGAGGGCGCTCTCCACAACTGACCTATAGAACATCTTCAGCATCTCACTACAGACATTGAATGACGCCAACCTTCTTAGGAAGTACAGTCGACTCTGTGCCTTCCTGCACAAGGCATCTGTGTTGGCAGTCCAGTCTAGCTTCTCGTCTAACTGTACTCCCAGATACTTGTAGGTCTTAACCTGCTCCACACATTCTCCATTAATGATCACTGGCTCCATTAGGTTAGTGTTAAATAGGTTGGCTGTTGGGTGGTGTGGTTCTTTGGGTCAGACAGGCATGTCCCACACTTTATATTTAAAATAAAATATATTGAAAGTGGAGGCTGATAAGGTTTTTCATTAGTAAGGGCATTAAAGGTCAAGAGAAGATAGACAGACAAATGGGGTTGAGAAGGATAAATAAATCAGCCATGATAGAAAGGCGGAGAAGGCTCGATGGGCCAAATAGTCTAATTCTGCTCTTATGTCCTGTGATCTTATCACCAGTCCTCATTGAGGAATCAGCAGTGGGAAGGTGAGCAAGTTCAAGTTGTAGGTGTCAACATCTCTGAAGATCTATCCTAGGCCAAAAATATTAATGCAATCAAAGAGCCAAGCCAGCAGCTACAAGGAAGTAGGAAGGTAGAAGTAAATCTTAGGCCAGTTAGTCTGACTTCAGTGATTGGGAAGATTATGAAGTCCATTATCAAAGATGAGGCTTTGGGATTCTTGGAGGTGCATACTAAAATAAGCCAAAGTCAGCATGACTTCCTTAAGGGGAAATCTATCCTGACAAATCTGTTGGAATTCTTTGAGGAAATAACAGGCAGGATAGACTATGTAGAGTCAATGGATGTTGTGTACTTGGATTTTCAGAAGGCCTTTGACAAGAGGCTACTTAACACACGAGGCTACTTAACAAGAGCCATGGTATTAGTGGAAAGATACTAGAACGGATACAAGATTGGCTGACTGGTAGGAGGCAGAATCAAAATAAAGGGGGCCTATTCTGCCTGGCTGCTGGTGACCCGTGATGTTTCACAGGGGTCAGTATTCGGACTGCTTTTCATGTTATATGTCAACAATTTGAATGATGAAATTGACAACGTTGTGGCCAGATTTGCAGACAATACAAAGAAAAATGGAGGGGCAGGTAATGTTGAGAAAACAGGGAATCTGCAGGACTTTGACAGATTGGGAGAATGGGCAAAGTAGTAGCAGATGTAATGTAGTCTTGAGAAGTGTGTGGTCATGCACTTCAGTAGAAGGCATAAAGGCATAGACTATTTTCTAAACAGGGAGCCAATTCAAAAAAAAATAGAAGTGCAAGGGGACCTGGGTGTCCTCATGCAGGGTTTTCTAAAAGTTAACTTGCAGGTTGAGTCACTGGTGAGGAAGGCAAATGCAATGTTAGCATGCATTTCGAGAGGACTAGAATATAAGAAAAAAGAATGTTATACAGAGACTTTATAAGACATTGATCAGACCGTGCTTGGAGTATTGTCAGCAGTATGGGGCCCCTTATCTAAAAGATGTGATGGCAATTGAGAGGGTCCAGAGAAAGTAAAGGAGAATGTTTCTGGAAAAGAAAGGGTTACTGTATGAGAAGCATTTGATGACTCTGGAATGAGAGGGAATCTCAGTGAAACCTTCAAATATTGAAAGGCCAAGATAGGGTGGATGTGAAGAAAATGCTTCCTTCCTAGAGTGGTTCAGTCTAGGATCAGAGGACACAGCCTCAAAAGCGGGATGTCCTTTTGGAACAGATGATGATAATAAATTCCTCTATCCAGTAGATGGTGAATCTGTGGACTGCTGTGGAGGCCATCATTGAGTATATTTAAAGCGAGGATTGATAGGTTTCTTGGTTAGTCAAGGCATCAAAAGTTACAGGGAGCAGGCAGGAGAATGGGGTTGAGAGGGATATGATAGAATAGTGAAGCAGACTCGATGGACCAAATGGCTTAATTCTACCCTAATATCTTATGATCTACATTTCATTAGGATATTTTGCATATCACCAAACACTAATAAATTTCTACAAATACAACTTGGAAAGCAATGCGACCGGTTAATTGCCATCTGGTATGGAAGTGAAGTGGAAAAAACTACAGACGGTTGTAACTCAGCCAGCTCCATCATGGGCACTTGCCTACCCAGCATTGAGAACATCTTCAAATAGCAAAGGCTCAAGAGAGCAGCATCCATTATTGAGGACCCTAACCATCCTGGACATGCTCTCTTCTCATTACTACAATCAGAGAAGAGGTACAGGAACCTGCAGACAGACAACATTCTGGAACAGCTTCTTTCCACCCACCACCAGATTACCTGAAGGTTCATGAACCCATGAACACTGCCTCACTACTTTGCAAATGAGAAAATCCGTAGATGCTGGAAATCCAACCAACACACACAAGATGCTAGAGGAACTCAGCCGGCCAGGCAGTATCTACAGACAAGAGTACAGTCAACATGTCCGGCAGAGACCCTTCACATGCTTTTCTCCCCCATAGATGCTGCCTGATCTGCTGAGTTCCTTCAACACTTTGCATGTGCTGCTTGGATTGCCAGCACCTGCAGATTTTCTCGTTTGTGTTTGGATTACTACGCTGTGAAACCTCTTCCAGGGATGCCTGCCCTGAAGTTATTGAAATCTTCCCTTCAATGAGAGTTCAATGAACCCTCTCTCACTGCTCCCCCTTCTGTAATCTCTGCTGCATCCAACTGAAGGGTCTCCACCTGAAATGATGACTGTACTCTTTTCCAGATACTGCCTGGCCTGTTGAGTTGCTCCAGCATCTTGTGTGTGGTGCTTGGATTCCAGAATCTGCAGATTTTCTTGATTGCAAAATAGTGACGCAGTGTTCATGAGGCCGAGTTCCTCCAGCATTTTGTGTTTCACTATTTTGCTCTCTTTTTGCACTACTGATTTATTTTTTATTGTAACCTATAGTAATTTTTATGTATTGCACTGTACTGTAGCCACAAAGTAACAAATTTCATGCCAGTGATAATAAACCTGATTCCAATTTAACATTACCTCATGGTTGAGAAACCAGTAGACAATCAAGAAATGGATTTAAATTTAGTAGGTGATAACTATTGAGCTTATTGTCCAAACACATTTCATATGAAGTTTGTTAATAACAAACATTTTTTTAATATTCACTTTGTTGGCTGTGCTGACAGGATTGAAAACTCTCAAAAGGTTTTGGGCTTCATATTCACGTCATCAGAAAATAAGGTACGGGGACCGCAAGCTTGCTTCTCCATTCAAAGTATCATAGCTGACTCAATCTGAACTTCAACACCACCCCCCCCCCCCCAAAAGGGATCTTTTGAATAGAAAAAGGAACCAAATCTCTAGTGAATGTGGATTTCAAAAGCTGTTCTGTGATCTGAAATCCTCCAGAAAAAGGAAATTGTCCCAAGTTGGATAGAAAATTAACAAACAAAATGGATGTTAGTGCTGTGCAGAATTAAGAATGAACGGGATAAATCAAATGCACTAGAGATTGCTCATGAACTATGACTCCTGCTATATTAGGGCTTTTGATTTTTATTAAAAAGGATTTGGTTTGGATGATGGACTGAATAATGGTTCTGAATTCAAACCCTGCATGACAAAGTATAGGCATGAAATGCTAGACAGAACTCAGTAAGCCAGACAGCATCTATGGAGAGCAGTACAGTCAACGTTTCAGGCCAGCATCTGCATATTTTCTCTTGTTTGTGACAAAGTATAGAACTGAAAATGCTCTGGGGAAAAAAAAAAATAGGTATACAAATACAATTTTGATCTTTTTTTAAAAAAAACTACTGATGCAGCATTATAATTTCACCGAAGCTGCGTGAAAAGAAAATAAAGTTGAAACGTTAAAGATGAAAATTCATTTCTTTTGGTTGTAAGTCAGTAAAGTTAAATGTCTAAGACACAATCCATGAAATAAGAACTGGATCTCAAAAACTGTTCAGTGATCTGATACCCTCTAGAGAGAAAAAAAAGTAGTATCGAGTTAGTATAAAAGGAAAATGTCCAACTGGGACAGAAATTTGATTAGCAGCATAATAAAGTGGGTGTTGGTGCTGTACAGAATGGAAGGCGGAGGGATAAATCAAATGCACTAGAGATTGCTTGCAAAATGATAGTTCTTAAATGCTATTGCATTCATCTAAAGTTCATGACCTTTGGCACAAAACTACAAGAGGTACCTTTCTTTTGAAAATGTTAATTCACTGTACAATTACACTAAATGCACTGTGCTTGTACAAAAGTTTAGTTAGAATACTACGGATAATTCTCGCAACATACACAAAATGCTAGAGGAACTCAGCAGACCCGATAACTCTTGTTGCTTTACATCGGGTTCCATAACCTGAAAGAAGTTGGAAGAGTAGGAAAAGTACTCATTTGGGAAATCAAATAATATACTATAAGTGGCAGCCAGGAAGCAAAGTACTATAATGTCTTGAAATCTGAGATAAAACAAAAATACCGGAAATATTCAGGTCAGGCAACATTTCTAGAGGGAGATGCAAGATTAATGATTGAGGTAGATGAGCATTTACCAGACCTGTATAAAGTTCAGATGCTACCTGACCTACTGATAATCGCCATTTGTTATTTTAGGTTTTCAGCATTTGGAGTCTTATTCCCCACCACCCCGAATAATAACCAGATAGACAAAAACAGGAGCAAGAGAAGGTCATTCAGCCCTTCAAACATCCCCTCCATTCAAAACCACCATAGATAATCATCCTAATTCAATACCCCAATCCAGCTTTTTCCTAATGTACCTTAATCCCTCTGGCCCCTAAAAAGTTCAAATACACAAACTATCCAAAAAAACTTTATAAACTTTTCAAAAAAAACTAAAACTTACAAATAAGATCCAGATTCCAAGCTAATAGCTCTGATATACTGCAGAATCTTGGTGAAAAATTTGGGGAGTTGGCCTAGTTTTGAGCCAAACATATCACAAACCTGACCACCTTTTTGGTAAGATAACAAAAAAAATTAATGAAGCTAGAACAGGAAATATAGTACATATGGGCTTTTGACAAAATTCTACATGGTACACTGATCAAGGAGGTTAAAGAACAAAGTATGCAGGCAATCTAGACCCAAAATTAGCTCAGTGATAGAGGATAACTATGGCTATTCTAACTGGAAATCAAGTTAGAGGTGTTAAACAGGGATTGGTGGCAGGACCTTTGTAGTCTGTGATATATAAAATTGCAGTGAGGCTCTTGGTGCTGATTAGTAAAGCTGCTGACAACACAAAATTAGTAGGCATAGATTTTGAAGAATGTTGTCTACCCTGCTGAACAGAGCCTACCCCCATATGGATAAACAGGGCAGCACTGTGAGGATCATGTTTTTTTTTTAAATGTCTTCTCGAGTGCCTTCACTATCATACAGCCCTCATTGCTGAAGGAAAAGCTCCATTCAATGCAGACCGGCACTTCCATTGTATCCTGGATAATGGACTACCTGACGGGCAGGCCACAGTCTGTGTGGCTTCAGAGCTGTGTGAAAGACATGGTTGTAACCAGCACACGGGCCCCACTGGGGACCAAATTAGCTTCCTTCCTGTTTACCCTGTATTCCTGTGACTCCACATACAGAATCATGTCATCTGCTGAAATTCTCCAATGGTTCAGCAATAGTTGGATGTATTAGGGGAGGATGGGAGGATAAATACAGGGCCCTGGTGGAGGACTTTGTCAAATGGTGCAAGCTGAATAATCTGCAGTTCAACATCAGTAAGACAAAGGAGATGGTGATGGTCTTTAGGAAGACTAAGCCTGCATTACTCCATTATTATTGATGGTGAGGACCTACAACTACCTTGGAATGCAATGCACCAGGATGACAAACTTGAGTGGAGCAGCAACACAGAGGCTGTGTACAAGGGCCAGAGTCACCTCTACCTGCTGAGGAGACTGAGGTCCTTTGGAGTATGCAAGCCTCTCATTCACATGTTCTACCAGTCTGTTGTCGTCAGTACAAACTTCTAATGTGGTGATGAGCTAGGGCAATGGCATCAACACAGCTGATACCAACAGGCTCAATGAACTGATTAGAAAGGCTGGCTTTGTTCTAGTCTTCAAACTTGAACAAAGGACCCGGTGAAAAATTCTGGCAATTCTGGACACTGTTTCTCACCCTCTGCATGCCACCTTGGCTGAACAGGAGCACTTTTAGCAATTGACTAAGACCAACCGCACTACTCCAAAGAACACTATACAAGGCCATTCTTACCTTTCGCAGCAATTAGGGTCAACCTACAGCTGGAGAAGTGATGACTCCCATCTGCAAGACTGTCTGCAGCAAATTAATTTTAATTCTTTTTACCTCTCATCTAATATTTATATCTATGCACTTAACTATTGTGACACCAATTTCCTTTGGGATCAATAAAGTATCTATCTATCTAAGAATACGGAGGCGCACATATCAGCTAGAAAGTGGAGCAGAGTAGTGGCAGAAGGGATTTAAGTGAAGTAATACATAGTGG
The DNA here is from genome assembly GCF_048418815.1 of Hemitrygon akajei. Lineage (NCBI taxonomy): Eukaryota > Metazoa > Chordata > Chondrichthyes > Myliobatiformes > Dasyatidae > Hemitrygon > Hemitrygon akajei. Next base: position 154,923,932 of record NC_133131.1, read on the forward strand.
GATGTCAAATGGTGGCAGGACATACATTACAAATTATTGTAACAGCAGCAACCTCAGAAGTACAGAGTGACATTGACGTGCAAGTTCATAAAATTCCTTGAAAACGCCAATTGAGATGTTTAGGGTAGTGAAGGCAGCCTTTTGAATGCTCGTCTCCATAGACTAAAGCACGGAGTATGAGATAGGTTAAATGATCTGTAGGGATGGCACACAAAACAGTGATTTTTTTAAAAAAAACTGTGGTAGGTGATAAACCAGTTTACCAATGTTGCAGATGTACAAATGTTTGACTAGATTCTACTTAAAAATGCTGCGTACAGCTCTAGATAGATGTCACATTAAAAATGTGGTAGCATTAGAAAGAGTGCAGAAGAGATTCACTAAGGTGTTGCAGGTAATGGTCAGCTATAGCTACAAGGAGAGATTGTTCTCTCAGGAATGGCAGAGGGTCAGCGGTAGACTTCAAGGCTTTTAAGAACAAGAGGCGTAAATGTGACAGATTATCAGTCCCGTCCATTCCCCCCCCCCACCCCCACCGGATATTTGAATCCAAAATTTGAGTGCATGTTTACAGTGAAAAGGGAGAAAGGTTTAGAAACACTGAAAAGCAAGTTTTTTCTATTGGGTGGTAGTAAAGACAAATTTTAAAAATGTATTTAGACATGTACTTGGATAGGAAAGGAAGTTGAGGGATACAGCCAAAATGCAATCAAAAGGGATTAGTGTAGATGGGCATTATAGTCGGCATAGACAAGTTGGTCCAAAGGGCACTTTGCTGTGCTGTACAGCTCTATGACTCTGATACTGCTACTTTCTGATATGTAATCAGCCAGCCCTTTTTTAATTTAAAGTATTTTAAATAATAATCAGGTCATGTTCAAATAGCTTGCAAATATATGGAAGTATAAATTACTAGGCATCCAATTACTTTAGGTATCAGTAAAGTCTTTTCAAAAGAGTACCGATGTTAAAAAAAAAATTGTGCACTCATGCAGTAAGCATGTTTAAATTCATTCTGCTTTGTAGCTTGATTACTGAACATTACAGATTAGATGCACTAGCTGGTCTTTTCCAGTCAATTGATTTCATACATTTATAGTTCTCCAATAAGAGGTCACCATTTTAAAGCAGCTATTTGTGAGAGAGGAGGAGCTGGGGAAAATTATGGTTTGTTTGGTGCATAAAACACTATCAGAATCATTACCATATTTTTTTTTTAAATGCCAGGTAACAGAAACAGTCAAAAACCACACTAAGCTGTACAGTTGTGGGTTGGAGATTTGGATTGCTGAAACAAAGGCTCAAAAGATAATGAGTGGAATGATTTTGTACAGTACTAACTTTTAATGTGCTGTCCGTACCGTGACCTAATCTAAATGCTATATTCCTGCCAAATAAAAAGAACCAAAAAAAGCTTAAAGCAAAAATACCACTTAAGTGGCATTTCACATTAGGCTACAAGATATTCTTTGAAGCTCTATGGTTTGTGCTGTGCTGCAATAGAGCGCGCGCTAAAATTTGCAGGTACACAAACTGCTGCTTGATATCAATGTGGAAAGACATTCAATTTAAACTGTTTATGTAACAGGCAGATGTATTTACAATATTTCAGAAACATTAAATTCACAGTTAATTGATAATGCTGTTTAATTTAGATAGATTTAGAACCTCTTAGTATTCTTCCATAAAGGTTATTTCAGAAACATTAAGTTCTAAGGCAATTCCAATCTATAATGAAGGAAAATTGGAAGCCACCTATTAATACCACCAGATGAAATGTATAGGGGCCAGATACAACAAAATATCAACTACATCCAAAAGTAGCTTCAGAATATACTTGCCAATGAATGAATGATACTGGATTTCTTTGTTGTTAGTCACAAGGATTTGAAATAGAATGTAGGTGGCATGATAAGCAAGCTTCGAGGGCAACAAAACTGGTGATAAGAGTGGTCAGTGAAGAGGTTTTCTAAGCTTTCAACAGGATCTAAATCAACTGAATTTAACTCAAAAGTACAAAGTGAGGCATTTTGGCAACTAGATTAAACTAGTGTGTGCAGAAAAGAATGGTGCTTGAGGGCTTAGTTTACAAGGAGACTACATAAATTAATAACATCTTTCTTGCAGCAGAGGCTGAGGGGTGATAGAGATTTATAAAATTATGAAGGTCATTGAAAGGATAGTCACAATATTTTTCCCAGCCCAGGGGAGTCAAAAATTAGAGGGCATAAGTGAGTGTGGAAATATTTAAGGGGGATCTGAGTGGTAAAGATTCAGAGGGGACCTGAGAGTCAAGCTTTCCCAACAGGGAATGGTGGATATTTAGATTAGTTACCAGAGGTGTTAGGAGTACATTTAAGACATTTGGACAGTTATATTGACAGAAAGGTTACTTTCATGGGCCACATAGGTTGAAGGAGATTAGCTTCAATGGGCCTGTACACTTGCTGTTTTAACTCCATGAATCTCTAAACTAGGTTGAAACTATCTGCTCTATTATCGAAGTATTTTATTTGGTATTCATACAAGATTCTTTCATTGGTTAAAGCACCTTTCTCTTACAATCACATTAATTCTAAAACCCAACATGCTTCCCAATATTGCTTCCATACTTCCTGTGTCTGATTCTACCACATCAGTTTGTATGCAGGTTTACGATGAAAGATTGACAAGTAACTGCTTCGTCCCATTAATGCACCTTAATTTTAAGTGTTGAGCAAACCCACAAATAGAAGCATTTCTGAATGAACCTGAATACAGAACCTTTTTTTAAAAACCAGGTGAAAATCAGGAAAGGCAAGGTAATGTTTTGCTGGGTATTGGTGGTGGAGTAATGAAATTGCATGTGCAGTATGGAATCAAGCTTGGTACAAAACAGCTCAGAATCTGTGACTACCTGCACAAAGAATGCAAATCCATGAATCTCCCATGGAATAGACACCAAGGCCAAGATAATTACAAGGCTGGCTTGGGTGCACTCAAGTACGAACAAGTTCAGTCCTCATTTTTGCGAGGCAACTTCTTAAAAAGTAGCAAATTAAAATTTTGCTCGAGTTGTATTCAATTTAGCTTATGTTAGCATTTCCTTTACAATGATACAGTAGCAAATTTTAGTAATTGTTGGCTACATGTTTAAGAGTGCCTCAGTCAGAAACAAACAGGAATGTGTACATAGAGATTAATTATAATGATCTTAATTATGAGCAAAGCATCACATGAAGCTACATTAAAGTACTGTCAATAGCATTTTATAATAAGCACAAGATCTCGTCTCCTAGCGCATAAAAATGGACTCAAATTGTACCATGAAGCAAGGAGGGAAAGTTGAGTGAAAGGATCACTTAAAGTTTAAATAGTTTTGAGTAACATTAAACAGCTTCATAATTAACTCATGATCAAAGATAAAACTTTCTCAATGATGTGCAAACACATTACCAAAGTGATCTAATTTAGTTGATTCACAAAAAGTTGGATTTCATAGGACTGAAGTCACCAAAAATTCAACAATCTTGGACAAATGGATAAATCCAATGACATTAAAACAGTGCTATGGAATATGAAATAAATTTTCAAAATTATCCAAATGAAAAATTCTCAGTTTCAAAAACAGTACTGTTTTTGTCAAGCTAACTTATTAACCACAGTGAATAAAAAGGATTTTTTATTAACATGCTGATGTTTTATTAACTACCTGATAAGTGCTCAAGTCCTCTGAACAGCCAAAAGATCAGTATAAAGAATAGTCCGTATCTGGATTTTGGCATAATCATGGCCATAATAACAAACTAAGTTATATTGGTGAGGATCATAAGGACTTCATCGAGCATCTATAGAATCATTTTGGTGGTGCTTCAATATTCAAAAAGCAAAGCACTATTGTGGGCTTATTAATCTAGTGTCAGTGGGAAGAAAGTTTGGAGGATATATATCAGGGATGCTCTTTACCAATTCTCGACATTGACAGAGGTCCCAAAAAAAACAAACACAACTTTGATAAAGAAAATGCAGTCTTGTATTACTGATCTGGTGAGACCTTACCCTCCCTATCCAACATGCCAAATCCATTTTTCATGTTCACAGATAACATCACAATTAGGCACTGCATTTAAACTTCAACATGATGAAGTACCTCAATCAGCTGTGGATTGGTGGAAAGATTAGTGAAGCTGGAATAGTGACAAGTGAAATCCTGAAATGTTTGGATCATTATCCTTCACATGATTAGACAAGGGCAATGTTAATATTGTTTACCATTTGCAGAGATCATCAAAATCTGTCAATGCTCCAACACCTTAAAAATTGTAACCTTGTTCAGATACAAGGTTGCACCCCAAACCAGTCAACATTGAACATACATGTCACACTACTTATAAACGTCAAATTGATGAAAGAAAATGTGTGCAATAATTCAGTGCATCGAACTCCACAACCAGTGCTGTTAGGCCACAACAAAAGCAAATAGTTTATTAGGATACATAGACAGGCTGAAGCAATACAAAACAGAGCATAACAATAAACAATACTCTGGTTAAAATACATTAAGAACAGACGATAAGAGGCCTGTAAAAGTTTAGGTGTGGTGGCAATCATTAAATTTATACCCATCTTAAAATCCCTGAGCTATCACAATGGATTAAGAGATTTGGGTCCTTTCTAAAAAAGATTAAATCATAATTAACAGGTTATCTTTGAATACACTTGTATTTCCTCAAAAGATTAAGGAGTGATATTGAGAAAATAATTAAAGAGATAAAAAGGTTAAGAGCGAAATTGTGAAAGGGAATTCAGAAAAAGGAAACATTAAAATTAGAACCTGATCAGAAACATTGATGTCTCCAAGTACTCCTTTACACCAATAGCCATGGAAAAATGAAAGGCTTCCCAGCATTTGAACAAGTGTTTAGGTAGTATTTTGATTATTACTGATAACTGGAATGGTTCATTGCCAACTAGCCAAATGAAAGTAATTTATTTGTCATCTTTAATCGCCAACACAATTCAAGAGAACCAACTTAATTAGCTCACATTCATTTTGGGCAGAAAGTGGCACTTGCTGAACATGTTGTCAAGGAAGCTGTAAGGAAATGAGCTTAAGGCCTACTTGTCATTTATGTTCAGGTTTTTGACTTGTAGCACTGAATTAACATTGGCCACTGCTACTGAAAATAATGTACATTCAGTACAAGTACAGCAAGCATTTGAAACCAGTCTGAAACTGGCATCTAAGCAACAGATATTTTGTTATGCAGGAGACCAATGCTGGCTAAACAAAGAAATAACTCTAATAATGTTAAAAGCATATTATTTAATGCTTTTCTTCCAAGATTGCACTAGAAAGCCATTAATGTTTACTAATGAAATTAAATGCAATATGACTAGTTATCAAATGTTTATACTTCTGTTCAAATTTTATTTTATTTTCACTGAATTCTTCAAACTTTAAATTCTCTCCACAGACAATGGATTTTAACTGACGGTCATCTTGCCATGCCGAATAATTCAGTAGGAATTATTCCACAAGGCAATTAAGACTTTTAAGCCATATTGTGATTATAAGAAAGCACTGCACATTAAAACAGCTACAAATAAAATGTGCAAATTTGCAAATAAACCAAATCACCACATAGACGCATTATATTTTTCCATGCCCTTTTAATGGTTGTGCCACAAACATTTTCATGTCATTTGTTAACAAATATCAAGATTTCATTCTGCCAGCATCAACATATTAAATTGTCAATGTGATCAGATATTAACAGCATAAACACTAATAGGTCCCAAAACATAATTAATGTGGCATACATGCAAACTGAAACCACAAAAAGACAATTTAAAGCAAAATTGCAACTATGTCATTAAATATTCTTAATTATAATTACTGGCAAGTACAAAAGAGCGTTAGAAAATTTAACAGGTTCAGCAAGTTCGACACTAAACTGCATTCATTTAACTCGAGAAATTTGGAGTGGACAAATTTTCTTAAATTCACAAGGTAAATATGTTCAATGGAAACTGTTATACAGGAAAGTGCATCAATAAATTTGTAACAGTTCAAAAAAATACTAGATGGTCCTATTTTGTGGTCCCGTCAAAGTAAACTCCAAGTATGGCATAAACATCATTGAATTATTGGTGCCATGAGCAGCAGAATTAATTTGAACTAAACATAACAAATAATGTAAAATTCCTTCTGGATTTTCCCAAAAACCTTTTCCCCATGAATGCTCTCCATTTTCATTTGTTAAATATGAGGGAACATTTACTTGTTATCCAACCGAAGTAGCTGCTCCTTACCATTTATTGTTAAAGATTTTAATTGGCCATCTTCCTCTACTTCCACTCTTTCTTGGCCGTTTTCTACAATCCTGAAAATTTAAAAGTCAGGCATCAACTTCAAAGATAAATTTGAAAAACTAACATACAGGAGTGGCTGATCTGAAAATAAAGTAAATGATTTCAATGTAGGGAACGAATAGATAGAGGAAATATTTGCAAAACCCCACCATAGTTCAATTGACCAGGAATCAGGCTGCATTAGATTCTGCTTTGTATAATAGAACAGGGTTAATCAGCACTCTTGTAAAGCCAGGGAAATTCTAACATGGAACAAGTGCCAAGTGCCTCAAACATCACTATGAAAACATCTAAATACTTGCTTGGAAAACAAAAACAATTCCAAATAGAGAAAGGACCAAGTGGCATAATATTCAAGAAGTTAAATATTAGTGATATGAGAGAGGCTAAAGGCACCAAAAGCTTTGCAGCTCCTGTACTTCAAAGACTCAATACAGTTAGCATTAGTAATGGTCTAACAAAATTTCAGATTTATTTTTTTTAAAAGAAAAAATGGCCCCATTTGTTTGGAAAAGTTTAAAACTAATGGTCAAGAAAAGGAGGGAAAACAGTACAGTACAGATCAGCTGGCCTGAAATCAGTAATGCAGAGGATTTTGAAATCCATTTAGAGTTTGAGCATGTGATAAGGAAACAGTGAATATAATTTCTTTACATTTACAAAAGGAATTTACAGCACAAAAATATTTTGAAATGTACTCTAATGAGCACACTAAAGGAAGGGTATGGAATTTGTACAATTAAATGCATCTGACGTAGAAGCAATGATCTTATTAAATAGAGAAACAGTTGAGGGGTGTATGGTCTATGCCTTTATGTGCTAATAAAGTCTACTTATGTACAAATGCAAGCCCATAAGAAAATAACATGCTAAAGGAACAGGATTGATAGATCAGTTGCCCCAGCTGAATTTCTACCAAATTAAATAAAGCAACTTTAGAAGAGGAAATGTAGAGTTTGTTAGAAGAATAAGCTCAGTAAATCTTATCAGAAAATTTCAACTTAGATACTTTATGCTGAGTAACAAAACTTAGAATACCTCTTAGTGGTGACTTTCCTGCCATTAATAAATTTTGTGGATGTTGATACTGATCGGAAGTTACCCATTCCACTACCACCAAATGAAGAGGAGGAAAATGATGCTGTTCCGAGATTTCCAAATGAACTGAATGAAGTAAAACCTATAGAAACAATTCAATATAATATTTTTTTTTAAATTCACTAAAAATCAAATTTTCTTTGCAAGTTGATGCAACATTAAGTGCAAGCTAAATGATCATGGAATGAAAGGTTTTGAAAAAATTGTTCTGCCTCTTTTCAGTCATGGGAGACATATACTAACAGAAATAATTATAAAACTGAATAGATTGTATGCAATTTCTACCAGCAGTATTATGTACAACTTCAAGTCTTCAGGAGAAATATGCCTTTTATAGAGCAAGCACTTCTAAGGTTCACCATCCTGGGATGCAGACATACAGAGATTGGATGAATGAGGCTTCTAGTTAAGAGTTTAGAAGCTCTCAAACCAACAGAATTCCAATAGGACTGGAAGTCTAAATGTAGGAACAGTGAGAGAATCCCAGAGGGGATTAACACAAAAAATTTTTGAGATTAGTGTATGCATGGAATTTATCAAAGAAAGCAGCTAAAGCCAAATCATTAGATATATTCAACAAGTTGGATATAGTTCTTCAGGATAAAGAGATGTCGGAGAGAAAAAGCAGGAAAGGGGCATCATCATGGCAATCAGACGAAGTGTCAAATATCCAACTCTAACTCTCAACTACTTGTTTCCAAATTGATAAAGACTTGAAAAGAATGATTGCTTATGCAGTTCAACAGATAAAAGTCTAATGGCATTATTTCACTATTAAAAAGAATACAAATCTGAATTTATCATTTTTGGTCCACTTTCCCCACAGTACATTTATGTTAACAAACACTGATCACAATATGTTAGCTCACAACCAAATGTATTAGGTTAAAAGTCTATCAGCCCTAATCCACTTGCAGGCCTCGCCCTCAAAGACAACTCAACTACCCTCAAAGCCATACAAATTATCAAATAATTGGTTTGGCAGCTCTAGGAGGCAATTCCCTTCAAACATTTTGGATCAGATGGTTATCAAGAGGCATTTATTGGTATCATCACAGTCAATGGGCAATCAAATAAATGATATTCCAAGTCACTGAGGCACTGAACAAAATGGATGAATTATACAGAAAAATCTGTTTCTGGACCACAGACACTTAATTCCACTGCATCATATTTTTAACAAAATAATAAACTACTCAAATGCAGAAGCAACCAAAATAATTAAGAATTTGCAGGAAAAAGTGAACGATTGAATGCAAGAATCACTTCCAACTCATTTCTGTATTAGACAATGAAGAAATATCTTCATAATTTTGTTCATTTTTGCAAAGTTGAAACATACTGTACAGAAAAAAATTCATGTCAAATTCAAAACCATTTATACCCAAAAATAGATAGAATTTGCATTCCATTTAAAACCTATTACAATATCCTCACTTGCCCTTCAATATGCTCCACTGATTAGTTTAACAGCCAAGAACCCGATTAAGAGGATTTAATGATACAGTCACTGGTCAAGTAGTGTTTCAGTCCCCATATACTTATTCAGCTAGATTAGCCCTGCAGTCAACAATTCCTTCAAGTCAAATCTCCATTCCTGAGCAAAAACAAAAAGTTTGATTTTCCAAAGTAGTTATCAGTAGTGTACATCAGTTTCAAAACAATGATAACTTCGTCAAAAGTAGCCAGCCAATTGCTAATGAAGTCAGCGTTTTTTCTTACATACAGATACTTGTGTTTAAACTATAAGGTGGTTTTAACTATAAATTTGTAAGCTCTGAAGCAATACATATCAATAATTGTTTCAAGATTCATAACCCATGAGCAATGGTTATACAATCAAAAACTTGACATTTTATATTTACCAGTATCAAAAGCAGGAAATCCACCAAAGGGAGAGAAGAAAGGCCCTCCTCCACCCCTGCTTCTTTCAACTCCCCTTCGACGTCGTTGTCCAAAAAAACTTTCAAAGGGATCATCCACTGCTAAACAAGACAGCCACAAAATGAAACAATTGTGCTCTTTAGTTATAATTACAGTTCTGGAATTTGATGCTTTACTACATATTCAGTTATAAAGCATTAATTTTCCTGAAAGCATGGCGTGAACAATTCCAGCAAATCTTAAACCTCTTTTCCAAGAACAAAAAACATTTTGCATCAGTGCTCAACCCAAGTTAAATTTTTTAGGATGTGGGCAAAATCATTTATTGTCCTACCATAAGTGCTCTTCATAAGGAACCTTGAAATGTCAGGTCCTTTAGTTAAAGTTACTCCCATAATACAGTTGGATAAGGAAATCCAGGAATTACATCACTTAGCACAAAAAGAGAATGACAAGATGATTTTTTTTTAATTTCAGGATGTTGTATAACTTGGTAGGTAGAGGGGATACTCACCAAGGTAAAGAATCAAAGACAGATTATTGAATGCTATTACAGACTCAGGAGGATTCATTTATTCAAAGTCAACCGAGACAACACTTCCAGAGTCAACCCTTCCAGCCCTTTGAGCCACGCTTTCCCAGCAGCCCGAAACAACCCCAATTAACCCTAATCTAATCACAGGACAATTTATAATGACCAAGTTAACCTACCCAGTGTCTCTTTGGACTGTGGGTAGAAACTGGAGCACCCAGGGAAAACCCACACATTCCAAAGAGAGGATGTACAGAGACTCCTTACAAAAGGCATCAGAATTGAACTCAGAATTCAGACGCCCTCAATCTGTAATAGTGTCGTTCTAACTGCTTTGCTACCATGGTTCCCCACCACCTTTTAATGTTTCAATGTTTCAGATAAGGAAGATAAAAGTAACACCCCAGAAGAATATTATAAGTTAGTTTTGTACACCAGCCACACTAGATAAACTTGATCAAACTGTCAAATGGAGCTACAAGCTCTCTATTAAAATTAGATAAGTTTCCAACACATTTAGACTTGAACAAAATGATTGGAATTTGTTATGCATTAGTGAAATATTCCACCAGTCAAAACAAATCCATGCACAAGATCTGGTAGAAGAATTTTCTTCAATTTAACATTTACTTGATTGCAATACAGAAGCCTCACATACAGCTCTAAAGTCTAAAAGCCAACACTGCTTGAGAGTTACAATTTCCCAGGGAAATTCTACCTTTCCTGTGCAAAGTATTCCGTGAAATATAATGCTGGCATCCCAATGATTCATGATGAAAAATAACTTACAGAAGAAATCTGCAAATGGATCTCTTCCTCCGAAGAATTCCCTGAAAACATCTTCAGGATTGCGGAAAGTGAAGCCGAAGTCAAAGCCTTCACCATGACGACCACCTGCATTATTTTTTAAATGGAGAACAGAAGAAAATTTAAAAAGTTATCAGAAATTATACACAAAAACTTCATGGTACTATCCAAGGAAAGGAGTAAACAGTCCGCGTTTTGGGCCAAGACATCGACTATCTACTCTTTTCCACAGATGCTGCTTGGCCTGCTGAGTTCCTCCAGCACTTTGTGTGTGTTGCTTGGATTTCCAGCAGCTGCAGATTTTCTCTCATTTGTGATTCATGGTATAATATGTTAATCACTATTTTTATTTCAAGTTTCTTCAAGCAATTAAAGAGCTTAAATTTAAATTACAGTAAGACTTTATAAATTTTTGTGTAGTGCGCAGGTGGCTGTTATATACAATTTGGCCTGGACTTCTCATGCATTAAAGAACATGCATGCCATTGTCTTTCTTAACCTCACTTCTAAATAAAAGGTTGACCTCATTGCTCAAAAACAGCATTCACTTCTGAACCACAATTAGCGCAAATCCACATTTGAAAGCAATACCAGTGTATAATTCTCACTAAACCACAGAATGTATTATGTTTAGTTGCATTTTTACAGCATAACTATCAACTGCTATCACCTGAAAATGTTCTTGCACAAAAGTGAAATCTCATTCCTTCATATCTAAATTTCTATTAAGAATATTTTAATCCAATTTTTCCAATCATCTTTCACTCACACTTTCAATTTCTGAAAAGAATTTTGAAGTAATAACTCCCCAATTTAGATTTGAGTAATTCAGTAAAGCATTTCCATTTCAGATTCATATAGGCCCAGAGCAGCACATAGTACTCTCCTCACAAAAATGACTGCTGAAGCTACAAGAAAGCTTGTGACAACAGTCCTGAATGAATGACTGAATGTCAACATTTTGATATTCAAATATTTATAATCATTGCAGACTTGTAAACAGTAAAACAAAACCAAAACATTCCAAGAAAGCACCGGAGGAATTCAAGTCAGGTGACATCTACAAAGGAAATGGCCATTTCTCTCCACTGACCTGCTGACTTCCTCCAGCATTGTGCTGTTGCCTCTCATGTCCATAAAGCCTTTCACCTAACCTTTTCCTTAACAGGGAATCTATACAACTGCTCTCAACTAATGCTTAATTTTCAACAGATAATTCAGAGGCTATAACTGGCAAATCTTCAGATGTTTGCACCAACTCATATTTCAACCAGGCAGCACAGAAGTCCCACTAAGTAGAATGCTGCACCACAGCCTCTGCTCTAAAATTGTACAGTTCTGTGTCCACCTGTCAATATGTCCACACTCCCTGAAGATTCACTTCATTTTGTCGGCCCTGTTGATACAGAGTAATGTAATGTTTCTGACTGTTTGAACTATCAAGTGCAAGTGCCCACACGGTTTGTAAGGAATAAACAAGTATTGCACCTTCACCTAGAATGTAAAATTGAGGTCAAATAAGAAGCTATTCCAAAGAAAAATGAAGTCCTCACGATCTATAACAACGTCTGTACCACATTAAATATCTGGCAACAATGAGCAAAATGCTGGAGGAACGTAGCAGGTCAGGCAGCAACTTTGGAAGGAAATGGATTGCCAACATCTTGGATTGAGAATCTGTATTTGGACTGGAGATAGTAATTTGTCTTTTTTTTTTTAAACTGTATTTTTAAACTTACCTCCACCAACATTAGTCAAACCTTCTTTGCCATATCGATCATAGGTGTCACGCTTTGAAGCTGTGTTAAGAAAAAATAATTTTAATATCAAAAGTATTAAGTTGATTTTGATGCAGTATTTTTATACATATGATTTTTTTTTATCAGCCACAAATTGTTTTGATACTTTAATACTTGTGTTTATTTTTTTTAAATCAAGCTGAGCTCTGCTGTCTGTAGACAATGGTTCTAGTTTAGCTATTCAAATGTCTACTAGATTTGCACATAGATGCAGAGTTTAATTGAGGTTTTCGGTTTGCATGCCTGAATATCAGACTTTTAAAAACTTTAAATCTATATAATTGGATGTGTTGGACGAGATACAAAATGTAGCTCTAGCTGGGTTCTGACAAAGATGTTTTATCATAGAAATATGCTAAGACCATGAGAAATAGGTTATTCTGTCCCTCAAGCTTTCTCCACTATTGAATATCATTGTTAATCCAACAATCCTCAAAGTCACTTTCCTGCCTTTCCCCCATTACATTCTATTCCCTTATTAGAAGCCTTAATTGATTAGATTAATATTGTCCAACTACACTGTTATTACTTCTTTAATAATGTTAACATTTTTTTCGAAAGTCAGTAATCAGCTAATACCCACTTTTGCATCCCTTGCTTTTTGAATAGTTTTGAATACCCTAGCAACTGATCAGAATCTAAAGATTCTGCTCTGGAATGACCCATCTCTTCACCAATGGCTAAGTGTTACTTTATAGCTAGTTATCAATATAAGCATTCCCTTTTGCCATGTTTTTCAAAAATCTTTGAAAGTTAGAGCATAGTTTGACTCAACAGAAGTTAGGAGAAACTAATCAAACTGCAAATCAAATGCATACAGCTCTACCAGAGTTAGTTAATGGGCAATGTGAATATCTACTTTCCTGAAAAATAATGCCTGCAGATATAGGAAAATAAGCAAAGACTGCTGTAATTAATTTGCTACTAATAACAGTAAGTTAGCGCATGGCCAAGTGGTTAAGGCATTGGTCTAGTGATCTGAATGCTGCTAGTTCGAGCCTCAGTATGTTGTATCCTTGAGCAAGGCACTTAACCACACATTGCTCTGTGACGACACTGGTGCCAAGCTGTATCTGCCCTTGCCCTTCCCTTGGACAACATCGGTGGTGTGGAGAGGGGAGACTTGCAGCATGGGCAACTGCCAGTCTCCCATAGAACCCTGCCCAGGCTTGCGCCCTAGAAACTTTCCAAGGTGCAAACCCATGGTCTCTCGAGACTAACGGATGCCTATAAAAATGAAAATAACAGTAAAAGCCAAGTAGAATATTTTGGGACACTGGACTTCACTCAACTCATCACTGAGCTGATCCCAACATCTATGCACTCACTTTCAAGGATTCTTCATAGCATGTTCTCAATATTTACTTATTTATTTATTACTTTGTATTGGCAGTTAGTTCGCTTTTGTACAATTGTTTCTGTTTTGTTGGATGCTGTCTTTCATTGATTCTATTGCTTCTTTGTACTTACTATGAATGCCTGCAAAAAATGAATTTCAGGGTTGTATATGGTGGCATGTACTTTGATCATTTACTTAAAACTTTGAAATCATAAAACACCGCTGATAAACTGTACCAAACTTTAGACTGTAAATTAATTTTGAAACAGATACTATTAAGCTAAAGTACAAATTTTAAAACCCAAGGGAAAAAAAGACTTTTACCATTAACACTGACGTCTGTATTTCTATACAATACAGCATGCCATTTTCCAGGTCTAAGCCAGCTCACAGCAATCCCATTCCCCCACTAATTTCCCTTAAAACCTATTCTCCCCACATTCCTATCAACTCCCTCCAGGTTCTACTATTCACTAACAGACAAGGGACAACTTATAGTTGCCAATCAATCCAACAACTAGTACAGCTTTGATTATGTGCAAGGAAACCAGAAAATCCAGGAAACCCACGCAATTCTCACTTCAGCAGTACGTGTCTGGATTGAACCCAGGTCACTAGTGCAACTTGTAGAGCTGCCTCAGTTCTACCACACTGCAGACTCCCCTGCAGACACATCAGTACTCCCCTGATGTACAAGCAGCTTACCTCAGTACATCAAATCTTAGCAAGACTTTGCAAAGATAATCTAATCAGTAGGATGATGGTGGTAGAGCAGTAGATGTAGTGTATATGGATTTCAGCAAGGCATTTGACAAGGTACCCCATTCAAGGCTTATTGAGAAAGTAAGGAGGCATGGGATCCAAGGGGACGTTGCTTTGTGGATCCAGAACTGGCTTACCCACAGAAGGCAAGAGTGGTTGTAGACAGGTCATATTCTGCATGGAGGTCAGTCACCAGTGGTGTGCCTTAAGGATCTGTTCTGGGACCCCTATTCTTCGTGATTTTTATAAATGATGTGGATGAAGTGGAGGGATGGGTTAGTAAATTTACTGATGACACAAAGGTTGGACGTGTTGTGGATAGTGTGGAGGGCTATCAGAGGTTACAGCGGGACACTGATAGGATGCAAAAATGGGCTGAGAAGTGGCAGATGGAGTTCAATCCAGGTAAATGTGAGGTGGTTCCTTTTGGTAGGTCAAATATGATGACAGAAAATAGTATTAATGGTAAGACTTTTGGCAGTGTGGAGGATCAGAGAGATCTTAGGGTCCGAATACATAGGACACTCAAGGCTGCAGCGCAGGTCGACTCTTGTGGTTAAGAAAGCATACGGTGCATTGGCCTTCATCAATCGTGGGATTGAGTTTAGGAGCTGAGAGTTAATGCTGCAGCTATACCTTGGTCAGACCACACTTGGAGTACTGTGCTCAGTTCTGGTCGCCTCACTACAGGAAGGATTGTGGAAGCCATAGAAAGTGTGCAGAGGAGATTTACAAGGATGTTGCCTGGATTGGGGTGCATGCCTTATGAGAATAGGTTGAGTGAACTCTGTCTTTTTTCTTTGGAGCGACAGAGGATGACAGATGACCTGATAAAGGTGTATAAGATGATGAGACGCATTAATTGTGTGGATAGTCAGAGACTTTTTCCCAGGGCTGAAATGGCTAGCACGAGAGGGCGGTTTCTCAGGTAAGGACATGTTCAGCATAGATGTGGGCCGAAGGGCCTGTATTGTGCTGTTGGTTTCTGTGTTTCCATAAGTCATAAAAACACCACAAAATTTAAAAAAGGCTTTTTGTAAACAATAAGCATGAAAATTTGGACCTTTTTCTTTCTGCATGCTCATAATGCACATTTTCACATATATATTCAGATCAAAAGTAGCCTTCATCATTACTTTCAATTGATTCATCAGTTATATTTTCACTTCCAGGCAAGAGTTCCGTGAAGGAACGTAATCTAAACCACTTTGAGTAAGGCTACTTTCTCATTTACTGGTGAATAATACTTGCAAATTCATATAAGTTACTTCAAGTCAAGAGACAAACATAAAGCAGCTGGATGCCAGTTTGAGTGAAGAAATAGCCACAGGGCCAAATTTCAAGAATATGACTACACAAAATAGCTGAAAGAACATGTACTCACAAGCAACAGTCTATTAAAGATGACAAATGTTACTGGTGAATGCTTCAGAGCATTCTGAAAAGGCATAAAGGTATTCACACAGTGATCTAACAGAGTGTTAGAAATACAGACCAGAGACAACAGTGACATTGCTTGCAAATTAATTGGTAGAAGCTACAATATCTAGAAGTGTACCAATCTTGACTCGAGTCTTTTTTTAAATTTGGGACAGCAGGTAAGTTTCCTTGACCACTGCAGAATGCTACAAAATAATACCCTAGAAATCAGAAATCATGAGCATTAAAACTAACTGTCATTAAAAAATGTAATATTTCCAAAATATTTTTGGTATGAAATTTGAATTTTTTGAAAGCTTTCATAAATGTTAGTTTCATTCCAGATGAGAACATTTAAAGCTACATTTCAAGAATAATCGACATCCTTCCATGCTGACCTTAAATTGCTTTAATAACAACAGCTCAAGTAACATTTCAGATGAAGTATTCCATTCAATAAAACTTACAATCAGAAAGAACTTCATAGGCTTCTGAAAGTTGCTTAAATTTTGATTCCGCTTCATCCTTATTGTCAGGATTCTTATCAGGGTGCCATTTCAGTGCCAGTTTGCGATATCTATCCAAAAATGTAGCATTCAGTTAAGTATAAAGAATATGCAGAAAATTCCTTGTAAGCCAACATACAGGTAGATAAACAAAATAATACATGCAATAACAGGATCATTTCATTAAAATTGTACACACCGAATCTGACTTCCATTATTGCAGCAGGCATTTTTTACAGAATTTTCAGTTGGAAATAGGAAAATGTCTAAATTGCCAATAACCAAAGTAATTAGTTGCAGTGAATAATTTCTTGAGGTATAATTTATCTCAGTGACTCAATAATGTATTATACATCACCATTTTATTGTTGCAGTGGCCTTTCAGACGACAGTTTGCCAGAAATCCCAAGAATTTAGCCATCCCCATTTTGATTGCACTTTATTCAACAATGCTGTTACAACAGATATTTTGTTACTGCATTATCGAATTTATTTGCAGTTGGGTGCATGCATTTCGCACTACTCACTGCAGCAGTGTGTTATCTACCCATATGATCGAACCTAATGTACTCTGAATACCAGATCTGATCATATTTGCTGCATTATAAAGCTGAAAGAATTACAACTATGGGCAATGAAGCCAACTCTTGTAAATTTAATTCGGCTATGTACCATTTATTTTATCCTACGATTATGGTTTGTACATGTCAGAGTTCTAGCCAACTGCCACACACAAGATTGGACATGCCTTTCAGGTAGACTGGGAGCCAAAGTCATTAAAAAGACAAAATTGGAATTCAGTATGCAAAGAATTAAAGTGGAAAAAAAAATGATCTCTGCATTTCCAGTGGCAAACCCCGGCTTTTATATTTCCATGCAATTTATCAGGAAATCTGAAAATCCCCCACCAGAATTACAACAGCAATACAATGAGACCAATTACCCAAAAACCAATTCTAAGGAGAGGGAGATAGAGAATCCCTGATTTGTTCTCAAGAACTTTAATGCTCCCTGGCAAAGGAACTTATCAAAGGACATGCTTCTGGCAAATGGAATAAATGGAACGTTACTGTGGGAGACCTCAACAATGTGAACTTCCTACTATTACAGAGACAGGTGCGAAAAAAAGGGCCCGAAGGATCACTGGCGACCTGAGTCACCCCAACCATAAACTGTTTCAACTGCTACCATCTGGGAACCGGTACCACAGCATTAAAGCCAGGACCAAAATGCTCCAGGACAGCTTCTTCCACCAGGCCATCAGACTGACTGATTCATGCTGATACAATTGTATTTCTATCCTATATTGACTGTTATGTTGTATATCTTACTGCACATACTATTTATTACAAACTACTATAATCTGTACATTGCACATTCAAATTGAGACAAAGATTTTTATTCCTCACATATGTGAAGGATGTAAGAAATAAAGTCAATTCAATTAGGAACAGCTTCTTCCCTCTGCCAAGCGATTTCTGAATGGACATTGAACCCATGAACACTACCTTACTATTTATTTTATTCCTTTGCTTTCGCAATACTTAACTGCTTAAAATGTACATACTTGCAGTAATTCAGGTTTTTTCTCTATTATGTACTGCATTGTACTGCTGCCGTAAAGTTAACAAATTTCACAACATATGCCATTGATATTAAATTTGATTCTGATGATTATGATCTAGTTAACTATAACCTCTACACAATTTATTTAAAAAAAATAAATGAACCACAGTACTGTGCAATATACACATAAGCACACACATCTTGAATGCCCAAGACTTTTGCACAATACAGTATATTATGTCTTTCCAGTTACAACAGCGAACACTCCAACTAGTTTATCAGCACTGGTTTTCAGTGCTTGGCCAGTTTCCACACTCGGGCTGGATGCTTTCTAAGGGTTCACAATGGCCTCGGAGGGCTGTCAGAGCTGTAGGAGTTTGCAATGATGTCTCCATATTTCAACAGTCAAAGCAAGCTAAAAGGCATTAAGCTCATCTGGGAGTAAAACCTTAGTGACACCAATGTCATTTGCTTTCACTTTGTAGGTGGTGACATTCAAGTCCTGCCACAGCTGTTGGGCATCCTTCAGAGATTCACGTTTAGTCTGAAATTACTATTTTGCATACAAAATGCCTTTCTGGAGAGCATACCTGGACCTCGTGTATTTTACTTAGTACCTGATATGGCCCTAAAGCAGACTGTGGACCTCTTTGTTGATCCAGGGCCTCTGGATGGAGAAGCCTCAATGATTTTGTGGGGACATACTTGTCTATAACTGTTCTTGAAGTCCATGACAACCATGGAATATCCATTCAGATCTCCTGATAAGTCCTTGAACATAGTCCATCCCATAGCTGCTCCTCTGCCTTCCACAATCACCTCTCTGTTGTCCTCATCTGAGTCTTGCCCTTTAGACTGCCTGTATGCAGGCAGGAAGACAACCAATGGTCAGATTTCCCAAAATGCAGTCTAGGCATGGAACAACAGGCATCCTTAATCGTAATAAACAGTGGTTGAGTGTTTGGAACCCTTATGCTGCAGGTGACATGTTGATAATTGGGCAAAGCTTTCTTCCATCAAGCCTGATTGAAGTCCTCAACAATAATTTGAAAAGCGTTGAGATATTGTTTCTTGTTTGCTAATTGCTACACTCAATACCACGAGCCTTTGGCAGTAGGTAAACTGGTCAGAATCACGAAGGAAGGAGAACTCTCTTGATAAGAAGAACAGTCAGCACTTAGTCATAAGATATGTCAGGTCAGGGGAACAAGAATGGAACGAGACTGCAAGTTCCGAACACCACAAAGATTTTATCATGAAACAGAGAACCCCCCCCGCCCCCACCGCCACGTTTCACACTTTTCAAATCAATAGTCCAGTCTGTAGTGTATTGTGAAGCCCTCAGGACTCACTGACATATCCAGTGCATCCACAGCAAGCCATGACTCCAGGAAACACAAGACAGCAAATCCTTATTTTCCTCCGATGCTGCAATCTTGTTCTCCAGTGACAAACTTTGCTAACAAGACACTGGATGGAGGAAGTTTTACAGACTGTTTTAGTCTGCCTTGGAGTCCTCCCCTCCCCCCTCTTTTCTGGCCATGACAGTATATTCTGACCACTTAAAGGTGCCAGACCTGCACTCCTGAGAGTTAAGTCTGTTGAGTCCTTCAGAAGATAGTGAAATCATTAGTTTATTAAGATGGTTTGAAAGTACATTACTTATAGGGAAATTATAGGCTCCAGATTGCAATGAGAGAAGTTCAAAAGTTTATTTAGACGTTTCATCAGCTGCCTGCAAAACATTGTCGTGTTTCACCAATGCCATATTGAGTGACAGGTATACAAAAATCACCACTCAACATAAATCCCCTCATTAACTACAAGCCACAACTCAAGATTATGGTGGAATACTCTCAATTTGTCTGCACGAGTGCCACTCAAATAACTCAAACTTAACAATCTACAACCAAGCAGCTCACTTTAGTTGGAGATTGTTTGGGTGCTTCAGCACTCTGCTGTCTCCAAGAGGATTCTGGGAGGCAGAGGCAACATACACAAACCTCATGGTGGGCAGGCTGCGAGCGATGTTTGACTCCATTTTGCCAATTAAAGCTTCCATCACTGGTCGATTAAAGCAATGGAGGGAGATTGAAACATCGAGGTGAAAGTAGGTGCACACCAGCTGCTTGCCTTTTGATCACTGAGGCTCACTCTACTATGCTACCAAAGCAGGCAGAGCCTGCAGCTTTGCCCACAGAATGTTACTCAGGTTTTCTGTGTTTTGGATATGGACTTGGACTATACACATTTTTTCGCCTGAACTGGTCTTTTTGTGCAGGGGAGGGGAATTTTGGGGTTGATGATTGTGCGGCCATTCTTTTCTTTCTCAGTTTCATGGCAACCCGAAGAATTTCAGAGTTGTATACTTTGATAATAAATGAACCTTTGAACTTTATTAGCACTGACATTGGAGCCTACTAATCCATGAAGGGCTCCTAATTAGATAGATAGATACTTTATTCATCCCCATGGGGAAATTCAACTTTTTTCCAATGTCCCATACACTTGTTGTAGCAAAACTAATTACATACAATACTTAACTCAGTAAAAAATATGATATGCATCTAAATCACTATCTCAAAAAGCATTAATAATAGCTTTTAAAAAGTTCTTAAGTCCTGGCGGTAGAATTGTAAAGCCTAATGGCATTGGGGAGTATTGACCTCTTCATCCTGTCTGAGGAGCATTGCATCGATAGTAACCTGTCGCTGAAACTGCTTCTCTGTCTCTGGATGGTGCTATGTAGAGGATGTTCAGAGTTATCCATAATTGACCATAGCCTACTCAGCGCCCTTCGCTCAGCTACCGATGTTTAACTCTCCAGTACTTTGCCCACGACAGAGCCCGCCTTCCTTACCAGCTTATTAAGACGTGAGGCGTCCCTCTTCTTAATGCTTCCTCCCCAACACGCCACCACAAAGAAGAGGGCGCTCTCCACAACTGACCTATAGAACATCTTCAGCATCTCACTACAGACATTGAATGACGCCAACCTTCTAAGGAAGTACAGTCGACTCTGTGTCTTCCTGCACAAGGCATCTGTGTTGGCAGTCCAGTCTAGCTTCTCGTCTAACTGTACTCCCAGATACTTGTAGGTCTTAACCTGCTCCACACATTCTCCATTAATGATCACTGGCTCCATATGAGGCCTAGATCTCCTAAAGTCCACCACCATCTCCTTGGTTTTGGTGATATTGAGACGCAGGTAGTTTGAGTTGCACCATATCACAAAGTCCTGTATCAGTTTCTCTTCTGAACTGCCAGACAATGTAAATAAACTTTAGCCAATAAAATTCATGGAGTTTATTGCAGGATTGGAAAGGTGATTCTACAGCAAAATACTAGGAAAAATCCCAGCAAGACTGCTTCATTGTTTGCTCTGAAGGGAAATGAATTGGCAGAAATGACTTTTCTGAAACTGTCTTATTTGACAGAATATGTGCTTAAGTATTTAGTGCAACTTAAATATCTATTCACCAATAGTCTGAACAGCCCGCAAGACCTGATCATCTTACCTCAAAAATAAACCACAAATTTTTTCCCTAATGAGGATAAAGGTAGACCTATGTCTTGCCAGATGGTTCATTCTGCATATAATTTGACTGCTTGCTCATTCTTGGTAAAAATAAGATAAAGTCCAAGTAAAAGGAGACTAAGAGACCCTTTATTTGTTTCTTTTGTGTGGTTGGATGGATTTGAGGGTTGAGGTGCCTGATCTGTTTTTGTGTAGGGGAAGGATTTGGGGGCTGATATGCTTGTTCTGTATTTTTTTTTTTTTGCAGGGTGGTAGGATTTAGGGGTTGATGATCTTGTTGCCTTTCTTTCTTGGTTTCATGGTCACCCAGAAAATTGCAGAATTTCAGTGTTGTATACTTTTGAGACAAACTATTTCTTCAGTATTCTACTCCATTCCCTCTGCCACTATGCATAGATCTAAACTAGTCCCTCAGGACTGAGCATGACTTGCTGCCTCGAATTTTGTAAGTTCTGAGGTGGCCGATGAGGTTAATGTAGAAACCACAAACTCTTACACAGATGAAGCTAGAGGTACCAAATGGGACAAAGTCTCCAGCTACATCCACACTATGCCAGATAAATCCGTAACAGAAGCTTTCTCTCTTCGTTTTTACCCTCCGTCCACGCTAAAACGGCATTTTCGTCCCCCGAAAACTGAGCTTTTCAGAAACGC
Source organism: Hemitrygon akajei (assembly GCF_048418815.1). Classification (NCBI taxonomy): domain Eukaryota; kingdom Metazoa; phylum Chordata; class Chondrichthyes; order Myliobatiformes; family Dasyatidae; genus Hemitrygon; species Hemitrygon akajei. Next base: position 154,946,190 of record NC_133131.1, read on the forward strand.
TTTCCAGGGTGGGTTATTTTTGAAAATGCTGCTCAGGCAGATCAGTGTGGACAGCATAACCGGAGACTTCTGAAAATGCTATCAGACGGCAGCGCGCTATTTCATTGTTTTCTTGAACGCAATCTAACAATTTCAGAACAGACGGCAAAGAGACTGAAGCCAGAAGAGTTAGAAATGTACTCACCAAATACTTTGACCCATAACTTACTGAATAAGTATATTGTACTCACTTTGCCCTGTATTCTGTCCTTGCTCGTATGAAGGTGGGTTACCTATTTATGCAAGTACTTCTCTGACAATAGATGTGTAACAGCCTAATGTAACATTGTATGGAAATACAAGATAACACTGAAGCAGACATGTTTTATACATTTAACAAGGTGCTTTATTAATGCAACAGAATTAGTCAGTTCTTCAATGTTCGTCGGCAGCCGGGTCAATCTGTCATTGAACTCAATCGGTTGCCACCGTACACTCCAGTATTTGTTTTTTTTTACTTTTAAGTTCTCCTGCATGAGAGCCTACAGCTATCCGTCATTTTAAGTTTTTCTAGTCAGTAACTACACAAACGCGCACTTTTATGACGAGATTCGACACCAAACATGTCGCTTGTTTTCGGTAGATGTGTCCTGCGCATGCACAGGAGGAGGAGATTCGCCGAAATCTCCGTTTCAATGTGGATAGAGATATTGCCAAAAATGCATAGTGTGGACGCCTATCGTTTTTACTCGAAACTGGCGTTTTCAAAATTATCCAGTCTAGTGTGGATGTAGTATCAGATGTTACACTCCTTCCTGTTTACATAGGGTGCTCGCAACTCAGATTGCAGGTTCACAATACCAATGTTTTTTCTCCACCAAGAATTCATAGGTCAGACACTCTCAAGAATCAGTAATGAACAAGGAGGCTTTCAGCACATGCTTGCAACTTCTCTATTCAGCTGACAACTTCCAGCAACAGAGCTTGGAATACATTTCAAGAGTGGTGTCAGGCATGTCTAAGACATGGTCTGCCCAACAGAGAATCCAAGGCCTTAATTTGTGATGTAGGGCTGGGAAAGGCTGAGAGATTCATTTCTTGACTCTTGTTTTGAACTTAGAATGTTTTCACAGAGGAAGCATTGCTCTATGTGGGTTCTGCAACACCATCAGGACCATCCACCCAAAATGCTATCCAGTGAGAGCAAGCAGAAATAAACTTAACAAGGACAGAAAGAAAGGCAGCAGCCACTGGATGGAACACTGCAAAGGCCCCCTTAACCATGATACATTGTGATGCTACTCTCTACCCCAATCAGCTATCGAGACCAACCTTACTGCTGCTGTTAATTGTTAAAATGTTTAAAAAGCCACGTCAGGAAAAGATGATATCCCTACCAAAGTTCTAAAACACAAATCCACATCTAGGAAGGGGCTGATATATCAGGACATCTCATTCAAGAGGAGGCAAATCACACTGTGGCAATTTGCTACTTTGACCAAGTTTTTAAGTCACCTTGGGTATTTCTTACTGCATTACCACTTCTAGGTAAGCATGGTTTGGCTGGATGGATTATTACCCTGCAGAAGGCTTTCAAATGAGGAGGAAGAGGAGGTAGTCCTAGTGTTCCAGGTTTACCTTTAGCTAGTTGATGAATCAAGTCAACAGAAATTGTCTACTGTTCAAGTAATTCATTTTTGCTTACAGTGCCAGAAGCATGACACTTTATTAATGATGAAACATCAAAATATTTCAGCAAATGCTACAAATGTGGCAGGTAGAGCTGAGGAAACAGGAAGGCTGAAGGACTTAGATTAGGAAAATGGGCAAGAAAGTGGCAAATCAAATACATAATTGAAAAATGTATTGTCGTGCATTTTGGTAGAAGAAATAAACGTGCAGCCTATTTTCTAAACAGGGAGAAAATCCAAAAATCTGAGATGCAAGGGTCCTTGGGAGTCTTTGTGCAGAACATGCTAAAGGTTAACTTGCAGGTAGAGTCAGTGGTGAAGAAGGCAAATGCAATGTTAGCATTCATTTCAAGAGATTAACAGCATGGATGTGATGCTGAGGTTTTATAAGGCACTGGTGAAGCTTCACCTTGAGTATTATGAACAGTTTTGAGCTCCTTATCTAAGAAAATATGTGCTGTCATTGGAGAGGTTCAGAGGAGGTTCACGAGAATTGATTCCAGGAATGAAACGGTTAGCATATGAGGAACATTTAACGACTGTGGGCCTGTACTCGCTGGAATTTCGAAGGATGGTTGTGCATTGTTACAGGGAGAAGACTGGGGAGTGGGTCTGTGGAGGGAGGAAAAAGCAGCATCAGCCACGATTGGATGGCAGAGCAGACTTGATGGGCCAAATTCTGCTCCTATGTCTTATGGTCTATGGTCTTTATACTACCATTCTTGGTAAAATTTAATCTAAAATCACAAAAAGTGACATTTCTAGCAACCCAAATTCACTTCCAGTCTTCAGTGCTAATGAGCAGACCTTTCCCAGTGACTATGTGGAATTCCTTCAGGTGCTCCAGTTTCCACAACTCAAATTGAAGTTTTGTAGGTTTATAGCTGCACTAATATAAACACTTAAAGGATGGCATGGGGTTGGTGGGCTGAAGGCCCCTTTCCACGCTGCATGGTGTCTCTGCAGCCAAATCCTAACATTTTAAACACAAAGTACACTGCAGATGCTGTGGTCAAAAAAGCTGAATGAACTCAGCAGGTCGGGCAGCTTTTAAGTTGTAATACCAGTTTCAGCCAACAGATGTCATTACAGCATTTAACAATAACTGCTGCAGTAAAACACCATTTAGGTCAGTCTTGACCTAAATACTTCACGTTTAAATTCTTTCATAGCAAGTTGCAGAAAAGTGGCAACACGATCAAATGAAAAATGTCACCCTAGCACAAAGTTATGGGGAAAAGAAATGGATTAAACATTGTCAACACGAGTGAATCTGCAGATGCTGGAAATAAATGCATTCCTGATGAAGGGTTTCGGCTCGAAACATCGTCACTACCTCCTCCCACAGATGCTGTCTGGCCTGCTGAGTTCTGCCAGCATTTTGTGTTTTTATGAATTAAACATTGTACAGGTTTCCCCCAATATCCGAAGGTAGAGCGTTCCTATGAAACCATTTGTAAGCCGAAATGTTGTAAAGCTTAGAAGCAATTACCATTAATTTATATGGGAAAAATTTTTGAGCGTTCCCAGACCCAAAAAATGACTTACCAAATAATACATAAAACCTAAAATAACACGGACATATAAGTAAAAGCAGGAATGATATGATAAATATACAGCCTATATAAAGTAGAAATATTGTATACATGGTGTAGTTTCACTTATCAGAATCGGGAAGACAGCGAGCCAAAATCGATTGGGGGGGGGGGGGGGGGAAATCAGCACGTACACTCATGAGTACGTACACGCCTACGCACACAACTGCCTGCACAAAGCTTCACAGTCATGGTAGTCTTTCTCGGGATAAACACATATAAAGCGGGAGTCCTTTTTTCGTAAAAGCGGAAATCCTCTTTGGTTAGCAAAAACAGGTACTAATGTAGGTCTTTCGAAACAGCGAGCTGTCGTAAAGCGAACGTTCGAAAAACGGGGACCACCTGTATTGGAATTGCTTTATTATTGTTACATGTACCAAGGTACAGTGAAAAGCTTGTCTTGCAGAGTGTCAATACAGATCAGATTACACAGTGTACTTGAGGTAGTACAAGGTAAAATAATAACAAAACAGAATGAAGCACATATCTACAAAGGAAATGCAGTGCAGGTAGACAATAAGCAGGAAAGTCATAGCAAGATAGATAAGGTCAAGAGTCTGTCAGAACATACTAGGGAACAATTCAATAGACATAACACTGCAGGGTAGAAGCTGTCCTTGAGCCTGGTGGCACATACTTTCAGGCTTCAGAAGATCTTCTGCCCGCAGAGGTGTTTGGGGCCGGGGGGGGGGGGGGGGGCAGGAGAGGGAATAGAGAAAAAATGTTTGGGATGGGTGGGTCTTCAATTACACTGCCTGCTCTGAGACAGTGAGAAATACAGACAGCGGCCATGGAAACAAGGCTGGTTTCTATTATATGCTGAGCTGTGTTATTAGGAAGCAAAGCATTGCTTTCTCTGATTAAAAGTCTGTGGCCAAGGGTATACAGCAAACATTAGTCCTGGAAGCCTAGATATTTATGATATTAAATGAGTTAGATTTGAATGCAATACACTCAAAATGGTGGAGGAACTCAGCAGGCCAGGCAGCATCCATGGAACAGAGTAAAGTGTCGACATATCGGGCTGAGACCCTTCATCAGATCTCTTCGTGACCCTTCATGAAGGATCCCAGCCTGAAACGACGACTGCTTACTCTTTTCCATAGATGCTGTCTTGACTGCCAAGTTCTTCCAGCATTTTGTGTGCACTGCTTTGATTTCCAGCATCCGCAGATTTTCTTAGATATGAATGCAGTCAGTATGATTGTAGGTTTGCAAATGTAGTAGTATTTTGGTCTCCTGATGCAAAGAAATTTGCTTACAAAGGAGTACTACAAAGATTCACTAGGACATTCCTGAGAAACAGATTCTTAATTCTCATTAAAACTCTTAAAAAGGCTTGAGGAAACAAAAGTATTTCCGAAGACTGGAGTCCAGATGTCAAATCTCCAGGGTAGGGTTTGGCCAATCAGAAATGAGGAATGGTTTCTTTACTCAGTGAATTCCCTCATCCTGTGAAGGCAAACTTCCAAGTCAGGGATAGATTTTTTTTATATAAAAGGACATTTGGTAAATCCACAGTCACAGCACTCAAACTCCAAAATGACAAAGGAGGTTCAGATAAAAACATACTAAACGGTTGTGAAGACCACATTAATATGGGAGAATTCTGCTCTGAACTAGATGCACAAAAAATAGAAAATTGGATTAAAGAAATAAACATCTACATTACAGCATCATGAACAACCATTTTCTGCTTTCTAGATCCTTACTTAGAATAAATCTCAGCTGTGATTGCTACCAAGTTATTAATTAGCATTCATACAATTTAGACTTACGCTTTTTTAATTTCTTCTTGAGAAGCATGTTTGTGTACTCCTAGTACCTGGTAGTAGTCCACCATTTTTAACGACTCAGTTCTTTAAAACCCTACAATGATAAAACAAAGAAATCAGATTTATAATGTATTTTTAATTATCAAAAAGTGAGATATGTTTTCAGCTTCTCTTTCCAGATCATGCATTTCAAAACAAAAGCAACACCTAAGAAATCTATACAACCATCCTGTTCAATTATTTTGAACCTTTTGGCCATAAGTTTGTATTACTATTCAAGTTCACTAATGCCATGTTTCCAAAATCAGACTATGAATTGCAATGAATAAGGTATCTACTGAACAATTAACAATTTGAATTTGCATTGCAACAATCATTTACAAGTGTATTGAAAAACATTTAAGTACACTGAGTTTAAATCATCAGTTACCCAACTGATATACCATACTTACTTTCAAATACCCAACCATCATCTGCAACCAGACATGGTTTAGAATATGGTTAAAAAAACATTCCAGTTCAAGAAATAATGCAGATAAGCCACAATGTGATGTCTAATGAAATTAAAGAACTCCCAGATTTTTCCTACTTAGAAAGGAATAAAGGAAGAAGTGCAATAAACCTGAAGCTTTCCAGTTGACCTTGATTGTAAGACAAAGGCCAGCACTTCTGAGGCAGAACACAGGAAGCATATGACCTAATCAATTAAGCAACACTTGAATGCAATCAAATTAAACCAAAAATTACACCCGAGCATTAAAAACTAACCGCTCAAATCACATTCTAGTTTAACTTACCACAAGGAGGCCAAAATTGATGACTCAAAGCAATCATCCTGTGGAATTTATTGAATTGGTTTGCTAACAATTGGTTCATCAACTCACTACTTTTTTTTCCCCCCAAAGTTAGCATCTTGAACTATGAACACCAACTGATCAATTGCTAACAAAGGGAAAAAATGTTTTTATATGCAATACCTCAAAATTTACTCCCCACAATTGGAGGTATCAAATCAATTGTAAAAGTTGCCTTATTGCTATTATTTGCACCTTACAGTTAACTTCAAGAACAAGTCACAGACTAAAACACCAAAACAAAACTGATTGTGGAAAGGTCGGGCAGAATGATACAAGTGAAAAATATTAGATTAAAAGGAACAATGTGACGCACATCAAGTTAGCCAGAACAATTTTTCCCCCAAGAGTCTCAAAAATAATGAAACTCAAAAAAGAATTTCTAATAAGGATAATGTACTAAGAATTAAATACAAATTTCATGATTGTATGGAGAGAATAATTAGCTCATTAATTTATCTTCTAGACAGGACTTCTTGAAAAACTAGACTATTGTTAATTGAAGATCAATGAGATATTTCTAGCACTGCTCAGAGCTATTCTAAATAGTCAAAGGTTTATGTGCGAGTCCCTTAATTTTTCATGAGCTCGGATGCATTTAACACTTAGTAGCCACTTTATTAGGTACATCCTGCATTTAATAAATTAGGCAGTGTACGCTTATTGTGTCTGCTGCCCTTACACTTCAAGGTTCAACATGTGCATTCATAGATGCTCTTCTGCACATCACTATATCAACACATGGTTAGTGTCTGGCCATTCCCCTCTCTCATTAACAAGACATTATTGCTCACAGAACTGCCACCGTTGAATTTTTTTTAATTTCACCATTCTCTGTAAATTCTGGAGACTCTTGTGCATGAAAATTCCAGGAGAGCACTCAACCACCCCATCTGACACCAACATGGTCAAAGTTACTAAGATTACATTTCTTCCCCTTTCTGATGTTTGGTCTGAACAACAACCTCTTGACTAAGCTGCATGCTTTTATGCACTGAGTTGTTGCCACATGAGTGGATGAGATTTGCATTAATGAGGTGTACAGGTGAACCTAACGAAGTGAAGAGTGTATGTGGAAAAGCACAACTGAGTTTTTCTGTAAATAAGTGTTGAAAAACTAAGTTTTCATGGAGAAAGGAATATTCAAAATCCTCACTTTATATTCTTATTAGCTCTTCTGCAATCTTCTACATGATGAGAAAGTTTGAAAAGTTTGAAAGTTAGGAAAGACTGTAAATAGAGTCCCTTTAGTAATTTGGAAGCAGCATCTATTATCAATAAGATTGAAAGTGTACAGAGAAACTTTACAAGGATGTTAATGAGACTTGAAGACCCCAGTAACAGGGAAATGTTGAATAGGTCAGAACTTTATTCCCTGGAGCGTAGGACTTGCAGGGAAATTTGATAAAGCTATACAAAGTATGAGGGCTATTGATAGGACAAATGCAAGCAGGCTTTTTCTTCTACTGATACTGAATAAGACTAGAATTAGAGATCATTGGTTAAGGGTGAAAGGTGAAATATCTAGAGGGACAAGAGGGTAAACTCCTTTACTCAGTGGTGAGTGTGGAATGAGCTGCCAGAGGAAATAATGAGATGGGTTCAATAGCAACATTTTAAAATAAGCTTGGATAAGAACATGAATGGGAGGTGTATTGGGACTGAGGTCCAGGTTAATGGGACTAGACAGAACAGTTCCTCACTGACTAGATGGACTGAAGAGACTGTTTCTGTGATATTGTTTTGACTTGCTATTACACGAATTCTTAACTGAATTGGGAATGTGTCATTACAGTGACTGAAGTAATGTTTCAAAACTGATGCAAAAATTCAATGAACTGTCCACAAAATTGACGAAACTACTTACTTGTTGAATGATACAAGAGCTACAACACTACCAATATTCCCATGTCTGCTTGCACAAACTAGGCCAACTGGCTGTGCATCATTCATCATGACCTTATGTCTATTTATAAATGATAGCTATGAATGAGATATTTAGTCATAGGAGCATGGAAGACTAAGTGCCAAGGATGAATTTAGAACTGCAAGACATATTGTTCTATTTATAAAGGGTTTGCAAGAATTCAAGCATGCCAGATAACATTTTGGAAGTAAATGCACTGGAGTTTGATGCAAATAGAACATTGCTTATGGTACATATGTTACTGTCAAAGTTAATTTTGTGAAGATATCAATATTTGGTGCATATAGTGCAGCCTTCCAGTTGTTCAGACATTCAATAGGAATAGCTGAAGTGTCCGAAGTGCTTTGCCAGCATTACCAAAAATGACACAAGGACAACTTCATTTTTACCAATCTAATAGTGATGGTCGAAAATGGACTGCCAAAATAGTTGTGATGGCAGGTTCAATTAGTTTGTTCTGAAAATAGCTATACATTTCTAAAAGGATATGGTGATAAGGCAGAAGCATGGAATAACTAGATGGCACTTCAGACTTCGGGTGAATGGCCTTTTTCTAAATTATAACCATTCTATGATTCTGTATACCACCTAAACTGTGCTAAATGCATGTCAGTGTTGAGAGAAACCAAATTATACCTGACCATGAGCCATATTTGTTCAATTCCAAAAACAATACAAAATCTGCAGATGCTGGAAGTCCAAGCAACACACATACAATGCTGAAGGAACTCAGCAGGCCAGGCAGCATCTATGGAAAAGAGTACAGTTGACATTTCAGGCTGAGACCCTTCATCAGGACCGAAAGGTCCTGAAGTAAGGTGGGGGAAGGGAGGAAGAAACACAATGAGGCCACACTCAGGCTGGAGGAGCAACACCTCATATTCCATCTGGATAGCCTCCAACCTCATGGTATAAGCATCAATTTCTCAAACTTCCAGTGATGCCCCCTACCTTCACCATTCCCATTTCCCTCACCTCATCTCCTTACCTGCCCATCACCTCTCTGGTGCTCCTCCCCTTTTCTTTCTTCCATGGCCTTCTGTCCTCTCGTAGCAGATTTCCCTCTTCTCTAGATCTGTATCTCTTTCACCAATCAACTTCCCATCTCTTTACTTCACCCCTCCCCCTTCCAAGTTTCACTTATCACCTTGTGTTTCTTCCTCTCCTCCCCTTGCCCACCTTCTTACTGGCTCTTTTTCTTTCCTCCAGTCCTGATGAACAGATGTCTTGGCCTGAAACGTCAACTGTACTCTTTTCCATAGATGCTGGCCTGCTGAGTTCCTCCAGTATTATGTGTTGCTTACTTCAATTCCAACTATTTTCCATCTTATCTTTTAATGTAACTATTCAAGATTTTAATGGTCTTGGAAAAAAATCATACAAGAAATGGTATAATCAATCACCAGGCAGGCTTTTCAGCTATTTCATAGAAATTAAGAAAGTGGCTTTTCAAACCCACCATTCTCATTCCCTTCTAACTTCTTTCCTTCTATAATTGCAATATTGTCACATCTCCCTTCCCATTCCTTTGGCTATCAATCTGACCTCGCTCACATCACAAACTATACAAACCTTCTGCCCCAATCAGCAGCCAGAGTAGACTTTTAACCTAGCACCATCCTTCTCATCCACATACCCTTTACCTTCTGAGCATCTGGTCACCCTATCCTCTGCTTCCCATTATGTTTTCTTCAAGTTACACTTCAATTAATGCCCTAGTTCAATGATGCATATTAATCCCAAAAGCCGGTAAGTAATCTGTATAGGCTTCACCTGGCTCCAACATGATCATTCAACCCAAAACCACTTTCTTCTGGCTGTTCCACCTTTTATTGACCTCTACGAGCTGACCTCATAATTTCAAAAAAATGTTAAGGCCTGTTAGGGATACAGGAGTTAAGTAATCACGTGAATTATACCAGCATTAATTCAAGCACAAATCATTCGTCAGGACTTGTAAATTACAAGCATTGATCCATTTGAAATTGAAAGGTCAGCTTTGTACACAAACAGTGTCATCTACAGATCATTGGCCCCACAGGTGGAGGCTAGCTGCTCAAGAGATATGGTTTGCAAAGTGATAAAACTATGAAACTTTCTCATATGCATCAGCCAAACAAACCAATGAGGGATGTTTCCTTGACAACAAACCAGAAAATTTTGGTTGTTTTCCCATCACTGTGACTGAGAACATGGAAGCTTCCAGATCAGACTGATAGTCATCAAGAACAGGGAAAAACCATCACAGATGCATATGCTCTTTTAATAATTGGAATACTTCTGTATTCAGTCAGCCCACACATTAGTTCTGGATAGCACACATAAAATGCTGGAGGAACTCAGCAGCCTAGGCAATATCTATGGAAAAGAGTAAATGCTTCGGACCGAGATGTCGATTGCTTACTCTTTTCCCATAGATGCTGCCTGGCCTGTTGAGTTCTTCCAGCATTGTGTGTGCATTGTTTGGATTTACAGCATCTGCAAATTTTCTTGTATTAGCTCTTTCTGGATGCCCGAGATCTGTTTTAGGAAGCTTTTTAGAACATCCATGTGAATTATTCTGTCCCGACTTAGAGGAGTGTATTCAGTTATAGTGAACTCCTATTGTAAATGCATGAAAATACTGAAACAAATATTGTAGCTGTTGAAAATGTATTGAATCATCTGAGTTAATTTTGTACTCAAGTACAAAAACTTGTACTCTACTGAGAGTATCTCCAAGAGTTGTCCTTATGATGAATAAAGATTTTCTATATCAATCAGCTTCAGTATTCCTGCCCTGTAGCCACAAGACCCAAGTTTTGAATTGATTGGTGATTACATTTTCAGACCCTTCTTAGCCCCATGCTGTAATATGCTTCTATGAACAGTGTCTTGCAAATAAAGATGTTCTTCATCCATTTTTTGTCCCTCATAGTTACACTCACCACTACACAGGAGATCCCTTCTCTTTTGTTATATCTGTCCTTCAGCACTGCTCTAAATGGTCCCCATTATTACTCTCAAAATGCTGGTGGAACGCAGCAGGCCAGGCAGCATCTATAGGAAGATGCACTGTCGACGTTTCAGGCTGAGACCCTTCATTAGGACTGACAAAGGGTCTTAGCCCGAAACGTCAATAGTGCTTCTTCCTATAGATGCTGCCTGGCCTGCTGCGTTCCACCAGCATTTTGTGTGTTTTGCTTGAATTTCCAGCATCTGCAGATTTCCTCGTATTTGCCCATTATTACTGTTCTCTTAGATTCCAACCCTGGTAATGTGTGCATTTCTGCTTATCACTGAGCAGCTACTGGCATCCTCCACTCCCACCACCTGGCTCTATCTACCAATTTTCTTCAGACTGCCTCTACCTTTCACCTACCTGCCCCCATTTTACTCCATCCTCTCTTATTTTTCAAACTGGCGTTCTTCACTCTCCACACAGTTACAATGTAGGGTCATGACCAGGATATAGATCATTCCTGACCTGCTGACTGGCACATTATAAGTTTCAGAAATGTGTGTTGAAGGGTGCACTGAAGTTTGGTGCAGCCAGTGCAAAGGCTCTGTAGGGAAGGGTAATAGACTAGCAATAATGGATGTTAACAGGCCAAGTCCAGTGGGGAATGTACTCAAACAGCAAAAAGATCACCCTAGAGGGTGATATGTGACAAATATATTAACACTACTGAATGCATTCAAACGATAAGGTAAAAATTTCAAAATCCTCCTTCCCCAACACATGCTGCTGACTCTTCAAGCTCCTCCAGATACCAGCACTGGCAGTCTCTTGTCTCTCCCAAGATAGTTATCACTGCAAATAAAAATTCAGTTTGTTGCTAATGACCCTTTGACTTCCTCAATCAATATACAAAATAATTTGTATTAGTTAAATCAAATGATTAGATTATGTATTTTGATACAATTGAAAGGATATAAAATTAGCAAAATTGAATTCCATTTGGCCCAGTTCCAATCCAGAACCATTTTATTAAAATCAGATCAGATTTTAGAATTTTTGTATAGAAGATGCAAATTATGTCCACAATCTTAACTTCTGTATATATTGAGTAAACTCCTCTTGGACTTCCAGCCAGGTACAGGTATCGATTTTAACCAACATTTTGATGACAAACTCTGTCATTTAATCAAGGATGATTCCTGGGCATGGTCATCTGTCCCTTCTGATTGGTTAGTCTTCATCCAATCAGGTTTCCACTCTCCCACCTTCTTTACAATCGAATTCCAGTTCTTACTTAGAGTGAGACCTTTGCTTTTGTTAATTTTCCTCTAGTTTTATTTCAATGGCTTCCTTCATCAGGCAGTCCCAAAAGCCACTGGCATGGCACTATAGTTCTGTGCCAAAGTCAATCCCTTGGTCATTGTGAATGCAATGTTCTGCTACCACCAATTTCTCCAGGTAACCCAAACAGATACACCTCCTATGCTCCTCGATGTGGTTTTCCACCATGCGTCCCATCTGGTCTGCATTCACAGGGAATCCTGGAAACTCCAGCTGTGCTGAGTCCCAGGTCATCTTTGACCCGCATTAGCTTCTTTATGGGTTTGTGGATGGTATTAGTCCAGTGTTTCTTCAGGATCTGGGTGATCCTTCCAGAAACCAGGAAAATATAGGGAAGACGGGCAGTAATGATGGGTTCCTCCTCATTATTAGGTTTCCTGCTTTTTATGTCAACCTTTTAAGGGCCCCGACTGATGTCCCTCACCTTGAAACCATTGTTAGGAACATTGTGCATAATCATCTTATTTCCTCATGCAGACTCTCCAGGTTTGAATTAGTTTTCACATGGTTAATCATAGTAGAAAGAACCACTCTACCTTGAGAGGTGTGATAGTGGCTGTTATTGTTGAGGTACAAGTCAATGTGAGTGGGTTTCCAATAGACATTATGTCCGAGGCAACTGCCAGATATTCTGTAGTGTCAGAACATCCAGGAATGGGAATCAACCATTCTTCTCCAGCTCAATTGTAAATTGATGTATGCTGTTCATATAGACGTGGAACTGCTGGAGTGTCTGGAAACTATGAAGCCACATTACAAAGGTGCCATCGAGATATCTGAAGCAGCATTTGAGGTGCAATGAATTCAAACATACCAATAGCTGGCAACAAGGGCAATCCTATGGCCACTTCGTACTTCTGTTCATAGTAGTTCCCCTTACAGAGGAAGTACATTGATATAAGGGTGTTCGAAAAGGTCAACTGTAACCCTTATCAAACCTTGACTGTAGCTGTCCTAATTGGGAACTCTCGTGAACAGGGACACTACATCAAAACTGAACATTACGTCCTCCAGGGTCAGCTGGATGTTGGTTATCATTTTTACAAAGTCAGTCGAATTTGTGATATGATCCTCACAGCCCCCAACAAAGGGAGACAGCATAGCTATTAAATGCTTAGTCAGGTAGTATGTTTGATAAGGTTACCTTCCAAGCACCTTGTGGAATTTTCCATTTACGATGTCATTTCAGCGTTCAAAACATTTTGGATTTTGGGGGTTTTCAGATTTCAGCCAACCTGTATCTTTATACTGTATACCATACATCAACTATCACTACACAAAAAATGGCCAGACCCTGGAGAGTGTTGCTATACGGACATCTCGGTATACAAACATAGCTCCCTGTAGAAAGAGAGACATGTAAAAAGGGTGATGAAGGCAACGTCTGGCACATTTTTACTGAATGTCCCACCTGATAAAGGCAAGCAATTTTTGCTCCCAAGGATGGGTTGTCTAAAACCAGAGCACAAAGGGTGCCTAAAGGACATATTCTTTCAAACAGATGTTAGTGAGTATGTGGTTAAGCAGCCGGAAGTGGCAAAAGTGAGTACTTTTGGAACATTGCAAGCAATTTTGAAATCCATATCCAAGGAAGCATGTGGAGAGAATCCAGGAGGTTCAGAAAAATTGCCCTGAAAATGAAAGCTTTCACAAAAATTATCCTGGAAACAAAAACAAAAGCTTTCCACCTCTGGGCCTGTACTTGTAGAGTACAGGAGGATGAAGGCTAGGGAGGTGGTGGGGCACGAATGTCACTGAAATCTGCTGAATATTCAAAAGGCCTGGACAGAGTGCACAGAGAGGAGGTTTGCATTAGTAGGAGAGCCTAGGATTCAAGGGCACAGCGTCAGAACAAAGGGGTTCATAATTTAGAACTGAGATGAGGAGGAATTTCTACATCTAGGTCAATCTGTAGAATTTGTTGTCTGAGGACTGTGAATGCTGTCATTGGGTGCAGAGATTGACAAGTAGAGGGTTTAAAAATTACTGGGAGAAAGAGGATGAAGAAAATCAAACTTGATTGAATGGTAGAGCAGATTTGATAGGCCAAATAGCTCAATTCTGCTCCTACATCTGATGGTCTTACGGTAATTACAATGTTTAAAAGACATTTAGACAAGATCATGGATAAGAAAGGTTGAGAGGCATTTGGTCAAACATAGGCAAAAATGATGCTCAGGTAGGCACCATTACTAGCACAGACATTAGAAGGTGCCAATTACTGTACTGCATAAATTTAATTGGGTCAGATCAGTTATTTTAATAACAGGACTTTGCCACTTCAATTTCACCCCATTTCGGAGTGATATCTGGTGAAAGAATAACTTACACAGCATAATAGTTTTCACCATTTAATCAGCAACTATCCTGCCTTTCTATACCATTTTTGTTTTTGAAGCATCAACTCCATATTATTTGGATTTAATCTAAATCTGGAAATAGAAAAGGGAAATATTAGTTAATTTTACTTCAGCAGAGAGTGTGTCAACCCTGATGTCTAATATTTTAAGGTCTATGCATGCAATTTTTGCAGAGAACTTGCTCCACGTTAGATATTAGACTCAGTTATACAGCATGGAAACAGTTTCTTCAACCCAAATCACCCGAGCTATTTTTGCTGCAAATAGTCCATACCCTCAACCTTTCTTAAGCATGTAGCTGTCTAAGGCTACGTCCACACTACACCGGATAAATCCGTAACCGAAGCTTTTTCTCTTGGTTTTTACCTTCCATCCACACTAAAACGGCGTTTTCGTCCCCCGAAACTGGAGCTTTTCAGAAACGCTTTCCAGGGTGTTTAATTTTGAAAATGCCACTTGGGCAGATCAGTGTGGATGGGGTAACCAGAGAAACCTAACAACACTGTCAGACAGCAGCACGCCATTTCATTGTTTTCTTGAACGCAGCCTAACAATTTCAGAAGACTGCAACGAGACTGAAGCCAGAAAAGTTAGAAATGTACTCACCAAAAACTTTGACCCATAACTTACTGAATAAATAAGTATCAAACACGAGGAAATCTGCAGATGCTGGAAATTCGAACAACAACACACACAAAATGCTGGTAGAACACAGCAGGCCAGGCAGCGTCTATAGGGAGAAGCGCTGTCGACGTTTTGGGCCGAGACTCTTCGTCAGGACTAACCGAAAGGAAAGATAGTATGAGATTTGAAAGTAGTGGGGGGAGGGGGAAATGCAAAATGATAGAAGACCGGATGGGGTGGGATGAAGCTAAGAGCTGGAAAGGTGATTGGCGAAAGTGATACAGGGCTGGAGAAGGGAAAGGATCATGGGAAGGGAGGCCTCAGGAGAAAGAAGGCCGGGGGGGGGGAGAAGCACCAGAGGGAGATGGAGAACAGGAGAACTAAACATGTCAGGGATTGGGTAAGAAGGGGAGGAGGGGCATTAACAGAAGTTAGAGAAGTCAATGTTCATGCCATCAGGTTGGAGGCTACCAAAAATAAATAAGTATACTAACTTTGCCCTGTTTTCTGTCCTTGCTCGTATGAAGGTGGTTTACCTATTTATGCAAGTACTTCTCTGACAATGGATGTGTAACAGCCTAATGTAACATTGTATGGAAAGACAAGATAATATTGATGCAGACATGTTTTACACATTTAACAAGGTGCTTTATTAATGCAACAGAGTTAGTCAGTTTTTTAGTGTTCGTCATCAGCCAGGTCATACTGCCCGTGAACTCCCAGTCGGTTGCCTCCGTACACTCCAGTATTTGTGTTTTCTTTTTACTTTTAAGTCCTCCTGAGCGAGAGCCAACAGCTGCCCATCAGTTAAGTTTTTCTAGTCTGTCACTGCACTTTCACAGCGAGATTCGACACCAAACAAGTCGCTTGTTTTCCATAGATGTGTCCTGCGCATGCGCAGGAGGAGGAGATTTGCCGAAACCTCCATTTCAATGTGGACAGAGATATTTTTAAAAACACAGTGTGGACGCCTATTGTTTTTACACGAAACCGGCGTTTTCAAAATTATCCTGTCTAGTGTGGATGTAGCCTAAAATGTCTTTTAAACAATATAATTGCACCCACCTCAACAGCATCTCCTGGCAGCTCAACCCAACACTGTGGAAAAAGTTGCCCCCTCTGGTCTTTTAAATCTTTACCCTCGTTTTAAACCTAAGCCCTGTAACTTTAGTCTCTCCTACCTGGGAAAAAGGTAATTGCCATTCATCCCATCTATGCCCCTAATGATTTTATATACTTCTACAAGGTCACTCTTCAGCCTTGTACCCTCCAAAGGAAAAATCCCAGCCTACCTAGCGTTTCAACACAAAATGCCGGAGGAACTCAGCAAGCCAGGCAGCACCTATGGGGAAAAATAAGTACAGTCGACATGTTGCGCTAAAACTCTTTAGCAGGACTGGAGAAAAAACATGAGTAGATTTAAAAGGTGAGAGAAGGGGAGAGAGAAACACAAGGTGATAGATGAGACTGGGAGGAGGAAGGGTGAAGTAAAGACTTGGAAGTCAATTGGTGAAAGAGACACAGGACTGGAGCACCAGAGGGGGATGATGGGCAGGCAACGAGATAAGGTG
The DNA here is from genome assembly GCF_048418815.1 of Hemitrygon akajei. Classification (NCBI taxonomy): domain Eukaryota; kingdom Metazoa; phylum Chordata; class Chondrichthyes; order Myliobatiformes; family Dasyatidae; genus Hemitrygon; species Hemitrygon akajei. Next base: position 154,962,848 of record NC_133131.1, read on the forward strand.
AGAGAGGGAAAAGGGATGGAGAATGGTGAGAGGAGGGTGGCATTACTGGAAGTTCAAGAAATCAACATTCATGCCATCAGGATGGAGGCTACCCAGATGGAATACAAGGCCACACCAGGAACACTGGACACAGTGCATGACCCTGAGAGATTCTCAAGTGCTGCCTCACTTGGAAGATCTGTTTGGAGCCCAGAGAGAGAGGTGGTGTAAGGGCAGGTGTAGCACTTTTTCTGCTTGCAAGGATAAGTGCCAGGAGGAATATCAGAGGGGAGGGACGAACGAATGAAAAAGGAAGTCATGTAGGGAGCGATCCCTGTGGAAAGCAGAGAAGGGGGGTGGGAGAAGAGAGATGTGCTTGGTGGCGGGATCCCGTTAGACATGGCAAAAGTTGCGGAGAATTATGTGCTGGACACAGAGGCTGGTGGAGTGGTAAACGAGGACAAAAGGAACCCTCTGCCTGGTAGGGTGGCAGTAGGATAGGCAAGAACAGATGTGTGTGAAATGGAAGACCTGCTGCTATGGGCAGCGTTGAGGGTGGAGGAAGGGAAGCCCCTTTCTTTGAAAAAGGAGGACGTCTCCTAAGAGCAGATGTGGCAGAGACTGAGGAATTTAGAGAGGAGGATAGTGTTTTTACAAGTAACAGGGTGGGAAGAGCTATAGTCCAGATAGCTGTGAGAGTCCATGGACTTATAATGCAGTGATAAGCTGTCTCCAGAGGTGGAGACAGAGAGATCAAGGGGAGGGAGATGTTGGAAATGGATCACATAATTTGAGGGCAGGGTAGAAGTTGGAGGCAAAGTGGATAAAGTTGATGAGCTCCAAATGGGTGCAGGAAGCAGCACCAATGCAGTTGATGTAGCGTAGGAAAAGTTGGGAATGGACACCATGTAGGCCTGGAACATAGACTGTTCCATGTAGCCGACAAAAAGACAATATAGCTGGGACCCATGCAAGTGCACATGACCACCATTTGTTTGAAGTGGGAGGAGCCAAAGGAGAAATTAAGAGTGAGGACAAGTTCTGCTAGACAGAGGAGAGTGATGGTAGAGGAGAACTAGTCAGGTCTAGTATCCATAAAGAAGGAGCTTAGAGGCCTTCCTCATACGGGATGGAGGTATATAGGGACTGGACATCAATTAAAAACCAGGATGGGGGCCAAGGAAAAGATCCAGTGTGTGAAATGTCATGATACAAGTAGGAAGGGACTGAACTCCGGGGGGGAATAAAACAGGGTCGAGGTATGCAAATATGAGTTCAGTGGGGCAGGAACAAGCTGAAACAATGGTTCTTCCTGGACAACCAGGTTTGTGGATCTTGGATAGCAGGTAAAAATGGAAGGTGCAGAGCGTGGGAACTATGAGGTTGGTGACAGTGGATGGGAGACCCCAGAGCTAATAAGGTCAGTGATGGTGTGGGAGACAATGGCCTGGTGCTCCTTAGTGGGGTCCTGTTCAAATGGCAAGTAAGAGGAGATGTCTGAGTTATCACTGGGCCTCAGCAAGGTAGAGGTCAGTATGCCAGACTACTACAGCCTCCTCCTTATCTGCAGGTTTGATGGAGAGGTTAGGGTTAGTACAGAGGGAGTGGAGAGCAGAGCATTCAAAAAGAATGTTGGAGTTGGAGAGAAGAGTGTTGAAGTTGAGACAGTTGATGTCCCATTTGCAGTTGGCAATAAAAAGATCCAGAGGAGGGTTGAAAACAGGAGAAGGGGTCTTCAGTGTAGGTGAAGAGTCCTCGCCAAAGAGGCAGGCTCGGAGACGGAGGCTGTCCGGCCTGCTGAGCTCCCTCAGCATTTTGTGTGTGTTGCTTGGATTTCCAGCATCTGCAGATTTTCCCTTTTTTTGTGAGTGGATTACTACCCAGCATTTTCTGATTACTGAAGCCCTCCAGTTCCAGTATGATCCCTCTGAATTTCTGCTGTCCTTTTCCACCTTAAATTACATCCTTCCAAACTAAGTGATAAGAACTGCACACATTTCCTTGAACTCAATCAGGTTTGAAAGGCGTGACTAGCTAATCATATTCAATCACCTGTACCCATTATCCTCATGCTCCTAATTCTTCCACAATCATACTCATTAGGGGTAGTTTACAGCAGGCAAATAGCCTAACAGCCAACATATCAAGCCAGTCTGCTATCAATTAGATATCAGAATCATATTTAATATTACCAGCAAATGCTGTAAAATTTGTTATTACAGCAAAAGTACAATGGAATACATACACAAATAGAGAATAAATTGAGTTACATTAAGAACAATCGTCTATTATAAAGTTAAAGTAAGTAGTGCAAAAAACTTCTATAGTTGTACCATGGAGAGCATTCTGACAGGCTGCATCACTGTCTGGTATGGAGGGGCTACTGCACAGGACCGAAAGAAGCTGCAGAAGGCTGTAAATCTAGTCAGCTCCATCTTGGGCACTACCCAGGACATCTTTAGGGAGCAGCGTCTCAGAAAGGCAATGTCCATTATAAAAGACCTCCGGCACCTAGGGCATGCCTTTTTCTCACTGTTACCGTCAGGTAGGAGATACAGAAGCCTGAAGGCACACACTCAGTGATTCAGGAACAGCTTCTTCCCCTCGGCCATCCAATTCCTAAATGGACTTTGAAGCTTTAGACAGTACCTCACTTTGCTTCAAATATACAGTATTTCTGTTTTTGCACATTTTTAATAATCTATTCAATATATGTAATTCATTTACTTGTTTATGCATTATGTTTTATTTTAATTATTTTTTACTCTCTCTGCTAGGTCATGCATTGCATTGAACTGCTGCTTTTTTTTTTTTAAGCGTGTCGCACCAGACAGTCAGCCATTCTTGTCTGGCACATGGTGCCAGGATTGGTCTCCTTTCAGATTAACCGGGTCACGGTATGAACATTCCTGACCCGACCCTTGTATTTTTTATGAGGCCAAGTGGCTAGCTCAACGCTCAACCCGGCATGGACGGAAAGCGTACTCGGGGGTGGGGGTGGCCCGACTTGGATTCGAACTCGGGAGCCTTCGCTCTGGAGTCCGGTGCTGATGCCATTGCGCCACCAGCCGGCCGAACTGCTACTGCCAAGTTAACAAATTTAACATCACATGCTGGTGATAATAAACCTGATTCTGATAATAAAGTAGTGAGGTCGCGTTCATGGGTTCAATGCCCATTCAGAAATCAGATGGCAGAGGAGCTGTTCCTGAGCAAATAATAGCAAATTATAGTCCCTTTCCTCAGACTCCTTGGAGTTTTCACAAGAGTAAACAAAAGCAGAATATTGTTTTGGTACCTGCACTCTTAGACAACTAAGTCATATTTACCCTTCACTTTTAACCTGCAAAATTCTTTAGAGGGTTACTCGAATTACAAGCACAAATCAGACACTGCTCCACAATGCAGTACCTTATTACAAAGACACTGAAGGATGTTATTTTTAATTTAGTGATTTCTGAAAGCTAATTGATATTGCGCTTTATAAAGTCTATTCAAATGCTGGCAAATAAGGCTCCATTTACCTCACTTTTAAAAGTGAGGCTCAGACAATGAGAAAGTCTTCCAATTATACGACATTTTATTGCCCATTCACAATAACTCCCAGATAGATTTTTCTGTGGACCATTGCATTAGATTTCAGGAGACAAGTCCAAACTGGGCGAAGCTGGAGTTCAAAAATATTCATACAACTGACACAAGGAACCAGAGCTGGTTACAAGAATTTGGAGGAGCATGGTCTGATTGGGAAGAGTCAGTTGATTTGAGAGACCCAGGTCAAGCCTCACAAGCCTGATTGAATTCTTCTACAACAGACAATTGATAGGATGCAGGGTTGGGCTGAAAAGTTGGCAGAAAGGTGCAGTAATGCAACTTGAAAGGTCAAAATTAGATGGCAGAGTACAGGATTAAACAGTCAAAATGCTAGAGAAACTCAGCAGGGCAGGTAGCATCTATGGAAATCAATAAACAGCCAAAGTTTTGGGCTGAGATCCTTCATCAGGACTGGACAGAAATGGGGAAGATGCCAGAATGAGGCGGAGAGTAAGGAGTATAAGAAGCCAGGTGGGTGGGAGCATGGATAAAATAAGCTAAAGGAATCTGATAGGAAAGTAGACTATGAGAGAAAGGGGGTATTAGACAGGTGAGAAGAGGTAAGAGGAAGGGCCAGAGTTGTCAATTGAAGAGGGGGAGGGGAAACGTATCAGAAATTAACGAGATCTATATTCATACCATCAGGTTGGAGGTTACCTGGACGGCATGTCAGAATGGGGATTGGAATGTAGATAGTTGGCCACCAGGAAATCCTGCTTCTTTCTGATGGGCCAAAGGTGCTTGTCCCACGATCTACATCAGGTCTCACCAGTTTAGAGGAGGCCACATCAGGAGCAACACTGAGTATTGTGTTCTGCTCCTGTGTTCCTCATTATAGGAAGAATGTGGAAGCTTTACAGAGGGTGCTCTTAAGAGGATGCTGCCTGCTTCAGAGAGCATGTTTTATCAGGAAAGGTTGAATAAGCTAGGGCTTTCCTCTTTAGAGTGGAAGAAGAAAGATGACTTGACAGAGGTGTACAAGAGGCATTGATAAAGACAGCCAAAGCCCTTTTCTAGGGTGGACTGTATAATACATGAGGGTATAATTTTAAAGAGATTGGAAGTATGGGGGAAATCAGAGGTAGGTTTTATTACACAGAGTGGTGGGTGCATAGGACACACTGCTGAAGATTGTGGTAGCAGATATGCTAAGTACATTTAAGAGTCTCTTGTACAGATTTACATTCCAAATTTACCCATTGTGGGCAAGGTGCTATAATCAATTCTTGTGTCCAAAATATTAAATATTAACTGCCCAATAGTAAAATCTTAGGTTTGGCAAAGCCAAACCACCTTCCTTCTTAGGCTTCTGTAAACTTTTTTCTACTTAATCTAGGATTTTTATTCTGCCGCACATACGAGGATATTTTGGAGTCAATAATATCAAAAAAAATTAGGAATAAAAATTGGTAATGCTTGGAATAAATATAAAAATGTGGGTAATACTATCATCTTAATAGCATTAATTCAACCAACCAATGACAATGGGGACCACCTGGTAGTAAGTTGCTTGATTTGGTCAATAAAAGGTAAAAAATTAACTTTAAATAAATCCTTATGTTTCTTGGTAATTTTAATACCCAAATAAGTAAAATGATCTGTGACAACTTTAAATGGTAAGTGTTTATAGATTGAAACTTGCATATTTAATGGAAATAGTTCACTCTTATTAAAATTCAGTTTGTAGCCAGAAAAGCTACTAAACTGAGCAAGGGTAAATTTAGAATGTAAATCTGTACAAGATTTCTCATTGTTTTCTATTTTAGAATCTTCGCTTCCTTTTGCTTTATCTAAATTGAATAAACACAACAAATCCTATAGTTAAATATACATTACAAATATGGTTTCAATTTCATAAATTGTTTGGCTTGATAAGATAAGTTTATCTTATCAAGCCCTATTATATCTAACTTTTTTTCAGCCCTCTTTTATGGATCAAGCCTTTGTACTATGGAAAACAAAAGGTATAACATGTCTTCGTGATCTATTTCTAGATAACAGTTTTATGTCCTTTGAACAGCTATCCAATAAATATAATTTGCCTAAAACTTTTTTTTTTAAAAAAGATACTTGCAAGTTAGAAATTTCTTGAATAATACGTTACAGTCTTTTCCGAAATTATGTCCAACGGACATTACGGAAATTTTTTTAGCTCTGAATCCTTGCCAGAAGGGTTTAGCAACCATCATTTAAAATATGATCATGAAAATACTGCCAGGAGTATCAGAAAAAATTAAGGAATGGGAAAAAGAACTTCTGTCTTATACCCACTGAGCAGTGGGAGAAAATTTTACAATTAGTCAATTCTTCTTGTGTTTGTGCTAAACATGCCCTAATACAATTTAAGGTTGTACATAGGGCTCACATGTCCAAGGATAAACTTGCTCGATTTTATTCTTATGTTAATCCAACCTGTGACAGATGCCATTCTGAAGTTGCTTCATTGACCCACGTTTTGGTCTTGCCCTTGCTTGCAAAATTATTGGAAAGATATTTTCGGTACTATTTCAACAGTTCTGAGTATCAAATTGCAACCGCATCCTATTACTACAATTTTCAGTTTACCAATGGTGGATAATAGTTGTTTATCCCCCTCAGCCCGGCAGATGATTGCATTTGTTACATTAATGGCTAGAAGATCTATCCTATTAAACTGGAAAGAAATTAATCCTCCAACTATATTTCAATGGTTTTCTCAAACTATTTCTTGTTTGAGTTTAGAAAAAATTAGAAGTGTTGCCTTTGACCCTTCAGTTAAATTTGAAGAAACTTGGAGACCATTTATTCAACATTTTCATATGAGCTAAACTGACTTTTCCTAAACCTTACTTTTATTATCCTTAATTACTTGGATGGAGGTACAGAGTTATTGACGCTACTGTGTATATTTGACATAATGCAATGGCCCATGTTGGTTAGGTTTTTTTTGGGGGGGGAGGTTTCTTATTTACTCCATTTTTCATAATTACTATGAGTTTGGGAGGTTATTATATATGGATTATCATCTATTTGTATTTATACTTTAACCTATTAATTATGTACTCTCAAGCTCTCTGTAGTCATGTTTCATTTATGTTTGTTTAAAATAAATAAAAAGATTTAAAAAGAAAGAAAGTCTCTTACACAGGCACATGGAGGAAAGAAAATAGAGCAACGCAGGAGGGAAGGGCTAGATTGATCTTGGAGTAGGTTAAAAGGTTGGTACAACATTGCGGGCTGAAGGGCCAGTACTGTGCTATACTGTTCTATTTTCTATGTACACAACAACCCAGTTTTATTTTTATTGATTTGGTCTATTTATTCCTGATTTAATTACTTAATTCCAGAAGGAAAAAAGGACCACTATGAAAATAATTTTAAATTCTGCTCAAGAATTCTAAACAGTCTAATCAGATAAAGAGTCATGTTATCAAATATCACCACATCCCACTCATTTTTTTAAAATCACATCCCAACCCCTCTTAACATATGGCACAAATAAGGTGACAATGGATGAAAATCACATTGATTCTAATAATTAAAGCAAATTAGCAGAGCAACATTAAGCAAATAAGAAAAATGGAAAAGATTATCACTTAATACTTTCCTCAAGATTCTCAACCCTCATTCTTTTGCGTCATCCATCTTAAACAATTATTCGAATCCTAGATTCTACTACAGGAGGAAACATCCTCTCCCCATCCAATCACAACCTACACAAAATCTTTTTTGATTAATGAAAGAAGCTTCTCGATAACTACATCAAATACAAGCCATGCTTGTCCAAATTTTCCTTAATGACTCTTGCAATAGCAATCTAGCAAACTTTCACTGAACTGCTTCAAACATATTTACTTTCGTTCATTATGTGCACCGTGTTGTTTGATCTGGGCAATCATTGTCTTTCCATGACCATGATTATTCTTGGCAGTGTGTGTGTGTGTGTTTTTTTTTACAGAAATGGCTTGCCATCGCCTTCTTCTGGGTAGAGTGTTTACACGATGGGTGACCCTGGCTATTATCAATACTCCTCAGAGACTGGCTGGCTGGCATCAGTGGTCATGTAACCAGGATTTGTGATATGCATCAGCTGCTCATATAACTGTCCACTACCTGTTTCCATTGCTTCACACAACCTTGATCAGGGAGGGTGGCTAAACAGATGCTACACCTTCCTCAAGGTGACCTGCAGGCTACTAGAGGGAAGTATCTCCTTTGATACAGATAGCTCCACACTTCCCATCCAAACATATTTACATTCTTCCTTAAATAAGGAGACAATACAAAGTACTTCACATAATATCACCAATGTACTATACAACCTAGCATAAACTTTATTACATTCCCTTGGCAAAAAACAATAACATTATATTACCTCTTGCACTTTTCATTACAAAATACCATTGAGAAAGCTGGCTCTCAAACCAAAGCCCTTAATGCTATTCCCTCACCCACTTAATTCCCTGCAGACTATTCAATCATAAATACCATTATCCTCCCCCTTACAATTCTCCAACCACTCACATTGGAGCTAGTTTATAGTAGGTAAATAGCCCAACGGTCAGAATACATTTCAAATGTGGTGTGAACAGAAGCACCAAAACAAAGCCTACACATTCACAGGGAGAACATGCAAGCTTCACACAAACAGTACCAGAAGTGAGGACTTAACTTGGTCTAAGGATAAGAGACACACTTGCACTACCTGCGCCGCACTGCCATTATACACAGCAGCTAATACTAACCAAGTGATTCAAGCGATCGGATATCCGAGGCTCTCTGCAACTCAAAAGTTCTGCAGTCTGTCACCATTTTTATATCTTCCCTGCCAAAAGGGCAGTTTCAAATTTTACACCAAATGCCAGATCTTTACGTACACTAACAATATTCCACTAACCTCCTCATATCCTCTTCACAAACTGACTTTCTGCCCTGCCAAGAATCATAATTGCCCATCTCCAACGAATTCACTGCATAGACTGATCACTAATGGTGGCAAGGGTAATACTTCACCTCCTGCAGGACGCATTCACCCAAGCCAGCTTACAAATCATGTGATGCAATCCAAAAGATAATCAGTTGACATCAGACAGGTGACTGAAGATGCTGCCAAGGACTGAACCTGGGGTTTTGAAGTAAGCCACAAGCTTTGGACAGCATTATCCCTTGGACCAACAGGAGAGTGGCAATTACAAAAGAGCCTCAGAGAGCATGTCTCAGAAGTCAGCTTCACTCTTGAGGAACAATAAAAGATGGTGGAAGAGATAATGAAGGAAATCACAGAAAAGGTCTGAAAGGGAAAAATGTGACTGAATGTCAGAATCAGGTTTAATATCACTGGCATATGTTATGAAATATGCTGTCCCTGTGACAGCAGTATAGTGCAATACATAACAGGAAAAAAAATGAAGTATATAAATATATATTAAATAGTTAAATTAAATTAGCAAAAAAATAAGTAACATATCCTCCACAATCACCACCAGCACAGCTGCACCACAAGGCCGTATGCTTAGCAGCCTGCTGTACTTGCTTTATACTGTGACTATGACTGTGGATTTGCACTTAGCTACAATGTCATATTTAAGTTTCCTCTAAATGCCTACAAGGAAATGAATCTCAAGGTGACTGATATGTATTTTGATAATAAATTTACTTTGAACATGAAAATATTTCACCAACTCCCATCATGTTCAAAGTAAATTTATTATTGATGTACTTACGACACCACATTCTATCTTTTGAACTTGTGTGAAGAACATAATTTCATCTTAAAGTCTCCCCAAAAGATATTTTTGCTATAGAGGTGACGCTCACAACAATCTGTTGATCTAGATTAGTGCTCAAATAGCTAAAGCAGGAAATCAATCCACATTTCTGATTCACTTCAGTGATTCCAAATGAGTAACACAGTATCACCCTGTATAAAACAGCAAAGAGCAGCTCGATAAATACAACTGCATAATTAATAGGTTTACCTTTTAGTGTCAAAGCTCTGAAATTTCCCCCATACCTCAAACTTTCTCAATGCCTTTAAGACATACAACCTTCCGAGTCTCCTTATATCCTCTGAGTGTTAACTTTGGTAATGCCTGCGAAGTTGTTTGGATGTTTTTCCCAGTTTAAATAAAAGTAGTGGTAAGCTAGGAAGGGCCAGGGTAAAACTTCAACATTTATAAGCCTTAACACGGAGGAGGCTCAGTTCTCAAATAAACCTTGACCATGAAACATGTTGTGATGAAGTCCATATGCAAACACTGACTTGCAAAATTCCTTGAAGCAGGAGTTGACCCTGTGGTTCAAAGATCAATGCACAGAAAGGTTGTTACAGCATGACATTAATCAGGGACATAGCTGTCTCCTGAACTATTACTTCAAATTATTACTCCATTCCAAAGCTGGTCTAAATTTCAAAAGCTTTTATTTCTGAATAAGACCATTTGGCCCATCTAGTCTGAACCAGCATTCCATTCTGGCTAATTTATTATCCCTCAACACCACTCTCCATTTTCTCACATGTACTGTACTAGCAACAGTCTTAGGCACATACAGTGGAGCGGCAAGCAAGTTTGTAAATCTGGTGGGAGCAAAGGTTATTGGGAATAGCAAGGGTCAAGGAGGGACAGCTGGCAGAGAAGTGCCAGGGGCAGGGGTGAAGTGCAGGTGCAGACACACCCAGCCCTGAGACAACAGTCAAGGTCATATGATTCCAAATAATTGGTTTATTGATCATTACACAATGTCTCTCCGGTAATCCTGCTCCCTCCCTCTCCTCTTTTTCCAACCATGATTCCCCACTCTGTGCACCCCCCCCCCAACTCTCAATCCACAAAAGCGACCCACATCAGAATCAGGTTTATCACTCACGTCATGAAATTTGTTTTGTGGCAGCTGTACAGAGCAATACATAAAATTACTATACTACTGTGCAAAAGTTTTGGGTGCCGTAGTACTCTACATATACATGTAGACTTCAGCACAGTACTCTGCCTTGTAAATCTACAAATAAAGCTATGTGTGTTATATTAGTTCTGTTCCAACAGACACAGCTTCAACTGGTTTTAATTTTCTGGCCCTGCTCTACACTTTTCAATCACAAGTGGTGACAACAAGTTGGGTATGTTTCAAAACAGGAAAAAAACTAACATTTTCTATTAAGTAAAAATAACTTTTTCAAAAACAGCTAGAATATACCTAAGCACTTTTAACCCAAAATAGTGATTCTGACATTTTCCATCTTCAAGCATAGCAATCTAAGAAATGCAATGATCAATTAAATCAAACAGCTTTAGGACCTTCCATCTGTTTCAATGATGCTTGATGAGGATTAATTATTAGCCACAACCACCAGGAAAAGCCCCCATGCAGAAATTAACTGAACAGTGTGGTGAAGGCAGCACATGGCACAGTTGCTTTGATGGGAAGGGGCACAAAGTACAACAGTTGGAGATGCAAGGCTGCACCTGTAGAACACATTTGTGAGCCCTCACCTGGGAGTACATGCACAGTTCTAGTCACTATGCTATAGAAAACATGAGATTAAACTATAGAAAATGCAGAAAAAAGCGACAAGGATTTTGCCATGACTGGTGGACTTGAGTTACAAAGAGATAGATTAGGCTGACAATTAATTCCCCAGACAGGGTACCTTAGAGGATTTTTTAAATTGTAAGGGAAATCATAAGGGACATAGATAATATGAATGGTCAGTTTTTCTCCAAGTGTTTAAAGTGACAAAAAAGATTCAAAGGGGACATTAGACATAGGAGCAGAATTAGGCAATTTGGACCATTGTGTCTGCTCCACCATTCTATCACGGCAGATTTATTTTCCCCTCGACCCCATTCTCCTGCTTTCTTCCCTGTAATCTTTGACACCCTTACTAATCAAGAACCTATCAACTTGTTTTAAATATACACGATGACTTGGCTTTCACAGCCATCTTAATTCCACAGATTCACCACCCTCTGGCTAAAGAAATTCCTCATCTCTGTTACTAAAGGGACGTTCTTGTACTTCAAGGTGTACAAGACTGCCAACTGCAGGAAACATCCTAGCCATGACCACTCCAACGGCATCATTCAATACTCAATAGGTTTCAATGAGAGCTCCCCCACCCCACATTCTTCAAAGCTCCAGTAAGTACAGGCAAAAGCCATCAATGACTCCGAGACACAAGAGGCAAGTTTTGCCACACAGAATGGTGGCGATATGCAAAAGCAAACTGGGGAAATGGTAGAAACGAGTGCAATTATTATAATTGAGAGACAATTGAATGAGTAATAGATTTGAAAGGCTTAGAAATGTTGGCCAAACACAGGGAAAGGCAACCAACTTGCATTGGGCCATTGGCTGGCATAGACGAGTTGGGCAGAAGGGCCTGAGTCCATGTCATGTCGGGCACTGGCATTGAGAGCTGAAGAGCCTGTTCAGCTCACAATGCCAGCGCCAAACATGATGCTAAATTAAACTAAATGTCTCAAGCCTGCACAAAATCCATATCTCCATTCCTTGCATTTACACGAGTCTATCTAAAAGCCTCAAACACCTCCACCACTACCCCTGGCAGCCTATTTTAAGTACCTGCCACTCAAAATCAACCTTCCCCTTTTTACCTTAAATGCAGGTCTTCTAATACTTAAGATTTCTACTCTGGAAGAACAAATCTGCCTGCATAACTGTCACTCAGTTCTTTGAAAGCATATGTTTTGAATCTCACTGAAGAGGAACAATTTCATTTTAAAGTCTCATCTAAGACACTCTGCTATAGGTATTTTGATCCAGATTAGTGCTCAAATACCTAAAGGAGCAATTCAATCCACATTTTTCAAAATTTCTTTCAAAATGATTCTAAACGGAATCTCCCCATGTAACAAAGTACAAAAGACACTTCCTTGTTTGTGTCCTTAGCTTTCAAGCCTTCTTTAAAAACTACAGATTTAGAATTGTTTGTTACAATCTCAAAAAGTATTTCTGTACAAATACTCTCCTCCCTTGAGCCCTTTAAGATTTCACAAGTTAAGCAAAATTTATCAGTGCATCAGCTAAAGTTACCAGCTGAAGCACACAATTTATTAGAACTAAACCATTGTTCAATTTTACAAATCAACGAATCATATCCCATTACTATCAAGGCTTTAAAAATTCAGATGGTTGTGGCCCTGGATCTTTTAACAGTCGTAGGAACACACTGTACCAACTTTCTATATAACTACATTCCTGAACTAATGAATCGGAAAGAAACAAATGTGGAATGCTGACTTCTGAACAACTAACAAATCCAGTTCTGAACCATTATGCAATAGTAACGCGTTGACTAGGCAACCGCTGGCGATATACACCGATTGTATCTAAAACCAGATCAAAACTCGATACACAAATAAGTGAGTGACTAATATATGGTGGTGAGAGGAAACACAAGAAATTACCAACGCGATCTGTGTTCCTGCCTGCCTGTACGAGATGGAAGCAGAATGGATCGGACTGGTGGGGATCAAGCGGTGATAGTTTACCACAGAGTCATGAGACCGTTGCAAACAGCATTATGACAGGGATCATCCGTCGGAGGCCAAGGCCAAACCCTGAAATCGCAGTGCCCAGTGGAAGGGTAGGGTACAGCTCAATGCCGCCGCTAGGAAGACGAGGGACGGCGCACACCGAGCGGCAGGCTTACAACTAGAGGCCGCGCCGCCCGAGATTCTCCCCACCCACCAACTTCTCTCGGGTGCCTACCACCCCCCTCCCCCCCAAAAACCTCCTACACGGACGGGGAATGGCGGCCTCGGCTTCCCAGTGCACCCGTTACCCCCATTTTGTTCTCCCAGGCCGCTGTTTCGCTGTGGCTTGTCCGCCATGGCGGAGCCGGAGCCCGGGCCCCGGTCATCCTCTCACCTCCTGAGCCCGTGCCCTCCTATCCACAGTCAGCAGCTTCCACCTCCACTCGCTGCCACCTCCAGACCGATCTAAAACATCCGCTGAGCAGCAACCAGAGACGAGGGAGGGAAAACACGCAACCTCTGCGCTCACTTCCGCCTCTCTTATTACGTCAGCCCGTTGTCACCGGGCCGCTGCCACTCCGTGACGTCGTGAGGGAAACTTCTAGAAATTGCGAGAAAAGCGTTCGTTCATTTATCGCCTCCCATTCATCGTAGGTCTGTATTAGTCTCCTTGCATTGTTCGTGTGCTCATTAGAGTGAAGCGTCCCCTTCCCTTTCTGTTCACTTTTCCGTCTTGGGTCACCCTGAGAGGAAGTTGGAGATCCACTAACTACTCGATGGGTACAAAACGAACGGCGCTTGAGTTTCTTTGGAAGAGGTGGTAAGGGACATAAAAGGCCTAAAGATGATGATAATACAGAGACTGCAAAGGGGAAAAAAAAAGCTTCCTTCAACAGAAAATACGACAAGTCGTACATAAAATAATGGCTTTAATTTGACTGGTGACCCACACGCTCCAAGCCCCCTGTGTGTGACATGTGGAGACAAGCTGTCTAATGAGGCAATGAAGCCCTCAAAACTGCTTTGGCACCTTGAGTCCAAGCACCCTGCACTTAAAAGACAAACCCGTTGAGTTTTTTGAGTGGAAAAAACGTGAACAAGCGGGACAGAAGCAAGTGCTGAGAGCCACCACCTCCACAAATGCTGCTGCTCTGAGAGCATCGTACTTAGTGGCTAGCCGTGTTGCTAAGGCTAAGAAGCCTTTCACTGTTGGTGAAGAATTGATTCACCTGCTGCCAAGGACATGTGCTGTGAACTGTTGTTGGAAGAAGCTGCAGCTAACAAAATGGCACAGGTTTCTCTTTCGGCTACCACAGTTTCAAGGGGAATCGATGACATAGCGGAGGACATCGAAGCACAGCTGTTGGAACGGCTTAGCGAGACACCATGGTATGCTTCCCAGGTTGATGAGTCTACCAATGTGGACAACAAGGCAATATTGCTGGTTTATTTGCGATATATATTTCAAGATGATGTGCACGAGGATATGTTGTGTGCACTGCCACTGCCAACTAACACAACTGGGGCAGAACTATTCAAGTCTTTGAATGACTACATGTCAGGGAAACTGGACTGGTCATTCTGTGTTGGAATATGCACAGACGGGGCTGCAGCTATGACTAGACAGCTGTCTGGTTTCACTACACACTGTGTCATACACAGGGAAATGCTAGCTAGCTGAAAAATGTCACCTGATCTTAACAGCATATTAGTGACGTTGTTGAAGTTATCAATCACATCAAAGCAAAAGCCCTTAACTCACGTTTGTTTGAGCAGCTTTGCGAGGAAAAGGATGCACAAACGCCTTCTCTTACACACTGAAGTCAGGTGGCTATCAAGGGGGAAAGCCCTGGCCAGGGTTTTTGAGTTAAGAGAGCTGCTACAGAGATATCTTTCAGGAAAAAAGTCACCACTGGCAGCACACTTCCGTGATGAGTGGATAGCAAAACTCCCTTATCTGTGTGACGTCTTTAACCTGCTCAATTTGTCCCTTCAGGGGAGCATGACAACTGTCTTCAAGTTGGCAGATAAAAGTGCTTTCAAAGCCAAACTGGAACTGTGGGGACGGCAAGTGGACAGGGGCATATTTGACATGTTGCCAACATTAGCTGGGATTTTAGGAGAGGCTGAGGCTGCACCATCCTTCTCACAGCTGGTGCGCGATCACCTATCTTCGCTGTCGACAGAATTCGAGCATTACTTCCCAACCGCAAATGACCCAAGACGTGCAAAGGAATAGGTTGGTGACCCACTTGTGAATGTCCCTGGTGAATCATCCATGTCAGCGCAGGAAGATCATCAACTCCTCGAGCTTGCAAATGACGGTGGGCTGAAAAGTATGTTTGACATAACATTTCTGCTGGCATTCTGGATCAAAGTTAAGGCTGAATATCCTGAGATGGCCACGAAAACACTGAAAACGTTGCGTCCATTTCCAAACGTGTTTCTAATATCCAAACGTTACTTAAAATGTTATGATGCTATTGACTTATAATTGACTTATCACTATATTCATGCGAGGAAAATATGCGCTGTGTGTTTAATATTTAATTCTAGATAAACCCTTTTAGAAACAAAATTGAGTGTATTAGCCACTTATAAGTGACTCATAGTTGACTTATCACCTATACTCCGGTCATGATTAACACCACCCCCACTGCCCCTGTCGGCCGGTCTGCAAGAATATTGTCAATATTAAACCAGTCCGTGGTGCAAAAAAGGTTGGTGACCCCTGCACTACAACACATAACATTTTTAAACGTCCTACAGTACTTTGGATTGCAAGGGGAAAACATGTCTGGGTACCAGAGTAACAAACACAAAAATGTTGAAGGAACACAGCAGGTCAGGCAGCATCTATGGAGAAGAATAAACATTCCACCCGAGTAGCCTCCAAACTAACAGCATGAACATTGATTTCTCTAACTTCCAGTAAGTTTTCCCACCTCTCCCTTCTTGACAATTCCCATTCTGGCTCCCCTTTTATCCCTTCTCCTCACCTGCCATCACCTTGTTCAGGTGCCCCTCCACATTCTCCCATGGTCCACTCTCCTCTCTTACCAGATTCCCTCTTCATTCCTTTACCTTTTCCGCCTATCACCCTCCGGGCTTCTTACTTCACCACCCCCCCCCCCCCCCCCACTCACCTGGTTTCACCAATCACCTGCCACCCTCCCCGCCCACCACACCTTCTTATTCTGGTTTCTGCCCTCTTCCTTTCCAGTCCTGATGAAGGGTCTTGGCCTGAAACATCAGCTGTTTATACCCCTCCATTAATGCTGCCTGATTTGCTGAGTTCCTCCAGCATTTCATGTTTGTTGCTCTGGATTTCCAATGTCTGCATAATCTCTTGTGTTTATATCTTGGTGCTACCGGTCACTGAAGGCTGGCGTTGATAATGAAGTTGCATGCAGCAGCCCAGCCAATGGTTGCTTAAAGGAATTAAGGATGTTTGAAGATCCAAACCTCAGTTCTGCAACAAACCCGCAATTTACAGTGACTTTTGTCTTTGTGCACCTACAATAGGCATCTCAAGGCATTGGACAAAATCTACCAATGCTGTCTATGCTAAATCCTCTATGATGAACTGGAAGAATAAGTGAACCAACATCAGTGTCCTCTCCCACGCCAATACATAGTACTGAAGTCCTAATTTGCTTCACTGGTTATGCTTCTCTTCTGCTGTTATAAGACTCTTGAATGAACCTCTTGTAGGATAAAGATGAACTCTTGATCTCTCACTCTACCTGGTGGCCCTTGCACTTGTATTTTTGTTGACCTACACTGCGCTTTCTCTTTAACTGTTACATTATATTCATTCTGTTTTAGTTTGTTCTACCTCAACATAGAATCAGAATCGGGTTCATTATCACCGATATTTGTCATAAAATTTGTTGTTTTGCGGCAGCAGCACAGTGCAATATGTAAAAAGGTACTATCAATGACAATATGAAATACAGTAAAAATAAGTAATGCAAAAAGAGAGCAAACTCGTGAGTTCATGGGTTCTTGGCATGTTCCGTTTGGAAATCTGATGGTGGAGGGGAAGAAACTGTTCCTAAAACATTGAATGTGAGTCTTTGGGCTCCAGTGCCTCCTCCCTGATGGTAGTAATGAGAGAGCATGGCCTTTTTAAAAAGAGCAATGATCTGTCTGTTGGCACACAAAATGTTTTAGTACATGGAGCAATAATAAACCAGTATCAAGTACTTCACCTACCTTATACCAGACTCCTGAAGCCAACACTCTATTTGTAGGAAGAAATTACCCGAGGAAAAGATTTAGAGATGTGCTTAAAGTTCCATAAAAATATGCAATGCCCCCACTGACTCTTGGCCCAGCTCTTAAGCAGAGGAGGAGGATTTGGTTGTTTTGAGAAACTTGCGTCCATGGTTCATGTAGGAGTCATGAATCATTTTTCTATTGGTTGGAGCCATGATTCTATTTTCTGTCTGCATTATTTTTGTGGTGTGTTTATTATGGTAATCTGTCATGTGGGTTGGAGGTGGTAGAAGCAACTGAGTATAGTTACATATTCACGCTTAATTAGTTTAGTTTAGTTGAGGAGGTAAGCCACGGGGTGATATTTTTTCATTGACCACTAATTTAGTTCGATAGCTTAGTTATGCTAATTGGGACATTATTGAATGCTAAAATTGCAATATTGCTAATTTAGTTTTGTTAGTTTTTTTGTCACTATAACATTCATCTTTGCTGGTCTCATAATAAAACATTGAAAGTACCTTTTTCAACTTTGGAATATCATTATTGTGGAAACGCATCATACAGTGCTGATCTCCTGGCTTAGACTCTCAGCACTTTCAGTTTGTTTTAAAGTAATCGCTACACTTTGGGAGCACACAAAAGTCCTGCATAGATTACAAAGTGAATACACCTCACGAAACTGTCTACCTGCCTGCCCAGTCAATCTTGGCTGTCTTAACAAAAAACTTCAAAATTGTTTGGTGGTCCTTTTCACAGCTCCGCTTTTATGAATATATAACAATCAATGTATCTTTCATTGACAACAATTGGTGATAGAAGGGTGATGGAGTTCAGCCAAACATCCTGGAACATTCAGATTTTGGAGCAGCTTCATGTTCCTGGGTGTCAACATCTCAGAGGATCTACCCTGGGCTGAACACACTGATGCAGTCATGAAATAAGGATGCCAGCACCTATATTTCATTAGGAGTTTGAGGAGATTTAGTATGTCACCATCATTAAGGGCCTTCACCATCCAGGACATACCCTCTTCTCATTACTACCAGGGAGGAGGTACAGAAACCTGAAGACCCACACTCAATGTTCCAGGAACTGTTTCTTCCCCTCTGCCCTCAGATTTCTTGATAGGCCAGGAACACATAAATACTGCCTTGCTATTCCACTTTAGCATTATTTATTAACATTATTGTGATGATGTTTTTTAAAATTCCAACTTATAGTACTTTTTTTGTGTATTTACATTGTACTGCTGCCACAAAACACCAAACTTCACGGCATGTATCAATATCAGTGATAATTAACCTGATTCTGAACCTCCTTAATAAGCAATGGCCTTTTGCAAGCCCCTGGACCCTCGGATAACCATTCCTATTGCATACCACAACCTCATTATCAGGATGATGTTTTGGACTAAGCACATGCTGAAAATGTGCTTCAATTCCTGTCCCTATTTTCACTATCTTAGCACCTGAAAGTCACTGCCGCATCAACACTTAAGGAGAAATGAGGAAGCTTACTAGAGGATAAGGTAGTATGGAAAATGGGAACAGGAAATGTGGATGGATTTTTAAGCCTTTTAAGGTTGGAGGAACAACATTTCATATACCATCTGGGTAGTCTCCAGCCCCTTGATATGAACATCGAATTCTCCAACTTCTGGTAATTCCCTCCCTCTCCCTTCCCCCATCCTACCTTCACTCTGTCTCCTCTTCCGGCTGCCTATCACCTCTCATGACTCTGCCTTCTTCTACTACCCATAGTGCTTTCCCCTTAGATTCCTTCTTCACCTCTCCTGCCTATCCCCTCCCCCACTGCTTGATCTTTCCACTGATTGGTTTTCCCCCCTCCCCCCACCTTCTTTATAGGGCCCCTGCCCCCTCCTTTAGTCCTGACGAAGGGTCTCGACCCAAAACGTTGACTGCTTCTTTCAACAGATGCTGCCCGACCTGCTGAGTTCATCCAGCTTTTTTGTACGTCTGGATTTTTAAGCTACTTCTTATTTGAGGGATAAATATTTTTATGGACTGAAGGTACAACAGATTTTCCATGACTCCAGTGAGCCCTGATTTCATTCTCATTGTGTACATAACAGCTGGGTTCAGGGTGACAGGATACTCTCAGACAACTGAGCATGTGAGAGCTTAAAGCAGATATTTTAACTTTCCATTTCAATTAGATTTCTCTGTACCATCTTTTGCAACCAGAAGTTGGTGGAGCAACACATAAGTTAGTACACCGCCAAGAAAGTTATTTGAATTAGAGGTCTGCACGCCATCAATTTTTTTAGTGGCTGGAGTGACCCAGAAAGAAGCTCTAAGTATATAAAATTTACTCCTTGGGGGTTCATCTGCCCTCTTGCTGTTATCATAATCGGCCTTTCAATTGCTGGAGTTAAACTCATACGGAATATAATATAATGCCATTGGTGATTGACTTTCCTATTTCAATTAAGCCCCATCTGTCCATGGCATATGACTGTCATGGTGTGGGAATCCTAGCCAGTAAAATAGGCACAAACACAAACTTTACCATTTTACCTATCTATCAGCCTTGGCTGGGGGTGGGATTGAAATATTAACATATACCAGCACTATCATCAAAACACAGTGAAAGCTTTCAGCTTAGTGTTTTTTTTTTGTGTTAACAGGGAAAATGTCGGTGGCTATGAGGCCAATTGCCAACATCTGTAAGAGAAGTGAAGTACTGCATTATTGATACTGAATTAGGGAGATACATGCACTTTAATAGTGAATTGTCATGTGCCACTCCTTTTCCCAGCAGTTCAGATTTTACAGCAGTACATCCCAAAGAAGTAATAGTTGAGCCTTGATAAATCACAGAGTAATAACTAGAGTTACAAAGATTAATTATGCTATAACAATGACAACAACCACCCATATTGCTACAGATTGTTTAACTCAGCAAAACTTCTCAAGATGTCTTCCAGGAGCATTATCAAACATGACAGGTCTTAACAAGTAGCTTAAGGTTCCATACCCAGAGAGATTAACTTTTAGGTTGATGAAAAGTACAAGGGAAGTGGATGAATGAGTTAGAGTGTGGTTAACAGTTTTGAGCAACCTTAAGTACAAGTAGGATGGAAAGTTTGAGGTCAGGAATGATTTGGAATAGCAAAGTCTCAGGATTACGCAGATCAGTTAAACAATGCAATGATATATTCTGGTCAAAATGGCGCCAGCAAACGCCAATTCCTTGGGCGACATCTTACAGATAGTAAATTATTTCACTTTTTCTATACATTTTACTTATTCTTTATATCTTAATCATGTTTAAGAAACTATTGGAGCCTGTGACAAACAGTTCGGAATTGAGTCGATTGATTTAACTCTCCGCTGTCCCCAAGAAAATTTCAGGAGAGGATCGCAAATAGTAGACCAGTTACAGGGTGCAGGGTTATGATCGACTCTATTTCTCGCCTATCAAAACGTCAAGGAGGAGAGAAACAAAGAGGCGAATGTGGAGGAGGCTTGATCGGCAGTCGCTCCCCACGGGAGGCTGCGACAGGTCGGATGTCGCTACCTACGGGAGGCTGCATCAGGCCAGAGGTCGCTCCCCAAGGGCGGCTGGATTGGGCCAGACGTTGCTCCCACAGGAGGGCACATCAGGTCGGATGTCGCTATCCATGGGAGGCTGCATCAGCTGGAAAACGCACGCCATGGGAAGCAGCATCAGGCTGAAAGCACCCCCCCCCCCCCCACCCATGGGAGGCTGCATCTTGGCAGATGAACGCCCCACAGAAGGACTGAGTTCAAGCTGATGGCTGTCCTCGATGTTGACGGAGGATGTTTTTGAAATTCCGATTCATATGTGACTATTATTGGTGTGGACTGTATTTTATATTGGTCTCCTTCAGTTTCAGATTGGCGGGTGGGCAATATGTTTTTTTTTTGGGGTTGAGGAAGGGATTGGATGTTTGAAGCAATTGTTGCGTTTTTTGCAAAGCTGTATAACTTCGTTTGAATACAGTAGTTGAAAAAGTGTTCTTCATTCACTTTTTAATGAATATTTTTAAATACGGTATTTAGTGCCCCCTGGTGGATTCCTGCAAAATTTAAAAATTGGCTTTGAAGTTCAAACTCTATTTCAAATAAATATCATGATTGTAGTATAAAGGAACAATTAACAGCTTTCAATGTATTTACTATATTTTATAACAACACTTGTAAAGATAAAGAAAACCTACAATAGCATTCTAAGATGGGCAAAAAGCAATAAAAAGGAATAAATCCAACATAATTAAGGCATGCGGTTTCTCAGCCATTATGATTAACATTGAAGTTACAATCAACTTATAACCATATAACAATTACAGCACAGAAACAGGCCATCTCAGCCCTTCTAGGTTAGCTTACGCAAGAACGAGAAAGTTACTAACTCTTGTCTCACAGAGGTGACTAAGATACAGAAGAAGCTAAATGACTTGGGAGGATAGATCCAGGAGAAACAACGTGCGGCTGGTCAACTTACCAACAGGCTCTGAAGGTGATGATCCAAGAGGTTACCTCCAGAAGATGCTGCCTAATTGGATTCCAGCACTCCATTGGAGATCGGTAGAGCACATAGGATCTTTTCCAACAACACCACAAGACCGCAGACCATGGTCTTTAGGCTTCTATGGTACACCGACTGGCTGGCTATCCTGGAGGGCGCGAGGAAAGCCAAACCTACTCTCCCTGATGCCACCCAGCTGCAGTTCTTCGCCAACTACAAACCTGGCGTGATGCAGGAACGGTAGGGATACAGGGAGATTCGCAATATACTTCAACAGAAGGGTATTGACTCATTCCTCATATACCTGGCGATTTTGAGAGTGAATATCAAGGGCATGAAGATGTCGTTTAACTTGGCAGAGGAAGCGAAAGAAGCCCTAAAATCATCAGTGCTGGGAGATATGGAAGAAGACCCTGGGCAAAGTCCACACGCCCCTCAGGAGGAGATGGAACTGCATTAAGAGCTTGGACCAGCCTGTGTGCGCAATCTAACAGGCACGGGCAAGTTAGCATCCTCGGTGTGAAGTTTTCTGGTCATTCTTTTATTGGATAGTCTTTCGATGCACTTTTGTGTTTAGTTAACTAAGGGGCCAGTTTGTTTCTGCTTATTGCAGGTCAGAGTTTTAAGGTAATGGCTCAGTTAATTTGTTAGTACAAGGATAATATGGTAAGGTGAAATAAGTCCGACTAGAATATACTTTTTATCTTTTACTTTCTAAGGTGATATTCAACACACCCAAATGTCATACTTCATCAAGAATGAAGCAGAAAGCAGCAGTGTGTTCTGAATAACTTAAGTTGTACATGTTCATTTTGGGTTATGTCTCCAGTAGACTTGTTTACATTCCTGGGTGCCAGATAAGACGTTACTGGCGTCATTGCTAAGCAACGGTCTCCCACGAGCGAGCTGTTGGGGTCTTGATTATGCGTTATACTATATTTGAGATGGGAATGGTTTTGATTATACAGTATAGGTTAACAGGTTTGACCAGGTTTTTTTCTTGTCTCTTTGATATGCTTGTCTATGAGAACCGCTTTTGCCTTTCTAATTTGTTGGTGCTAAAGGGGGGCAGTTAATGTTCAGTGTCTGACATTGCTAAGTGACACTCACAGATGTTACAAAGGGTTGAATGCGAGGGGTGATGGGGGGTGGGAAGGGGGTAACTCAGGGCTCTGCCACCAACTTACAACAACAGATCCAGGGGAAGATGAGCAACACAGAAAATCTTACTATTGTATCATTTAGTGTTAGAGGACTAAACTCTCCCTACAAGTGTTCAAAGGCTTTAGATTTCTTACGCAGAAAGAAAATAGATATCGCGCTGTTACAGGAAACACATCTTAAACCTAATGACATTCCCAGGGTTCAAAACCGCTTTTATAAACCCGTTATGGCATCAGCTGATGGTATTCATACAAAAGGAGTTATGATATTAATGAGACATAGTATTGTTATGACCCCAGCCCCCTCCTTTGTGAGAATCGCAAGAGCCCTAGTGAAGGGGGGGGGTCAATGACCCAAGAGAGAGAGCGACGTGCTGAAATTGGACTCAGGAAAATAAGAGAGAAGCCTTAAGGTTTGGAATGTGGTCTGGCCTCTCAGCCAGACAAAAGCCACGGACATGGCCATTGTCTCTTGGAGACACCTTTGTGGAATGGGGACTGGACTACGTGCAAACCCTCAGGGCAACGTGGGCTGGGTGATGGGGAAAGATTGCCACACCCCACCCTGATTGACAGCTACAACCCTGCAAGTCCCGATAAAAGGTGGGCTGCCGAGGCGGCCCCTCAGACGCACCAAGGAGACATGCTAAGAAGACACGATAGCGCTTCCCGTCGGGGCGGGAAGCCATTTTGAAGGAAGCCACGTGCGTTAGATTCTGGATCGGGAGTCTGTGGCTGAAACCAAAGGAAAAACCGTTTTTAACTAACAACAGAGATTTGCTTTGCAAAGACAACGGGCAAGTGTTCCTTTCTCTCACAAATCCTCTCTCTCCAACACGTGAAATGCCAGCGGTTCCCAAACGGAAAAGCCTGCAGATTTATGAGTGACTTTTATATTTCCATTGGACTCAGTATTATCCCCTAGACAACGATAGAGCTTATTTCTGATTGATTATTATTATACCTGTGCTTTAGATTGTGTATTGACGACGTATATGATCTGAATGTTTTGTATTAACCATACGTTTGTGCCCCTTTATAAATAAAAACATTTGAAAATAGTACCATCAGACTTCAGCGGACCTTTCTATCTTTGCTGGTAAGTCACCCAGTTACGGGGAACATAACAGTATTAATGTATCAATTCAAAGCACTGGCACTGACAATGAAGGACGTCTAGCTTTCTGTTGTACATCCATTCAGGGTAAAAAAAGTTGCATTCATTAGCCTATATGCCCCAACTATATCCAAGGTTGAATTTTTTCCCTCAATTACCTCACAATTACTGAAATTAAGTGACTACCAACTATATGTTCGTTTGGACATGAATGCTTTGGTAAACAATAACCTCGATAAATCATCCTCAAAACATAGAACATAGAATAGTACAGCACATTACAGGCACTTCGGCCCACAATGTTGTGCCGACCCTCAAACCCTGCCTCCCATATAACCCCCCACCTAAAATTCCTCCATATACCTGTCTAGTAGTCCCTTAAACTTCACTAGTGTATCTGCTTCCACCACTGACTCAGGAAGTGCATTCCATGCACCAACCACTCTCTGAGTAAAAAACCTTCCTCTAATATCCCCCTTGAACTTCCCTCCCCTTAACTTAAAGCCATGTCCTCTTGTACTGAGCAGTGGTGCCCTGGGGAAGAGGTGCTGGCTATCACTCTATCTATTCCTCTTAATATCTTGTACACCTCTATCATGTCTCCTCTCATCCTCCTTCTCTCCAAAGAGTAAAGCCCTAGCTCCCTTAATCTCTGATCATAATCCGTACTCTCTAAACCAGGCATCATCCTGGTAAATCTCCTCTGTACCCTTTCCAATGCTTCTACATCCTTCCTATAGTGAGGCAACCAGAACTGGACACAGTACTCCAAGTGAGGCCTAACCAGAGTTTTGTAGAGCTGCATCATTACATCGTGACTCTTAAACTCTATCCCTCGAATTATGAAAGCTAGCACCCCATAAGCTTTCTTAACTACCCTGTGAGGCAACTTTCAGGAATCTGTGGACATGTATCCCCAGATCCCTCTGCTCCTCCACACTACCAAGTATCCTGCCATTTATTTGTACTCTGCCTTGGAGTTTGTCCTTTCAAAGTGTACCACCTCACACTTCTCCAGGTTGAATTCCATCTGCCACTTCTCAGCCCACTTCTGCATCCTATCAATGTCTCTGCAATCTTCGACAATCCTCTACACAATCTATAACACAACCAACCTTTGTGTGGTCTGCAAACTTGCCAACCCACCCTTCTACCCCCACATCCAGGTCGTTAATAAAAATCACGATAAGTAGAGGTCCCAGAACAGATCCTTGTGGGACACCACTAGTCACAACCCTCCAATCTCCCTCCCTCCACCATGACCCTCTGCCTTCTGCAGGCAAGCCAATTCTGAATCTACCTGGCCAAACTTCCCTGGATCCCATGCCTTCTGGTTTTCTAAATAAGCCTCCCATGTGGAACCTTATCAAATGCCTTACTAAAATCCATGTAGATCACATCCACTGCACTACCTTCATCTATATGCCTGGCCACCTCCTCAAAGAACTCTATCAGGCTTGTTAGACATGATCTGCCCTTCACAAAGCCATGCTGACTGTCCCTGATCAGACCATGATTCTCTAAATTCCCATAGATCCTATCTCTAAGAATCTTTTCCAATGGCTTTCCCACCACAGACGTAAGGCTCACTGGTCTATAATTACCCGGACTATCCCTACTACCTTTTTTGAACAAGGGGACAACTTTCACCTCCCTGCAATCCTCCGGTACCATTCCTGTAGACAACGAGGACCTAAAGATCCTAGCCAGAGGCTCAGCAATCTCTTCCCTCGCCTCGTGGAACAGCCTGGGGAATATTCTGTCAGACCCCGGGGACTTATCAGTCCTAATGTATTTTAACAACTCCAACACCTCCTCTCCCTTAATATCAACATGCTCCAGAACATCAACCTCACTCATATTGTCCTCACTGTCATCAAGTTCCCTCTCATTGGTGAATACTGAAGAGAAGTATTCATTGAGGACCTCGCTCACTTCCACAGCCTCCAGGCACACCTTCCCACCTTTATCTCTAATGGGTCCTACCTTCACTCCTGTCATCCTTTTGTTCTTCACATAATTGAAGAATGCCTTGAGGTTTTCCTTTACTCTACTCGCTAAGGCCTTCTTATGCCCCCTTCTTGCTCTTCTCAGCCCCTTCTTAAGCTCCTTTCTTGCTACCCTATATTCCTCAATAGACCCATCTGATCCTTGCTTCCTAAACCTCATGTATGCTGCCTTCTTCCACCTGACTAGATTTTCCACTTCACTTGTCACCCATGGTTCCTTCACCCTACCATTCTTTATCTTCCTCACCGGGACAAATTTATCCTTAACATCCTGCAAGAGATCCTTAAACATCGACCACATGTCCATAGTACATTTCCCTGCAAAAGCATCCTCCCAATTCACACCCGCAAGTTCTAGCCTTATAGCCTCATAATTTGCCCTCCCCAATTAAAAATTTTCCTGTCCTCTCTGATTCTATCCTTTTCCATGATAATGCTACAGGCCAGGGAGCGGTGGTCACTGTCCCCCAGATGCTCACCCACTGAGAGATCTGTGACCTGACCCGGTTCGTTACCTAATACTAGATCTAGTATGGCATTCCCCCTAGTCGGCCTGTCAACATACTGTGACAGGAATCTGTCCTGGACACACTTAACAAACTCTGCCCTGTCTAAACCCTTGGAACTAATCAGGTGCCAATCAATATTAGGGAAGTTAAAGTCACCCATGATAATAACCCTGTTATTTTTGCACCTTTCCAAAATCTGCCTCCCAATCTGCTCCTCGGTATCTCCGCTGCTACCAGGGGGACTATAGAATACCCCCAGTAGAGTAACTGCTCACTTCCTGTTCCTGACTTCCATCCATATTGACTCAAAAGAGGATCCTGCTACATTACCCACCCTTTCTGTAGCTGTAATAGTATCCCTGACCAGTAATGCCACCCCTCCTCCCCTTTTCCCCCCTCTCTATTCCTTCTAAAACACTGAAATCCAGGAATATTGAGAATCCATTCCTGCTCTGGTGCCAGCCAAGTCTCCGTAATGGCCACTACACCATAATTCTATGTATGTATCCAAGCTCTCAGTTCATCACCTTTGTTCCTGATGCTTCTTGCATTGAAGTACACGCATTTTAGCTCTTCTACCTTACTACCTTTATACCCTTTATTCTGCTGCTCTTTCCTCAAAGTCTCTCTATATGTTAGATCTGGCTTTACTCCATGCACTTCTTTCACTGCTCTATCGCTCCGGGTCCCATCCCCCTTGCAAATTAGTTTAAACCCTCCCGAACCATGCTAGCAAACTTACCTGCAAGGATATTGCTCCTCCTCGAGTTTAGGTGCATCCCATCCAATCTGTATAGGTCCCACCTTCCCCAGAAGAGATCCCAATGGTCCAAAAATCTAAAACCCCGCCTCTTGCACTAACTCTTCAGCCACGCATTCAACTGCCATCTCCTCCTATTCTTACCATCACTATCACGTAGCACTGGCAGCAATCCTGAGAACGCCACCCTTGAGGTCCTGTTCTTCAGCCTTCTGCCTAGTTCCCAAAACTCACACTTCAGGACCTCATCCCTCTTCCTGCCTATGTCGTTGGTACCAACATGTATCACGACTTCTGGTTGCTTTCCCTCTCGTACCAGGATGTCATGCACCCGGTCAGAGACATCCCGGACCCTGACACCCGGGAGGCAACAAGCCATGCGGGTTTCCTTCTCACGTCCACAAAATCTCCTGTCTGCTCCCGACTATAGAGTCTCCAACGACGACAGCTCTCCTCTTCTCCATCCCACCCTTCTGCACCACAGGGTCAGACTCAGCGCCAGAGGCCCTGCCACCGTGGCTCACCGCCAACAGCATCCAGGATGGTAAACTTATTATTCAGGGGAATGGCTATAGGGGTGTTCTGCACTACCTGTCTCACATCTTCACTTTCCCCCCTCGGACTGTCACCCAATGACCTGCTTCCGGCAGCCTAGGTGTGACTCCCTCCCTGTAGCTCTTACCTATGACTGCCTCATATACTCTTACACATACTGAGTGCAACACATAAAATCCCACCTGCCTGTGGCCTGCTATTTCTAGATGCTGAAAGAGCGTTTGATCACCTTGAATGGCCATATCTTTGGAGAGTTCTAAAAGAATTTAAGTTCGGCAATAAATTTGTCAATATGATTCAAACACTGTATGCTAATCCTTCAGCCTGAGTATGTGTGGGAGGAGGTTTCTCAGAGTTATTTGACATGGGACAGGGCACATGACAAGGGGACCCTCTGTCTCCTTTAATTTTTACTATATCTATTGTCAACTATATCAAGCTCTCAAGAATCTGCTTCCAAAGCACTTAACCTTTTTCTAACGGATTTAAATCTAACTGATGTGTGGAGGGTGCATAATCCATCTGCTAAAGACTATACCTTCTTCCCCACAAGACATAAAACTTCCTCTTGGATAGATTACATTCTCATATCCTCCAGTTTGCTGCCTCTGGTACACTCACACAATAGAATATTTGCCCAGACATCTATCTGATCACAACCCAGTCATATCCACTTTTAACTATGGCAGAGGTTTAACTCCACCCTTCTAAAAAATGACAAATTTCTAACATGATTGAGAACAAAACTGACGGAATTTATAAATTTAAATAAAAATAGTGTCTTGGATATGACAGTGATTTGGGCCACCATCAAGGGTTTCTTACAAAATAACGCCATATGGTTAGCTCCCACCTACATAAAAGCCAACTTCAAAAGATTTCTACCCTAGAAGAACAATGTAAGGTTTTGGAGAATGATCTCAAAAGGAGATACACCATAACAAAAGAAAATGAGCTCAAAACAAAACAAGCAGTATTAAATGATTTATTAAGAAGCAGGGCAGAATATATGATCCATATAACCAAACATAAGTATTACGCAGAAGGAAGCAGACCGAGCCCTCAACGCTCAAACAACAGGAAGCTAAAAGGTCTACACCAGCGATTAGATGTGCTAATCATGGAGTTGTATCTTTAATAGAGGAAATAAATGAGACATTCAAGAATTACTTTAAAGAACTGTATACAAGTGACTCAGTTCCTTCTGAGAATGACTTCACAGATTTTTTTAGTGGATTAGACCTCCCTACGTTGTCATTAGATGACACCAGAACTCTAGGTTCTCCTACTACACTGGATGAGCTACTTAAAGCAGTCAAAGCTACAAATAAGGGCCGTACGCCAGGTATAGATGGCATACCTGTGGAACTTTACCGAGCACTTTGGGATATTCTTGGACCAGTATGGTTAGAAACATTAAATTATGCTATTAGAAATGGTGCTTTCCATAGAGATCGAAACATGGCCCTGATCACAGTTATACCTAAGCCCAGTAAGGACCCCTTGGAATGTGCAATTACTGTCCATTCTCCTTGATAAGTACTGACCTCAAGATATTTTCCAAAGTCTTAGCCAGTAGACGAGACGGTAGTTGAGAAAATAATTAGCCCAGAGCAAATGGGCTTTATCAGGGGACATCGCGCATCTGGTAATATTCACTGGCTCTTACACATACTGAGTGCAACACATAAAATCCTGCCTGCCTGTAGCCTGCTTTTCCTAAATGCTGAAAAAGCATTTGATCGCCTTGAATGGCCATATCTTTGGAGAGTTCTAAAAGAATTTAAGTTCGGCAATAAATTTGTCAATATGATTCAAACACTGTATGCTAATCCTTCAGCCCGGGTATGTGTGGGAGGAGGTTTCTCAAAGTTATTTGACATAGGATGGGGCACACGACAAGGGGACCCTCTGTCTCCCTTAATTTTTACTATATCTATTGAACCGCTTGCACATTTAATTAGAAACTCTACTCAGATCTCCCCTATTACAATAGGTACAATATCACATTCAATATCACTTTACGTGGATGACACACTAGTTTATAAAGCAAATGTTCAACAAACTCTCCCCTATGTTTTAAAAACACTGGAGCAACAATTACCAATGGATCCTGCTGTACATCTTCTAAATGATGACTCCTACCTTTCCCTTACGGAAAAAACACGCAAAATCGGGCTGGCAGGTCTGACTGCAGCTAAGAAGATTGTAGTCCAGCGTTGTAAACCTCCCCGTGATATTTCAAATACTCACTGGCTTCGGAGCTTTTTGGACATTTCTTACCTGGAATTATCATCAGCAAGAGTAAATGATGCACGACCAAACACAATCTTAATGTGGACAAATTTGATATCTAATGTAAAAGATCTCCTGTTAAAATAGGAACGCTCTGTCTGTGTATGCACTACTATTCAGTTGGTTGGTGGAGGGGATGGGGGGTGGGGATGAGGGTTGGGGGGTGGCTGGGTTAAACAGACAAAATGTAATCGGCAACTGGTTGTATTGAATGTAATTTGTTGGTGTTGCAATGAAAAATAGTGATTAAAAAAAAGAAAGAAGCATAGAAAAATAGAAAACTTACAGCACAATACAGGCCCCTCGGCCCATAATGCTGTGCCGAACATGTACTTACTTTAGAAATTACCTAGGGTTACCCATAGCCCTCTACTTTTCTAAGGTCCATGTACCATATGGAGCATAGAAAAATTCAATATTATCCAGGGGATTTGGAATAATAAAAGGAAGTCTTAGAGCCATCCCTAATATTGTTACTTCTTGACTTACACAAGGTTTCTGTTGTGATTATGAATAAAGTCACCGGAGAGACACCGGTGCTGATGCTGAAGTCTTAATCCAGCATTTAAGACACTCTTGGAAGCACGAGGCTTGCCTGATCCAACATTACTTGACATTTTCACTTGCTAAAAATCAAAGGTAATAGCATATAATTTTCAAACACCTCCGTCTTCACACCCACACACCAGACACCCAAAATAAATGGTAATTCCCACTGATTCTGGGCCACATTCATGCATATGCAGCCTTCTGTGATCAAGTGGAGTGTTTGTTGCGTGCAATCAACCCCAAAAAATGCAGCTCCCGAGCTGCGGTTGAAATTCAACCTACAATTGGCGTTCAGATCTGAAGACCGGCTGCTGTTAAAGTGGTATTTGCTATATACCATAATTCCAGAATATGCCCTCACAGTCTCATCCAGTGAATTTCCATAATCTATCAGTTTTTTTTATTGCTGATCCACTCAGGGACTTATTGCCTCTGCAATCCCAATTAATTGTACTGAATCAATATACATCGTGCACGCATCATCCTGGACCGCCTTGAAACTAGAATTTCAATTTTCCTTTATGAGTTGATCTATCTGACCATATTTAAAATAGAATTAGCGAGCTTCAGAAATTAGAGTCTTAAGAATCTCATATAGTTGCTTCTGTGTTAAACAGTTTTTCGATGTAAGAGATTTTTAATCCATTATTTTGCATATTTTTAATTAGCTGTTCATGCTGACTAAAGCTGTTATAAGCTAAGCTGGCTATATTAACCACCAACCAAAGTTGAAGATGAGGTATACTATATTTCCACTTCTTCAAGTTGAATTTCCAAACCTTTAAATTCCCATGCATCCCCTTTGCTTTCCTAAAACACTTAATCATTACATCAGCACACCTTCAGATGTCCCTATGGTCACTAAATTGTGGTAAAATTTAAAATAACTAGAATTGACAGATAAACTAGATTATGATACAATATCTAATTAGTTGAAATAAATAGCAGAATCATTTCTATTTTGCTGGAGTTATTGGTTATCTTTCTGATTGAAAGCCCATGACAACAAGTGTACTGCATGGATCAGTGCGGAGGCCCATTTAAGTTTCTTACATGATGTGGCTGTAAGCTCTGCATTCAACACAATCATACCCTCAGCCTACCCTCAGAGCTCCAAAACCTTTGTACCTCCCTCTGCAGCTGGATCCATGACTTCCTCACCCGCACAATGCAATCTCTGTGGGTCAGAAATACAGTAACATCTCCTCACTGACAATCAGCACTGCCACACCTCAAGGATGTGCACCTAGCCCGCTGCTCTACTTTCTCCAGTCCCACGAGTGTGTGGCCAGGCACAGCTCAAACGTCATCTTTAAATTTGCTGATGATACAACTATTGTTGGCAGATTTTCAGATGGTGATGAGAAGGTACACGGGAGTGAGATAGATCAGCTGATTGAGTGATGTTGCAACAGCAACCTGACACTCAACATCAGTAAGATCAAGGAATTGATTGTGGACTTCAGGAAGGAGAAGTCAAGGGATCAGAGGTGGAAAGAGTGAACAGTTTCAAGTTCCTGAGTGTCAACATCTCTGAAGATCTCTCCTGGGCTCAATATATTGATGTAATTACAAAGAAGGCACAACAGCGGCTATATTTCATTAGGAGTTTGAGGAGAAATGGTGTCACCAAAGACACTCGCAAATGTCTACAGCTGTGCCCTGGCGAGCATTCTTACTGGTTGCATCAACATGTGGTTCAAAGGGGCTACTGCACAGAATCAGAAAAACTGGCAGGAAGTTGTAAACTCAGCCAGTTCCATCTCGGGCATACCTTCCCCAGTACTCAGGACACCTTCAAAAGGCGATACCTCAACAAGGCGGCACCCATCACCGAGAATATGCCCTCTTCTTATTACTACCATCAAGAAGAGGTACAGGAGCCTGAAGACACACACTCAACATTTCAGGAACATCCTCTAGCCCTCCATCTTCAGAATTCTGCCATCTGATCTTTAAGTGGACAATGAACCCATGAACTCCACCTCAACATTTTCCCCTCTCTTTGTGCACCACTTATTTTTCTTTTTTATATATACTTTTTGTAATTTATAGGCTTTATTATGTATTTCGACGTAGTGCTGCCACAATTCAACAAATTTCACGACACATGCCAGTGATATTAAATCTGATTTTGATCCTGAATGTAGCAGTCCACCACCACCCTCCACCATCTGAGAGAACCGCTCCTCATCCTCAACAGTCCTGAAGAAGGATCCTGACGTTCAGCTCCTCTAAACTTGAGCGGTAGCCATCGGCACCCACATCAGCCCCAACTACACCTGCCTTTTCGCTGGCTACATCGAACAGAGCCCCAAGCAGTCCTTCCAGGCGAGGCAACACTTCACCTGTGAATCTGCTGGGGTCGTCTATTTTATCTGATGCTCCTGATGAAGCCTCGTTGAGACCCGTCCTAAATCGGGGACCTCACCATCGAGCACCCCTGTTCCACCTGTCAAAAGCAGAACTTCCCAGTGGATCAACGTTTTAATTCTGATACCCAATTCCAACATGTCGGTCCATGCCTCCTCTTGGGTAATGATGAGGCCACTCTCAGGGTGGAGGAGCAACACTTAATTTTCCTTTTGTGTGGTGTTCAGCCTGATGATATTAATACTGATTTCTCTTCCCAGTTTAAAAAAAAAACCCTCCCTCTTCCTCCTTTTTCTATTCTCTATGTTGGTCTTCTTACCGGCCTAGGACATTCCCCTGATGCCGCTCTTCCTTTCCCTTCTCCTATGGTCCACTCACATCAGATTCCTTCACCTCCAGCCCTTAACCTTTCCCACCCATCTTCACCTCTTCACCTATTACCCAGCTATCCTTCTTCCCCACTCCCTTTTATTCTCACATCTTCCCGCCTCCTTTCCAGTCCTGAACAAGGATCTTGCCCTAACATGTCAACTGTTTATTTATTTCCATGGATGCTGCCTGACTTGCTGAGTTCCTCCAACATTGGTTTGAACTATAGCTCATTTGGCTTAGGTTCTGTGGTGGCACTGAAGGAATGATGGAGGTCTATGTGGAAACTGCAGCCTCTTTCACAAATAGGCTTAGAGATAGCTATTTTGATAGCTTGTAAGATGATCCATAAATTACCTCCCACAAAAGCCAGAAGTCAGAATAAAAAGGTAGGGGGAAGTCGAGCACAAACCAGCAGGTAATATGGTGACAGAGGAAAGTATGTGGCTGGGGGAGGGATTATGAAAGGGAACGATATGAGGAGCTGGGAGGCAATAGGTGGAATAGGCAAAGGGCTGAAGAAGAAGGAAAGGAGATGGG
This sequence comes from Hemitrygon akajei, assembly GCF_048418815.1. Classification (NCBI taxonomy): domain Eukaryota; kingdom Metazoa; phylum Chordata; class Chondrichthyes; order Myliobatiformes; family Dasyatidae; genus Hemitrygon; species Hemitrygon akajei. Next base: position 154,996,872 of record NC_133131.1, read on the forward strand.
AGAGAACAGTAAACCATGGAATAAAGAGTAGAAGGTGGGGAACCAGAGGGAGATGATGGACAGGCCATGAGGTGAGAGAGGAGAAGAAAAGGGATGTGGAGGCACAGGAATGAGGGAAAACAAAGGGAAAGTGAGAAAATAGGGGAGAGATTGCTAGAAGTTGGAGATTACCAACACAGAATGGTGTAATAATAGCAGGGTTATCGGGATGGGAGATCTTAATTTCCCCAATATTGATTGGCATCTCCCTAGAGCAAGGGGTTTAGATGGGGTGGAGTTTGTTAGGTGTGTTCAAGAAGGTTTTCTGATGCAATATGTAGATAAGCCTACAAGAGGAGAGGCCGTACTTGATCTGGTACTGGGAAATGAACCTGGTCAGTTGTCAGGACTCAGTGGGAGAGCATTTTGGAGATGGTAATCACAATTCTATCTCCTTTACCATAGCATTGGAGAGGGATAGGAGCAGACAAGTCAGGAAAGCATTTAATTGGTGTAAGGGGAAATATGAAGCTATCAGGCAGGAACTTGGGAGCAGATGTTCTCAGGGAAATGTACAGCAGAAATATGGCAAATGTTCAGGGGATATTTGAGTGGTGTTCTGCATACGTACATTTCAATGAGACTGGGAAGGGATGGAAGGGTACAGGAACCATGGTGTATAAAAGCTGTAGAAAATCTAGTCAAGAAGAAAAGAAAAGCTTATGAAAAGTTCAAAAAAACTAGGTAATGATAGAGAAAATTATAAGGCCAGTGGGAAAGAGCTTAAGAATGAAATTAGGAGAGCCAAAAGGGGCCATGAGAAGGCCTCGGCGAGCAGGATTAAGGAAAATCCCATGCATTCTACAAGCATGTGAAGAACAAGAGAATAAGACGTGAGAGAATAGGACCAATCAAGTATGACAGTGAAAAAGTGTGTAAGGAACCGGAGGACGTAGTGGAGGTACTTAATAATTACTTTACTTCAGTATTCACAATGGAAAAGGACCTTGACGATTGTAGGGATGACTTACAGTGGACTGAAAAGCTTGAGTATATAGACATTAAGAAAGAGGATGTGCCTGAGCTTTTGGAAAGCATCAAGTTGGATATGTCACTGGGTCCAGACGAGATATACCCCAGCCTACTGTGGGAGGGAAGGGGGGAGATTGCTGAACCTCTGGCAATGATCTTTGCATCATCAATGGGGACAGGAGAGGTTCCGGAGGATTGGAGGGTTGCAGATGTTGTTCCCTTATTCAAGAAAGGGAGTAGAGGTAGCCCAAGAAATTATAGACCAGTGAGTCTTACTTCAGTGGTTGGTAAGTTGATGGAGAAGATCCGGAGAGGCAGGATTTATGAATATTTGATTAGGAATAGTCAGCATGGCTTTGTCAAAGGTAGGTCGTGCCTTACAAGCCTGATTGAATATTTTGAAGATGTGACTAAACACATTGATGAAGGTAAAGCAGTAGATGTACCGAATTATAGGAAAGATGTCAACAAAATAGAAAGAGTACAGAGAAGATTTACTAGAATGTTTCCTGGGTTTCAGCACCTAAGTTACAGGGAAAGATTGAACAAGTTAGGTCTTTATTCTTTGGAGTGTAGAAGGTTGAGGGTGGACTTGATAGAGGTATTTAAAATTATGAGGGGGATAGATAGAGTTGACGTGGATAGGCTTTTTCCATTGAGGGTAGGGGAGATTCAAACAAGAGGACATGAGTTGAGACTTAGGGGGCAAAAGTTTAAGGGTAACACGAAGGGGAATTTCTTTACTCAGAGAGTGGTAGCTGTGTGGAATGAGCTTCCAGTAGAAGTGGTAGAGGCAGGTTCGGTATTGTCATTTAAAGCAAAATTGGATAGGTATATGGACAGGAAAGGAATGGAAGGTTGTGAGCTGAGTGCAGGTCAGTGGGACTAGGTGAGAATGAGCGTTCGGCATGGACTAGAAGGGCCGAGATGGCCTGTTTCCGTCCTGCAATTGTTATATGGTTATATGTAGTGTATATGGATTTCAGCAAGGCATGCAAGGTTTATTGAGAAAGTAAGGAGGCATGGGATCCAAAGGGACCTTGTTTTGTGAATCTAGAATTGGCTTGCCCACAGAAGGCAAAGAGTGGTTGTAGAAGGGTCATATTCTGCATGGAGGTCAGTCAGCAGTGGTGTGCCTCAGGGATCTGTTCTCGGACCCCTTCTCATCGTGATTTTTATAAATGACCTGGACGAGGAAGTGGAGGGATGGGTTAATAAATTTTCTGATGACAAAAGTTGAGGGTGTTGTGGATAGTGTGGAGGGCTGTCAGAGATTACAGCGGGACATCAATAGGATGCAAAACTGGGCTGAGGAGTGGCCGATGGAATTCAACCCAGGTAAGTGTGAGGCGGTTCATTTTGGTAGGTCAAATATGAAGGCAGAATATAGTATTAATGGTCAGACTGTTGGCAGCGTGGAGGATCAGAGGGATCTTGGGGTCCGAGTCCATAGGACACTCAAAGCTGATGTTCAGGTTGACTCTGTGGTTAAGAAGACATATGGTGTATTGGCCTTCATCAACCGTAGGATTGAGTTCAAGAGCCGAGAGGTAATGTTACAGCTATAAAGGACCATGGTCAGTCTCCACTTGGAGTACTGTGCTTAGTTCTGGTCACCTCATTACAGGAAGGATGTGGAAACTATAGAAAGGGTGCAGAGGAGATTTACAAACATGTTGCCTGGATGGGGAGCATGGTTTATGAGAATAGGTTGAGTGAACTTGGCCTTTTCTCCTTGGAGCGACAGAGGATGAGAGGTGACCTGATAGAGGTGTTAAGATGATGAGAGGCATTGATCATGTGGATAGTCAGAGGCTTTTTCCCAAGACTAAAATGGCTAACACAAGAGGGCACAGTTTTAAGGTGCTTGGAAGTAGGTACAGTTGAGATGTCAGGGGTAAGTTTTTTACTCAGAGAGTGGTGAGGTGCGTAGAATGGGCTGTCGGCGATGGTGGAGGCGGAAACAATAGGGTCTTTTAAGAGACTCTTGGATAGATACATGGAGCTTAGAAAAATAGAGGGTATGGGTAACCCTAGGTAATTTCCAGAGTAAGTACATGTTCGGCTCAGCATTGTGGGCCAAAGGGCCTGTATTGTGTTGTAGGTTTTCTATGTTTCTATGGAACATTGTCAGTTTGGTAATACGAAGCGGAATCTCCACTCAGAGATCTTGGCTGTTGCGGCCACTTGCATGCACAATATCAGACCTCCAACAAGGATGTTTTATATCAAGCTCTTGCACAGGAAGAGATTGTCAGACAGACAAAGAAAGAATAGGCTCAATCCTCCATGAGAAATACAGCAAAATTGACTCATAGGAATTTCTGCTCCATGGTTTCTTAATGTGGCAAAGGTTCTCAGATCCCTCTGTGTCTGCACCTTTGAGAATAGTATCTTTTATATTGCCTTTCCTCATTCCTCCTACCACAATGCATCTCCTCATACTTCTCCACATTAAAACAGTCAGAAATCCAGAGGAAGATGAGCCTACATTCAATATCTATCTGCAAGTCAAAGGTTTTCTGTCAACCTGGCCAAGCTGTAAAATACCATTCTCTGACAATAAGTGTTCATAATAGACCCTGGACAATGCTTACTTCTCAGGAACTATTTCTCATGTTAAACTTTACCTGTCAATCAGCTGCACATTGTATCAGCCTGTTTATCTCTACACTTCCTTCTTCATAGTTCACCATAAGACATAGGAGCAGAGTCGGGCCATTTGGCCTATCTGGTCTGTTCTGCCATTTAATCACGGCTGATTTATTTTCCTCTCAACTTCATTCTCCTGGCTTCTCTCCATAATCTTTGACACCCTTATTATCAAGAGTCTATCAACCTCAACTTGACTGACTTGTGAATATACCCAACAGCTTTGCCTCCACAGACAAGTCTTCACAATACTGTCATAGTTTGTATCATTGGCAAAATTAGAAATCATGGATTGCAGCCTTAGTCCAAGTCATAAATGTAGAACATAAAAAGCAATAACTCTAGCATTGTTCACCCTGACTTTATTATTTAGCCAGCTTCATAGCCATGCCATTAATGTCCCTTTTCAGCCATGTGCGTCAACACTGCTAATAATACTGTTGCGTGGCACTTTATCAAATGCCTTCTGGAAGCCCACGGTCACCATAGTGACTACATTACCCTCATCAACTCTATTCCTTACCTCATCAAAAAAAAATCAAATTGGTTAATCATGATTAGGTTTTAACAAATCTATGCTGGCTTGTCTCAATTAATACATTTCCTTCCATGTGACAATTAATTCTGTACTGGATCAATGTTTCTTAAAAATTCTCCCATTACTTAGATTAAATTGACTCGACTGTAGTTGCCAGGCATATTTCTACCCCCTTTTTTGAACAGTTTTCACCCTGCACCATCCCTATATCCAAAGAGCACTGAAAGATTATGGAATCATATTATAGCACAGATATACCAAGTCTGCACTGATTGTTAGCCACCATTTATATCAGGTTCCCAACCTTTTTAATGCCACAGATTCCTATCATTAACCAAGAGGTCTGTGGACCCCAGGTCAGGAACCTTTGATTTATGTTAATCTTAATTTCTTTGCTGGTGTCAAACCAAGCCACTTTGAAATTTACTTTTAGATGCACTATGTTCAGAAATTATAGCAACCCGCGCTTGCAATACTCTTCATTCCTCATAAATAGTAACAAATCATCTACAAAATCAGGAGTGTGATTGGATGAGTGAACAAAATAGCCCACTTGATTAACTTTGCACGAACCACACCCGGGAGACATTCCCTGCACCAGTAGCAATGCGTGTCTGTGGTTTGAATCATTTACAAAACACCCACAGAATGCTGGAGGGGTTCAGCAAGTCATGCAGTATCTATGGAGGGGAATAAACAGTCGACATTTTAAATTCTTCCATATTTTTATGTGTGTTACTCGAGATTCGCAGTTACTCACCCAAGCTATTCTGAAAGAGCCTCTCAAATCTTTATTCTCAATCATTAAGAAGGGCAAGAGCAACTTGTAAGTAGGAGCACCAATATCCGTCGATTCTCCATCAAGACATCAAGCTGTGCACCATTGACATGTTTTGCCATTCTTGCACAGCACCGGGTCTAATTCCTAGAACACCCTGCCCAAAAGAATTGGGATTACCATTACAGAAAGCCTGCAGCAGTTGAAGAAGGTAGCTCACCTCCATGTTCTGAAGGGAAATAAGGCAAAGGGCAATATTAAAAGCTGGCACTGCTATTCACACACTGATCCTGAAAATATATCTTTAAATAATTACGTTGATGGGAAGAGTTCTGGGTTTCTCAGCATTTTGAGAAGCTGAAGAGGGGGTTGTACTCGATTCAATATGAACATTAACATTTCCACTGGGTTTGTGAATGATATTTTGGTGAAACCAAGGTTGTTAGTTCCCTGTGAATTAATGCTTGGCAAGTAGTTGCACCCCATAGAGATTCAGAAGAGGGGCAATTCATTTCCTTTAACTCACAGCCTGTCTCTATTCACAAAATGCTGGGACAGAATATGTCTAGTGCTCGTTTATCTGGAATTACATGCAGTTTGGATACAAACTATGTAGCAATAGCATCTGTGCTTCAGAAAGTAATTTTCTGCCTGTGAAACACTGAAGCAAAGTTGAGATAGAATGCTACACAAGACCTTTTCCTTGTTATTTTATTATGATAGTCTGTCAATTCTAAAATGTGTTACTTTTAAACAGTTACACTTCACAAAATGGGGTTTGTTGTTATTTTGAAAACCTTTGATACCATTGGATTGAAATCTGAAACATTTTTTTATCCCTGAAAAAATGCTTCATGACATGCACACCACTAGAGGGCAAACACTGCCAAAGTCTTCGTTAACAGCACAAAACGCTTTTGAAGAGATATTACAATAACAACTTTTATTATAAACTGTTGCAATAGCTTGAAAGATGATCAGAATTTTTCACCATGCTACATAAGAAGATGTTATAGATATGGTGGGACAGTTCTGTTTGACAAAATAGTTGAGCTTCTATACAACAACTCCAAGTCTGCAGGCTGGTAAATAATTTAAGGACTCAGCGGAATCTAAATGAGTATGCCACTGCCATCACAAACTTCAGCAGCAAATGTGCAGAGAGGACTGTGTACCAGAGAAGTATCCCCAACCAGAAACCATGAATGAAGCTGGAGATCCACTTGCTATTGAAGTTCAAGTCCTGAGGTGCTCAAATTGAACAACCACTCTAACGTTGAACTTTTTTTTGAAGAGGTGATCAAGAGAATAGACAAGGGTAGGGTGGTAGCTGCTGTATGTACATTAGCAAGGTTATGTACAGTAGGCTAGTCCATAAAGTGTGAATACAACAAGCTATCCAAATAGATAGATTGGCTTTGAGACACGAATCTAGATGGTGATAAACGACGTTTGCTTTTCAGGTTGGAGACCTGTAACCTGTGCTGGACCTCAAGGATTGGTGCTGAGTCTTATTAATGATTTGGTAGCATGATCAGTAAATTGACAGATGACACCAGATTTGTTACTATAGTGGAGAGTAAAAGAGGATATCTAAAGTCAAAATATTGATCAGCTGGAAGTGGACAAAAGAATGGCTGATGAAATTTAACTCAGTCATATGTGATGTGATGCATTTAGGGAAGTTAAACCAGAGCAGAACACACAATGAATGTTAGAGCCCTGAAGAGTGTTGTACTGTAAAGAGACAGGGTACAAGTGCATAGTTCCTGGAGACTAGCAACAGAGTGGAAAAGGCACATGGCATTCTATTTTTTGTTGAGGCATTGAGTACAGGTCTAAAGATATCATGTTACACCTGAACAACTCATTGATAAGACTACACTTGGAATACTGTGTACAATTCCAGTTGATCCACTGTAAGAAAGCTGTGGTTAAGTTGGATGAGATATTGCCAGGACCAGAGGGCTTGGATTATTGGGTGCCATAGGAGAGCTTGTGTATCCTGTCATGTTTTATCCACCCTCCTCATGGAATGTGTGGGTTTTCCCTGAGTGCTCCAGTTTCCTTCCACAGTCCAAAGACTTACTGGGTAGCTTGATTGGCCATTGTAAATTGTTATGTGATTGCATTAAGATTAAATTGGGGTTGCTGAACAGCATGGCTCGAAGGACCAGAAGGACCTCCTCCACACTCTATCGCTAGGTAAATCTGGAGAGATTGGATAGGTTGGGTCTGTTTTTTCTGGAGCAGAGTAGGCTAAGAGATGATAATAGGGGACTATGTTTCCCATAGCAGTGCCATATAAACTGAAGGTCATAGACTTAAAGTGAGAGGGAGAGGATAAAGTTCTGGAGTGTACATTTTTCATACAAAGTAGTTGGTATCTGGAATGAACTGCATGGTAGAGCAACAACAGTAACATCTAAAGAGGCACGTGGGTAGATACATGAAAACCAAGGCATAGAAGAATATAAAACTAATGTAGATAAGTGGGGTGAATATGGATGAGTAAGGTGGAGAGCTTGTTTCTGTTGTGTATGATGATTTGACTATCACCCTTCTCCTTTCCCTGATCCCTCAATCCTCATGGCATTCAGCAGTACAAGCTTTGCAGACTCCAGCACTAACATTACCCAACGTTCTCAAATTAGATCAACAATACAAATAGTGAAGCTACAGAATCAGGTTATTCTGGATATCTTGCTGCAATTGACTCATTGCCTAACTGCTGAATTTCCACAATCTCCAAGGAACAGATCTGTACTATGCATGCCACGAACCATCGAAACTACCAAATGGGAGCACATCCATCATCCTAATAATGCACCACGTCCATCAAAAGTGCACTATGGTTGGTGTCTAACATATACAAAATGCACTGCAACAACTTGCCAATATTTCTTCCACTATTCCCCTTAGCACTTCACCGTAAGTACCTTTAAGTACAAATGAAGGCGGCACATGAAAATACAACTGCTAAATCCATCCAAATCACACATCAATCTATCCTGGAAATATCATCTCTCAATCTTTCCAGATCAGAATGTTATAACCTCTTACTTAGTAGTGCAATGGAATAAGTTTAAAATTGGGGGGTGGGGGGTGGGGGGGGGGGGAGGTTTGATGGCAGCACACCATCTTTTCAAAAGCAATTACGAACAAACTAAATGAATTTAAATCTTATGGGCAAATTCAAAAGCGTGGAACTGTTACAAGCGTAACTACTAATTTTGTTGTATTTTGCATTGCGGTCAATTAATTGACTATACTTCTCCACTTTGTTTCGCAAATACTTGTCCCCATTGGAAAGATAACAGTATGCTAAACTGACTGTCACTGTGCTACAACAGCTTCAGATAAAATCTGTGACTGTTCTATCATTTTGTGCATTTGTTCCATTAATAATTGGTTTCAGTGACTCATGCTAATTTACTGATTCTTCATTGCAAGATGATGTAGGAACTTCCTGTAGCTGACAGTACAAAATAACTTGACTCAACACATTAAACATTTGGATTCAAGCACTGAATTTTAAAGGGAGTTCACAATAAGGTTCCAGCTGAGAGATCTACATTGGATATGGAATGTATTGGCATAAAATAAATTTTTAAATATTCTTTTAATTTGATATACATAGGTTAAGTTTTCTGAGAGATTATTTTGCAAATATTTTAATAACAGACATATTAAAATAGGTTCCTAGCATCAGAATGTTGTGGCTTAATGTATCAAATAACAAACTATTGATTGACATGTTAAATCTTCAGACTATTTTAGAAAAGTTTATTATGTAGGATTAAATTATTTTGAACTGAGTATACTTGTGCAATAAACAACCTTAGGCACTCTCTCTCAGAGCTCTGGAGTATTGACAAAGACTATCTTGAGCTTTCTTTTTACCCCATAAAAACATTTATTGAATAAAAGGCAGTCAAAAATTTATATGGAAATTGGTAATTAACAATTAGTGTTTGAAGTGTTAGGATCTTCACGTTAAAGGAAAATAATGGAATGTTTTCATTCGTTTACTTAAACCGTGGTTTTCCATGCAATTCTCAGTAATCTTTCCTAACAGAAATGTACAAAATGACACATCAGCTCTATTATTCAAATTTTAATAGTTGTTAAAGTTACAACTCTTAACAATAAGGACTATTTTGATAGTACAGAGGTTTAATACACAAGAGAAAACTGTACAGATACAGAACAAAAACAATAGTATTCACAGATGCAGATAAAACATGTATTCACATCTCTGTTTACAGAAACTGCTGACTAAATTCTGTCTTAAACACATATACCATGGCCTAACAGAATTATTTATATGAGCAAGCTGAATTCTATTGTGATTAAGTAATCTGTCCACATAATATCTCATTCACTTAATGCTTCTTATTCAGAACTCTCACCACAGTTATGCAGAAAGGCCATATAATTAATATAATGTCACGCCATACAATCTTAATCTAGGCTGTAAATTGCCACTATGTTTTATCAGGTTCCATATTGGGACATAATTGTGATTTAAAACAGACTGTAAGAAATGTGCAACTTTTTAAAAAGTAAAATGCAGCAGTTACATGGTTTATGTGCTTTAAATGCAAGTAACCAGTATGAAGTTTAAAAAAAAACCATTAGCCACAAACTGCCATATAAAAATAGGCTTCTAATGAAGAAAAGCCTATTTTAAATGCAAATATCTTCCATTATTATGGCTTGCTTTATTGCCTGTTTTAATTACCATATAACATTGGCTGAATCTTTGGTTAACGCCATACAGCACAGGCCCAGAGCATCATAGCCTCAATCTTAACAGTAGAAACGCCCAAAGTACCTTTTGATCATACATCCATCTGAGCTACAAATATATGATTAGAAGAAGCTTCATCTTTGCAGTTCACTTTATTAAAACCCATTTGATTCTACACAACTCATTTCATTCCCTTTGTGAGAACTTTGATTGTTGGTACATGTTGTAAGCACTATCCATCATTCTCAACTGTCAGTGTCTCATATTTACTTCAACTTAGCTCAAAGCCTGCTGCTGATTCAATTGCATAAAGTAATTTACTCTTCATAAGACTTTCATCATAAAACTCTGGAAGTTTTAGAAGGTTCATGCAAGTACTGGCTGTGGGTAAACGCTCCAGGTCAGTCCCGCCATTGTGTATACAAAACGCTGGATACAATTCCTAAAATCAAAGTAAAAATAGAGTTAGACTATTCCACAAAGAAAACAGCTCTGTTCAGTTACAATTACTTAGGTTTCTTTTTTCATTCTAAATGAATGTCTTTGAGGATGCAATGGTAACCTCAGCATAAGCACAATCTCAATGAATCCTAAATTGCATTTAATTCCTGAATTATCCTGACCTTCAGATCATTAAAAGATGAATTGAAAATTATTGTTTTAAGATAAAATATTTTATGTTCTCAAAACCTGTATAGTAAGTAACATTCTGGATATTGTGTACCTATATAGCTCACCATGTCATGCAAAATATATTTACAAAAAATCAATCTGGTCCTTCTCTGACTATGGAAGCTTCAGAAACTAAATGGTTTAGCCTTAAATTCATTGAGACATGTTGAGGAAAATCTTCAAAGATTCTGAACCCACAACAAAAACAAAATTACATTGGATAATGAAGATGGAAAACCATACAAAATACTGGAAATGCTCAATGTATGGAAGGAATACTTCCAATGTAGGGGGAAAGAAATACTTCGAAAACAAGCCCATAACCCTTCATCCGAATTGATAAAAGGTAACTAAGACATGTTCACTCCAACATTATGCTTGAAATGACTCTCTAGGATTTTTACTGACATGAGTGGATGACAGAGTGAAACACCAATTTGAAAGTCAGCTCAAATTCAGAAATGTTAATTGTTGTACTGATTAGTTTATAATGTTATGGATTTAATTCTTACTTCCTGTACTATCTTATGTACAACCATGAGATTGGTTCTTCAAAAGGTTTAAAGAGTGCACACAGGCTTGTTTGTTCTTCAGATGGTAGGTGTCTATCACTTGTGGCTCCCTGAATTCCCTGTATGTCTCCATATAACTTAGCATTAACGATAAAAAGCTCAAATGATAGCATATCATAGAGAAACAAATTGATTTCTTCTTGATTAATGGAAAATTTCAGAAAATTGTTTAAAATCACAACATTCGAAGAAGCAATTTACTCATCAACTCAGTTTCTCTCATATCAAGCACATCCATTCCTTCATGAATTTCACCCTAACACAAAATCCTCATAATGGGCTCAGCTCAAATAGCCAATGAAACACACTTGAAGGTTTAATTTACTGTTTGATAAATCTGAGGTACTGGAAAAGGAAAAATAAACAGAAATACAGTTGGTTTGGAGAGCAATGTGGTTCTACCACCTGATTAATAAGACACCAGAAAGCAGGAGATGTGATAGCCCATAATGACAGCCCATGTGACATTGCCAGCTATTGCTTATAACAAAGAATGCACTCTAAATTTTAAAAAAATTGAATAAATCTTCATAAACTGATTCCTCAACACCTTTAATTAACTTTAAATTGAAGACACTTTCAATTACAAGTACAAAGAAATATTCTCAATCTCAATGTTTAAAATTTAAACAATCTTTGCTCCATCTAAAATTTAACTGTCAGTTGAGAAAAGAAATGACAAGGCACAATCACTTGTGCAGCATCAGTTACTATAATTAAATATTAGTATTGAATTATTTCACAATTTGCTTATTTGAGAACATAAGGAACCTCAAAACATATACCATTTGTAGAAAAAAGAAAAAGATATCTAAAAACGCCTTACCAGTTCTGTTATGGCTGCTACTACATAATCTTATTTAGTAATAATCTCATCACAATTACCCATGCCAGACTATTTCATTCTTCATTAATTTATTAAACTAAGAGTATTTTACAAATATTTGCTAATTTGTACCAAATATTTAAAAAGCTACTATCAGTTGGAGGCAATATTCAGTACAAGAATATTCACTTTCAAGTTGATCTGGAACATTAAAAAAAAAACTACCACACAGTACAGCCCTTTGGCCCAAAATGTTGTGCCAACTTTTTAATCTTAATCCTTCCCTCCCCCATAGCCCTCCACTTAACTTTTATCCAAATGTCTACCTAAGAGTCCCTTTAATGTCCCTGATGTATCTGCCTCTACCACCATCCCTGGCAATGCAGTTCATGCACTTAAAAAGCCTACGTGACATCCCCTCTTAGTTTTGGAATCACCTTAAAATTATGCCCCTTCATATTAACCATTTCCAAACTAGAAAAATATACTCTTTTTATACAGTAGATGCTAATGATTAAAGATCTGGATTTTCTACAATATCCTGGAACATTCCAGTCTTTAAATTTTACAGTATAACTCATGAATATCATAGTTCTTGTAAAAGATCTTAAAACCATTTATGAAATCTTTACAATGTAGAAATATAAATACTGTTGATCCTAAAGTTCAGCAGAAATTTAACACTTTAAGGCTGTAGTAAAATGCCACTTAGAACTAACATAACTATTCATTCATCTGCCTACTGACTTAGTTAACTATTACTGCTTGCAGGAGGTTTTATTCTGGAACATAAGATTTTCTGAAAAAGATTTCAATCATCTTCTAAAATGGATTAGCGGTGACAGTGCTATTTCTTTCCTAATGAATTTTTGGACATTTATTGCACTTAATTAAAGATAAGGCAGCATTAGTACAGGGCAAAGTCAAAGTGCAGCCTTTGAGCAGAATGCTTATCAAGCAATGAAACGGCTGGTGAAAATAAATGCAAGGTACTAACAGCTAAAAATGGATGGCCTAGAAGCTTTATACGCTTGGCAGATTGTGTTCAGATTCACAACTTATTACTCTAGGCACTGCAGTTTCCCCTGTGCATATATAAATCTGTCTCGTTATATTACACATCTTCCTAGTGGTTTTTTCTTGCATGGTCTGCTGATGCCATCTATTCATCTTAGAAAATACATTTGTTAATTCACTTCAAACTGAGAATTGGTAGGATGCAAAATTATCACCACAAAAGCACAGGCTAGAATAATACACAATAAACCAAGTCTACTGACAGGTCAACAGTTTACCAAAGAGTTCTAAATTTATTGTTTCTCCAAGCCAGACAATGGGAGAACAATGTTCATATCAATAGTGATATTCTGGTGCAAAGTTACAGACCAATTTCCCTCCCCACATGATCAAAGTACCACCAAAAGTAAAACTACTTATGTGGATGAGCAAACATTAACCAGGACGCTTGCTGTCTGCTGAGTTAACTGATCTCAGCTTGGGTAGGGTTAAGGGGAATAAGGGAATACGAAAAATAACATACTAACTGCCAAATACAGTCCTCATTTCTTGACACTAGGGTCTACTGTAATTTTAAGTATTTCCAATAATACAATACATCTTTTTCCCATTTTACAGGAAGACTAGAGCCTTGGGTAATAATTTCATGAAAATGCCAAATACCTGCAAATTATATTTGTGATGAAATTGAGACTCTAAACTTGTTGAAATGTGATTATTCAGCAAAACCAAATGAGATATACTGATTACTAGGGACATCTTTTTCTGCAAACCCAATTCCAGAAGACAATTACAAATATAGAATAAAAACATATGCTTAGCACTTAAACGTATAGTATTACCTGTACAATAGCCATTTTCTAACCAACTTTCCAATCACTATCAAGGTCGAGAACTGTAAAGTCTAACAAGGATCAACTCAGTCAACAAATTGTACAAATTAGATAAGGGCAATTTGGCCACTTTTATCTGGTAGTTATTTGGAAGGGATTTGACAAATGCTTCTTAATAGCAGTTATTTATTCTTCACGCATTAAGTGATTACTATCTGGCAAATTCATCCTGTTTTATTGATCAGTGGGATTAATTAGAAGACCAGTAACAGGACAATAGCAAAGACTTACAGCCCAGTCCTAGGTTATCATACTCTTGATAAATAATTGGAGAAAGAAAGGCAGAGCACGGCTTTGTAAAAATGTAAAAAGTTCAAAAACAATTCATGGCAAGTCATTTCAAACTCAAATTGGTTCAATTTATCATTTAAAATTAACTGAAAATTTTTCTAAAACAACTTCTGAGTTACCATATCTATGATAGATCATGGATGAATTTTAATGATCATGACTTGGGGGCAAGGTGTACCCTGGACACAATATAATAATTTGTTCTATTACATATGACTTATGACAGGTACATCTAGCGCTGAACTTTCTTAAAAAGGGAACTGGAGCCAAATGGCTTAATCTATTTATTTTCTTAAAAGTTACCTCAAAAACATTTTAAAATTTAAATAACTTTATATATACATCAACTATTTCTCAATGTCTATAATCAGTGAGTTTAGAAACATTGTAAAAAGACCTCTGACAACACAATTTATCAGAAGGCATGAGGTTGATCCAGGATTCTTACAGGCCACTGCATTTCACCCAGGACTGCAACACCTTCAGGACATGAGGAACTACACTGTTACAAAAGGTTAACACAGCTTTACTCATCTCGAGCACTAGAGGACATTGATACAAGATGACTGACCAAAATGAACACAAAACAAAATTTATTCACCCAATTAATTGAGGCATAAATTTCACAATCTCTCAGACTTATCAAAACACCTCATTTATGCAATGAGGTAGCTGAGCAGTTAAGGTTGTGTTGTTGAGTGCCATTGAGTCATCATCATGGCCATACATATGTAATGGGGCAAATTATTATATTGTGCCCCATGGACACCTTGCCCCAAATTGTGGTAATTAAAATTCATCCAAAATTTACCAAGAATATGGTAACTCAAAGTTATTTTAGAAGAATTTTCAGTAAATTTTGAATTAAAAATGTGAACTAATTTGAGTTTCTAGTTCTCCAAAGGGTTTTCGTAGCAAGATACAGTAGTAAATTGCCAGGCCTTTCTTCCACACAGATACTGCTGCTGCCCAGGTTGGGATCCAGCTAGATTCGAACTCAGGAGCATCCACCTCGAAATCCAGTGCTGATGCCATTACACCACCAGACGGCCCTAAGGCTACGTACTACTTATCTATGTGCTCTGCATGTGCCAAGTCTGAATCCCACCCTTGTCAATTGAGATTATTTAAATTTCGTCTTAAAAAGCAGTGTTTGATAGGATATTGACTAGTAAAGGGCATCAAAGGCTACAGGCAGGAGGCAGGAGAATGAGGTTAGAGGGATAATAAATCAGCCATGATGGAATGGTGTAGACTCAATGGGCCAAATGGTCTTATTTGCTCCTATGTCTTATGGCCTTATAAAGCTTTTATAATGCTACAGAAATTATAATTGTATAAAGATGCAATTTATTTTACTTATACTGCAGGTGTGTGCTTTACACTTATGACTGTGTGGCTAAGCACGGTTCTAATGCCATATTTTAAGTTTGTTGACAAAACCTCTGTAGTAGGCCAAATCAAAGGCAGTGACAAATCAGCATACGAGAAGGAGATTGAGAATCTGGCTCAGTGGCGATACAATAACAATCTCTTACTCAATGTCAGCAAGTCCAAGGAGCTGACTGTTGACTTCAGGAGGAGGAAATCGAGGTCCGTGAGCCGGTCCTCATCGGAGGATCAGAGGTGGATAGCGT
The DNA here is from genome assembly GCF_048418815.1 of Hemitrygon akajei. Lineage (NCBI taxonomy): Eukaryota > Metazoa > Chordata > Chondrichthyes > Myliobatiformes > Dasyatidae > Hemitrygon > Hemitrygon akajei. The sequence goes on from NC_133131.1 coordinate 155,012,512, forward strand.
CAGCAACTTTAAATTCATCGGTGTTATCAGTTCAGAGAGCCCCTCCTGGGCCCAGCATGCAAGTACAATTGTAAAGAAAGCATGGCAGCACCTCTTTTTCCTTAGGAGTCTGTGAAGATTCGGCATGACACCTAAAACTTCGACAAACTTCTATAGTTGTGTGGTGGAGAGTATATTGACTAGTATGAAACAGCAATGCCCTTGACTGCCCAGGTCCTCATGGGTAAAGGCCTTCACATCATTTAAGACATCTACACAGAGCGTTGTTGCATCAGAGCAGCATCCATCATCAAGAGCACCCAACACCTTCTTGCTGCTGCTATTTGACACCATTTTCTTGAAGAAGATGGCGCCAGCGAACAACACAACCAAGGACAACGTCCTTCAGTCTGTGCATGAATTTACTTCTTCCACTTCTTTTAAATCCTTTTTTTCCCCCCCACATGTGGTTCTGCTACCTTTGGAGCCTGTGATCTACATTTGGTGGTGTGTGGTAAAGTGCCAGATTGAGTGATCTGGCACTTTGCTGTCTCCAAGGGTGTTTGGTGAGATTTTGAGTGAAGCATGTGGCCTCAAGGCCAAGAATCCTGGATACGGGGCACGAGCCCATGATTGACTCTATTTCTCGCCAATTAAAGTGTTGGGGAAGATTGAAATCATTGAGGCAAGACCGGAAGTCGAGCAGGTATTCAACGCTGTCTACCAGCCTCCTTCTCGCTCGCTGTGCTAGAGGGAGGTGTCTGCCTGTGACAGTCTCTCTCTCCCTCTTGCTCGTTGCTCCCAGGGGAAGGTTCCTACAGTCGAATTTTCTCTCTGTCCTTCACTGCTATCGGAGTCCTGGGTCCTAGGTAAGGTTTAATCAACGTGGTTTGTGGATTGGTCTCTGCAGTCCACGTTGTGATGTGTTCCTGGCTTCTGGTCACTCCTTTTTTGTTGTTATTTTGTGCAATTTCGATCAGGGTGGCCTGCAGATAACGTACGACACAGTGCTAGATTAAACAGAACTGAACAAGGCTGAACTGAATACTCCTCAACTCTCTCAATTACTTTTTCGGTTGGTGATGAATAATTCTGTGTTTTTTGCTCTTTTTTGCGTGGGTAGGGAGGGGGTGTTGATGTTTTCCTTTGAATGGATCCCAAGATATTTTTTATTTTGTTGCTGTCTGTGGGAAGACAATTCTCAGGGTTGTATACTGCATACAATATTTTGATAATAAATGTACTTTGAATCTTTAATCCAGTGAACTATTGGAAATGGCACATTTTTCCAGGAGTTTCACTTACTGGAAACATCCAGTCATCTGGAATATTTTTAATATTATATAGTTTCCATTTCAATTAAAGTTCAACATCTGTAATTCTGATGCAAGGCACACACACCCCAAATGAAACACAAGTTTTGTGTTAACCAGAATATACAATGCAATATATAATGCAATTTTATGAAATAGACCAAGTGTTCAAGCATAATCATACCATCAGAATCTGCTAGAAGCAAAGTGAGATAGATTGTTAAAGGCACACAGTAGCCTCTATTTAAATATCATAAACTATCAAAGCACACGTGATAAATACTTAATCACTTTTTGACCATAGTCATAATAGCTCATACATGCAGCTTTTAAGGATCTCCATTTCAATATTAGTGTTTTATTAAGTTTGTATCATGTTCGGAGTATTATTTATGCTCTATACAAAATACTGTTTAATACAATACTTTTTATTACATGATGCTCTAAGTTGTTCTTCTCAGATTGCTGTCGATAGTGACTAATCAGTAACCAGCTGATTGCTATACAGCTTACAAATTAAGTTGAATTACTGAGCACAATTTATCAATGGAAGTGGACTTTGCACAAAATCTTCACACTAACCTATTAATATTTACTGAAATTCTATTATGGGGAAAAAGGGGCACATGCAACAAATACAGGTTAAAATATCACATGCCTCATAATATACTTTAACAAGTCAAAAAGTCATAGAAAAGTACAGCTCAGAAACAGGCCCTTCAGCCCATCTAGTCTGTGCCAAACCATTTAAACTGCGTAGTCCCATCAACCTGCACCCAGACCATAGCCCACCATGTACCAACCCAAACTTAAAGCTGAAATCGAGCTCGCAAGGAGTTATGCTGTCAGCTCGCTCCATACTCTTACAACCCTGAGTGAGGTTTCTCCTCATGTTCCACTTAAACTTTTTAACCTTTCACCCTTAACCCATAGCTTCTAGTTGTAGTCCCACTTAATCTCAGTGGAAAAATCCTACTTTCATTTACCCTATGTATATCCCTCACAATTTTGTATACTTCTACCAAATCTCCCCTTAATCTTCTACATTCCAAGGAATAAAATCCTAACCTATTCAGTCTTTCCTCATAATTGAGGTCCTCCAGTACCGATAACATCCTTGTAAAATTTCTCTGTACTCTTTCAACCTTATTTACATCTTCCCTGTGGACAGGTGACCAAAACTGCACACAATAATCAATATTATGCCTCAGTAACATATTATACAACTTCAACATAACATCCCATCTCCTGCACGCAATAATTCAATTTAGGGAGGGCAATGTGCCAAAAACTTCCTTTATGATCCTATCCACCTGTGGCACCACTTTGAATTACCGTAATTATAGCCCTGTATTCCCAGATCGCTTTGTTCTACCGCACTTCTCAGTGCCCTACCATTCACTGATTAGACCTACCCTGGTTGGTCCTCCCAAAGAGCAACACCTCCCACTTGCCTGCATTAAATTCCATCTGCCATTTTCAGCCCACTTTTATAGCTAGTCCAGATCTTGCTGCAATAGTCTTCCACCCTGTCTACTATACCCCCAATCTTGGGTCTTACGCAAATTTGATGATCCAGGTAACCACATTATCATTCAGATCATTGATATGGATGACAAACAACAATGGACCCAGCACCAATCCCTGTGGCACTCCACTAGTCACAGGCCTCCCATCAGAGAGGCAACCATCTACTACCACTCTCTGGCTCCTCCCACAAAGCCAATGTCTAATCCAATTTTCTACTTCATCTTGAATGACAAGCAACTGAGCCCTCTTGACCAACCTCCCATGCAGGACCTTGTCAAATGCCTTGCCGAAGTCCGATAGATAGCATCCATTGCCTCGACTTCATCAACGTTCCTGGTAAATTTCCTGAAAAATTCTATTAATAATTAGACACAAACCTACCCCTAACATTTCCCTGTCTATCCTAATACTCACATCTGGTCCATTAGAATTCCTTCCAATAACTTTCCCACTACTGATGTCAGGCTCACCAGCCTATAACTTCCTGGTTTATTTCTAGAGGCTTTCTTAAACAGCAGAACATCAGCTACCCTCCAATCCTCTGGTCCTTCACCTGTCGCTAAGGACGATTTAAATATCTCTGCTCTACCTCTGTAGTTTCTGCACTTCCCTCCCACAGGATGTGAGGGAACATCTTGTCAGGCCTGGGAGATTTATGCAACTTAATTAGCTTCAAGTCAGCAAACACCTCCTCTGAAATCTAAAGCACTATGGATTTTTCCTTCTTCTTCTTAAGCCATCCCTTGGGATCAAGGATGATTTCCTTCCACTTCAGTCTTCTGCTTTCTGAAGTAGCTAATAAGTCCGATGTAGGAACCCCTGAAAATTTCTCCCATTCAAATCTTGTGCTGCTATATAGCATGTCATCACATGGAGGCATTTCCCAAGATATGGAAAGTCGACTATGTTTTCCACCGTGAACTTTTACTGATGGAGGGAAGTGCGATACAGTAGAGGCAGATCAGTAGGGGACCTATGTCTTACAGATGTTACAGCCTATAATTCAACATGGAGCTCATTCTCCATGCATGCAGCATTTGCTTATTACAGCTTTACTGCTCAGATAAGGATGACCTTGGTTCTAGATTGCAGTGTCTTAAGTTTAATCCTAAAGATTCGTTCACTAACAATTGTTGGAAATGAGGGACAACTGAGCTCTGCAGATCGGCCCTTAAATATTAGAATAGTCAAGTACTGACATGATATACACAAGTACTTTATATTTTAGAAATACTTGGCTATACAGTTACATTTTGTCTTAATTAGCATACTGACAGTTAAAGTGAATGCCAACTGGCACCATCAGAAGATTAGACCAACTTGCTGAAATGCTGTTACTGCAATTAACAGTCAAGTGATTCATGAAAAAGTAGAATCCTACTGGATATAGCAGAGTACAGATAATTGATGACACGGCACTTGATATATCTAAAAGAGCTGGCATGCATTTTACAATTATTGTCAAAGCGTGATGGAATGACAAAGCTTTAATAGATGTCAGTTTTATATTATTATACTTATTTCAGACGAGATCAGGACAATAGACAATAGAGGATTGACAAGTGTCATAATTGCACCACGTATTTTATTTAAAGATAAATGCAGAACTAAATACAAGTCAGAGCAGAATGGCCAAATTGGTTCAAGCTCACAGAGAAGCATTTCAGAACACACAAGACATCGAACCTTGAAGTGGATGGGTTACAGCAGCTATGTGTTGAGTATAGAAGGTGCTTAGTAAAGTAGACGTTAAGTGTAGTTTCGAAGTAAGGATGATGGCCCATTTTAGAAAAAGTGAGGAGCAATTTCTTCTCCAAACTCCAGTGTTGAAAAGGCCAAATCTTACTACAAGTACAAGTTTAGGCAAACAAAGATTAGGACAATACAGAGTCAAAAGTAAGAGGGAAATGAATCAAAGTGAAGCCAAAGCCAAGGCCAGATTAGCCAAAATTTGAGTAAATGGCAGAGCAGATTGAATACTCAATCCTTCCATCATTTAATTATTCATTCAATTACAAAATCTGATTTAGCCTTTCTCTTCCTTTATGCTTTAACAGTGAAATGACAATTGCACTATCTCTATTTCTCTTTAGCTTTGCTAAAGAAACTTCATTGGAGAGCAACAAATTTTGGAAGTCTCCTTAAGCTTGTGAAGAGAAATGTGTTATTCCTGTCATTTTGCTTCAATGATTAAAACATGGAAACTGGATCAGTTCATGAAAAGGTCAATATATTTCTTTTGCAAATGTAGGATATTCATGAAGGTCCAGAACCTTTACCTTAAATCCCAACAATGGTGGTCGAGAGCAACTCGTGACAAACTTAAGCAATTTCCGCTTTTCATCATTTGTGAAATTTTCTACGACATTCCAGAATATTCTAATGACTGCATGGTCTGCTGAATAACCACCTACAATGAAGGAGAAAACATAGATAGAGTCACTTTTCAAAAGTTATTATGAAATTGCAATGTCCAAACATACTTTGAAAAATATTAAAGTGATCATAGATATCTATGCTTTTCTGAACACATTCCTTATTCATGGTAAATGTCAAAACATCAACCAATGGCAGCATCTATGGAAAAAGTACAGTCAACGTTTTGGACCTTCTGTCTCTCCTATTTGCCTCTCCCTTCTCCAGCCCTGTATCTCTCTCACGAATGAACTTGCCAGCTCTTGACTTAATCCCTCCTCCTCCTGGTTTCACCTACCTCCCTGCGCTTCTTTCTCCCCTCCCCCCACCTTTTAAATCCATTCCTTATCTCTTTTTCTCCAGTTCTGCCAAAGGGTCTCAGCCCGAAACATCAACTGTACTTTTTTCCATAGATGCTGCCTGGCCTGCTGAGTTCCCCCAACATTTTGTGTGTGTTGCTTGGATTTCCAGTATCTGCATATTTTCTTTTCTTAGTGAAAGGTAGTCTAGAGGTTGTCATCTGGAAATTGTCAAGACAAAATCTCAAGATATTTTTCATGATAACAGATAAATGAGCTGTTAAAGGAAAACAAATAAACAATGAGATACAAAAGCCTGAAAGCATGTACCAACAGGCTCACAGACAATTTCCATCCCACTGCTATAAAGCTATAGAATGGTCCCTTTATACAATAGGATGGACTCTTGATCTCACAATGCATCTGACTACAACATTGCACCTTACTGCCTACTAATCATTATATTTTCTCTGTAACTATAATACTATATTCTGAATTCTATTATTGTTTTACCTTGTGCCAACTCAAAACACTGATGTGAAAATTACCTGTATGGATGGCTTGCAAGACAGTCTTTCATTGAAACTCCATACATTTTAGCAATCCATTAGCATTATTTTCAACTCCTTACCTAACTTGGTTCATCCATCTCCACAAAAATCTGGCCAAAAGCCCTTCACCCAGATATGTGAATTTATTTGCCTTCATTTTGAGTTAGTAGTGCCCAATTCTGCTTTGAGAATTATGAGCACAAAGCATGCCAACTTTTGACACTGGAATGTTCTGAGAAGAAATTATTTCTGATTTCTTTTTAGCCTCTTTGAAATGAAATGTAGGGTTTCCTTACAACTTGAAATGCACAGCATTTGATATTCCACAAACAGTTAAAATGAACTGAATTTCCTGACGTTTGAAAATTTATTAAGATTCACCATTTTCACTGGGCTTCCAACTGAGTTCTGGCAAAAGGTCAGCAACCTGAAATGTTAACTCCAGACGATGCCCAGAATACAGAGTATCTTTTATTCCTTTTTGTTTGTATTGATTTAGACTTTTGAATTCTACATTCTGATCAAGGTCCTTGATATCAGAAATTGGAAACATAAATTAACATTTTTAATTACACCCAAAAAAACCAAGCCAATAAATTATTCTGTAATTATATATGACCCATTACGGCCTAGTTATAAACTACTTTATATTACTTTCATGAAAGTCAGCTGCAGGTCATAATCCTGACTGCATTTTTAAGATGGCCAATGTAGCATTCCAGTAATACAGCAAGATTTTTATTTTTATTATACCCCGGTTTATAAATGATTACGCACTCTACTGTAAGCACAACCTGGAATGTATTCACACTATTTTGTAAAATACCTGTATCATATACTTCTACTAATCCTTCTACTAATACTTCTACTAATCATAATTCTGCGATGACACACTGTTACAGATTTTTTAAAAACATGTAAAAGTTTAGCCATTTCGCAACAGATGGGGTATGTATCTCCAATAACTTACAGAAAGCTCAACGTCATTTAGAATAAATCAGCCTGCTTGATTGGCACTCGAGGACTCCATCAATCATCCTAAACATTTACTTCTTCTGTTGCTGGATCCTGTGGCTGCACCGTACATCTGCAAAATGTGCTGCAGATACAGTGCCTAAAAAATCACAGTGGATTTCATGTGGCTTTTTCTGACACAGATCAACAGAAAAAAAACTCTTTCCTGTCAAAGTGAAAACAGATCTCCACAAAGTGATCTACATTAATTACAAATATAAAACATGAAATAACTGATTGCATAAGTATTCAGCCCCTTTAATATGACACACCAAATCATCACTGGTGCAGCCAATTGGTTTTAGAAGTCACATATTTAGTTAAGGTGTCCTAGTTATACATAAACCTGTGTGCTGTCAAAGTGTTTCAAAATACACCTGTATCTGGAAGGTCCAACCACTGTGAGTCAGTATCCTTGCAAAAAGGACACCATGAAGACAAAAGACCACTCCATGCAACTTTGCAAAAAGGTTATTGAAAAGCACAAGTCAGGAGATGGATACAAGAAAATTTCCAAGTCAATGAATATCGCTTGGAGTACAGTCAAGTCAATCATCAAGAAAAAGGCAAAAATAGGGTACAGCCGTAAATCTGCCTAGAGCAAGCAGTCTTCAAAAACGGAGTGACCGCACAAGAAGGGGACTAATGAAGGAGGTCACCAAGGGACCTCTGAGGACTCTGGAGGAGTTACAACCTTCAGTGGCTGAGAAAGGATAGTAGCAAAGAGAAAGCCACTGTTAAAAAAAACTCACATGAAATCTTAGCTAGAGTTTGTCAGAATGCATGCTCTACTCTCTCCTTACCCATGACTGTGGCTAGGCATAGCTCAAATACCATCTGTAAATTTGTGATTAAACAACCATTGTTGGTAGAACCTCAGATGGAGATGAGAGGGTGTTTAGGAGTGAGATATGCCAACTAATGGAGTAGTGTCACAACAACCTTGCACTCAACATCAGTTAGTCAAAAGAGCAGACTGTGGACTTCAGGAAGGGTAAGATGAAAGAACAGATACCAATCCTCATAGAGGGATCAGAAGTGGAGAGAGCAGTTTTATGTTCCTGGGTGTCAAGATCTCCGAGACCTAACCTGGTCCCAACATACTGATGTAGCTATAAAGGTGGCAAGACAGCAACTATACTTCATTAGGAGTTTGAAGAGATTTGGCATGTCAACAAAAACACTCAAAGAAACTTCTGTAGATGTACTATGGAGAGCATTCTGGCAGGCTGCATCACTGTCTGGTGGGGGGAGAGGCTCCTACACAGGGTCATAAATTTGGTTCGGTCCATCTTGGGTACTAGCCTACAAAGTATCCAGGACATCTTCAAAGATCAGTGTCTTAGAAAGGCAGCAACCATTATTAAGGACCCCCAGCACCCAAGGGATGCCCTTTTCTGATTGTTAACATCAAGTAGGAGGTACAGAAGCCTGAAGGCACACACTCAGCGATTCAGGAACAGCTTCTTCCACCCGCCATCTGATTCCTCAATAAACATTGAACCCATGAACACTACCTCACTTTTTAAAATTATTTCTGTTTTTGCATGATTTTTAATCTATTCAATATACATAACTGTAATTATTTTACTTACTTATTTATTTTTACTGCTGCTAAGTTAACAAATTACATGACACATTCTGGTGATAATAGTCTGATTCTGATTCTGTGACTCTGAAGTCAGCTGGAAGGTTCTATGGTATGATAAACCCAAAATTGGAACTTCTTGGCCATTGGACTAAATGCTATGTTTGGCATAAGCCAAACACCACATATCATCAAAGACACATCGCCACCATAAAGCATGCTGGTGGCTGTATCGTACTGTAGGATGCTTTGCTGCAACAAGCCCTGGAAAGCTTGTGAAGGTAGAGGGTAAAATGAATGCAACAAAATATAGGGAAATACTGAAGAAAACTTGATGCAGTTTGCAAGAAAACTGCGACATGGGAGAAGATCTGTTTTACAGCAAGACAATACCCCAAACATAAAGCTACACAGCACAGTTAATGTCAGAGTCCAGACCTCAATCCAATTGAGAATTTGTGGCTGGACTTGACAAGGGCCACATGATCCCCATGCAATCTGACAGAGCTTGAGCAGTTTTGTAAAGAAGAATGGGGGAAAATTGCAGTGTCCAGATGTGCAAAGCTGATAGAGACCTATCCACACAAGGCTATAATTGTTGCCACAGGTGCATCAACTGAATATTAACTTGAAGGGGGTGAATACTTATGGTATCAATAATTTTGTGCTTTATTTTTGTAATTAATTTAGATCACTGTGGAGATCTGTTTTCACTTTGACAGGAAAATGTCTTTTTCTGTTGATCAGTGTTCAAAAAGCCAAAAATGCGGAGTTTGGGATGGTTAATACCGCCAAACAGCGACTCCTTTGCTTGCATCTTCAGAAACAGCTCTATTTCCATCTTTAATGTCTCTATTTTTCCCTTTCAGGGTTCTTTTGAAGACCCTGATCTGGAATTACTTGCTGAATACGGTTCTTTGCGGCAATGGGTTCCATAACCAGCCATTGTCTGGCACACCAAAGGCTCGGCCTAAGAGTCCAGCTCGGATTCAGAAGCCTAGGATCTTGCGGCTCTGGAGATGGGTGGATCGAGGGCCAGTGTCACGACAGGAAACCCGTGTGTCATTGGGGGAGTCGAAATATCTATGGCTGTGTGCCTGGAGACCCAGGATTTGTGTGATCTTCAGGCACAAAGCTTGAAAAAAGCAACGTAACAGACTATTAACATCATAAACCAGCAACACGAAGTCTTTGGGGTAACTGCAAGTCTCTGTCTTTGCTATTGCTTGGCTCAAGCTTGGATGCTTGGTGGCAGTGCCGATACTTTTTTTTTGCTGGTGGGGGGAGAAGGGATCATTGTTCACTACCATTTACAGGCGGGGGGGGGGGGACCTTGGGGTTCTGGCACTTAACTGTCGTTCATTCTTTGGGGCACTCCTCTGTTTTCATGGATAGTTGTGAAGAAAAATTATTTCAGGATGTATATTGTATACATTTCTCTGACATTAAATTGTACGTCTGAATCTTTGAAGATTTAGGAGCAGAAGTAGGCCATTTGGCCCATCGAGTCTGCTCCACCATTCAATCATGATGGGCTGATTCAATTCTTCTAGTCATCCCCACTCATCTGCCTTCACCCTATACCCTTTGATGCCCTGACTAATCAAGAACCTATCTATCTCTGCCTTAAATACACCCAATGACTTGGCCTCCACAGCCGCTTGTGGCAACAACTTTCACAGATTTGCCACCCTCTGACTAAAGTAATTTCTCTGCATCTCTGTTCTAAATGGACTTCCTTCAATCCTGAAGTCGTGCCCTCTTGTCCTAGACTCCCCACCATGCAAAATAACTTTGTATTATCTAATCTGTTCAGGCTTTTTAACATTCGGAATGTTTCTATGAGATCCCACCCCCACCCCCCATTCTCCTGAACTCCAGGGAATTCAGCCCAAGAGCTGCCAGATGTTCCTCATATGGTAGATCTTTCATTCCTGGAATCAATCTTGTGAATCTTCTCTAAACCCTTTCAACTGTCAGAATATCCTTTCTAAGATAAGGAGCCCAAAACTGCACACAATACTCCAAGTGTGGTCTCACAAGTGCCTTATAGAGCCTCAACATCACATCCCTGCTCTATTCTATACCTCTAGAAATGAATGCCGACATTGCATTCGCCTTCTTCATCACCAACTCAACCTGGAGGTTATCCTTTAGGGTATCCTGCACAAAGACACCCAAGTCCTTTTGCATCTCTGCATTTTGAATTCTCTTCCCATCTAAATAATAATCTGCCTATTTACTTCTTCCACCAAAGTGCACGACCATACACTTTACAACACTGTATTTCATTTGTCACTTCTTTGCCCATTCCTCTAAGCTATCTAAGTCTCACTGCAGGATCTCTGTTTCTTCAACACTGCCCACTCCTCCACCTATCTATCTTTGTATCATCAGCAAATTTAGCTACAAATCCATTAATCCCACTGTCTAAATCATTGACATACATCATAAAAACCAGCAACCCCGTGGAACTCCACTGGTAACCGGCAGCCAGCCGATTAGGATCCCTTTATTCCCTCTCTGTTTTCTACTGATCAACCAATGCTCCACCCATGCTAGTAGCTTCCCTGTAATTCCATGGGCTCTTATCTTGCTATGCAGCCTCATGTGCAGCATCTTGTCAAAGGCCTTCTGAAGATCCAAGTACACCACATCTACTGTATCTCCTTTGCAATTTCCTCAAAAAATTGTAGGTTAGTCAGGCAGGATTTTCTTTTCAGGAAACCATGCTGGCTTTGGCCTATCTTGTCATGTGCCTCCAGGTACTCCGTAATCTCATCCCTAACTACCGATTCCAAACAACTTTCCAACCCTTGATGTCAGACTAATAGGTTTATAGTTTCCTTTCTGCGGCCTAGCACCTTTCTTAAATAGCAGAGTAACATTTGCAATTTTCTAGTCAACCGGCACAATGCCAGAATCTGTTGATTCTTGAAAGATCATTGTTAATGCCTCAGCAATCTCTCCAGCTACTTCCTTCAGAACCCAAGGGTGCATTCCATCAGGTCCAGGAGTTTTATCCACCCTCAAATCCACTGTGACTCAATATTGTAAAACAATAAAACATGAAAACTTCCAAGGAGGGTGAATACCTTTTATAGGCACAGTATCTGGAGCACATTTTACAGCTGTACAGTGCAGCCACAGGATTCCAGCAACGGAAGAAACATAGAAAATAGGTGCAGGAGTAGGTCATTCGGCCCTTCAAGCCTGCACCACCATTCAGTATGATCATGGCTGATCATCCAACTCAAAACCCTGTACCTGCTTTCTCTCCATACCCCCGATCCCTTTAGCCACAAGGGCCATATCTAACTCCCTCTTAAATATAGCCAATGAACCAGCCTCAACTGTTTCCTGTGGCAGAGAATTCCACAGATTCACCACTCTGTGTGTGAAGAACTTTTTCCTCATCTCCATCCTAAAAGGCTTCCCCTTTATCCTTAAATTGTGACCCCTCGTTCTGGACTTCCCCAACATCAGGAACAATCTTCCTGCATCTAGCCTGTCCAATCCCTTTAGAATTTTATACGTTTCAATAAGATCCCCCCTCAATCTTCTAAATTCCAGCGAGTATAAGCCTAGTCGATCCAGTCTTTCTTCATATGAGAGTCCTGCCATCCCAGGAATCAATCTGGTGAACCTTCTTTGTACTCCCTCTACGGCAAGAATGTCTTTCCTCAGATTAGGGGACCAAAACTGCACACAATATAATGAATTGTGAAGTAAATACATAAATAGATAAATACATAAATACATGAAGTAAATAGAAGTAAATGTTTAGGATAATTGACAGAGTCCTCGAATGCCAAACAAGCAGGCTTGATTTATTCTAAGGGACGTTGAACTTTCTGCAAATTGTTCGAGATGCATACCCCATCTGCCACTGCTGTCCCTCTTACTTCAGTGCATACATCTTCAACAATGATCAATGTTGATATCTGCACAATAAAGTTCTGAGCTTCATATCACACAGTACCACAGAGGCAATGTAGGCTTGCTGGAACATTTCAGCATTCCAGTGGCTTATACCATACATGTTTTGTATTGTAAATGAGCCAGCCTGTGAAGAGATATCAGGGTGTGGAAGGCGTTCCTTATTAACCCAGAATCAGCCTGGTTTTTCACAGCTAATGAATTACAGCAAACTCCATTACACTATTGCACAGTCACCAACATGCTGGTTCACATGCAAAAAACTCTGAAGTTGATAAAAGGAACTACCCATATATAGATAGATCTATATATCCATCTACAGATAGGTAAAGAGTTTCAACCCAAAATGTCAATTTCCATTTCCCTCCATAGACGTTGCCTGATCTGCTGAGGTCCTCTAGTGTCGTTAGTCAAACAAGCAGGTCCAGCATACTCCGTATTCATGGATTTCTTTCTCAGTTACTGATCATGCAATATTTGTAGCTGTCTTTCTAAATGTGTTTTTGCTGGTAATTGTGCGTCCTTCCTTTGATATAAAAGGACACCCAGAAACGGGTGTCATTCACAATAAAGTGTCAACAGATTAGAATAACCTTAAACCTGTAATTATGATTTACCAGTCCATCTACATAACACAGAAGATTAGAGATTCAGCAATGAGTAATCATATCATGAAGGTGAAATAGAATGAGGAGCTGAATTACACTAACTGCCACAATGGTGCTTAATATTTTCTATATACAAGTGCTGCAGTTGCACTTAGTCATGTACACAAAGTACATTCTAGTCTAAAAACTGTCAGTGTGCTTCATTTTATAGGATTGATGGCTGTCATATTCCACAGTCTAAATCCCAGAGAGATAGTCAGGAGTACTGGTTTTGGCACCACTACTAGTCTCTAGAATTTATTGAAGCCTTGGTCCAAACATATTCCAAAGGAGATGAAGTCCATAGGTGAGGTGATAGCAACTGCTTTTAATATTGGTTTCCTGATAAAACTTAAGTCAACAGGTACCAGGACCACACTGGCACACTAGCTTTCAAGGATAATTAGAGGTGAGCAGTAAGTCTTTGTCAATGATGCCTTAATTCTGAAAACAATTAGATACAAAAATAACAACTTGTAGGTTCCTCTCTAAATCGCACATCATCCAGAACTGGAAACAGATTGCTGTTCTTTCATCATTGTTTGGCCCAAATCCTGGAACTTCTGACCCCAAAGCACAATAAAGCACTTGCACCAGAAGGGCTGTGGCAATTTAAGACAGCAGCTCATCATCATCATATCGTTGGCAATCCTTAGCTGTCAGACATATCCAGAACCAGAAAATAAATGAAAAAGGAATGTAACATTCAACCAATTCAGCCTGTGCACCATCCAGTTCCTGTTGAGTAGCAGCCACTAATCATTTTGTTGATATTCCAAATACATTCTAGAGACTGCCAGACAGTAAAGAATTAAAAAATAAGTTTGATCTTATTGCGAGCACATTTAATTGGGAACGTATAAAAGTAAAATTTACAACCAGAATCTGTTCCTGCAGCTTCAATCGCCATAGGTAAACGGAAACCAGAAATTATAACTAGTATCAGACTAATAAATCCTACTTAATCAGATTAAAATATTAAGAAAATCTTTCAATTTTGTTTACCAAGTCCAAAAAGCAGGCACTGCATAGCCACGAAATGTCGATGCTGTTTCGTGAAACACCATGTCAACAATTACATTAATGATTAAAAACATTCTTGCAATCAAGGCAAACTGTGCTTAGCTGACTAACAAATAAAACGTTCTCAGACATGCAATAAAAAGGATTTAAAAATGGTTAGACTGGTTATTTTAACCCTGACACATAATCCGTGCACATAAATCAGAGGAAGGTTACTTCAGTTGAAGTAGAAGGCAATAACATAATGAAATTTAATATTAAATCCAACACTAAATTGCCCCTCAATAGGAATGTAGAAACAAATGTGATTTAGAAAGCAAAATGATTGCAGATACTGGGAATTTGAAATAACTGTTAATTGTCTTATTATTGTTACAAGTATTGCGATACAGTGAAAAGCTTTTGTCAGCATGCCATCCAGACAGTTCATTCCAAACACAGTAACAGAATGCAGAATACAGAATACTGTTGCAGAGAGTGTAGTGCAGGAGGACAAATAAGGCCTTGACAAGGTAGATTGACACATCAAGAGTTCATTTTACTGCAAATAGTAGATCAGGAGGCATCTGCACTTCACCACTACTTCTGTCAACAACCTCTCCTGGTCTTCACTCTATTAGAAGAGTATATAGTTTGTCCTGTGTAACCCCTTCTCATCCTCTCGCAACAACTAAAAACAAGGAATGCTAGAAAATAGAGTCTTACAGGAAACAGCACAGAAACAACTGGTCCATGCTGACCTCCCTTCTTGTTCTATTTGCCCATGTTTGGCTCATAACTCTCCAAGATGCCTCTGCCATATACCTATTCAAATACTTCTTAAATGTTACAATTTGTACCCTCCTTGACCTCTTCCTCTAACAGCTCATTTCAGGTATTCACTATCCTCTGTATTGAGAAGTCACCTCACAGTTCTCTGTTAAATCATTCCCCTCTAATCTTGTATCCATACCCTCTAGTTTGACTCCCCCCAACTCTGTGAAAGAAACTGTGATCATCCATCTTATCCATATCCATTAAGGATAAACTTCTGTGAGGTCACCTTTCATTTTCCTATGCTTCAAAGCATAAAGATCCAGTGTGCCAAACTCTTCCTATAACTCAGACACTAAAGTCCAGGCAGCATCCTCTTCTACAGGTTAATGACATTTACACTCACATACATTGCTTAGGATCAGAGAGGAGATGGCATAAGGTCAGTTTTATTTATAACCTTTACACACAGGTCCTTCTCACTCAGACACAAGCGAGACTACTGTAAATCCAGATCAACAAACACAAAATGCTGGAGGAACTCAGCATTTTGCTCTCTCCATGACACTCTTGTCTGCTCATCCTCCACATTGATCACCCTCCAGCTACTGTATTTATCCTGCAACTACCTGCCCTCCACATCCTTCTGCACTACAATTCAGGGCCCTAAACAATTCTTCCAGGTGAGGCAGCACTTCACATGCAAATCCACTGGTGTCATGTATTGCATCTAGAGCTCATAGTGTGGCCTCCTCTACAGGGGTGTCATGTTTGGAGATTGCTTTGTTGAGCACCTTTGCTCTGTCTGCCACAACAGTCAAAATCTCTTGGTAGCCATCCATTTTAATTCCACTTTTCATTTCCACACTAGCATCTTTGTCTAAGGCCACCTCCACTACCATGAAGCTTTACGTTCTGTCTTAGTAGTCTACAGCCTGATGGCAGAAACATCAAATTCTCTAACTTCTGATAATTACTCTTTCCCCACCCCCACGTTCCCTTATAGCTTATTCCATTACTATCCCCTTTCCCCTCCTCCACCCTCATTACCTTCAACCTTCTTCCTTCTGGTTCCCCGCCTTTCTCCCTTTATTCCACCATCTGATAGGACAGGACAACAGATTTTTTCTTCAGCACTTTGCTTTCCCTACCTATCACCTCACAGGTTTTCATTATTCCCTTTTCTCACCCGTCACCTACTCTCCTGCTTTCCCCCCTCACATGGATTTACCTATCACCTTCCACCTCCTACCCCTCACCCTTGCCTTTTTATCTGGCTTCTGTCCCCTTCTTTTCCAGTCGTAATGAAGGGTCCTGGCCCAAAACATTGACTGTTCATTTCCCTCCATAACTGCTGCCTGACCCATTGAGTTACTCTGGCATTTTGTGTGCTGAAAGGTTCTTGCCACTTGGCATTATATATTTTGCTTCTCCTCCTCATAAGCCCTATTCACACATTTCCCCCCATGTCTGTACCTTATAAACTTTAATTCTCTAACAAGCTGCCTTTTGACAAAAGGATCTGAATTGCTAATTCTTTCTGCAAATACTGCCTGACCTGTGAATATTTCAACCTTTTTTGATTTGTTTCAAGAATTTGAATAGATAGTCCATCCCTCTACTGTCTGCTCATCAGCCTGTTTCTGTAAATTTAACACAAAAATTATTCATAATTTTGCTTATGACAACATTAATGAAAAGTGAAAATTAGAAAATTTGAGTTCAGCTCCATAATTAACACTTGCTTTTTGAACGTTACCCATATCGAAGAGAAAAGATTTATTGCCTGGTCCTAATTTCCCACTTGTTAGGAGACAAATCTCAAGGTTGTACAATATATACATACTTTGATAATAAATGTACTTTGAACTTTGAATAAGAACTTTCTTAATGGCAATTCATGAATCCAATTCATTCATTCGACTCCAGTTGCACCACTGGAAATACCAACAAATTGCTTTATGCTGCCTGATTCTTCCACAGCCCTCTAACTTTTGTTCATTCCCAAACAGAACAAATTCAACTGCCTAGCCTTCAATTGTTCATTTGCTATAATTGCTGCTGATTTGTACACTTGTTCCTTCAACATTTCTTTAGATAACTTGTCCTAGTAAAATTTAGCCCTTGTACTCTTCATTAATTCAGAATGGTCCCATTCAAGTCCCAATCGCAGCTTTTAACATGGCTGACACATAATACATTCAGTCAGGCTGGAGTAAATCGAGCACTAACATCCTTAACTACCCCACGTGATATCTGCACAATAATCTAGGATTATCCTGGGAAACCAAAACAAATTTCTTTTCTCTCCCATTTTCTACCTCTGTACATTAGCTGCTGGACAACTTGTCCACACAAGTGAAATTATTTAAGTTGCTACCTTGCAGCCAAATTCCACTGTTCTAGCTTTAACAAGTATATTCCTTGTGTCTCTCTTATGCCAATGTCTTGCTTGAATTTATTAGA
The DNA here is from genome assembly GCF_048418815.1 of Hemitrygon akajei. Lineage (NCBI taxonomy): Eukaryota > Metazoa > Chordata > Chondrichthyes > Myliobatiformes > Dasyatidae > Hemitrygon > Hemitrygon akajei. The sequence goes on from NC_133131.1 coordinate 155,030,029, forward strand.
AGAGATGGAGAAATAATGTCACATATCAGAGAACATGGAGAAATGTAACCATCTACCAGAATTGGAGTCCAAGAGGAGAGGATAACCTGATTGGCATGGGTGAAAACATTAGCCTGATTTATTTTTTTCACAACAAGCATTCCCTACTTGTTTAAAACACCAATTAAAATGTTCCAACTACAAATGTACAAGTTTTACAAACAGCATGATCATATTTGCTTATTTTTCACATCCAAGTTTTGATATTATTTGATTCATCAAGAATAACTCCTTGGCCATTTAGAAATAACTCATACCTGAATAGTTAGTGAAATTTTTCAGGTCTTCCAGGTCGATTGGTATTTGTGCTCCAGATATCAAAACCTGATGATAGAGATAAAAACAAACTTTGGATTAAAGAAACACTTTAAAGTCTTTCCAAATTTAATAGCTTTGTTACAGACATTAGGCTTTTCATTCCCTTGCAATTTTGATGAAGATAAATACCCTGTTTAGAAAAATTACAGTAATCTGCTGAGATTAAATTACAAACTAAATTACATTCCATAATTTCCCCCTCCCCTGTAGTGTATTTAATATTTCAATAATATTTGAGCAATATTGTAAATATATTGTTTAAGAATTCTTTGTTGTTTACATGATTCATTATCAGTTATATGTAAAAGCACGTGAAGGGTCCCACAGAATCAGATTTAATATCACTGTTACATGTCCTGAAATTTGTTAATGTAGCAACAAATTTATATATATTATATATATAATTAAGCAGTTAAATTAAAAATAGTGTGAAAACAGAAAAAATGAGGAAGTGTTCATGGATTCAATGTCCATTTAGAAATCGAATGGCAGAGGCACAGAAACTTTGTATTATGGTTTACCTGAAGTTCTTGTTGGTCAAACATCCTCAGCCACTCCAAGTTCACAACATTAGCCACACCCTGTCTGAATGCAAGACAGTGCGGTCGAATCTGCTTGTTAAGTCTATAGTCTGCAACAAGATGGATGTAGGCTATCCTGTTTGCACTGCTCACAGGAATATCCTTTCCACCTAGCTTCAGTTCCACAACCTACATGTAAAAGGCTTTCGGTTAAAATACTATAGAAATGTTTTACCTGTATACAGTATTTAAGTGATGAACTGCATTACATTTGTTCTTTAGTTTGAGAGTACCCTTTGCACTTCAGCAAATTATTTGCTATGGTTTAATTTTAAATGTGAGATTTATATTTTTATTCATAATTTTCTGCAATTAGCATTTTTGCACCAAAACCTTGTAACACTAGCCACATTTATAAAAACAGAAATACACTTAGCAAGAACGAGCTTTTTTTTTACTATTAGTATGAATATTCTGATGGGATCAACAAATCCAAACATTTATAAAATAAATCTGCCATTCCATCCTACATAAGAAATACGAGGAAGAGTCAGCCATCTGGCCTATCGAGCCTGCTCCACCATTCAAAAAGATCATGGCTGATCTGGCCATGGACTCATCTCCACCCACCTGCCTTTTCCCCATAACCCTTACTTCCCCTACTGTGCAAAAATCTATCCAACCTTGTCTTAAATATATTTACAGAGCTAGCTTCCACTGCTTCATTGGGCAGAGAATTCCACAGATTCACCAATCTCTGGGAAAAGCAGATGCTCCTCAACTCCATCCTAAATCTACTCCTCAAATCTTGAAGCTATGTCCCCTAGCTCTAGTCTCACCTATCAGTGGAAACAACTTTCCTGCCTCTATCTTATCTATCCCTTTCCTAATTTTATATGTTTCTATAAGATCTCCTCTCATTCTCTGAATTCCAGTGGGTACAGTCCCAGGTGACTCAATCTTTCTTCATAATCTAACGCCCCCATCTCTGGAATCAACCTGGTGAACCTCCTCTGCACTGCCTCCAAAGCCAGTATATTCTTCCTCAAGGAGACCAGAACTGCACGCAGTACTCCAGGTGTGACCTCACCAGTACCCTGTACAGTTGCAGTATAGCCTCTTAAATTCAATCCCTCTAACAATGAAGGCCAACATCCTATTTGCCTTCTTGATAGCCTGCTGCTCCAGCTAACCCGCCTTTTATGATTCATGCACGAGCACTCCCAAGTCCCTCTGCACAGCAGCATGCTGCAATTTTAACATTTAAATAATAAACTGCTCTTCCATTTTTCCTTCCAAAGTGAATGACCTTGCATTTACCAACATTGTGTTCCATCTGCCAGACCCTTGCCCATTCACTTAACCTTATCTACATCTCTCTGCAGAGCCTCCGTATCTTCTGCACAATTTGCATTTCCACTCAGCTTAGTATCATCAGCAAACTTAGATACACTACACTCTTCCAGATTGCAAATGTATATTGTGAACAGTTGCAGGCCCAATACCAACCCCTGCGACACACCGCTCACCACTGATTGCCAACCAGAGTAACACCCATGTATCCCAACTACTCTCTGATTCTATTAGTTAACCAATCGTCTATCCATGCTAATACATCACCCCCAACTCTGTGCATCCATATCTTATGGATAAGTCTTTTATGTGGAACCTCTGGAAATCCAAGTACAGTGGCATGCAAAAGTTTGGGCACCCCTGCTCAAAATTTCTGTTACTGTGAATAGCTAAGCAAGTAAAAGATGACCTGATTTCCAAAAGGCATAAAGTTAAAGATGGCACATTTCTTTAACATTTTAAGCAAGAAAACATTTTTTATTTCCATCTTTTACAGTTTCAAAATAACAAAACAGGAAAAGGGCCCAAAGCAAAAGTTCGGGCACCCTGCATGGCAATACTTAGTAACACCCTGTTTGGCAAGTATCACAGCTTGTAAACACTTTTTTGTAGCCAGCTAAGAGTCTTTCAATTCTTGTTAGGGGGATTTTCGCCGATTCTTCCTTGCAAAAGGCTTCTAGTTCTGTGAGATTCTTGGGCTGTCTTGCATGCACTGCTCTTTTGAGGTCTATCCACAGATTCTTAATGATGTTTAGGTCAGAGGACTGTGAGGGCCATGGCAAAACCCTCAGCTTGTGCCTCTTGAGGTAGCCCATTGTGGATTTTGAGGTGTGGTTAGGTTCATTATCCTGTTGTAGAAGCCATCCTCTTTTCATCTTTGGCTTTTTCTTTTTACAGACAGCATGATGTTTGTTTCCAGAATATGCTGGTATTTAAATGAATTCATTCTTCCCTCTACCAGTAAATGTTCCCCGTGCCACTGGCTGCAACACAAGCGCAAAGCATGATCGATTCACCCCCATGCTTAATAGTTTGAGAAGCGTTCTTCTCATGAAATTCTGCACTTTTTTTTCTCTAAACATACCTTTTCTCATTGAGGCCAAAAAGTTCTATTCAAAAGGTTCAAAGGTACATCTAAACAAGCCTGATGCATTTTGGAAACAAGTCCTGTGGACTGATGAAGTTAAAATAGAACTTTTTGGCCACAATGAGCAAAGGTATGTTTGGACTACAAAAGAAGGGAAAAGATGCCAAAATAAGAAGGTGGAGAAAGGGGAAAGAGTACCAGCTAGAAGGTGATAGGTGAAGCCAAGTGGATGAGGGGATGAAATAAGAAACTGGGAGGTGATAGATGGGAAAGTTAAAGGGCTGGAGAAGGAATCTGATTGGAGTGGATAATGGACCATGACAGAAAGGGAAGGTGGGGTGTTCACCAAAGGGAGGTAATAGACAGGTGAGGAGAGTTGAGAGAGGGCCAAAATGGGGAAATGAAGGAGGGGAGGAGGAAAAAAATATATGAAGTTGGAGAAGTCGAAGTTCATACCATCAGGTTGGAGATTACCTAGATGGAATACAAGATGTTGCTCCTCCAAGATGCTGCCTGAGCTGCTGAGTTTCTCCAGAATTTTTTTTGTGTTGCTCTGGATTTCCAGCATCTGCAGAATTTCATGTGTTTATGTAATAATCACAAAGTGGCCTAACTGGTGTCATCTACAGTTCTTGCATAACATCCCTTATTTTATACCTTAGCATACATAGCATCTACATGGCATTATAAATCACACAGTCAGCTATGCTTTAGTTAAGAATGCACACTGCTAAGTGTGTTTTTAAATGTCGCTGCTGTAACGAAGGAATTTCCCCTTCAGGATCAATAAAGTACGTATTTATGTTCAAGAATCTGTAAACTTCAAGGTGCTTTTGTTCCTTCACACAGCTCAATATTCACCCACTTGTTGTATATTCTCTCATCTTGTTTAAGATCCCTAATACATTATCTCATACTTCTTTGGATAACATTCCACTTGCTAACTTTCAGCCAACTGATCAGACCATCTCTACCTCTCTGTATTATTGTGAAAAACTCCTTCATTACATCCACTACCTTTAGGTCTAAAATCTTTAACACATGGAGTTCAACCTAGATAAGTGTAAGGTGGTTCATTTTGGTAGGTCAAATAAGATAGCAGAATATAGTATTAATGGAAAGACTCTCAGCAGTGTGGAAGATCAGAGGGATCTTGGGGTCAGAATCCATAGGACACTCAAAGTTGCTGCACAGATTGACTCTGTGGTTAAGATGGCATATGGTGTATTGACCTTCATCAACAGTGGGATTGAGTTCAAGACCTGAGAGGTAATATTACAGCTATATAGGACCCTGGTCAGACCCCACTTGGAGTACTGTGCTCAGTTCTGGTCACCTCACTACAGGAAGGATGTGGAAACCATAGAAAGGGTGCAGAAGAGATTTACAAGGATGTTGCCTGGATTGGGGAGCATGCCTTATAAGAATAGGTTAATATTCTTAATATTGTTAATATCCTTAATTTTTTTTCTCTTTTGAGACATTGTAAGTGTTACTTACTTCGATGTACTCTTGTATTTTGGATAATAATAATAATAAAAAGATTTGAAAAGAAAGAGAATAGGTTGAGTGAACTTGGCCTTTTCTCCATGGAGCGACAGATGAGAGGTGACCTGATAGAGGTGTATAAGATGATGAGAGGCAATGATCATGTGGATAGTCAGAGGCTTTTTCCGAGGCTGAAATGGCTAACACGAGACGGCATAATTTTAAAGTGCCTGAAAGGAGGTACAGAGGAAATGTCAAGGGTAGTTTTTTTAAAAATATAAACGCAGAGAGTGGTTAGTGCATGGAATGGGCTACCGACGACGGTGGTAGGGATGGATACAATAGGATCTTTTAAGAGACTCTTGGATAGGTACATGAAGCTTAGAAAAATAGAAGGCTATGGGTAACCCTAGATAATTTCTAAAGTACATTCGGCACAGCATTGTGTGCCAAAGGGTCTGTATTGTGTTGTAGGATTTCTATGTTTCTATTTTTTTTAATTGCTTGTAACCAAGTACCGAGTTATCTAGAAAGCACTAGTATGAGCCTTCTAGTCATAGAAAACACCATTCATTATACTTCACTACCTGCCACTGAGGCAATTTTGGATACAATTTGCTAATCTCACTGATCCATTTTTATATTTTTGACTAGCCAGCCCTTTGGGACATCATCAAAAGCCTTACTAAAATACATCTCAACTATGTCAAACACTGCCATCAATTTTTCTTGTCTCTTGAAATTCCTTGAACAAATCCATAATTACTGCCCTTGATAAATCCATGTCTCCTTAAATAAGATTTACTTTGTTTCAAGTGCTGATTCCACTTATTTGCCACCAAAATAAAACTAACTGGTCTGAAAATACTCTGTTTAGTTGTTTCACCTCTTTGAAACAATGGCACAGCATTGGTTACTATGCAATTCTCCTGGCATTATTCAAAGCCAAAAAGCATTAAAAAAAACCAATTTGATCAGTGCCTCAATTATATTCTACCTTGCTTCTCATAACTACCTGAAGATACTTCATCTGGACTTGTTTACAAAGATACTGAACCAATAAATACGTTTCCTATTCACAGGATTACTCCCTGTGCCAGATGCTAGTTAAGTATAGAAATAATTAAATAGGGCAGAAGAATGTAGGGCTAAAGAGCATGAGGAAAGCATCGAGTTTGTGGATCATTGAGATCTCTATGAATGAGCTGTACCTGAACTGAAGTGGTTCAATATCCTTGCAGGGATGTTTGCTCATGCTGCTCAGGAGAGCTTAAATAAGGCAGAGGGTGGTACCCTAAATGACAGGCAGAAGAGAGGCCAAATTTTCATACGTAGAAAATAGAGATTACAACATTTTAAATCCTTCTTTTAACTTTTTACCTAATTCCCTAAATTCCATTTGAGGTTCCACCACTCTTCTTACCGATGTTATTAGTACCAATATGGACTAAGACCTCTGGCTGCTCACATTCCCTTTCAGAATGTTCTGAATTCATCCCACTACATCCTTCAACCTTGGCAAAAGTACATTCTAATTATAACCAGTCATTGAATGAAAACATCTTCTCCTTGTCATCTCTGATTTATTTCCTAATTACCTTATGTCTGTGCCCTCTCGTTATCAGCCCTTCAGCTGCTGTCTTGCAAATTATTTTCTCTTCTATTACTCATTCTGAATTCTTTATGATTCTAAACATCATACTAATTCTCAGTCATTTTTTCTCTCAGGAACCCCGTCAACCTCATAAAAACTATTCTAGCAAATCACTTGTGCATTCTTGAAAACCTTCACATGTCATGAGACTACAAATTTGCATTCCAGTTGTGGATAAGCTAATTAAACTCTTTATGAACAAATCTGGGAAATTCATCAACTCTTAAAACATTTGTATTTCATTTTTAACTTTACTAGTCCTCCGAGCCAAGAGTAGATTTCTACTAAGGCTACGTCCACACTAGACCAGATAATTTTGAAAACGGCAGTTTTGCATAAAAACGATAGGCATCAACACTAAGCGTTTAAAAAAATATCTCTGTCCACATTAAAACGGATATTTTGGCGAATCTCCTCCTACTGCGCATGCTCAGGGCACATCTACCGAAAACAAGTGACATGTTTGGTGTCGAATCTCGCCGTGAAAGACTTGCTGTGTGTTTGTTCAGTTACAGACGAGAAAAACTTAAACAACGCACAGCTGTTGGCTCTGGTGCAGGAGGACTTAAAACTAAAACTATTGTCAGAGAAGTACTTGCATAAATAGGTAAACCACTTTCATACAAGGACAGAAAACAGGGCAAACTGAGTATACTTATTTATTCAGTACGTTATGGGTCAAAGTATTTGTTGAGTACATTTCTAACTCTTCTGGCTTCAGTCTCGTTGTCGTCTGTTCTGAAATTGTTAGGTTGCGTTCAGGAAAACAATGAAATGGCGTGCTGCCGTCACCATCAGTTCCAGCACGTCATGATAGTGTTTTTAGATTTCTCCGGTTACCCCGTCCACACTGCTCCGGCCAATCCGGCGTTTTCAAAATTACACACTCTGGAGAGTGTTTCTGAAAATCTCCATTTTCGGAGGACAAAAACGCCATTTTAGTGTGGACGGAGGGTAAAAACAAAGGAAAAAAGCTTCGATTATGGATTTATCCGGTGTAGTGTAGACATAGCCTAAGAGTAATACTTGGTTTTGTTGCCCACCCTGTGTATTGTTTAAATGATTGACTGACCAATATTATTCATGAAATTATGTTGAGAGAGCAGGAAAATAGTTTTGAGATAGAGATTAGCCTTGAGGAGAGCTGAAGGGGCAAATGGCCTGCTAATTTTTGTTCCTATAGCATTTGAAGCTAAATTGAAAGGAAATAGACAGTTGAAACGACCTTCATCAGGACTTGTGAAGAGCCTTGATGCAAGATCTTGACCTGAAACATCGACTGTCTATTTCCATCCATAGGTGCTGCTCCTTTGTGTGCTGCTCCAGATTTCCAGCATCTGCTTTCTAGAAAGTTAAGGTACAAGAGACCCAAGACATGTTGGGAAATTAGCTGGGTGATAGGAAGCAACATGGGTAGACAGGTGATTTGTTTTTAATATACCTTACGTCTGTAAACAAATGGAACACCATGGGGATCATTGCTAGAACCCTGGCTGTTTCTTGATTGTAGGGGATATAGCAGACTGGACAGATTGAACATAATCCAGAAAAGTGAGATATAATGTAGTTGGGGGTGGGGAGGGTAGAAATAGTCAAATCCTGGTAGCCTATCACAGAAACCTACACAATGTTCATGTACAGAGAGACTTTGGGGTGCAAGCTACTTCCTGATAGTGACAACCCAGGTCAATAGAGTATAGAGAAAGGTATTTTGCTGTGCAGGCCTTCATAAGCTGAGGCATTCAGTTTAAGAGTTAGGATATTGTGTTGCAAATGTATAATGCATCAGTTTAGACCTCACTTAAGTGTATTATAATGTGGTAGCAATTGAAAGAATGCAGAAGAGGCTCACCAAAATGTTCTCAATGCAACAAAGGTAGCTGGGGGATAACTTTACAGAAGTTTACATACTCCCTTATCTTCTTGATTATAGAACCACCTTCAATACCAGAAATCCAGACAAACTCATCTCCCATCACCTAAATGCAGGCCTTGACACCCTGCTCTGCAACTGATTGATTTCCTAACCTGAAGGTTACAATCAGTAGAGATAGGCAGCAACACCACCCAGTAGCTATCCTCAACACTGATGCCCTGCAATGGTGTGTCCTCAGACCCTTATTTTACTCCCCAAATTCTCATGAATATCACCTATAAATTTTCAGATGCTACTTTCGTAGTGGGCTGGATAGCAAACAATGACATGGTGAACTACAGGAAGCAGATGTCGAGCCTAGTGGCTTTGTGCCAAGTAAACAACTTCTCCCTCAATGTCAGCTATTAATAAAATAATTGACTGCAGGAAGTGACGTGAGTCCATGTTCCTGACTCTATCAGTGGTGCTGAGGTGGAGATGTTTGAGGGCTTCAAATTCCTGTAAATATCACCAACAATTTGTCCTGGTCCAGCCATGTAGAGACCATGACCAAAAACGCACACCAGTACCTATACTTATTCAGGATAAGGAAATTTGACATGTCCCTGATGACCCTCATCAGCTTTTACAAATACACCAAAGAACACATCCCATCATAGCTTGGTGTGGCAAGCCACAAGAAACCACAGAATTGTGAATGTAGACCAGTCCATCACGGAAAGCAGTTCTCTCTCCACTGCCGGTCTACACTTCCAACTGCCTTGGGAAAGCGGTCTACATAATGAATAACTCCCCTACCCTGGTTATTCTCTCTCCTTCCCTTTCCCATCATGCAGAGGTTACAAGCACTTGAGAACACATATCACCAGGCTCAAGGACAGCTTCCATCTAGTCATTTTACAACTCTTGAAAGGATCTTTTATGACAAAGATGAACTCTTTATCTCTCAGACAACCACATAATAGCCTTTACACCTTATTTGTTTACCTACATTGCATTTTAAAAGTTTTTGTACTACCTCAATGTACTTGTTTATGGAACTTCAAATTCCTTGGTGTTATTATTTCAGAGGATCTGTCATGGACCCAACATAAAAATGTAATTACAAATAAAGCATGGCAGCACATCTACTTCTTCAGAAATCTGCAAAAATTCAGCATGTCATCTAAAACTTTAACAAACTTCTTTAAACTTGCACTAGAGAGTATATTGATTGGTTACATTACGTCCTGTTATGGAAATACCCTTGAACATAAAATACTACAAAACGTAGTGGATGTGGTCCAGTCCATCAGGGTAAAGCTCTCCCCACTGTTGAGCACATCTACACAAAGCATTATCACAAGAAAGTAGCATCCATGATCAAGGACCTCCACCACCCAGGCCATGCTCTCCTCTTGCTGTTGCCATCATGGTGAAGGCATAGGGGCCTCAGGACACACACTACCAAGGTCTACAAGTTATTACCCTTCAACCATCAGGCTCTTGAACCAGAAGGGATAACTTCACTCACCCCATCACTGAATATTCCCACAACTCATGAAGTCACTTTTAAGAACTCTTCATCACAGGTTCGTGATATTTATTACTCATTTTTTTCTTTTTATTTTGTATTTGCAGTTTGTTGTCTTTTGCACATTGACTAAATGTCTGTCTTTCAATGATTCTATTGTTTCTTGGATTTACTGTGTATGCCCGCAAGAAAACGAATCTCAAGGCTATATACGGTTACATACATATACATTAGTAACAAACTAACTTTGAACTTTGATCAGTCTAGATTGTTAAAAAAAAGCTTTTTACTATGACAATAATAAATCAATTACCAATTATGAGGGACATAAATAGGAGAGATAGTTTGTAACATCAAACACCAACTGAGGTCAAACAACATGGCTTGGGCTCAAATTATCAGCTATTATACTGGAAAATTACAGTGATAAAAATTACAAATACAGCTGATAATAGTTAATAATTATGTACACAGTTTCAGCTGAAAACAAATGTAACCCGTTATGTACACATGCACTAATCTTCAGGGAAAAAACCATCTGTCAACGCGGTATACAAAGATCAGTGCTATGAAGTTGCTCTTTTCAAACTATTCTGCCATCAGTTTTTGAATGGTAATTCATAAAATTGAAGACCTACCTGTGCTTCCCCCAGTTCATTGTTTACCACAGTGAAATTGAGACCAAGTTCTTCAACGTCACCATCATAACTCTTCAGGAAGAGCAGATTTCTATACATTTCAGGATCCAGTGAGGCAAGGTGATGGATGTCAACATCAGCACTAGTGCCCAAGAGTTTGGACAGAAAGAAACTGGCAAAAGGAAGCTCTACCAACATGTTTTCATATAGGGCCTATAATGAATAAAACAAAGGAATTAACAATCAGCATCGTTGTAATAAACAGTACTACAACACGTAAAAGGGAGTTGGGTTTGCAATAGGAGTCATTTGGACACGAGTTCATGACTGAATTGTTAACTCTTTCTCTTTTCACACATGCACTTGATTAGCTAAGCATTTCCAACATTCACTCTTTTTATTTGGTGTCGCATAATCTTGGTGAGGGAATGAGGGTGCTACCAGTTCGACTCTTACTGGATTTTAGAAATTAGCTGGATAATTAAACAAGAATTCCCATGTTCTTAGTCTAGGATGCAGGTTAAGAAATCCACCTTTCTACCCAACATTTTAAAATTGGACTTTTGACATGAGGACCTTATCTAAGTCAGCAATGATTTGCAGCTCCTAAAATTAACCATAAACAGCTGGTTAAAATTCAGGAAAGGGGAAGAACAGAGACAAGTACTACAGCTGCTACACTGCTTGCAAGCCTGTGTCACTTCTCCATGAGCTATTTAAACTGCATTATTTTGAAACCCTATTCTGATAATATGTATCAACGGTCAAACTTTTATAGTTTTGACATACATGAAGTAGGATAGAGTAAAACTTACGATTCGTTTGAAATGAAAGAGAATGTTGAAAGAGAATGGAACAACATTCACTGGAATGCAGCCCAAGTATGCCAGCTCAATAATTTAAAATATGAACAAGCTTGAAAAGATACCTCATTCTTAAGATGGAAAGGAATGGGTTTCCAAGGATAAATACCCATGGCTGGAAAAATTCAGACATCAACTATGATGTGCATATGTATTGCATCATGGACAACTTTCTCAGAAGATGTAATAACGTCAAATGCATTTGAAGTAAAGGAGCAGAGACCACGAAAGGATGTGATTGAGAGACCAAAAACAGATGTATGCACAACTTTAGCCTCTGGCTGAAGACAAACTTACATGTAAGTACACTTTTGAACATGTATTTAAATATTACTTAAGATGCATTTTACATTATCCATATACTCATGAAAAGTTACAATATTTCAGTTTCAAATGTGAATCGTAATATGCATATGCTTTCATGAATATGCAAATTTTGATCAACTCCTTGTAATATTACACATAATAAGCCACAATGACAACATTAAGAGGAAAACAATCAGATTCACTCCCAGGATCTGTGCTATATAAAAATATTCACTGACCAAATCAGAGCCAAAATAATTGAATGGAGGAGGATTAATTATGCAGGAAACTATTTAATATAAGTAAGTGCTGTGCAATTAATGAAAATGGCAGCACCATCTGAAAACATGTGAATGATATCAAGAGCTGCCAAATAAACTTGGAACTTATGGCATTAAGGATCAATAGAGAAACTCAATGCTGGCTCTTCTTTGACCATCAATTGAAACTATACTTGGAACTATGCACAAACACTGACCTTCATGTCATTAAACTTCAAAGGAAATTTACAAGAGTCTAATAGTGTACATGATTTAGAATACATACAAAGTTTTATTAATGAAGCACAAATTTAAGAGTTTCACACAGACATAAACTAACAGTAAGTGTGAATGAACTATTGCTAAATTTGTCTGCATTGCAAAACTTTACTGGAATTTTAAACTTTTTGGAGGGATATGGCAACACTGCTAAGGCCAACATTTATTGCCCACTCTTAATTCCCTTGCATTGCATACATTTTAGACAGGGCACTTAAGAAAAAAAAGAGCTAGGTTCACGTATTAGTCAGACAGGGTAAGATTTCCGAACACTAGACTCTGTGGCCACTTTATTGGGTACACCTGTTCATTAGTGCAAATATCTTACCAGCCAATCATGTGGCAGAAGCTCAATGCATAAAAACAAGCAGACATAGTCAAGAGGTTCAGTTGTAATTCAGACCACACATCAGAATGAGGAAAGCTATCTATGTGATTTTGAATGTGAAGTAATTGTTGGTGCCAGAAGGCACGGTTTGAGTATCTCAGAAACTGCTGATCTCCTAGGATTTTCACATACAACAGTCTTTAGAGTTTTCAGAGAATGGTGTGAAAAACAAACAAGAACATCCAGTGAGTGGCAGTTCTGTAGGCAAAAACACCTTGTTAATGAGAGAAGTCAGAGGAAAATAGCCAAGCTTTTCAAAATGAAAGGACACAGTAACTCAAATAACCACACGTTACAACAGTGATAAGCAGAAGAGCATCTCTAACACACAACACACAGAACCTTGAAGTGGAAGGACAACTGTAGCAGAAGTCAACATTGGGTTCATTCCTGTACCTAATAAAGTGGCCAGAGTATTGTCAACCAGAGTCATTCCAGCAGCTTCTTGTGGCTGCCATTATTTAATGCATTGCCCTTTCATTAAATTCTTCAACTGTCATAATGAGATTTTGATTCTAATCTCTGGAATGGTAAATTATTGGGTTATTGATCTGGTAAATTAAGCACAATTCCATCACCATATTCTTAAACAGAATGGAAATACAGTTGATCTCAATTATTCTTAAGGTTCACCTTAAAAGTAACCACATCATCAGTCCACTATTTAAATCATACATGTAAAGCAATGTTAATGTCACACTATACTTTTATAGCTGTAGACTGTACACTTTCAAAAGGTACAACTTTCTTTTTACAAACAGCATGAGCTCTAATTTACTGAGTGTTCAAATGGGGTTTCACTAATTCAATATTGTTAATAATCTAATACATGCAAATTGGTGCTCACTTTGTCTTTTAAAATAAACCATAAATAAAAACTGCCCATTGTGTTTTCCTTATGAATTTCATACCTTAGACAACATTTAAAGAAATGCCAGTCCACAATCTGAATTTTCTCAAGTATATCAGCTTAGTTCAGGTAGTACCAATCTAACAATTAAGAAGGAATGGTGCAAGTTCGAGATCTGCCAGGAGTAGATCTTGTAATATATATACAAATCTGATTTAATACATTTTTCAAGCCCATTTTGATTGGTTAATTTTATTCTATGTGCATAGTTTAGTGATGTCTTTGCACTCAGCAGATACAGTACTGAGACAATCAGGTTTAAAAATATTCTTCCGTTGCATGCTTATAAAGAGACATTTTAAATACAACAAAAAGATGTGGTGTTTTGCTGGAAATAAAACAGTTTACATATTTGTTTTGCACTCATGCAGCCAGGAAGTGTTTCCAAATACTGCCTCAGTCACTACTACTGGGTAATCATATGGATTGAGTCACTGAAGCTCAAGCTACCTAACAGAAGTCAGATTTCCCATTCAGAAGTGTTCCAAATACATGCCCAAATTTCTTTCTTCCAGAATTGGAACTTAATTTCCAAATCATTATCGCATTGTTGAATTGCTGAATTCAAAAACAGAATTAGGTTTAAAATCACTGGCATATGTCGTGAAATTTCCTCCAGAACAAAAATATTGCACAAAATGTTTTGAAATGTTTTCTTTATTCATTGTTGTGACTACCTCTCTTGAATGTAACAGCAACATTAAAAAAGTGAGGCTCATAAGCTATTCTTTTCTTTTTGAAGAATTATCATTAACACTGTGAAAATTGTAGTTCTGCAGCAGCAGTAAGGTATACATTACTAAGTTACAATAAGAAATAAAACAAATAGCACAAAAAAGCAATAGTGAGGTACTGTTTATAGGTCATTCAGAAATCTGATGGTGGTGGAGAAGCTGCTCCTTGAAACATTGAGGGTGCTTCTTCAGGCTCCTACACCCCCTCTATGATTGTAGTAATAATAGCCCATGAAAGCCCATGATGTTGGATGCCACCTTACTGAGGCAATGCCTTTTGAAGATGGCCTCAATCAAACGAGACTCTCTGAAACAGTAATTTCTATAAACAAAACTCTTAGCACCCCCCAAATAAGATAAAACTGCATACTTGAGAAATAAGACTAGGATTCGATAATAAATAAGATATATTGCTGTTCTGGGAGAAGATTAAATTAATTCCAAATTTGTAAGAAATTTATAAATCATGTCTTAAATAAAAGGTCCTTGATATATTGCTTGCACCTACTCATTTCCATATTCAGCCTTTCATAGTTTGGACATTTGATTTCCATTATGAGTTCTTACATCAATACATGTAAATGCTTTTAACCTTGATAGCTACAAAATTTTATATTTTTAAGAAACAAATCAATAATATAGATTGTAATCTAGTACCAATCCATTGTGAAAACTATGTTACATCATACAATAATCCCTATATTGGTTATTTGGGGTTTCTGTTTATTCTCACTTTATGACAGATAAGAGAAGCTTAGAAGCTTCCCCTAAGCTTTGTAAATTCTTGCCCTCATTTGGGATAACTGCTGGTTTAATCACGTAAACAAAGGAGTGCATGCTACCTTGCAACAGATACTATCATTTAGATAAAATGTAAAACTTCTTTCAAGTTTCTTTTAAGACATTTCTATGAAGTAACTAGCTCTGGGGGATTGGTGCTGCTGACTTATTTGCAATTTCACTCAAAAGCATATTTTCATTTTTTAGGATGGATATCAAAGTAAATAAGGGTATTGCCATAGTGTCGAATATTGAATTCCAGTTTTAGAGAACATGGATTTTCAGCAGATGCTTTCCACTTCATTCCAGTACTGAGGATCTATAAGGCATTGGTCACAACACATTTGCAGTACCAAGAGTAGTTTTGGGGTCCAAATCTAAGAAAGAATATGCTAGCATTAGAGAATGTCTACAGATTTGAGAACTCTCCTGGGAATGAAAAAGTTAACATACAGTATCAGGAGCATTTGATGCCTCTGTGCCTGTTTAGAAGAATGAGGGGGGATCTCATTGAAACCTTTTTGAGACAAAGCTCAGAAAGACATCCTGGATAAGAACATTTCCTGTTTTGGTATGGGTAAGGCATGGAGAAACACACCAGAAGCTCGTCCTTGATGAATGACTTTAAACTAAAACCAGAAAGATCAAAAATGGGCAAGTTGCAAGCAACATGCTCATTATCACTCTGCCATTAAAGATGGAACCAGAACCAGATGGAGGGAGAAGATGCATGTCAATGAACTGTGAAGGTCGTGGATAGAAGGAACCAGGAGGGGGAGGGAAGTAAAGATGGGCAACAGGGTGCTGGAGGATGATATGGTAGGAGCTGTTAGGAGCTACATGTTAAAAAAAAACTTGCATTTGCAATTATATTAAAGCAAGTGTAATTGAGGAAGTTCCCCTTGTCCTTACCTTCCATCGTATTAGCTCCAATTTCAGGAGATCATTCACAGCAATTTTTGCCACCATCAAACTGCTTTCAACATTGTGAAGGGATCTTTCCTTTGGCAAATTCTTGTTTTAATGCTGTAATCTTCCTTAACACCCATTCCCTTTCTCACAATATCTTCTAATATATTTGCATCTGATACAATACTTCTCTTTATTTCCCTCCTCTCATTCTCGAGGATTCCAGTCCTTCAAGGTGACACAGAATTCATGTGTACTACTTCCAATTAAGTGTACAGTACTGAACTGAAGTTCACAATATTGTCCCCTTATAAATGCAGGTTTGGGGAGCCTACTTTACAGGCCACAAGGTGACAACCCCCCCCCCCCCCCCCAAGCTTTCAGCTGCCTGTCACTATAATTCTCCACCCAATTCACAACTCTGTCTCTGGTCTCCTGCGTTATTCAGACAGACAGACAGATTATTCTAATAAAGTCCAATTCATACTCAAGGCACATAAGTCTTTGGGGCTCTGCATTAAATTCAGTTTATAGCAGAAATAAATAGTTTTGATATAAGCTCATCAATTTGTAAAGTTAATTCAGTTTCTTCTTTCTCCGTAGATACCAAAGTGTGCCCTTTCTAGCACACTTGTTAGATTTCCAGCAATGCTGTTTTGTACCCAAGTTCCAGTACTTTTTTTTCCTTCCCATTTCTATTCTCCTTCACAACTCTCCATTTAAACCTCTCTGAGACAGTTTAGCAATAATGAATATATTTCTGCCATCCTATCAGCTGAATGTTGATTGTCCATTTCCCTCCAGAGATATTGCCTGAACTGCTGAGTTCCTCCAAGCAGTTAGTGTGTTATTTCAACAATCTCTTGTATCTTCATCCGTTCAATTATCAATACCATGTGCGTCTTTGCTCCCTCTACCCCTCTCCTTTTTCTGCAACTTGAAACTAGCTTTTCTAGGTTCTGGTGAGTAGATGTTAGCCTGAAAATGTTAACTCGAGTTTCAATCTCCACAGATGCTGCCTGACCAGCGGAACATCTCCAGCATATTTTTGGGTCAGATATTTTTAACATCTGCAATTTTTTTTTTAAAAAGTCCTTGACTAGCCGTAAAACGTGATGTTTTCTGATGTTCTAAATCATAAAAGGTACATTAAAAAGCCCTTTCCTTTGTAACTATATGATTTTGATATCTGCTGAAGTCTGCAGATTACATGAGAAAACAAGACAGCAACATTTTTGAAACAAGCTTACTAAGCATTACGAATCCAAGCTACATGTAAAGTGAATTGTATCTTTTAAAAAAATATCAAATTGACCTTTAGGTCTCAACTGTGAAACAGATCAAAATGCCATTACCACATATTTTGACTGCTTATTTATGCTCTGTCTAGCAGCCTGATTTAAAGCCAACAAAATGCAATCACCACACAAACAGAATCAAGAATCATCTCTTAATGGAAAGTTTAATTGACAAGTGGCCAGCAACATGAGGTAATCCCTTCTGTTAGGATGGCTATAAAGACCTTAGTGCACTGAATCACACTAAATAAGCACTGCACATGAATTTAAGTAAATTTGAATTAATTATGCCCCAATAAATATAGGTAGCAATCAATAACCCCCTAAAAGGCAATTTTTGCTCAGACATGAAACGTACAGTATTTACAATCATTTTGTTTTCAATTACAATCAAAATATAATTAACTTCATCGTTGACAGTACCAATTTTAAGTAAATACTTGAAACAATTAATTTTTAACTCACTAAACTCAGTCTGCAACACTTTTACCAAAACATCTCATAAACAACTTTATTGGCATCAAGATGTGTTGGAATATTCCATTTGCTTTCTTCAAATATGGCAACTCGGGGTTCTGGATCCTGTCATCTGCGAGTCCAGAGTTCGAAGCCTAGAGTTCAGGATCCTCATCCATTGTCATCCACGGGTCCTGGGGTCAACGTCGATGATCAAAGCCCAAATGTCAATCGGAAGTTCAGAAGTTGAGGCATGGTGGCCAGAACCCCTGAGTCGGTTTCCTTGAGGCAACACTCCTTGTAAATGTGTTCAATGGTGGGGAGGGCTTTGCCTATGATGGACTGGGCTGTATCCACTTTTAGTAGATTTTTCCATTCCTGGGCATTGGTGTTTCCAAAGCAGGCCATGATGCAGCTAGTCAAGATATGCTATACTATGCATCTATATTAGTTTGTCAGTGTTAGATGACATGTCAAAACTTCTGAGAGGGGAACTGTTGTGCCTTGTTTGTAATAGCAATTGCATGCTAGCCCCAGGACAGACCTCTGTTATGGTATCGCCAATTTGAAGTCACCGATCCTCTCCACTTTAAATTCTCTAAAATGTGGACTGACTCATGGACCTCAAGCTTCTGCCTGCTGCAGTCAATAATCTGCTCTTTAGTTTTGCTGACTTTGAGGTAAGAGGTTGTTGCTGTAGTACCATTCACCCAGATTTTCAATCTCCCTCCTACAAGCCGATTTATCAGCTTCTTTGATTCAGCCAACAGCAGCAGAATTGAATCTGGATCACTGGTGCAGTAATCAGTTCACTACCATGTCACCCCAAAAGATTCACAAAACTGCCTCTTGTCTTGTCCATACTGCACTGGGCTATAAACATGCAGGAGCAGTGTGTGGTTACGTGCCTTGTTCAAGGATACACACGCCGCCTCGGCTGAGGCTCGAACTAACGACCTTCAGATCGCCAGCCCAAAGCCTTAACCACTTGGCCACATGCCAACACAACTGCAAGAATGATTATAATATGATTTGTTGATCTTTAATTTTAAAACAAATTAAATTTAAACAAAATTAATTTTTTAAAATCTGCTTAGCAACCTTCATTGTCATCTTTCTAACTTCATTTTTGTCTTTTCCTTTTCCATTACATTCTATAATAATTTTGTCATTAACCATTTCTGGTTTTGATGAAAGGTCATCAACTCAAAATGCTAACACCATCTCCACAAATGCAACCAAATTGCTACATATTTCTTGCATTTTCTGTAAAATATTATGTAAAATATTCACGTGATCTACAAAGTAACACTGGTATAAAAAACAGCATGCTTGAAAAATGCAAATGTAAAAATTTACTCCACCAAGAACATGGAGATTGTTTCTTAAATTTCTAATAGCATAATGACATCTTAGGCAGTATTTCATTTATGTTTGCAAAAATTTGTTGATTTAATAACTAGTTATTTGAGGAAAACATTGAAATTTTATACTAAATTGCTATTTTCAATGCTACAAATGTTTTTATCCCCTCTTCCTGTGATTCTATTGTGGTATAGAAATGCCTGCATTTCCTGTTATTTATGATCCATGATCATTAAGTTTAGGGTGCAACCATATTTATCCAGCACCCAATATCCATTTACTTTCAATATGGATCCTTCCTGTGATCAGCAAGTAAATCCTAAAGACAGGGAGAACAGAGGCACATTGAAATAGCATTCATTAAATTCTTTAGATTAAAGCTTTAATGGATTAGTTTTTAGTGGAGTTCTAAAAGCAAAAATCTGCACCTGTGATACGTTTCTTGGAAGAAATAAACACTAGAGTAAAGATAAGGAACTCATTCTATGTCTACCTTAAGACAGATAAGACAGTCAAATCTAACTGTTGATGCCAGAAAGCTTTTCTCTTATGACATAGGGAGCAATTCAACTTTGTCAGCTCTAAGCTTTTGTTCCTCCACCTATCCTTTCATTTAATAAAATCATCTCTCCACTCCCAAAACCACCTACAATAGGGGTAATTTACAATAGTCAAGACCAAGGAGATGGTGGTGGACTTTAGGAGATCTAGGCCTCATATGGAGCCAGTGATCATTAATGGAGAATGTGTGGAGCAGGTTAAGACCTACAAGTATCTGGGAGTACAGTTAGACGAGAAGCTAGACTGGACTGCCAACACAGATGCCTTGTGCAGGAAGGCACAGAGTCGACTGTACTTCCTAAGAAGGTTGGCGTCATTCAATGTCTGTAGTGAGATGCTGAAGATGTTCTATAGGTCAGTTGTGGAGAGCGCCCTCTTCTTTGTGGTGGCGTGTTGGGGAGGAAGCATTAAGAAGAGGGACGCCTCACGTCTTAATAAGCTGGTAAGGAAGGCGGGCTGTGTCGTGGGCAAAGTACTGGAGAGTTTAACATCGGTAGCTGAGCGAAGGGCGCTGAGTAGGCTACGGTCAATTATGGATAACTCTGAACATCCTCTACATAGCACCATCCAGAGACAGAGAAGCAGTTTCAGCGACAGGTTACTATCGATACAATGCTCCTCAGACAGGATGAAGAGGTCAATACTCCCCAATGCCATTAGGCTTTACAATTCTACCGCCAGGACTTAAGAACTTTTTAAAAGCTATTATTAATGCTTTTTGAGATAGTGATTTAGATGCATATCATATTTTTTACTGAGTTAAGTATTGTATGTAATTAGTTTTGCTACAACAAGTGAATGGGACATTGGAAAAAAAGTTGAATTTCCCCATGGGGATGAATAAAGTATCTATCTATCTATCTAATTAAGCACAGTAGCAAAGCGGTTAGCCTAACACTAATACACTGTCAACCAACTAGATTCAATCCCACCACTGCCTCCAAGGAGTTTGTACATTCTCCACGGGACTGTGTGGGGTTCCTCCAGCTGCTCTGGTTTCCTCCCATATTACAAAAATGTACAGGTTCATTGGTGATGTGGATACAATTGGCAGTGTGGGAATGCTTGTCTGGTAGGACTTGTACCATGCTGTATCTCTAAATTAAAAACAAATAAAGCCAATAGCCAGCATGTCCTTTGTCAATGAAGCAAGCAATTGAGAAATCCAAACAGTCAGAGAGAACATGTCAAACTACACACAGATAGCACCAGATGTCGAACATGAATTCAATTGCTGGAGCTTTCATGCAGTTGCATAGTACACTCAAGACTGTGTGGCCAGATTCTGCTCTAAGTCCATCTATAAGATTGTAAGTGAAACTATTGCATCGTAAATAACAATGAGTTATATGAAGGAGATAGAGAGCTTAGTGATATGGTGTCATGACAACAACCTTTCCACCCATGTCAACAGAAAAGGCTGGTCATTGACTTCAAAAACTTAGACAGTGCACATGCTCCTGTCTACATCAATTAATAGAACCATAGAACACCTTTTGGCCCTTCTTGGCTGTGCCAAACCATTTTTCTGCCTAGTCCCACTGACCTGCACCTGGGCCATATCCCTCCAAAATAGAACCATAGAACACTGTGGACATTGTGTCGAAGATGAGATATTTGAGAGCTTCAAGTTAAGTTGCAACCACATTGATGTCACACCTAAGAAAGCTCACGAATACCTCTACTTCCTGGGGAAACTAAAGAAATTTGGCATGTCCCTGTCAACTTTACTAATTTTTATCAACGCACCAGAGAAAGCATATTTCTGGATGCAGAAAAAGTTGGTATGGCAACTGCTCTGCATTTGGCCGCAAGAAAGTGCAGAGAGTTTGGACACAGCTCAGCACATCACAGGAACCAGCTTCCCCTCTATGGACTCTTGTCTATACTGCCTTCTCAGTAAAGCAGCCAACTTAATCAACTTTTTCGAACAACCCACCCACATCAGACATTCTCTCTTCTCCCCTCTCCCATCAGCACAAGATACAAAAGCCTGAAAACATGTCTTACCAGGCTTTTGGACATTTTCTATCCCACTACTATCAGACTCTTGAACGGACTTATTGTAAGATGTACTTTTGGCCTCATACTGTATACCTTGCTATGATCTCTATACTTCACCTGCATTGCAGGTATCTGTATTGGTCTCTACCATTCCTTTGGATTCATCAGCAGCATGAAGAGCTTGCTGCATGGGCAACAGCTTGCTCTCCATATCATACTGCTCTGGCTTGTGTAGACAGCTACTAGGACAAAACATCCATGGTTGATCCAATCAACTGAAGGCCTACCTACCTACCTGCACTGCGCTTCTCATAAACTGGGGAACCACTTCATTGAGCATCTTTGCTCCATCTGCCAAAAGCAGAACTTCCCGATGGACAAACATTTTAATCCTGATTCCCATTCCTGTTCTGACATGTGCCATGATAAGACCATCCTCAGGGTGCAGGAGCAACACCCTATATTCTGTCTGGGTATCCTCCAACCTGAAGGCATGAATATCAATTTCTCCTTCCAGTTAAAAAAATTTTCCCTCCCACTCCGCCCATCTTCTATTCCCCACTTTGGACTCTTACCTCTTCTCACCTGCTTATCACCTCCCCTGGGTCCCCCTTCCCTTTTTTCTATGGTCCACTCTCCTCTCCTATCAGATACCTTCCTCTCCAGCCCTTCACTTTTCCAACCTATCTGGCTTTACCCATCACCTTCTATCCCCCTTCCCCTCCCTCCGCCTTTTTATTCTGGCGTCTTTCCCCTTCCTTTCCAGTGCTGAAGAACAGTCTCAGCTTGAAATATCAACTATTTATTCATTTCCATAGATGCTGCCTGATCTGCTGAGTTTCTCCAGCATTTTGTGTGTGTTGCACTGCACTCCTTTTTCAGCTTTTTAGACTATTTTGCATTGTTATTGCAGAATGTCAATGCAGCGTGTAATGATTTGATCTGTATAAACAATATGCAAAGCATGCTTTTCACTGTATCTTGATACATATGACAATAATAAACCAATACTTTCTGAAGTGCCATTGGGCAACTGGCTCCCTCCCCAAATAATAAACCCAGGTTTAGCAGATGACTAACAGGTCAATCTGAGTAATGCCAGAGATAAGCATCTGTCACAACTGCATTACCTAATTAACACAGTTGATTTGAGGACCTGTTTGTTTGCATTTGGTTCATTAATGTGTTGAGTCAATCAGGATAGTGACAGATAAATAGCATTTGCCAGTCTGTTAAAACTGGATGGTTGTGCTCATGCAGAAAGGGTGTGGGGGGGGGGGGAAGCCAGCTAAATTCCTCACATGCACAGAGGCACTAAATCTTGACTGGGAAAACCTATTGCTGCTGCTCATTGCAAATGCTAAGGGAGCATATTATCTACTGCTTGATGGACAACAAATTGCAAGAAAATTATAAAACCATAAAATGTAGGAGCAGAAAAAGGCTATTCAGCTCAATTGATCTGCCAGCTTGTACCAATGAAGAACCTATCAATCTCAGTATTATACTTTGATCATTAGAACATCTATTATTTCTTTATGAACTGACAAAACCATTCTTCCTTGATGCTTTGGATATCTTGAGACTTTGAAAAAAAATCTTGCTATTTATATTGGTACTTCCTAAAATAATCCCATCAATTGTCTGGACTCCAAATGTAATACATGACAAACTTTTGCTTTAAATTTAGTTTGAAGGAAAAGGTGGTCTCATTACCTTCGTCCAGCTATTTTCCCATGAAACACTGATGCACACTTGGTACCTTATGAATTAAATTCTCACCTTTCCCAACATTCTTCCAAGGAAATAATAATGTCTGGTATAGTGGTCCCCAACCAGCATTTTTGCTGCAGGATTCGGATACAGAAGTCCTTCATTCGTCGTTTTGAAAAATCCCTGGTTCGGGTTAAAGCCCGTCTTCAGCAGCTCGTTAAGAAACTCTCTGAATATTCCTCCACCATCAATTCCAGCTTCATCTAAACCATGTGCATTTAATAAGTGAACACGTATTCTTTTTCTCAGGTCAGATTCTGGAAAAGAGAACAAAAAATGAACTTTTTACTTTTTTAAATTATTTACAACATAATGCATACTCCTTTGCTGAAGTAGTAAATACACTGAACATAGAACATTACAGCTCAGTACAAGTCCTTGGGTCCACAATGTTGTGCCAACCTTTTAACCTACACTAAGAGCAATCTGCCCCCTTCCCTCCTACATAACACTGTGTATTTCCATCATCCATTTGTCTATGAGTTTCTGAAATGCCCCTGATGTATCTGCCTCTACTCTCACCCCTGATAGAGCATTACATGCACATACCACTCTCTGTGAAAAGAACTGATCTCTGACATCTGCCCAAATTTTTCTTCCAATCACCTTAAAGTTATGTCTTGTATTTTCCATTTCAGTCCTGGGAAAAAGTCTTTGACTGTTCACTCCATCTATACCTCTTATTACCTTGTACATCTTTATCAAGTCATCTCTCATCCTTCTTTGCTCAAGAGAAAAGCCCTAGTTTGCTCAACTGATCATCATAAAACATACCCTCTAGTCCAGACAGCATCTTGGTAAATCTCCTCTGCACCCCTTCTAAAGCTTCCATATCTTTCCAATAATAAGGTGATCAGAACTGAACACAACATTCCATGTGTGGTCTAACCAGGGTTTTATAGAGCTGCAACATTACTTCACTAATCTTGAACTCAATCCCCCGACTAATGAAGGCCAACACACCATCACTTTCACAACAACCCTATCAACTTGTGTAGCAACTTTGGAGGAATCTATGGACATGGACCCCAAGATCTCTGTTCCTCCACACTGCCAAGAATCCTGTATTCTGCCTTCAAATATGATCGAACAAAATGAAGCACTTCACACTTTCCATGCTGAACTCTATTTTGCTAGTTCTCAGCCAGCTCTGCATCCTGTCAACATCCCTATAACAACCCTCCACGCTTCTATGGGCAAGCCAGTTCTGTATTTACACAGTCAAGTTCCCCTGGATCCCATGTCCTCATATTCTGGTCACTTTAACACATTGATCACATTTACAACAGTAAATACCATAAATCAGCTGTTACTTATTCAAACCATTTGTGAAAGGCTCTTTCAAAGTATATAATATAGTCTTTGAAAGTTAACTGGTTTTAAAAGAAGGGGAATAAATGTTATCACATAATAATCATCTTCTGCAGGATAGATGACTAAATTGCCTTTTTTGGTAAATTCATCTTGAAACATGGAGGATGACACCTATCTCCACATTCCTGCAATTGAACACTATAAAAATACAGATGCTGGAAATCCAAAACAAATACAGAAAATTCTGGAAAAACAACAGGTCAGACACTATCTGTACAGAAAGATATATCCATCTTTAGATATATTCACATTCATTGTCAACATCTGTTTAAAAAATCTCTTCTGCACACAAATCTGACTGAATTTCCAAACCATTGATCAAAAATAATCCACATCATTTATCCAGAATTGAATCTTTAAAGGTTAAGAATCTTATCTTATTGCTGGCTTTATTCTCTTAAAAATGGTGAATGGAGCTAATTTCATTTTTATTTAAATCACATTCTTTTCCCTACAGATTTCCTTCAGGATTACTTATTTTTCAGCAGTTTCCCTGACATGGCACATTAATTTCTATTTAACATACATTCCTTG
The DNA here is from genome assembly GCF_048418815.1 of Hemitrygon akajei. NCBI lineage: Eukaryota > Metazoa > Chordata > Chondrichthyes > Myliobatiformes > Dasyatidae > Hemitrygon > Hemitrygon akajei. The sequence continues at coordinate 155,055,310 of NC_133131.1, forward strand.
ATTTGCTACTAAAGTAGAATTTTACTTAAAAGGTCCCAAAGGCTATGAATATGCTGCTTTCTGAATAAATCCAGGTAATAAAAAAGAAATCATTTGTCACAAATCATAGATCTTGTAACACATATCCACTAATAATTCCACAGTGTATTGTTGGAAAACTTGAATTACTAGCTCCAGCTCTCCAAATATAAGAGCCACAGTTGTAATGACAAGTAGCAAAATGGACTAAACTTAAGTGCTCTATTAACAATGTGATTTTACCACATATCTTGCAAGAGCTGAATCCAGCTTCACCAGAAGTCCTCTTGTTATTTTGCTTAGTGGTAATATTTTCAATGTAAGATCCAGAAAAGGTCAAATGGCATCGCCAACTTTCTGTCTCCCTTTTAAATTATAGAAAAGTGATATGCCCCAAAATGTCTGTGTGGATGTAAACACTAATCTTTATCTGATCCTAATTCCTCTCACTGCATCAATATATCCTTACATTTCTTCCATTTGTGAACTTCAAACATCCAGATTAGTTGTTCCAATGATATCAAACATACTCATTGAGTTATTTTGCTTGAATTCCTAATTCAGTTAATTAGTGCTCATATTTACAACCTAATTCAGGATTTGCTCACAAGTGGAAGCACCACATACAAATCCCATGTGCAAGAATTTACATTTAAGCAGGACGTTTAACAATCTGTTAAACATAAATATAACCATTTCCAAAGACATGCATAAAATAGTAAGTAGAACCCAAAGGATGTGATCAAGGTTTGGCCAATGGGCAATTGTGAGCAGGTTTCAGAAAGGAAGGGAGATCGAGGGCAAGGAGCATTTCAGATCATTAGGCAATTTCTGGGGAATGTAACAATGGTTGCATTGACGATGCTGAGGTACATCCTAGGATGAGCTGGGACACGTCATCAGGGATGTAACCTGATGTCATGGGGTGTTTCGGGTCTTTCACCATCAGACATCCTCACCCAGGCGACCCAGCAAGGGCTGATCAAGCCCTGGCTATTGTCCCAGCAGCATTGGTCCACAGGTCACAGTTCTTGATCTATAGCCATCACTCAGCAGCCTCTATGACAGTCCTGATGGCCCTCTTCTTTGCAGCCCCTGTAATGCAAAGGAGAGAGTAGGTTCTGCACAGCGCGTAGCCAGCAAAACCTTTACACCCCACTTCGAAAGGCTTGCATCATGCCCTCCTCCCTTCTGTGGCACTTCTCTACCAGCTCCTGGTATTTGGCTTTCTTATGCTCAAATGTCTCCTCAATCCAGTTTTCCCAAGGAACTGTCAGTTATACCATGACCACCTGTTTCAAGATTTCTGACAGAATGACCATGTCACACCTCAGGGATGATGATGTAATGAAGTCAGGGAACTTTAATTGCTTGCCAAGATCGACTTCCAGTTGCCAAACATGCTATGGTGAGCAAACCTCCTGATGATCTGGGCTGAGGTTTTGGTTGATCTCTAGCTTTGACAAAGGCTATGGGCTTTGTGTTGGTGGAGCTGTCTACTGCTGATAATGGCTGAGGAGATACTCCCTGCCACTGCCTTCTGTACCTGATTAGGGTGCCAGTGGTAGCAGCCTTCTCCCAGGGCTTTTGGGCAGCTGCTGAAGATATGTTCCAGGGTCCCTCTGCCAGGGCAGAGAGGACATAACAGTGCTTCACTTTTGCCCCAAGCAAAAAAGGTCACTGGACTACTCAAGACACAGTACACAGCCTGGATCATGAAATTGATGTGCTCGGGTTCTAATGTAGATTGTAAAGATGACTAGTTCAAAAAGCAAGAAAATGCCCGGGGCATAAAGTAATAAGGGAAAGTTATGAAGTAACTTGCAAGACTTTACCAATCAGAAATGTAACAGAGGTAATAAGATGGAGTTTTATTATTTCTATTACATTTATGATTAGTAATAGATCTGCTGCTTTTCTTCATCTAGATTAATAATTTTGACTGATGTTCATTATGCACAAGTTTCAAATTTGCTGATGATATAGAATTTGGAGGCACTGTGAACTGCAATGATCCTTTGTTTATGACTTTCCCATGAGTGACAACATCTCAACATCTACCCAGTCAAGCCCCCTTACGATCTTATAATTTTGAATAAGATCACCCTTCATTCTTCCAAACTAGAGGAATACAGAGAGATTACATCTTGGTAGAAGAAAAGCAATATAGACAAGAGAGTAATTCTTCAGAAAGCGACAGAACAGATCTGGATGTGTAGGTATGTAGATAATTAAAAATATTATGGCAGGCTGAGAAAGTGGTTTTAACCAAAAAAATACAATGCCATCCTGGACTTCAGAGACAATGAAGCATAAGAGCAACCAATGAACTTTCACAGAAAGCTGGTTTGGCCACAACTGGAACATTATGCTCAATTTAGAGCATAGATAGATAGATACTTTATTCATCCCCAAGGGGAAATTCAACTTTTTTTCCAATGTCCCATACACTTGTTGTAGCAGAACTAATTACATACAATACTTAACAATACTTAACTCAGTAAAAAAAAATATGATATGCATCTAAATCACCATCTCAAAAAGCATTAATAATAGCTTTTAAAAAGTTCTTAAGTCCTGGCGGTAGAATTGTAAAGCCTAATGGCATTGGGGAGTATTGACCTCTTCATCCTGTCTGAGGAGCATTGCATCGATAGTAACCTGTCGCTGAAACTGCTTCTCTGTCTCTGGATGGTGCTATGTAGAGGATGTTCAGAGTTATCCATAATTGACCGTAGCCTACTCAGCGCCCTTCGCTCAGCTACCGATGTTAAACTCTCCAGTACTTTGCCCACGACACAGCCCGCCTTCCTTACCAGCTTATTAAGACGTGAGGCGTCCCTCTTCTTAATGCTTCCTCCCCAACACGCCACCACAAAGAAGAGGGCGCTCTCCACAACTGACCTATAGAACATCTTCAGCATCTCACTACAGACATTGAATGACGCCAACTTTCTTAGGAAGTACAGTCGACTCTGTGCCTTCCTGCACAAGGCATCTGTGTTGGCAGTCCAGTCTAGCTTCTCGTCTAACTGTACTCCCAGATACTTGTAGGTCTTAACCTGCTCCACACATTCTCCATTAATGATCACTGGCTCCATATGAGGCCTAGATCTCCTAAAGTCCACCACCATCTCCTTGGTCTTGGTGATATTGAGACGCAGGTAGTTTGAGTTGCACCATATCACAAAGTCCTGTATCAGTTTCCTATACTCCTCCTCCTGTCCATTCCTGACACACCCCACTATGGCCGTGTCATCAGCGAACTTCTGCACATGGCAGGACTCTGAGTTATATTGGAAGTCTGATGTGTACAGGGTGAACAGGACCGGAGAGAGTACGGTTCCCTGCGGCGCTCCTGTGCTGCTGACCACCGTGTCAGACCTACAATCTCCCAACCGCACATACTGAGGTCTATCTGTCAAGTAGTCCACTATCCAATCCACCATGTGAGAGTCTACTCCCATCTCCGTTAGTTTGTGCCTTAAGATCTTGGGCTGGATGGTGTTAAAGGCACTGGAGAAGTCAAGGAATGTAATCCTCACAGCACAACTGACCCCCTCTAGGTGAGAGAGTGATTTGTGCAGCAAATACGTGATAGCATCCTAACATGCATGTTAGGAAAGACTTGAGGCTTTGAATAGGGTGCCAAAGATTCCAGCGATAGAAGACTTTAGTTATGTGAGAATAAAGCAATTAGGACTGTTCCTTCTGGAACACAGAACTTTGACAGAAGGTACAACAGAGGTAATTAAATTATGACAGATATCAACAAAAGAAAAAAAAACATTGCCATGGGTGAAAGAGTCATCAATTAGATACACAGAATGAAAGCTATTGGCAAAAGAACTAAAAATGACTTGAAAGTGTATAAGATAATAAGAGGCCTGGGCCTTTTTTCCAGCATGGCAATGGCCAATGCTAAGGCATAACTTTAAGGTGTTTGGAGGGAAGTATGGGGCGGGGGGTGCGGCTGTCAGAGGCAGTTGTTTTTTTAAATACACACAGAGTGGTAAGTGTGTGGAATGCACAGCCAGAAATGATAGTAAGAGCAGATACATTAAGGACATTTAAAAGGTTCTTAGATAGGCACACAAATGAAAGAAAAATGGAGGGGTATGTGGGAGGAATAATTTTGGAGTAGGTTAAAAGGTCAGTACAAAATCTTGTTGCCCAGAGTGTGTTTAAAATATTTAAAATGCATTGACAAGGGTAGTGATTGCTTTTAATTCTGGTCCTGATTTAGCAGTTACAACAGTAACATTTTCAGTCTTTGTAATGACCTTTTATCACTCTACAAGACTACAAGTGATAGTACCTTCAGCAGTTAAGGCAAATTCAGACATTGCATTCACTGGGAATCTACAAATACTTTCCTTTATGGTATTTATACAGTATCACAATGAAAGGACAACGTTGCCCTCGACCACATCACTTCCATTTGCACACGTCTGCCCTCACCCCATCCCCCCGCCACCCCACCAGGGATAAGGTTCCCCTTGTCCTCACCTACCACCCCCCCCCCCCCCCCAATGACCTGGTTCAACACAATGGTGTCGTGTGGAGGCTTGCGGGCTTTAAGGACTCCATCAAGCGATGCCAACTCAGGGCCACCCATGTTGGAACAGCTGTGAACAAGATGCCAGACAAAGACTGATCCAACCCAGGTTCCTGAACAGACAGACTTGTGTCTGCCGCTCCTGGGTCACACTTCACCATGAATCAAGCCAACTTTTCAACTGGAGGAGTGGCTTGATAAAAACCAATTAATAGTGTGAAGAGAAAAACACCAGCTATATGAAACAACAACCACTCCCATCCCCCAAGCCTCCATGTCCAGCACATAATTCTCCATAACTTCCATCATCTTCAACAGGATCCCACCACCAAGCACATCTTGTCCCCTACTTCTTGCTTTCCGCAGGGATCACTCCCGATGTGACTTCCTTGTCCATTCGACTCTCCCCACTGATTTCCCTCCTGGCACTTACCTTTGCAAGTGGAACAAGTGCTACACATGCCCCTACACCTCCTCCCTCACTACTATTCATAGCCCCAAACAGTCCTTTCAGGTGAGGTGACTCTTCAATTGTGAGCTTATTGGAGTCATCTACTGTATCCAGTGCTCCCGGAGTGGCTTCCTGTATATCAGTGGGACCCGACGTAGATTGGGAGAATGCTTCGTCAAGCACCTACACTCCGCCCACATGAAAAATCAGGATCTCTCAGTGGCCACCCATTTTAATTTCACTTCCAATTTCAATATGTTAGTCCATGGCATTCTCTACTGTTGGGATGAGGTCACATTCAGGATGGAGGAACAACACCTTATAATCCGTCTGGGTAGCCTCTAACCTGATTCCATGAACATTGATTTCTTGAACTTCCGGTAATGCCACCCCACCCCCCAACATTCCCATTCCCCTCTCTCACTTTATCTCCTTACCTGCCCATCACCTCCCTCTGGTGCTCCTCCCCCCCTTTTCTTTCTTCCATGGCCTTCTGTCCACTCCTAACTAGTTCCCCCTTCTCCAGTCCTGTATCTCTTTCACCAATCAACTTCCCAGGTTTTTATTTCACCTCTTCCCATGCCCCCCCCCCCCCCAGTTTCACCCATCTCCTTGTGTTGCTTCCTCCCCTTCCCCCACCTTCTTACTCTGACTCCTCATCCTTTTTTCTCCAGTCCTGATGAAGGGTCTCGGTCCGAAATGTCGACTGTACTCTTTTCCATAGATGCTGCCTGGCCTGCTGAGTTCCTCCAGCATTTTGTGTGTGTTGCTTGGATTTCTAGCATCTACAGATCTCTTCGTTTGTGAAATGACAAGCAAGTGGGATTAGTTGGATTAGTCACACAAAGCCCCAGTGGCTTCAGTCCAGGCTGATATTCTTGTGCTGTTCAGTAGATGCACTTTGACACAGAATTAAACAGCACACACAAACTGCAAGTTACCAGAAACAGACTAGAAGAAAATAAATGCAAGCAAACAAAATCACATCTTTCCCATTAAAATGGGACTATTTTAGCATTATATGCATTCGAGCTTTTTTAAAAGTTTACTCTATCACACTTTAAACGCAAAATCTTCCTCTCAACCAATGCTAAAATGTCAAATTTATCACATTTACAAGACTAATAAAAAAATTAGACGAGGCATTAGGACTAAATACACTTAAAAATAGTGGGTGCTATTAATATTCATCTCATATCATTCAATTCTAATCAAATCAATGGAATTAAAAGCAAGGAGGCTTGCAAACCAAGTCCAGTAAAGTCAAGAGTGCTACAGCAGAAACAGGCCCTTTGGCCTATCTAGTCTAAGCCAAACTGTCATTCTGCCTAATCCCACCTGGACCACAGTCCTCCATACCTTTCCCATCCATGTACTTCTCCAAACTTCCCTTCAATGTTCCAATCAAACCCACATCCACCGCTTCTGTTGAGAGTTCATTCCATACTCGCATCACCCCCAGAGTGAGTAAGATCCTCCTCAGACCCCTTTGTTCTACTGCACCCCTCAATGCTCTACTGTTCACTGTACAAGTCCTACACTGGCTTATTCTCCTAAGCCTCACACCTCACACGTGCCCGCAATAAATTCCAACTACCATTTTTCAATAAAGCATTTTGAAGGTTTAGCGCTAGAGATAAATAAATTTTTCTCCTGAAATTTTATTGCAAATTAGTTGCTCTTCTAATATTAACCCAAGAGATTATACTTCAAAATACCCTGAAAATATTGAGTTTAATCACTATAGGCTTGAGTTTTAAAACAACATAATGTTATAATTACGACCAGCAAACTATCTGGCTTGATAAAAATATATTTTTTAAGGGTTTGATATTTTATCATGTCAGATGCCATTTAAATAGGAAAATTCTCAAGACAGATTTCTAAACGTTTGGGGGAACATTTCTTCAAACTCAGCCGCAAGTACAATTGCTTTAATACTGACTGAAAATTTCAGGCAATTATATCTCTTATGAAAAATAAGATGGCTACACCTTGCTGAAATGATTACTAAGACATTCTATATTTTATCAGAATCAAGTTTATTATCACCGGCATGTGACGTGAAATGTGTTAACTTAGCAGCAGTTCAATGCAAAACAATCTAGCAGAGACAGAGAAAAAAAAACTTAATAAATAAGCAAGTAAATCAATTATGTATATTGAATAGATTTTTTAAAATGTGCAAAAACAGAGATACTGTATATTAAAAAAAAAAGTGAGGTAGTGTGCAAAGATTCAATGTCCATTTAGAAATTGGATGGTGGAGGGGAAGCAGCTGTTCCTGAATCACTGAGTGTGTGCCTTCAGGCTTCTGTATCTCCTACCTGATGGTAACAGTGAGAAAAGGGCATGCCTTGGGTGCTGAAGGTCTTTAATAATGAACGCTGCCTTTCTGAGACGCCGCTCCCTAAAGGTGTCCTGGGTACTTTGTAGGCTAGTGCCCAAGATGGAGCTGACTAGATTTTGTGATCATTAAAACCCTAACACAATCAATTAGATGTATTGTGTGGAAATACAAATTTTCATCTGACTTTCAGTTAAGATTTTAATACCCCACACCATATATAACAGCAAAGTTCAAAGTACATTTACTATCAAAGTATATCATATACTGCCTTGAGATTCATTTTCTTGCAGACACTCACAGGAAAATAGAAATACAATAGAATTCACAAAAAAACAACCATAAAATCTAACAAACGTCCAATGTGTGCAAAAGACAACAAATCATGCAAATAAAAAATGTAAATAAATAATACTGAAAATGTGAGTGGCAGAGTCCCCAAAACTGGCACCCTGAAGGCTGCGAAGTCAATTCACTGCTGAGACGAGCAAAGCCGGTCCAGGAACTTGATGGCTACAGGGTAACAACGGCTCCCAAATCTGGCAATATGGGACCCATTCCTGCACCTCCCACCTGATGGTAGCAGTGAGAAAAACAGGAAATATATCAAACAGACAGGATTGTCTCAAATGGGGGACCTTGGCCGGTATGGAGTAGTAGTGCTAAACAGCAGTTTGTTTTCCGCTCCCAGGTCTCGATGCTTTCATCTGGTTTAAAGTCTGCCCCAGCCGTCTCTTCTGCCCTCACATCTGGTGATGATGGCTGAACTTCACCCACTTCAAAGTACTGTACCTGCATTCCTCAGAGTCAAATTCACTGAGTCTTCAGGAGATGGTAAAGACACTAGTTCATTTAGGCCAGTGGTTTCCAAAGTGACTGATACCATCCCCCTGGGGGTGGTGGGAATTTCTAATGGAGCGATGAAGATAAAGGGGGCAGCTGAGGAATTACAGGCTTAATTTAATAAATTATTTACATATTACAGCATTTGATCCTCAGCGTCTCATAATTGATTACAATAATCATGTAATCAACTCATATCTAGCTAACCCTACTGCTCTCTTAAGATTTTGCTTTAAGCTCATCATAGTTGTTGAAAAGCACTTGACACTTCTGCATTTGATATTTCATCAGAAATCTGGACAGAAGAAATCATGTTATTTCTGGGCCAAGACCATACATTACTGCCGTTCACTACTGTAGTAGTGATTCCCATACTCTAATACTGTAATGCAGTAACACAATTCCTGCAAATTAGGATACGGCGTTCAATGGGGTAAAGTGCAGAATTTGCCCTTTTGAATGGTTTTGACCGTATTTCTCCAGCCCACGGCCCTATTGAGATATCATTGCCCCACTTTATGTACCTTCAGGCATATATGGATCTATACCAGCACCAAGCAATGTGTCTGTTGTGTGACAATTTCTTTTTCCAAATGAGGCAGTGAAACCATCCATGCTCAAACATTTGAAGAGAATACACTCTGATAAAGCAAACAAGAACTTGGCTTATTTTTAGTCACTTTGTGAAAACTTTCAGAAACAGAAAATACTTCAGAACATGTCTGCTAGCATTTCACAACCACACAGTTATGGTTTGCGTGCTTCCTACAACATTTCATTGCTCATTGCTATATTTTAAAGCCCTGTAAATTGTAGAACTGATTCTGCCAGTAGTAGGGGAGGTTCTGAGTACAATTTTGCATAAATCACCAGACCAAATAATTAAACTGACTCCAAACAGTGACAACTCTATTCAAAGATGTATTAATGTCTGAGAACGTGGAAAGCACATTCAGCAAAATACTCTGGACAACAGAACTTGCTTTGCCAGGTAATGAATCTTTGCTTCTTGGTTATATTTGCTTCATAAAAAAATGAAAGCATTGTTCAAGAATTGTTATTTGCAATGGGACTGGAAACAGCTATGAAGGGGAAGTCAATATTTCTAGCTGTTGAGCAATTTTTCAAAGAGAAGCATGTTCCGTGCACAAACTTTCTTGCCTGTTATTGCTTTCTTGAAAAAAGCTGTACTTAACATATTTACCACTCACTGTGTAATTCATAGACAACAACTTGTTGCAAAAACCTAAATGATAGGCTACACAAATTATTAAATACTGTTATTACAGAGGTAAATAAAATCAAGTCCCATGTGCTCAATTCTTGACTATTTTGAGAGATTTGTATTAAGAATGATGAACAGTTTGAGCACTTGCTGTTGCACACAGATGGCTGTCAAAAGGAAACTGCCTGAGATGCTTTTATGCACTGTGATAAAATTCCCTGAAGACTCAAATACTTCATTCAGTAATCAATGTGACATTACTTATTTGTCAGAATTATTCGCAAAGTTAAATGAAATCAAATTTTAATTGCAAAAACAGTTGAATCTTATCAAAGTCAAATCAATTGTCTCCCCATTTCTGTCCAAGTTACCCCTATCTAAGTGCAACACTGGACATTGCAACCTCTTTCAATTTCTAGGCCACTCTGAGTTGGAAAAGAAAGAATAACATAATGATCTTCAAGAAAACTGTGCCCATCTAGGTGAGCTGCATAAAGACATATCACAGTGAAACTTCAGGATCTTCTCTCAATCCAAATTCTAGATTGAATAATAAATCCATTCTTGAACACTTGTAATGAGGAATTAACAGGAAAGATAGAAGAACTGATCTCACTACAAAATGACTTTGATAAACTGAGGTTCAAAATAAATCATATCGGACTATTGGTTGCAGTAAGAAATTTCTGAGACTATCCTGCACATTGTAAAAAGATCAAGATGTTCGTTATTGCCTTCCCAACAACATATTTAGTGGAGTGTGGATTAAGTGCAGTCATTAACTTATTTCAAAGTAACAAAAACAAACTGCAAATTACTGACATTGTGATCTGAGACTCCTTCTGAGCGATATTCAGCCTGGTGTTGAGAAGCTGTTACCACTGCCCAAGCCCACCCATCTCACTGGTAAGTGAATAGTTGGACTACCACATGGATCAAATTATTTGGTTCCACGAGGGAAAATGTTGAAGAATTCACTATTAGTTCTAATATAATTCCAAATAATGGAGGTCCTTCTACTTTCAGGTGATCAGATCTACCAGGTCTTCTTTAATAAGTAAAAAGATGGAATAATTACATTGATTAATGTACAACTAATGTCAACCACATAGTATCTAACAGATTTCCAACTTGTGTGTGTAAGTACATATATACACATACTATAACTTATATACACACAGAAATACATATATATATATATATACACACACACAGATATTTATTTTATTTCTTGATTAATTGAAATACAGCATGGAACAGGCCCTTCCAGCCCTGTTGCCCAGCAATCCCAATTTAACCGTTGCCTAATCAGGGAACAATTTATAATAACCAATTAACCTACCAACCAGCTCGTCTTTGGACTTCGGGGGGGGGGGGGGGGGGGGAGAGAGAACCAGAGCACCTGGAGGAAACCCACGCAGTCATGGAGAACGTACAAACACCTCACAGGCAGTGGTGGGAATTGAACACAGATTACTGGTACCGTAAAGCATATTCTGCTAAACCACTATGCTACCGCACTGTCTTAGATAGAGGTATTAAAGTTTGCACATCTTTGATTAGACTACTAAATTTTAACAATCATTGCACTGAGAATAGCGGTACCATATAAATGCATTAGAGAATAATATAGATTAGGCTAGCCTCAAAGCAATCCACTATTTCACATTTTCATGAGATGCCAATGCAGAGAATTAGAGTGTATTGTGGCCCATGAACTATTTTTCTGACATACTCAAGACACCACACAGGAATCAGGAACTAGAGAAAAGCTTCATCATTAAGCAATTTTTTTAAAACTACAACTACAGCAAGAATATTAAGCACATTTATAATACCGTTGATAACAATCTTAAATACCCTGGGCATTTTCATTATTATTTCATGAAGAGTGACTTTCTTCCAACATTTTATGTTCAACTTTGACAAGCTAATTAACATGATTAAATAAACATTGTCAAACTTATTCTATGTAAAAACACAAGGTGCAACTCTCCAACACCACACCTACCATTTTCTGGTGACAGCTTGTCATATGCATCTTCATAGATGTAATTGCGTCGAATTATGACATTGATCCCGTCTAAAAGTGGCCCTTCCCCTTGCACTTCCTGCTTATCAGCAATGATCAATCTTTGGAAGATCTTAAAAAGAAATCACTGCAGGTAAAGTTAAGGAAAATTGACAGAAAAAATGCCAAACAAACACCATATCTGTTAAGTTTGTTTTTAAATTTAGTACAATTTGAATGCAAACAGTATCAACTAAGGTTTTTGATTGGGTGCCTAAATTCTAATACACATGCCTGAAATATGGATACAAATTAGCAAAAATGGACACTAGGACCTTTAAGTCTACTCTACCATTTAATAAGACCATACTGATCCGATTCTAAGTTCAAACTCCACATCCCCATCTAACTCCAATAATCTTTCGTTCACGCCACCCCATCAGCTTCAACCAACTTGGCCTTAAGATATTCAAACCATGTCCCTTCAAAGAACGGCAGTCCAGAGATTCGCAACTCTCAAAGAAAAAATTTCACTTAATACATCTTAAATGGGAAAACCTTTTCCTTAAAAATATTGCTTGGCTCCAAAGGTGCCACATGAGGAAACATCATCGCATCCACCCCATCAAAGACCCTTTAGGATCTTATACTTCAATCAAGTCCTCTCTCACTTATCCAAAATCCAGCAGATACAAGGTTAGCTTTCCTAATCTTCCCATTCCAGATTTGTCTAGTAAATCTTCTTGGAACTGCTTCCAATGCACTAACAGCATTCCTTAAATAAGAGGACTGATGCTGTACATTTTTAAGTATTGTGAATTGTTTTCATGTGATACAAACTTCCTTGCTTTTTTAAAGTGCAATGACAATAACAAAAAATAGACAACACTACAAAAGACCATATATTAATAAAATTACTCAACAACAAAGCACCTTTTATTTAAAGGACAATTAATTAATATCAGCCATCTCAATTATAAGGTTTTCAGACAAGCCTAGTGAATAGAGGAATCACAGTGTACATTCCTAGATCCCCAAAGACATTGCAAAGTGGACAATGCAACTAAGGTGGCAATTAGTATGATTTGTTCATGACACTGAATTATAGAAAAGGGAAATTAAACTCAAACTGGATAAAACATTAATTAGGACACAGCTTTATGAGTGAATGCAGAAGAGAATAAAGACCACTTCCAGGATCCATGAGCCCAAACTACTGATCTGTTAAAAGGAATCATATTAAACTTAATTTCCTATGATTAGATTGTGGGCAAATGAACCTGACATCCCCACCTGCACTAGCCTAGCTGAGGAGCATATGAACATTCAAGCTGAACTGAAAACAAGAACCTGCCGTCAGGGAGAATAAATTCCCAACAAGTCATTAACTATCATTATCTCAAAATGAGATGTGCATTATCTACTCCAGCTAAAAACTATAATGTAAAATACTCAATCTGACAATCAAATTTATTTTGGAGCAGGAAATCAAGGCAATATTTTAGGGTGAGTAGATGGCAAGACCCCATTTCCTTAAGCAGCATCATCAATAAATATGAAATATATATTTAATTTGTGTAAGTGTGAGGGAATTCAGGAGAAAATGCACAATAAACTAGCTTGCCTCTAATGCTACAAATACCTGTTTTGGAAAGTCATAGTAATAACCACTCAGCCGTCTGTATTTAGATTTTATATTTTTAATCCCTCATCACCAAAATGCCACTGTCTTCAACTCAGTTTCGTGCCTGTAGCTCCTTTGTAGTAAATAAGACATGGCCAGACAAGTTCTAGAGCATTCCCAGTATGTTTTGTTGTCAAATCAACATTGTGAAAATACTTGGTAATTTTCTGCTTAAATAACTTAGATGAAATGCAAACTCAAGATATCAATTTATGGCAATTAACTGGCATATTTAAGAATTGAATGAATAAAGGATCTTTACCCTGAAACATTAATTCTATTTCTCATTCACAGCTGTGTCTGACTTGCTGAGTTTCTCCAGCATTTTCTTTTTTTTGTTACAGACTTCTATCAATTCCTTGATTTTCCTTCACCTCATTCGAACTCAAATGTGCTAAAATGAACAATATATATCTGTGTTTGTAATTCCAACTCAACTACAGGAAATATACTTTGGTGCAATGGATTGTAAACAAGCAGAATTAGGATGAGTATAATTATATAATGAATTCAACCCTGGTGATCTTCAGAAGCAAAATAATGAACTAATGGGATTAATATCCGTTTTGTTGAGAAAAGTGGAAAACTTTGAAATGGAAGTAATCTGTAAAGGATTAGAATGAACTAAAAACTTTACAGAATAAAACTCATATGCACTGCAACTAAAAAAACATTTTTTTTACTGATTTTTAATCAAATATGTCATCATATAATACTTCATTGGAAGCATTAATCAATTTTGAATAACAAGTAGAATTATAAAGAAGCCAGTAAAGAACTCAAGAAGGGAATTAGGAAAGCCAGGAGAGGCCATGTAAAGTCTTTGGCAAGTAGCCAAGAGAATCCCAAGGCATTCTATACACACATCAAGAGCAAGAGGATACATAGGACGGTAGGACCACTCAGGAATAAATAGGGGCAGACTTCCGGTTAAGATGGCGGTAGCTTAAGTCGCTAAAACTATTGCTCCGCTCCATTTCATATACCTGCATTTCTTTCTTACTCTTCCTCCCACTATTGAAGTTGCTGGCTGCACAATGAGTGTATCTAAGCCTACTAAATTGGCAAAAAAAGACACTCCATCGGGAGCAACCTTGAGTGAAATTGTGTCGCTGTTAGAACAAACCCGACAAGATATGTTTTCTCAATTTAGTTCGTTGGAACTGAAACTGGATAAAATCAACTCTACACTGGAGAATCACGCTCAATGTTTATCACATGTTGAAGAAGTCACGAAGAAACTAGACCGTCGTTGTAAAGACCTGGAAAGAGTTTGCTCTACCCTAAAGGAGCATAATAGCAAGTTAACTCTTAAAGTTATGGACCTTGAAAGCAGGAGTAGATGCCAAAATCTTCGAATTCTCGGCTTGCCTGAGTTTGTTGAAGGGGGATCGCCTGTCAAATTTTTCTCAAACTTTCTATGTGAGATTTTTGGAAGCGAAATACTTTCCAGACCTCCAGAGATTGATCGAGCGCACCATATCTCTACATCTCGCTCAGCGGATGGCCAGAGACCATGTCCAGTGATAATTCGCCTCCATCGTTACCAAATCAAGGATTTACTAATTAAAGAAGCTCGCTGATGTAAAACGCTTCAATATAAAGGTCATGCTATCCATTTAGTAGAGGACTATGCACCTCAAGTTATGAGTCAACATGCTGAATACAGAGGAGTAATGAAAGTTCTCTACGATCGTGGACTTCATCTGTCTCTCGCCTATCCTGCCCGGCTCTGAATCAAGCTTAGGAACAGCGATTTTAAACGTTTCAATTCGGTTGCAGAGGCGCAGACCTTCATTGACAGCCTATCTACTACTTTGAGTTCCTCAAATACGATATGATATGATTTTTTTTTCTTTTCAGCCTTTTTCATTTCTGTTTAGATAACAGTTATTTTTTTCTCTAATATTCTAATCTTTATTTCTATCTTTTTCATTATCCCTTTAACTCAATATATTTCGATACAATAGATTTCTATTTTTCAGTATGGACATTTTCATTTTCCTTAAATAGAACTGACTGTGAAACTATGTAATTAGACACCTCTTAAAGGTCTTTGGAGACTTTATTTCAAAATGGAGTCGGTGTCACATTAAAAAATTGATATCGGTTCATGAAGTGACGACGTCTTTGAATGATTTTTTGTTTTTCTTTTCAGACGTCAGTCTCCAATTTCTACAAATCTTGATATTTTCTTCTAAATCTAAAATGTAGCTGTTGTTGCATTTACTTAATTAGTAGCTTAATTATGTTGCATTGTCTTATTGAAGTGTTTGTTTTTCATTTTCTCAATTTTAGTTTCTATCTTACATAATTTTAGTTCTTTAAAGGTGATGTTTTTTTTCTCTCCAGTTAGATTATTTTAACCTTAAGCAGCAGTTGATGCTGTACCTTTAAACTCAGTTTCGGGTTTGGATCAAATTCCTCTCAAATGGATTTTTCTTTAGTGGTTTTTTTTCTTATTTTTATGATTCGGTTGGATTACTTACTTTGACGTTAAAGTTTTTTTTCTGTATAACTGAGTTTATAGATTATCTTTTTTTCGGTTTATCAACTCTAGCGGGAAGGTTGGGGTAAAGTTTTTTTTAGACCATTATTATACTTTAAGATTTACAAACTTTGAATGTATTGTTTTTTCTTGTTAAGGTAAATCTGTGTAACTCTTAAAGCTTTTTGGTGTTTATTTCCATTACTGTATCAACAGTTGGAGTGGAGATAATTAAGATGTTACCTAATTGGAAGTCCAGTAGGGGGTTAGTTTTTCTTGGGGAGAGCTTGCTGCTTTATATTTGCAGCTTTCTTGTTGTAGATTTAGAGGGTGTGGGTGGGAACTCCAATGCTAATATTATATATGGAATTTTGACATATTTGTACTATACAGGATGTAATTTCATCCTTTTTTTTTTCTTCTATACTTTTGCCCCAGAATTACATATAAATTTCAGATATGGTTTAATGCCCGCTATCCTTTTTTTTTCTTATGTTCAATGGTTAGTCCATTGAACTTTGTCAGCTGGAATGTTAAGGATTTGAACCATCCGCTTAAAAGGGGGAGAGTGTTCGCACATCTTAAACAGCTTAGAGCAGAGTTAGTCTTTTTACAAGAAACACATATTCATCACTCAGATAATTCTCGTCTTATGGCACGATGGGCAGGACAACACTTCCATTCAGCTTTTCAGGCCATGGTGAGGAACGTTTCAATTCTTATAAACAAAAATGTTTCCTTTGAGCTTCATAATAAGATATCTGATCCTAATGGTCATTTTATTATTGCTTCGGGGAAACTTTATAATACACGGGTGGTCTTAGCCAACCTTTACACTCTTAACTCGGATGATGTAGGATTTTTTGACCGTTTTTTTCCTTCATTGCCAGAACTAAGTTCATACTCTCTTATATTGGGTGGTGACTTTAACTGTTGGCTGGATCCAGTTTTGGACAGATCTTCTTCTATCCCTAGACAATTAAGTAAATCTGCTTTATTTATTCAATCTTTTCTTTCTAATTATGGAATATCTGATATTTGGCGTTTCTTTCATCCACATGAAAGAGATTACTCCTTTTTCTCACAAGTTCACCACACATTTACTAGAATCGACTATTTTTAAATTGATAATCAATTGATCCCATCCGTCCGCTCTTGTGACTATAAGAGTATATTGATTTCAGATCATGCCCCACTTACATTGTCCATAGATCTCCCTGGCCTCCCTCAAGTAAATAAACACTGGTGTTTTAATCCGACTTTGTTGTCGGATAATGACTTTGTAAAATTTATGGAGGATCAGATAACTTTCTTTTTAAATACTAATGCACTACCTGAAACCTCTAGTCAGGTGGTTTGGGATGCAATGAAAGCATATCTAAGAGGTCAAATAATTTCCTACACAGCAAATTTGAAAAGAAAAACTCACAAAGAACGTTTAGAATTGATCAGATTAAAGCTATAGACCAATTATACGCCCAGGTCAAGGATCCGGAGTTATATAAGAGAAGAATGGAACTTCAAACTAAATTTAATCTTATTTCTACTTATCTGATTGAACACCAACTTCTGGGCAGTCGGAGTAAGTTCTATATTCACGGGGACAAATCTGGTAAGTCCTTAGTTAACCAACTTAGGCGCTCTAAAGCAAAACAACACATCACTAAAATTCGAATGAGTAATGGGAATATTAGTGTGGACCAGTCTGAAATTAATGATTCAGGAATTTTTACTCTCAACTTTACACCTCTGAATCCTTTAATGGTAATACTACTGTTATGCAATTTTTAGATAGTTTAAATATTCCTAAACTTTCTTCTGATCTTAAACATAAATTGAATGAGCCATTATCCTTAGAGGAAATATCCTCTGCTATTTCTGCTTTGCAGCCTGGTAAATTTCCTGGTCCTGATGGGTTCTCTACAGAATTTTATAAATCATTTTCCTCATTGCTCTTATCCCAACTTAGTTTAGTTTTTTCTGATTCTTTTAAACAAAATAAATTGCCTGCATCATTTGATGAGGCTTGTATCATTCTTTTAACGAAAAAAGGCAAGGATCCATTAGAATGTGCTTCATACATTTCTCTATTAAATGTAGATGCTAGAATTTTAACTAAATTTTGGCCCGTAGGCTGGAGGCTATCTTACCCTTAATTATCTCTGAGGATCAATCTGGCTTTATTAAAAATCACCTCCCTTTTTCAATATTAGACATCTTTTTAATATTCTATATTCATCTTCATCAGGGACCCCTGAATGTGTTATCTCTCTTGATGCCAAAAAGGCGTTTGATCGGGTGGAGTGGCATTATTTATTTGCGGTTTTAGAAAAATTTGATTTTGGATATTTTATTAAGTGGATTAAGTTACTATATTCCCATCTAATTGCATCAGTTTTGACTAATTCCCAGCAATTCCAACCGTTTGATCTTAAACGTGGCACCCGACAGGGATGCCCTTTAAGCCCTCTGTTATTTGATCTGGCTATCGAGCCATTGGCAATTGCGTTTCGAAGTTGTACTGAACTGACTGGGATCTGGAGGGGCGGTTTTGAGCACAAAGTCTCTCTATACGCCGATGATTTGTTACTTTTTATATCAAACCCGACCACCTCCTTATCTTTGTTGTTTTCACTTCTCAATAAATTTAGTCAGCTATCCAGATACAAACTTAATCTACATAAGAGTGAACTTTTTCCGATAAATAAGGAAGCACAAGAATTAGAATTTCACAATCTCCCTTTTAAAGTAGTAAACAATTGTTTTACTTATCTTGGTGTTATCGTAACAAGGAACTATAATCGACTGTTCAATGAGAATTTCAATAATCTTTTAAATTTTACAAAACAGAGATTAGCACAGTGGTCTCCTCTGTCCATGTCTTTAATTGGGCAAATTGATGTAATTAAAATGTATATTCTCTCTAAATTTTTTATACTTATTTCAATTTTTACCTATATTTATTCCTGAAGTTTTCTTTGATTCTTTACATTCTATTACCTCGTCATACCTATGGCAGGGTAAACAGTCCAGACTTAATAAAGCTCATCTCCAAGAGCCTAAAAGGGAAGGTGGCTTGGCGTTGCCTAATTTTCGTTCGTATTATTGGGCAGCCAATATTCGTAATATTATCTTTTGGTCCTACTTTTATAATCAGTCTGTTTGTCCAACATGGGTGGCAATGGAATTAAACCCTTATAAGAAATTATCTATTCCAGCTTTACTTGGATTTGTTCTTCCTTGCCAATTGCCAAAATCTATTATTAATCCTGTAATCAGGCATACTCTGAGAATATAGGCTCAATTTGGAAAATACCATGGTCTTCATAGTTTTTCCCTCTCTAGTCCTATTCTATACAATCATTTATTTCAACCGTCTATGCAGGATTCCACATTCCAAGACTGGTGTAGGAGAGGTATCAGGCGTTTTGAAGATCTTTTTATAATCGGTTTGCATCTTTTGAACAGTTGTCTATAAAGTTTAATTTACCGAATACTCATTTTTTTTAGATACCTTCAAATTAGACATTTTATTAGCCCCTTAATACCACATTTTCCTGAACAACCTGATAAAAATGTTGTAGACTTGTTTCTTCAAATGAACCCCTTGGGCAAAGGCGTAATTTCTACTATTCGTGTTAAATTTATGATTCTCAGACGAGCCCCTTGTGATAAAATTAAAACTGCTTGGGAGCATGACTTAGGTTTTTCTTTGTCCGACAAAGTTGGGATTCAATTCTTAAATACGTCAATTCAATCTCCTTATGTGCTCGTCATTGTCTCCTGCAGTTTAAAGTCGTCCACAGGGCTCATATGTCCAAAACCAAATTGGCGAAGTTCTATCCTGATAGGTGTGACAAATGCAAAAGAGGTGAGGCTTCCCTTTTCCATTTGTATTGGGCCTGTCCTACTCTGGAAAAATTTTGGAAAGATTTTTTTTAACTTTATCTTCTATATTAAATTGTAATTTGGAACCTGATCCTTTGATCGCTCTTTTTGGCATTCTTCGAGACCCTGACAAGCATTTGACCCTGGCTAAACAACGAACATTGTTTTTTGCCTCTCTTTTAGCCAGACGAGCAGTACTCCCTAAATGGAGAGATGTAGTTCCCCCTACCCATGCTCAATGGCTTAGGGATATTATGTCTTGTTTAGATCTCAAAAAGATTCACTACTCTCTTTCTAATTCGGACATAAAGTTCCATAGGGTGTGGGGATCTTTTCTTGAATATTTTCATAACTCTCACCTAGATTGACAGGTGAGTGTTCTTTTTTCCCTTGATAATCGGACCCTACATTTCCAGCTTTTTTTTGACTTTTGTTTTTTTCTGATCAGGTAGCAGGCTGCCCCCCCCCCCTTTTTTTTTATTACAATATATAGTTCTGGGGTAATAAAAGTGTATCTCATATAATGATTGGCTTGGAGTTGGATAGGTGATGGATTGGGTGCTCTTCTTTCTTTTTCTCTTTTTTTTCTTTTTTACTATGGGTGACTTGCTCATTTGTTAAGACATGTATTATTGTTATTTTTGTTTATATGGCAATGATCCCTCTATATATTATTATTGATTTTCTTTTCTTTGTTGTAGTTTTAGAAAATTATAAATAAAATATTTTTAAAAAGAATAAATAGGGGCACACTTGCTTGGATGCAGAGGATCTAGGTGAGATCCTCAAAGAGTACTTTACATCAGTATTCAGCATGGAGAAAGACGCAAAGGATAGGGAGATCTGTGTTCAGTGCATTGATACTGTATGTTTGGGCATTTCAAAGCAAAGAAGGATGTAGTGTTGGGTCTCTTAAAAAGCATCAAGGAGTTCAAAAGTCAGGAAGCCACATTGCAGCTTTATAAAACTCTAGTTAGGCTGCATCTGGAGTATTTCATACATTTCTGGTCACCCTATTATAGGAAGGAGGCCAAGGCTTTGAAGAGGGTGCTAAAGAGATTTACCAGGATGTTGCCTGGATCAGAGGGCACATGCTATAATTAGAGATTAGACAAATTTGGGCTGTTTTTCTGGAGCGGCGGGGATATAAGGAAAGATCTGAGAGGTTTATAAGATTTTGAAATGCATAGAGTAGACAGACAGTATATCTTTCCCAGGACTGAATTGTCTAATACCACAGGGCATGAGCCAAGAGGGGCTAATTTCAAAGGAGATGTGAGGGGCAAGGGGTATAATATATATGTACATGTACACACACACACACACACACACACACACGTGTATATAGATGGATAGGCACATGAATATGAGGAAAATGGAAGGATATGAACATTGTGTAGGCAGAAGTGATTAGTTAGCCATTTAATTCATTTAATTACTAATTTAATTGGTTTGGCATAACATTGTGGGCCAAAAGGCCTGTTCCTGCGCTGTTCTCTTTTTTTAAAGTAACTTTCCATGAAATTAGTTGACAGTAAATTGAAAAACACTATCACAGGGTTTAACTTTACAGAGGAATAGTATTTACCTTTACTCGTTCTTCAAATGGAACTACAAACGGTAGTTCAGTTAAAATGGCAAGATGACGCTCTTCAGCTACAGATAACTGAGCCGGCTCTTGACCAACTGGAAAATAAAGTCAAATTCTATATTAAAGTTTGGTTTATTGAAAGCTGCATGAGCCAATAAAGCCAAAATTTAAAGCCAATAAAGCTAAAATCAGCAAACTGCAAAGCATCCGTTATGCCACTAACAAAATACAAGAATAAGTTGATGTTCTGATGTGAGCTAGAATTTAACTATACACACATAAGCCATCTTTACTGTCTGCAATGCACTTTTAGGCTATCTATCAGAGACAAAATAAAATCAAAAATGTTGGGAATACACAGAAGATCTGGTTTGCATCTGTGTTAAGAGAAACAGTCACCATTTTAGGTTGAAAGCTCTTAGAACTGGACAAAATAAACTTAAGCTGAGGGAGGTGATGCCTGAGTGCAAGATCAGAATGATCATAGGAACAAGTTGAAAGATCATCTGGTCAATGAATAAACAGTAGCTGGAGCAAAAACAGAGAAGAATGTGGAAATTGCAAAATGCAGATGAAAAAGACATGTCCAAGAATCACCACATGAAATGTTCTATCACTAGAAATCTGAATTATTGTGTTAAAGGCTCAGAAGGGGCAGACTCTTTCAGTGCATTCAGGAATGTGTTTTTACTTAGTAGTAGACAAACAAACAAGGGAAAGTGCATTATCTTGGCAAACATAGCTGGTCAAATAGAGGGAATGCCAGTAAGGACCTTTTTGAACAAAGTAATCAATAATCAGAACATTTTCTATGGTTATGGAAGATGATAGTGGCTGAACCAGTAATTAAGGTCTTAAATTAGGAGAAGGCCAATTTCATTAGTTTAACAGAGGACCAGACAAAGAAGACATTAAAAGCATCTATAGCAATATGAACAAAATGCTGGAGGAACTCAGCAAGTCAGGCAGCATCTATGGAAATGAATAAACAGTCGACATTTTGGGACAAGACCCTTCATCAAGACTGGAAATGAAGGGGGAAGAAGCCAGAAAAAGGTGGGGGAGGGTAAGGAGGTCAAGCCAGAAGGTGACAGGTGAAGCCAGGTGGGTGGGGGAGGGGTGAAGTAAGAAGCTGGATCGTGGTAGGTGGAAAATGTAAAGGGCAAGAGAAAAAATCTGATAGAGTGGAGAATGGACTATTGAAAATGGGAAGGAGAAGGGGCACCGGGGGAGGTGATAGGCAGGTGAGGAGAGGAAAAGAGTAGGGAAATGAAGAAGGGAAGAGGGGAGGGGAAAATTTACCAGAAGTTGGAGAAAATGCTCATTGCATAAGGTTGGAAGCTACCCAGACGGAATGAGGTGATGTGGGCACCTGTGACCGACTGTATCCAGTAACGACCACTGCTGGGAACCTTACTGTTTGGAATAAACGTGAATGACTTGATGCGCATGATCAGTAAGTTCACAGGTGACACAGAAATTGACAAGTGTTGAAATCAGCAGGGAAAGTAGTCTTAGGCTGCAGAGATATTAATGCTTTGGTGAAATGGGATGAAAAAGGGCAAATGGAGTTCAACCTAAACAAATGAGAGATGATGCATTTGATAGGAAGAATAAGGCAAGTGCAGACCGAAAGATACGGTTTCAAAAAGAGACCAGAAGGTAAGCGTGAACACGTAAAGGTGGCAAGGCAATTTCAGAATGTGGTTAATAAAGCATACACAGCAATACAATAAATTCTGTATAAAAATAAAGCTATGGCACTTACAATTTGTGATATGGAGCAATACTAATTTTGAACAGAATATTTTTGGTTGTACATTTCACATACCCAAACATGTAGAACATAAAAATTAAAAACAAGCATTGTTCAGTCAGCATTTATTAACTTTTCTAAGTAACCCTTAGTAGTCCTGAAGTTGCTTTTTTGGAACTGTTAGAAAGGAAGTTCTGGGAGCAAAGAAACAGCAAAGATTCATCACTAACTTTCCAAATCAGAATAAGATTAGCTCTATGTCACATACACATTCAATATACAGTGAATGTGTTGTTTGCGCCAACAACCAATATGCTGGGGGAGGGGTGGGGGCCAGTCCACAAGTATTGCCATACTTCCGGCACCAACATATTATGCCCACAAGTTACTAACTCTTACTAGTGCAACTTTGGAATGTGGAAGAAAACGGGAGTAACTGGAGGAAAACTAAAGAATGTACAAACTCTTTACAGATAGCAGTGGGAAGGAATTGAGCCCCAAATGCTGGCTCAATTAACCACTACACTACTATGTTGACACCTCAAGGAAAATTTACAGGTAACAGTTTCTCTTTCTAAATGTTAAAGACTGCAAGTTTGAGAGACAGCATTGAACTTTATCTCTATTCAACACTTTGTTCTATGCTTAGGTAAGGACATAATCATAATATGAACAAATGTCTACCAAAACAGGAAGAAAATTGTTTATCTGTCAAATATTTTTCATTAGCTCCATGTTACTAGTTAATCCGCACAGGGTAAAAAGCATTCAAACAAAATCTGCCTGTGCAGCAAAGTAAAGCCACCATCCTACCACTAGAGCTCAATTATTCTGGTCAATTAGTCAATTTTATCTGAATTTCTCCATCAAGATTCTATCTT
The DNA here is from genome assembly GCF_048418815.1 of Hemitrygon akajei. Lineage (NCBI taxonomy): Eukaryota > Metazoa > Chordata > Chondrichthyes > Myliobatiformes > Dasyatidae > Hemitrygon > Hemitrygon akajei. The sequence goes on from NC_133131.1 coordinate 155,079,051, forward strand.
TTACGAGAAATATGTTCTCTGCTAATCAATGAAGCCTATTTATCATTCCAGTTGCTGCCATTTAAGTAAATGAAAAAGGCCAAATAAACACAGCCATATGTGCTTCAACGGTACTTTCACACTAATTGAGTTTATTCCATGTGGAGTCAAGTGGCATTAAACAAATCATACACACATTGTTATTTGCTTGTTTCACACTGTACTCTTCACTGAATTGGATTCAAACTTCAAGTCATTTAACATTAAAGGTATAATTGCTCTATCAGGAAAGAGTTTTAGAATCACAGGCAGACTTGAAAATTCATCCAAATCCACATAAAATAGAATGTATCAGAACTATAGCAAAATAATGTCCACATTGCATAAATATCAGATTCACAATTAGCTTTGAGGCAAAGAGCTTTTCCATCTCTAATACATTTATTATTTTGACATTATAAATGACAATTTTATTGCATTTTTCTATTAAAAGTAAAATCAAGAATGACTCAATGTATAATTTATTAAATCATTATTTTAATGCAAATTTTTAAAAATACTTCCAAATTAAGCCCAGAAGCTACATAATAAACAGTGATATTATAACTGGCATCTTTGATTCACAAAATAGATAAAGGTTAAGATGTGATTCAGTGCAGACCACCTTTTCAAGTGAAATATCTCTCTATTCTGCTATAACTGCATCCAACTGTGTTTTATTTAAATGATTCCACAATTTTGAGCGTCACTATCTTATCACTTATACAATACCCTTAATGTAAAAAAATCCTAGAGCTTCACAGATTAAAAACAGTCCCAAGGAAAGAGCTGAAAAGATGGTTTGGCAAAAACGATTCATTTAAGGATGTGTACATAAGGGGAGGGCTCAGATGTAGCCATTAGAGAATGTAAAGAAATGGGCTGCACAAGGCAAAATCTCATTTTTTTTTGTTTCCACACAGTTCCAACAACTATACACCTATAGATACAGGAGCAATGGATAAGCAGATTAACCCTACATCTGCCTTTGTCTACTTTTAACATGTATCCTTACCTGGCGGTAATAGAATTATCTAACAAAGTTATTTGGAGCACAACAAAAATAATTTCACCCCCTCTAACTCTTTGCTGAAAATATGTACTTTCAATTTCTCTCTCTACTGTCTCTAAAACCTCAGTCTTGATACATAAAGGAACAGTTGTACTGGAGCACAGCACAAGCAGAACTTTATCATACAGGCAGTCCCCGGGTTACGTATGAGTTCCGTTCCTGAGTCCGTCTTTAAGTCGGATTTGTACGAAGTCGGAACAAGTACATCCAGTATTATTTAGCGTCAGTTAGTCAAACGTTTGTCTTAGTATATAGTACATATTTTACCTTTCGATGCATATAAAACACTTAAGAAACATATGTATTCCAATAACTAAACCACTGCGTTGCTTAATTGTAGCTTTCATCGGGGCAGCGCCTTTCACATGCTCCATTATTCTTACTTCAGCCGTTAAACTTTAAAATTGTTCCGATCGTTGACCAACTATAGCCTAACGCTTTTCCAATGACCGATGGCGTTTCACCTCTTTCCAAACGCTTTATTATTTCCACTTTATTTTCAATCGCGATCACTTCCCGTCAATGGAACAGAAACACTGCGGGCGGCGGGTCCCCAGCTGCGCCAGCTCCCGAGGTCCGCTGGGTCCTAAGGACCACCGCATTGAGACAGGCTAAATGGGACAAGTGGGGGCTGTGCTGGGTTTGGGTATTTGATCATCCACAATATTCCATGTGGGGAATTTAAACTGGAGGTGGCAGTGTTTTTTTTTTGAGGTCGAGTTGCGAGCTCGACATCATCCCAGCATGGGAACGGTCTATCACTGGATCAAACTCGAGAAACTCCGTTCTCCAGCTGATCTCACAGCGCCACCAGCCGAGCGGAACCGGGGGGGGGGGGGGGGCAGGCGGGGTCAGGGTGAATTTTACTAAGAAAAATTTAAGCCAAATGCAAAGTTAAACACTCAACACAGTGTCAGCGGCAACAACTTAAAATGGTGGACGGTGTCGCGATCCGACTTAAAATGCCGGACAGCGTTCTCCTACCTCAGTTCGTAAGTACAAGTTGTCCGTAAGTCAGATGTTCGTAACTCGGGGACTACCTGTACTTTTGTCAGGTAGTCTGTTTTGACAATACAGTGCAAATTTATTATCCATTGATGTTTCACACAAACTAGGCATAAGCCACAAATCTCTGGATTTCTTTAACAAGTTGAAGATGTAACTAGTAGAGTGGATAGGGGAGATATAGGGGAGATGTGGTATATTTAGATTTTCAAAAGGCTTTTGACAAGGTCCCAAACAGGAGATTAGTGTGCAAACTTAAAGCACACGGTATTGGGGGTATGGTATTGATGTGGATAGAGAATTGGTTGGCAAACAGGAAGCAAAGAGTGGGAGTAAATGGGACCTTTTCAGAATGGCAGGCAGTGACTAGTGGGGTACCGCAAGGCTCAGTGCTGGGACCCCAGTTGTTTACAATATATATTAATGATTTAGACGAGGGAATTAAATGCAGCAACTCCAAGTTTGCGGATGACACGAAGCTGGGCGGCGGTGTTAGCTGTGAGGAGGATGCAAAGAGGATGCAGGGTGACTTCGATAGGTTAGGTGAGTGGACAAATTCATGGCAGATGCAATTTAATGTGGATAAATGTGAGGTTATCCACTTTGGTTGCAAGAACAGGAAAACAGATTATTATCTGAATGGTGGCCGATTAGGAAAAGGGGAGATGCAACAAGACCTGGGTGTCATTGTACACCAGTCATTGAAGGTGGGCATGCAGGTACAGCAGGCGGTGAAAAAGGCAAATGGTATGTTGGCATTCATAGCAAAAGGATTTGAGTACAGGAGCAGGGAGGTTCTACTGCAGTTGTACAAGGCCTTGGTGTGACCGCACCTAGAATATTGTGTGCAGTTTTGGTCCCCTAATCTGAGGAAAGACATTCTTGCCATAGAGGGAGTACAGAGAAGGCTCACCAGATTGATTCCTGGGATGGCAGGACTTTCATATGAAGAAAGACTGGATCGACTAGGCTTATACTCACTGGAATTTAGAAGATTGAGGGGGGATCTTATTGAAACGTATAAAATTCTAAAGGGATTGGACAGGCTAGATGCAGGAAGATTGTTTCCGATGTTGGGGAAGTCCAGAACGAGGGGTCACATTTTAAGGATAAAGGGGAAGCCTTTTAGGACCGAGATGAGAAAAAACTTCTTCACACAGAGAGTGGTGAATCTGTGGAATTCTCTGCCACAGGAAACAGTTGAGGCCGGTTCATTGGCTATATTTAAGAGGAAGTTAGATATGGCCCTCGTGGCTAAAGGGATCAGGGGTATGGAAAGAAAGCAGGTACAGGGTTTTGAGTTGGATGATCAGCCATGATCATACTGAATGGCAGTGCAGGCTCGAGGGGCCGAATGGCCTACCCCTGAACCTATTTTCTATGTTTTTAGTCCATCATCATTCATACTTCTGTTCAGTGTACTCCTAACTCTTCTGATGGAAACGGTGACAGCAATTTCTACAGACATGTATTGACTTAGCAGTGAATTGTGCAATAAACTCTTCATTTAATGCAACATAAATTAACTATAGTGAGAGGATGGCAATTACCATCGAGAGTCGATTGCAGTGGTCCTATTCTTCCCATTCGACGCATCCTCCATACATGCCTGGCTGAGGGCACATACAGTTGTGTGACCTAGTATTAAAGAGATGCTGACATTAAGTAATTGCTGGTCTTAAAACAATAACTTTACAATTTATATCGTTTACTTTAAATGCCTCACAGGAATTCACATTAGTATTTCTATAAAACACAAAATGGCATGTCAAATAATCAATTTAGTATTGACAACTGGTGACCAGAAAACGAAGGCAATTAAGCTAAGTGAAACACAAACAATATAATGTTGATGTTGGAAATTAAAAGTAAAATCTTGAAATATTTGTCAAGAAATATAGTGGTGAGAGAAAAATACTTAATGCTTCAAATTGATGACCTTTGAAACAGAACTGGCAAAGGTTAGATGTGACGGGTTTTATGTATGAAGGGAGGGAAAGAAGATAGAAAAGGAAAGAGCAAGAAAGGTCTGTGACTGGTCGGAGATTAATTAAAAAAGGAATAACGGTGCAAAGGAAGAGGAAATGGCTGAAAGTAACGAGTGAACAGCCAATAGAAGACACAAGCAGAAATTATCATTGCCAATAACTAGCTTTACAAAAAAATCAATATTTTTACTTACTGTTGTTCAAGTCCATACAAGATCCGATTAGACCTTATTTAACTTTATAAACTGAATGACTTCAATGATTTCTACTTGGCATCATTGCTATCTTTATGGACACTTTTTTTTATTTCTCCTATTATCCATTCCTTTTGCTTCACATCATACTAACCTCTATCTTCCATCAATTCCCTCTCTTTATCTTTGTACTTGCCAAAGACCTGTTATGTGTCTAAATTTCCCCAGTTTTGATGCAGGGTGATCCAACTTAAGTCTTTTCCATTGAGTGCAGCAACTCCATTGGCAGCATTTTATTTAATACATCCCATTACATGGAGTCATACAGCAGAGAAACAGGCCCTTCCGTCCACCAGGTCCATTCTAACCACAGCATCCTCCCCAGCTGCCTGTGTTACTCCCATTACCTTCCGAGCCCTTTCCCTCCATGTACCTATTCAAATGCCTCCTAAATGTTGCAACTGTACCACCTAATCACTTCCTCAAGCTGCTTATTCCGGGTACTGACTATCCTTGTGTAAAATGTTAGTTCTCACGTACCTTTTAAATCTCTCCCCCTCTTTTCTTCAATCTGCATCTTCTAGTTTTTTGACTCCCCAATCCTGACGATTACAGTGACTGTCTGCCTTATCCATACCTTTCACAATTTTATAAGCTTCTGAGGTCACCAATCATTCGCTTACACTCCAAGGAATAAAGAACCAACATGACCAACCTCTACTATAACTCTGGCCCTCTGATCCAGGCAGCATCCTCAAGTCTCTTCTGCACCCTCGCCAGCTTGATAATGTCCTTCTTATAATAGGGTGACCAAAACTGTACACAACACTCCAAGGATAGTCCCACCAATGACTTTTATAACTACAGCATAATTCTTCTACTCTTAAACTTGATGCCTTGAGTGATGAAAGCCAGCTAAACATCTTCACCACCCTGAGACTTTACTAAAGTCTATATAAACAACATTCACTGCCCCACCTTCATCTACCTCCTTTGTTACCTCTTCAAAATACTCTAAAAATTCATCAGACGTACATTTCAAGAACTTTCTTTTTCCCCGGCTTGTTTCAAGTACAGCCACAGCTGAGATATCAGGAGGCAGGTTAATCTTGTGCCTTCACTTAAGAAGAGCAAGAAGGACAAACCAGGGACCTGCAGGTCAGTGCCTAATGTCAGTGGTGGAAAAGTTAGTGGAATGAAATCTGGGAGAGGAGATCTCTCTGCCTTTGGAATGACAATAATCAGCACAGCTTTGTGTACAGAAATTTATGTTTCACAAATTTGATTTGAGTTTTTCTTCTGAAGAGGTAACAAAGATGACAGACAAGGGCAGGGCAGTAAATATACTCTACACAGACTTTAGTAAGACCTTTGACAAAGTCCCTCACAATTAGATATCATGAGATCCAGGGTGAGCTACATGATTTGGTTATAAAATTGGCTTGGTGATAGGAATGGAATCAGAATTGGTGATAATGGAGGGCTGTTTTCCCTCACACCGGGGGCCTGTGACCAGTGGTGGACTATATGGATCAGTGCTGGGTCCCTTGCTATTAGTCACATATATTAATAAGTTGGGTGAGAATGCAGGTGGCAAGATAACCAAGTTTACAGATTACACTAAAATTTGTGATAGATAACTTTATCACAGAATCAAAACTGGAGAAGTAGGCACAGGCACAGTGGATGGAATTTAACTCAGACAAGGGTAAAGTGATGTGCTTTGAGAATTTAAGTAAGGGTAGGAAATACAGAGTAAATGGCAAGGCTCTGGAAAGTGCTGTAGAACCAGCAGTATACGTGCATAGTTCCCTGAATATGGTGATACAGGTAGGCAGGGTGTGCAGGTGGTGTGTAATACACCTGTCTGCATAGGTCAGGACATTCAGTATAAAAGAGTTAGGACATCATGACATTGTTGAGACCACACTTAGATCTTTGCAATTCTGACTGCCACGCTATAAAGGATTTCATTAAGCTGGAGAGTGCAGAAAAAGATTCACAATGACATTGCCATGACAGACAGCTCAAGTTATAAGATAGGCTAGATCTGTTTTCTCAAGACTGAGATGCAAGATGAATTTTAATTTTATGACACAATTTTGCATAATTCATAAGATTTTCATCACTGAGTGTCTAAAATACATGAAAAAAGCACCTTAACCTAACAAATCTTAATTTTGAGGAATGAATTTGCTTTTGATATTAAAATTATATTTTAGGACTTAGAATGGGTAAATGCAAAGGAAATAGATCACAGTTTTTTTTAAGTAAAGCTATAATCAAGGCCAGTTAATTTAGAATGTGTGTGTGGGTAGGATGGGATGTCATCTATAAGAACAAGATTAAGTTAAAGTAGCCAGCACAAATTTCAAAAGGAAAAATCTGATAACTTCAGAATTATTTGAGGAGACACAGCTAGAAGAGTTGATCCCTTGTAACATCAATGAACTGATTCAATCCTGTGCATTCTGTGGAGTTTCAGTGTGTACAAACTCCACACAAACAGTGCTTCACCCCATGCTCCAGTTTCCTACCACAATACCAAGACCTGTGAGTTGGTAGGTTAATTGACAGCTGTTAATTGCCTCTAGCATATAGGTGATAAAACCTTGGGGATTTGATAGGCATGTAGAAAGAAAAGGTTAGAAGGAAGATTAGTGGGAGAATGTGACTGATCAAAATTCACTTGATGCCATAAGGGAATTTAGAAATAACAAGTTCCCAAAGATCAGAAGATGAATTGCAGTGAATATAGTATAAAAAAAATTTACAACAGCCTTTAAACAAGGTTTAAGGCTAGCACTAAAAAGGGATCCATTGCATTTCATGGTGACTTATCCATTTACAGCAATCCTACATTAATTCAATTTTCTTAATTAACCCACATTCTTAACAACTCCCCTAGATTATCACACTCATCTAAACATTAGAGGGGATAATTTATATTAGCCAATTAAAAAGGGTAAGTTTTCAATGATTAAGTTCAGGGGCTATTTATGCTTACTTAATTATTTGGTTAACAATTGCACTAATTTATTAACAAAATCAAAATATATGTTATAGATGTCAGAACAAGTACAACTACAGTGTCTGGAATGAGAAAAACAAATGCTGGAAGAACCCTACTAGACAAGTAGCATGGTGGAAAGAGAAATCAGTCAACATTCTGAGAAAGCTTGCTGACCCGAAATGTGAACTACATTTTCTCTATCCACAGATATTGCTTGATTGGCTGAGTTCTTCCAGCATTTCTGTCTTTGCTATAAGTTACAGACATTTCCTTCGAAGGATAAAGATAACTGAAGGGCTACCAAGTATGTAGATATGACAAAGATTCACCAGTGGCAAAGAATAATGAGAACTAAGTTCCAACTGGATGAACAGCTAACAGCAGCTTATTCACAAGTCATCGACTTCAGTATCTAGAATCGAGCAAAAATTGAAGCCCTGAATGACAGCTGCAGTTTTTGTTAGGTATTTCAAAGGAGGTCTCCTTGAGGGAAAAAAACATGCTTGCTGAATCACTGGAATGCATAGCTTGTGATGGAGCAAAATAGTGAAATTGCATGCCTGACAGTATGAAAAATCTCAAATCACTGATGGTAGAATGTGGAAGTCCAGTGAAAACAATGGAAGGAGTGCACCACGTCTTGGAGATTCCAGACACCCATCGTGTCATGCACCTCTTGCCCAACTTGTGGCAGATCTAAGATTCTACTCAACAGGAGTGAAGCAAGTCATCCTTAATTCAGAGTAATTAGTCAAAAAGAGACATTTAATCAGTATATCAGAATGACAGTTCAATTACTGACAATGCCTTTGAAAACCACTAACCCATTTGGATCTGACACTCAAAGAAAACCTACCACAAGTACTTGACATCACTCTTAATTTATGTGTCAGGTAGATTACATTAGAATAACCAAATTCACAAAACCAGATCGAGCATGTTATTAGTTATTAAATTCTGAAGAATCTGAAAAAATCCATTCACTTCACCTTATTTGAAAGTTCCTTCACCTATGATCACGCAAATTAGCAACACACACCTTATCAGCTCTTATATTAACTTGATCAGAAAGCCAATGATCAGGTGGACAAAACTGCCTTCTTGTGTCTCTCGACTTCAGCATTTTCACTAAATTAGAGATCACCTGTATGAAAGAAATAAAGTGATTTAAATTATATCACTGCTATATTTTTTCTGTACAAGTAATAGCTCATTTCATCCGGGCACATCTTGCTACTCAATAACTGTTATTATTTTTCCAAATCTTTATGATGGATATATATTTCTCAAGTACAGAAGAAATTGTGGAATAAAGATTTTAAAATATTAACCAGAATTTTTGAATCCTAACTGCTCCAACTTTAAATTTTATGCAAGAACAGTTCACATTAATTTTGTATAACTAATGTGCTTGAGCTTTTTAAATAGTCCAAGACTTGCTGGATTAAAACTCAAACACTCAACCAGCAAAATAGCATCTTAAACAAAAGGCGTTAATTTGTAAGAGAGCAAGCTGGCTTGCTTTCTTTCAACCTCCTCTCTCTCTCTCTCTCACACATCAAATCTGTATCAAAACCAAAGACATTCCCAAGCACTGAATACTAATATTCAAAAAGGAAAGACTCCTTGCTCAATTAAATAAGGCCGAGGCTAGCTGTAATGATCATTCTTTTCCCAGAGTTCACTGATGCTACAGAGAATGAAACAAGCACTTAGTTTAGTATTATGCACTCACAAGTCAATTAGGTGAGCTATCTTTTTAAACTACAACTTGAATTTCCTAATATAATTGTTAAGTGGTTTTGATGCTGCATCTCAAGAGAAGGTCACATAAACAAATTGTTCAAGAATAACCATCATCTTCTCTGGACAAGCAAGTGATGATATTCAAAGCAGCTTTTGCCAGAATTGTCCACTAACAAAGAACAAATAAATTACCATTGCGAATGAACATCTATTGACTCTGCTGTAGATTTCAGGTGATAATAGTGATGTTACTCCCTCTGGATGAAGCTCATAGGGATCTTCACAGTCTTCAGATATAACAAGTGGCTAAATTAGTAAAGTGCTGCCATGCTCATGGTGTCTGGGAGTTTCAGCCATACTAAAGGTTATCGGTTACTAGAACACTAGATATAAATGGTCACTTGAAATGAAACTGAATACATGCTGAAATTATCTCATATTTTCTAAGGAAGCTGAGGATCCTCCAATGTTGTGCAGGTGGACGTTGGAGATCTTTTACAAGTCACTTGTAGCAAGCGTAGACTTCTTTACTGGTGCCCCAACATAAAGCAGCATCGATGCTGGTGATGCAAAAAGACTAAATAAACTAATCAAAAAGCCTAGATCCAGACTCTTTTGTATTAGTGGTGGAAAGGAGGTCACTAGACAAACCGTTATTCATTATGGACAACCTAGCACATCCTCTCCATGACCTACTGAATAAACAGCGGAGCACTTTTTTGAACAGACTCATTCAGCTCTGTTGTCACAAGGATTGTTACAGAAAATCTTTTCTACCAAATGCAATAAGCACATACATATAACAGTTCATCTCTGTGTGACAGAACACATGTAATAGTACAATAGTCTATTTTATTATTTCATACATTATTGTACATCAGTACATTATTGTGCATATTATTATTTCATACTTTATTAATATCTGCACACTGCTAAGTGCGTTTTTAAATGTTGCTGCTGTAACAAAATAATTTCCCATTCAGGATCAATAAAGTACTTAATATAGTTGTATTAAAACTTACACCAAAAACTTGTTGCACCATTTTGTTTCAAGGATATTCATTACCAATAAAAAACCATGTGCTAATACTATTCTGCATGAACCAGAGGTGGCATTTGTCCCCCGTGTAATTGCCAAGATAAACAACACACAAATACATTTCAAGGCCTATTAGCTGTCTCCAATAAGTTAACATCCTATCTGAATGTATCACAGCTTGGTATGGCAACTACTCGGCCCAACAATGCAAGAAAACGTAAAGTTATGGACAGCACAGCACTTAATGGAAACCAGCCTCTCCACCCTGAACACTGCAGAAACTTCCAGCTGCCTTGGTGAAGCAGCCAACATTCATCTTCCTAGGTATCTTCTCCATAGTAACAGCAGCAACACTCACTTCTGCCCTCGACATTATCGAATTTCTGGTATACTGGCATATTTTTCCTGGCATAATATCTTCCACAGTGAAGACTGATGCAAAGTACTTAAGTTACGCCGCTATTTCTTTACCTCCTCCACTACTATCTCTCCAGCATCATTTTGCACCAGTCCAATATCCACTCCCGCCTCTCCTTTACTCTTCACATATTTGAAAAAATTTCTGGTAGCTAATTTTGTATTGCAAGCTAGCCAATAATATAAAATAGATACCAAAAGTTTTTTCCAAATATATAAAGCATAAAAGAGGCGAGAATGGAATTGAACTGCTGGTAAATGACGCTGGGGAGGTAGTAATGAGAGACATAGAAATAGAGGAACTTAATTGGTACTTTGCGTCAGTATTCACGATAAAAGACACTAGCAGTATGGTACTTTGCGTCAGTATTCACGATAAAAGACACTAGCAGTATGCCAGAAATTCGAGTGTGCCAGTGGGCAGAAATCACTGTTGTTGTTAATACTAAGGAGAAAGATGAAAGGTCTGAATATAGATAAATCACCTGGACCAGATGGACTACACCCCAGGCAGGGTTTTGAATAGATTGTGAAGGCATTAGCAATTTTTCAAGAATCACTAGATTCTGGAATGGTTCCAGAGGACTGGAAAATTGCAAATATCTCTCCACTCTTTAAGAAGGGAGGCAGGCAGAAGAAAGACCAGTTAGGTCAAGCAGTCTGACCTCAGTGGTTGGGAAGATGCTGGATCTATTATTAAGGATGAGGTCTCAGGGTACTTGGAGGCACATGACAAAACAGGCCTAAATCAACATGGTTTCCTTAAGGAAAATCTTGCCACAAATCTGTTGGAATTCTTTGAGGAAATAACAAGCAGGATAGATAAAAGGGAATCAATAGACATTGTTTATTTAGATTTTCAGAAGGCCATTGACAAGGTGCTATACACGAGGCTGTGCAAGAGCCCATGGTATTAAAGGAAAGATACAAGCATGGATAGAAGACTGGCTCACTGGCAGGAGGCAAAAAGTGGAAATACAGAAGGCCATTTCTGGTTGGCTGACGGTAACTAGTAGTGTTCCACAGGAGGGATTAGTGTTGGGACTGCTTCTTTTCACATTATATGTCAATGATTTGGATGACGGAATTGATGGTTTTGTGGTCAAGTTTGTGGACAAAGTGAAGATAGGTGGATTGGCAAGTGGTGTTGAGGAAGCAAAAAGTCTGCAGACAGATTGAGAGAATGGACAAGGAAGTGGCAGATGGAATATTGTATAGGGTATGATCATGTACTTTGGTAGAAAGAATAAAGGTGTAAATTATTTTCTAAATGGGGAGAAAATTCAAAAATCAGAGGTGCAGGATTCCCTGAAGGTTAACTTGCAGGTTAAATCATTGGTAAGGAAGGTATAAATACAACTTTAACATTCATTTTGAGAGAACTAGAATGCGAGAGCAAGGATGTAATGCTGAGGCTTTACAAGGTATTGGTTGAATGATCTATATTGTCATTATACACAGGTACAATGAAACTCTGTTTAGCTTCCTCTCAGGCAATTAAATAAAGCGGTAGATAAAGACAAGACAGTAATGAAAAACAGTATTAAATAGATAAAATAAGCACTAGAATATCCTAGTAATGCACAAAGTGCCATTAGTGCAAGTATTTGAGTCCTTGTGTGTGCATGTGTGTGCTCACAGTTTCAATCATTGCTCTGTGGGAGTGATACGATGGAGATCACAGCTCTGGGGTAGGAGCTGTTCCTCAGTCTATTTGTTCTGGCTTTTATGGCAGCAGGTCAAACAGAGAGTAGCCAAGGTGTGCGGTGTCTCTGGTTATGCTGATTGCTTTCCTCCTGAGTCTGCTGGAATAGATGGTGTCCAGTCCTGGGAGTTCCATCCCGACAATTCGCTGGGCGAAATATACTTGAAGTATTGTGAGCAGTTTTGGGCCCCTTACTTAGGAAAAAGGTGTGCTAGCATTGGAGAGGGTCTAGAGGTTCACTAGAATAATTCCAGGAATAAAAGTGTTAATGTATGAGGAGCATCTGATGGCCCTGGGCCTGTACTGAAGTTTAGAAGAATGAGGGTATCTCATTGAAACTTATTAAATATTAAAACGTCTGGATGTAAGGAGGATGTTTTCAATAGTGGGTGAGTCTAGGAACAGAGGGCACAGCCTCAGACTAGTGGGACGTCCATTTAGAACGGAGATGAGGAGGAATTTCTTCAGCCAGAGGGTAATAATTCCTTGCCACAATGGCTGTGGAAGATAAGTCATTGAACATTTTCAAAGCAGAGCTGATAAGTTCTCGATTAGTCAGGGTGTCAAAGGTTATGGAGAGAAGGCAGGAGAATGGGATTGAGAGGTATAATAAATCACCCATGGTGGAATGGTAGAACAGACTCAATGAACAGAATGGCCTAATTATGCTCCTATGCGTTATGGCTTTAAAATCAAAAACATCACCTACCCTGGAAATTTGCTCTTGCTAATATCCCATCAGGCAGAGGATACAAAAACCCGAAAGAATGTACCAGTAGGGTCAAGGGCAGCTTCTAGCCTATAGTACAATAAGAATGGGCTGCTGACCTCATAATCCACCTTATTATGACTTTGCACTTCATTGTCTGCTTGCATTACACTTCTTCCGTTACATTTTATTCTGCATTGTTATTGATTTCCCTTGTACTAACTCAATGCACTGAATGGATGGCATACAATAGTTTTTCATGGTATGTCAATACATGTGACAATAATAAACCAATTTACCAATAATATACTACATTACAATCATGCATAGCAAATCAAATATTCAGTGTGAGCATATAGAAACACAGAAAACCTACAGCACAGTAAAGGCCCTTCAGCTCACAAAGCTGTGCCAAACGTGTCCTTATCTTAGAATTTACCTAGGGTTACCCATAGCCCTCTATTTTTCTAAGCTCCATGTACCTATCCAGGAGTCTCTTAAAAGACCCTATCGTTTCTGCCTCCACCGCCATTGCTGGCAGCCCATTCCACGCACTCAACACTCTCTGTGTAAAAAAAAATTAACCCTGACATCTCCTCTGTACTTACTTCCAAGCACCTATGCCCTCTTGTGCTAGCCATTTCAGCCCTGGGAAAAAGCCTCTGACTATCCATATGATCAATGCCTATCATTTTGTACAACTCTATCGGTTACCTCTCATCCTCCTTTGCTCCAAGGAGAAAAGGCTGAGTTCACTCAACCTATTCTCATAAGGCATGTTCCCCTTAATCAAATAATCTGTGATAAACAGAAAACCTACATAGTTGGTACTTACTGCAATGCATTTATCAAAACCATAATGAAAAATGCACAGAACCATATAAAATATAAGCAAATTATATATCCAACAAAAAAACTTTGGTAAACTTCAAAGTTGGTAATGCAGATAAATCTGAACACTACAGCCTGAAGACAGGTCACAAATCTCAACTGTTAATTGTTTTTCACAATGAATAAAGCTTGACCTGCTAAATAGTTCCAGCATTTCAATCATGAATATGGATTAACCACTGGGTTAAAAAAAATCAAGTATGACACTCATGCCACACAATGTACAATCTAATCATAGTAAACTTAAAGCTAATCTTAAAGCCGGAAGAAGAAATAGTAACGAACCAGCACTCCAATTAATCCTGATTTGGACATTACCTTAACAAGCTGTCATTTAAACAATTTAAGTGATAAATGCCTCAAATCCTCTGCAAATGGCTGACCATATCAATTAGCAAGTTGCTTTCAGCATGTCTTAAAAAGGAACACATATGGTTCACATTTACAGCAAGTGCAAGGCAACTGTCCAAGTGATCTTCAAGCTCACTTGAATGATAACTGCACAATTTAAAACAATTGTCTTCTCTCAAGAAACCAGCATTACATTCAGTCAGCCTATAAATCAAACTGAACTATTTAATTACTCCATATAAATTGACTAAAATTAGTCAAAAAACAAGTTATTTTGCCAATGATTCACTAGCCTTCCTAATTATAATTTTAAATTTACTAATATATTAACACTGTATTCATCTCAATCAAAAGATCATCAGTTACTATCCCTGCCAGTCCTAACAGCTTTCTTTAAGTGCAATACATTATAAAGAATAAGCTGATTGGTTTGAATAGCAGCTATCCCTGACTTGTAGAATGAATAAGCATTCCTTAATTAGCCCATCAGGTTAAGTGCAAGCATTAATGGGTGCCTGCAAAACTCCAGCATGACATCTCTTTCCAAACACGGCCAAGCAGAATCTTCCATTAGCAATATTAATACAAGCTTAGTTGATCATTTTCATTCAATTAACTTCTTTCAATTAAATAGATAGCTTTGTTCCGATCCAAAAAAAGCTGCGATAAAGGAACAGAAGAATTGGTTGATGGCTTCCTCTCCACATTAGCGTGTTATGGGTCACTGGGAAATAAAACTATAAATCTAATATTCAATCTGGGAAATGCATTTCAGTTTTGCAAAGTTTAAATGAAAAGCATCAGTAGACCACCATGTTTCTTGTTCTATGTCACTTACAAATTTTTTTCCAATGAAAGTTCACAGTTTATTTGTAACAATTATAGCTAGCAATATAGAATCCAATAATGAGGTGAACCATTTATAATTTAACACTTCATTTTGCTTCTGTCACTATGAGCTCATCTTTTCTTGATCCCCATTACAAATAATCTGGCAACTCATTCAAAGGAAACATAATTAAGACCTTTTGTGTATCTTGCACGGAGACTGAATGTGCATTTAAAGGGCAAGAAGAAGCAACAGAAACTTTACACATTGAAACAGCTTTGAGAAAAGCAAGTTATCCACCGTCACCCTGCATTCATATCAAGGGCCAACTGGAGCCATTCTTTTACTTAGTCCAGCATATACCATGCATACTGTGATCTAATTAATTTCGTCAGCACCTGCTGTATTGCATCTTGTATTGATTAAAATGGTAACTCAGAAAACAGCAACCTAGCAAATTACAGCAGAGTTCTTGAAGCACAGATAAACCTACTATTCTATTAACTTAGCTTCATCTGCAGCTCATCCCAATTGCAATCCTGGTCATACCCTGTCATAGATATGTCCTTTGTCATACTACCTTGCCTTCCAGTAGGATGGCGACGCGTATACACGCAGTGGCTTCAGGGGCTAACCGAAGGTGGTTTTTTTTCCTTGTTAAATGTGTTTTTATACACAGTAAGAGTATTCTTTACTCCAATAACTACCTGTACAGCAGGCCCATTGCATCCGTGATCTACTCATTGTTCCAAGTAGCTAGCCAGGGTGTCATTAAGAACAGGCCAGTGGTCCAGGGGATTTGAGCCTAGCCACAAGAGAAACCAGACTGGGTTCGGAAGAGCTGACCTGGTTGGAGATCGTGCTGCTGCCTACTACTCAGAGGTATCAGAGTCTGTGCCTTCAAGTTGGCGTGAATGTAGCACACAGTGAAACCACGAGTGACTGTCTTGGATGTTTCTGTGTGATTCTTAGACCCTGTGGGACATTGATTGCCATAGGCCTGCTTCTCTTGATTGACGGTGTGACAGGCAGCGAGGCAGCAGTGTCATCTCGACTGTAGCTAGGACTAGGCCTCAGTCCTCAGGCTTGCATTGTAGCATGGCATCCAGGCTCGGTTTGGGATGGCCTCTCCCATCAGTGCTGCCCTCCAGTGATGGATCAATGGAATTACAGGCTGAACTACTGGGAAACATCAATTTGCAGGACTTGTTGTTCAGTAACTTGGTCTAAAAGTTTGTTTTCTTACATGACTATGTTCTTTTTTCCTTTCTTCTTATTTTGAATGCACGTGTATGTTTTTACACCTTGGCCCCAGAGGAACGCTTTCTCAAATCAGCTGTATCCATGTATGGCTTGAATGGCAATTAAACTTGATTTGATTCACCCTCTCTGCAACATGTAACTAACTAGTTTCCTCTTTCCTAGTTAGTTCACATATGTCACCTGCTGAGACTTTCCAGCAATTTCACAATGATAAAACATAAAACAAAAATTAACAAAACTCTATAACTATTCTATCATAGTCCAAAACTTAAATTATGGGATAAAAGTGAATGATTTTTTATTTAAGAGAGTAAATTCAAATTATATTGTGTTAATTTTACAGAATATGTTTGAAAGAACCATTAAACAGAAACGTTATGAGGTATTGTTAAAAGAAAATTAAAAACAGCAGCTGTTCTACTCTGTAAAAGTGTTGGCACGTGGCCAAGTGGTTAAGGTGTTCGTCTAGTGATCTGAAGGTCGCTAGTTCGAGCCTTGGCTGAGGCTGTGTGTGTCCTTGAGCAAGGCACTTAACCACACATTGCTCTGTGCAACACCAGTGCCAAGCTGTATGGGTCTTAATGCCCTTCCCTTGAACAACGTCGGTGGTGTGGAGAGGGGAGACTTGCAGCTTTGGGCAACTGTCGGTCTTCCATACAACCTTGCCCAGGCTTGCACCCTGGAAACTTTCCAAGGTGCAAATCCATGGTCTCATGAGACTAATAGAGGCCTACACACACTCTGTAAAACACTGATGCCACTTTATATAGAGGACCCACTCAGTACAGCTGTAATGACTCTCATAGAAACTGTTTCAAATTAAGGTTTCATTGCAGGTTATGGCACCCACATATGCAAATAGTAGAAAGCTATCCATCAGCTGTGATCAAATTAAATTAAATAAAAAGTTCAAATAATTGTATGGTTTCCTTCTGTTTTGAAAATCTTTGTGCTGGTTCTTAATTGAGAAAACGGATTTTTCAAATAATAGGCAAAGCCATCCTGAAAAGATTAATTCTACTTTCATTTATAAGAAATGAGGAAAGCAACATAAACCCATGAGCCTTTTCCACCATCAAGGTTATGGCTAATGCTGTATCTTGTCGAGCCTCTTGTTTCTGTTTAAAAATACAAAAATCTATGCATCTCAGTTTTTGATACACGCCATTACTATTGCACATTCAGACACTCACTACCAAGTCATAAACTGCAGATAGCAGGTATTCACGCCGCAAAAACGCCAGTGAATAATGTATATAGTCTTTTGTCTCCAATAATAATATCCAAAAAAAATACTATCACCTTCTTACGTTCAACAGCACTGCCGTCACCAAATCCTCCACTATCACTACCCATTTATCAGAATCAGAATGGGAGTAGCCATAAGACTGGAAGATACAGGAGCAAAGTTAAGCCATTCCACCTGGAGTCTGTTCGGCCATTCAATCTTTTCCCCCTTGAACACCATTAATCCATTTTCTTCAAATTCCCTCACTAATCAAGAACCTATTAGCCTCTACCTTAAATACATCCAACAATATGTAGCCACATATACAACGGCTATAAGAGCAAGTCAGAGGCTCAGAGTTCTGCAGCAAGTAACTTTCCTCACTTCCCAAAGTTCACCCACCATCTGCAGGGCTTATGAGTGTAAGCATCTCTGCAGTTGCTCAGATGAGTGCAGCTTCAAAAACTCACAAGGAGCCTGACATGTTACAGGACATAACAGCCAATTCAATAAGACACAGTGCACAATCATTTACTCATTCCACTATATACTGGATGCACTGCAGCAACTCACCATGACCCTTCCCACAACCTAAATCAGCTAGACAGTAAAGGAGAACAAAAGCATGGGAATACCACCATCTGGAGGTTACACTCCAAGCCACGCACCATCTTGACTTGGAAATATATCACTATTTGTTCATTGCTGCTAACTCAAAATCTTCAAACTCCATTCCTTGTAGCACTGGGGGCATACCCACACCTCAAGGATTGCAGCAGTTCAAAGCGACATTCACCACCACCACCTCAAAGGCAATTAGGGTTGGGCAATTAAATACTGGCTCAGCCTTTGAAGTCTACATGAATAAGCAAAAGAAAGTATGGCACCAAACCTTTCCAAGAATAACCTCAGAATGACACAAGATACAAAATAAATATTATAGCTAATTTCAAAATATTTGTTGCATTTATGGTTCAACTGAAAATGCTAGTTATTAATATGTTCTTACTCTTCTACTATACCTTAAAGAGTTGAATCCACCTTTTCCTCTCAGACTCAATTCGTTCTTGCATTTCTGCATTTGTATGGACACCAATGCTCTTAAATGCAACAATGTACTCCTCACGAACCTCCGGTTTAGTTTCTGGATATGCCAAATGAATAATTCCAAGACAAGCATCCCGGAGACAACGGGATAATGTTACTAACTCTCTTAAAGTGAATGGCATCATTGTAACTGGATGTTCACTCACACCTAAAGAAGCAAAATAGCAACATTACTGAGATTCAACCAAGTTTTCACGTAAACAAACTATAGTTGAGAAAATATCCAGGATATAGTTCCCTTCTTAATTGCCAATTACTCCATGTAATTTAACATTTATAACCAGCTAGGAATTTGAAAATCATTAAGTAAATGGACTAAATAAATAGTAATGGTTTCAATGGCTAAACAATAAAAATTTTAGTGCCAATCAAAATTATCTAGACTGGATATTACTGCTATTAATATACCAATATGTTTTAAACCACTCTATTTGCTATTATACAATAATATAATAAAATTTCCCATGAAAAAGAGTGCAGGGAAGGAAAACCTGGTAAGTTTCAAAGGACTATGGAATAGGCCCAATTGAGTTTAAGCAGTATGGGAGTTTGTGAGTTTAAAGAAACTGCTGGGAATGGAATGATAGATAGATAGATAGATAGATAGATAGATAGATACTTTATTCATCCCCATGGGGAAATTCAACTTTTTTTCCAATGTCCCATACACTTGTTGTAGCATAACTAATTACATACAATACTTAATTCAGTAAAAAAATATTATATGCATCTAAATCACTATCTCAAAAAGCATTAATAATAGCTTTTAAAAAGTTCTTAAGTCCTGGCGGTAGAATTGTAAAGCCTAATGGCATTGGGGAGTATTGACCTCTTCGTCCTGTCTGAGGAGCATTGCATCGATAGTAACCTGTCACTGAAACTGCTTCTCTGTCTCTGGATGGTGCTATGTAGAGGATGTTCAGAGTTATCCATAATTGACCATAGCCTACTCAGCGCCCTTCGCTCAGCTACCGATGTTAAACTCTCCAGTACTTTGCCCACGACAGAGCCCGCCTTCCTTACCAGCTTATTAAGACGTGAGGCGTCCCTCTTCTTAATGCTTCCTCCCCAACATGCCACCACAAAGAAGAGGGCGCTCTCCATAACTGACCTATAGAACATCTTCAGCATCTCACTACAGACATTGAATGACGCCAACCTTCTAAGGAAATACAATCGACTCTGTGCCTTCCTGCACAAGGCATCTGTGTTGGCAGTCCAGTGTGAAGTGATTCAGATGCTCAAGCACCAGGATTTGTGAGCAATAATGTAACCAATTATAGCTTTACAATATTTAATAAGCAGCAAAAAGGAATGTATTTGGTAAACACCTACTTTCATAGCCTTTCATTGCTCTGCAATAGCTGGATTTTATAAAATAAATATGATAAACAAAACATGTAATTAGGTAATTATAACTTAACAACCTCCTCTAATTGCTCACTTAATTTGGTACAGAATCAAACCTTTTGACTTAGCTGATCAACAATCTACACCACCAGGTTCAAGAACAGTTACTTTTCTATAACCATCAGTTTCTTGAACTGCCCTGCACGACCCTAATTCTACCTCAGCAATGGAACACTACAGATAATTTCTTGCACCAACCTGGACTTTTTTTTGTTGCATTGTCTTGCTTTGCCAAATCTTTTTTCCCCCTCTCTGTCTGACGTGAAACCAAAATCTGGCTGAGTGGTGCCACAACAACAGCCTCTCATTCAATGTCAGCAACATCAAGGAGTTGATTATTGATTTCAGTAGGATACCAGAAGTACACGAGCCAGTCTCACTGGGGGTCAGGGAATCAGAGGTGGAGAAGCTCAGCAACTTTAAATTCCTTGGAGGTTTAGAGGATCATTCCTGGGTCCAGCACATATGTGCCATTACAAAGAAAGCACAGCAACACCTCTACCTTCTTGGAAGTTTGCAGAGATTCGGCATCTCATTTAAAACTTCCACAAATCTCTATCAATGTGCAGTGGAGAGTATATTGACTGGTTTCATTATGGCATGGTATGGAAACACGAATATCCTTTAATGGAATAGCCTACAAAAATTGGATAGAGCCCAGTACATCATGGGTAAACCCTCCCTGCCATTGAGCACATCTATGTGGAGTGTTGTCGCAGGAAAGCAGCATCCATCATCAAGGTCTCCACTATCCAGGTCATCCTTTCTTCTCACTGCTACCATCAAGAAGGAGATACAGGAGCCTCAGGTTCAGTAACAATTATTACCCCTCAACCATAAGGCTCTTGAACCAAATGGGATAACTTTACTCAACTTCACTCAAACCATCACTGTATTTTTCCCACACCCTATGGACTCACTTTCAAGGACTCTTCATCTCATGTTCCCAATGTTTACTTAATTTTAATTCATTAATTATATTTTTCTCTTCTTTCCTTTAGAATTTTGCAGTTTGTTGTTTTTGCACATTGTTTTTTGTCCATCCTGTTGGGTTTGGTTTTTCATTGATTCTATTCTGTTTCTTGTATTTACTATGAATGCCTGCAAAAAAATGAATCCCAGGGTTGTACATGGCAACATGTATTTTGTTAGTGAATTTATTTTGAATTTTGAACAATAACAAAAGTATGTTGTGTTGTCTGAATCGACATTGTATCTGTACCTCACTGCACTTGTGTACATGACAATAAATATGATGTCTTGAATATTCTACGAGAGCAATTCAGAACCGGACACCCCAAAGTCCTTCCATCATTTACAAGGCTCATGTCCAGACCTACAGAAAACTCTCCACTTGTCTTGATAGGTGCAGTTCCCAAAACAAAAATCAAGTAGTCACCATCCAGAACAAAGTGGCCCGCTTAATTGGCACCCCAGCTCTCTCTCCAAATATTCACTCCCTTCATTACTACTGCAAGACTGTGGCTACAGTGTGTATCATATACAGAAAAGCAGTATAGTTATTCGCCTGACCTATTCATACAGCAGTTTCCAAAATGTGCAACACAAAACAGAACAAGGACATTAGGTGCATGTGAACCGCCTAATCACGCATTGGCCTGGCCTCGAATCCAACAATTTCCTCATTATTTGATCTAAATAATACAAGTTGCTACCAACAGCACTGTTGGCCTGCATTCACTGAAAGAAATTCAGTGACCCAAGAAAATGGATCATCACCAATTTTTCAAGGGCAATTATAAATGAGCAACACATCCTGGCATTGCCAGTATGCATTCATCCCAGAAATTAAGTTAAAATAACACACAAACATGGATGGAAAAGTAACAACAGAACTCAATAACCAAGTAACATGGAAAAGCAAACATGCTGTGCCATATTATCCAGTATTTAACTAAAACATTCAAGAAGGATTATCGGACAAAAAACAGAGCTTGGCTGTGATGTTTTCACAATGAGTTCTGATGAAGAATCCTTAATCTGAAACATAACTGGTTCTCTTTCCATAGACATTGCATTACTGGCTGACTGTTCCCAGCATTTGTTTCCATTTGAGATTTCTAGCATTTGCAGTCTTTTAGGATTTTCACTTACGGAGAGATGGGGGGTGGGGGAGAAGACAAGGTACTTTAATAATTATAATTTTTAAATAAGCTTTGGTGTAAAGTACGATTCAGGAATGAAAAAAAAGTAGCAAATACTCCCCAGAATTAACATTGGCATTTATGGGAAAACAGCTATAAGGGGAAAAAATTAGGTATTATATATGCTTATCATTTCGGTACATGATTCAACTTAAAAATACCTTCTGTAGCAGCTTAGCACTGTGGAAAAAAACAAAACTATTTTAAGCTATGTTCCATTTATGCATGTTACCTCCTTGAGCTTGTTCTCCAAAGAATTCATTGTCATGTATTGAAATAAGGGAATGGCTGAAGAGGGAACTAAAGAGGTAAAAGAGAGGTATGATCCGATGAGAGTCCTCAAGTGACATTGGAGAGCCTCGTGAGATGAGATGAAGCAAAGGGACCAAAGACCTAAAATGCACAAAAACATAACATTAATGAAAAGAAATTCTGATAAATGTAGCACAATCATTAAAATACTATTCTACAAATAAAATGATCAACACCTATACAAAATAAGCCAGTTGATATCTGAAAATGTATCTTCTTTATCTAATTAGTGGAAAAATTAGTAATACACAACAGGAAAAAACAATTGTCCCAGTAAGGTTTTCTAGAGTTGCTACAAAAATAATGTTGGATTTGTTTCTTTTCTCATAATAGCAAGAGGAAAGTTAGCTAATACTAGAAATCAATAAAAGGGATCATCTCCTTTAGGAAGTGTGCAACATTGAAAGAGAATAATTTTTCAGTCTCCTGAAGGCTATACTGAAAATAGAAACTTGTCGCACTCTCTATCAAACCCCCAAACTTAACCTCTAGGAAACACCACTGAATAGAAAATGAATTACTGTAAATATGACATTTCTTTAAGCAAATAAGTCCCAATATGAAAATGACTTGGGTTTATCTAGATCATATAAACATTATACAAGTTAAAGCATATGCCTCTTTTGATATAGGACTCAGTAGTTGTTTCAAAAACTAAGTCCAACAAAAAATTCTCTAAAATCTTGCTTGCCCTCAAACTAGTCAAATTAATCTTTCTATTTGAAGAACTGGCTAATGACATTTTTTTTTTATAGCACACACAGCTTAAAACCCTTCTTTAATATTGCTAAGGCTACCCATATGGTCATGTAATTCAGAATTGACAGTGAAAGCAGAGCTCCAAATACAAGTGGATGTAGTAGGCTTGGAGTATAAAGGATACTTAAAACATTTAGCAACGATTTAGTGCACACAGTACTTGAATATATTAATTTCATAGTATTATGACTCATCAGTTCAAAGTGTTGCAAATTCAGACCCAAAAGTCTGAAAAGTGTTGTCATTCAGCTTCTAAAAATGATATATCTCAATAATATATTTTTATAGGAACAGGAAATAGGAGTAGGAGAAGGTGATACATCCTGCTTGAGCCTGCAATAACAAGACTAATTTGATTTTGGTCTCAGTTCATTTTTCTGCCAGATACCCATCACCCTCAGTTCTATATGATTGCAAAAATCCAACTATGTGGAATGATTCAGCATTCACAGTTCTCTGGAACAGAGGATTCTAAGGATTAACCACTGCTATTCCTTCTCATCGCATGCTTCAGTAACTCCTTATCATGAGACTAGCCACTTGATTCTAAATCTGGTGAAATATTTATTTCATGCCTATCAAAATAACATTAGTTGATGCTAAGGAATTCATTAATACAGAAAACTAAAGAAGCTGCACTTATTATTCAATTATCTTAAAACTAGGTAAATAGTGGCATATGTATATATTGCATAAGCAAATGAGTACGCTTCTCCCCCTTCCTCTAAGAAGCTCCTCAACACCCGTATCTTAAACTGGGTTAAGGTCCCCTGCCCAAATTACTCTGCACAGTCCTACAGGACATTTTTTCTGTTAATTCCCATGCAATATTTTAAATGAAGATACATAACTGGAACTTGTTTTTGTAACTTGGTGTTCAAGAAGCTATGATAGTTGATAAAAGAAAACTTATCCTTTCCAGCTCTTAGCTTCATCCCACCCCCTCCAGTCTTCTCCTATGATTTCGCATTTCCCCCTCCCCCCACTACTTTCAAATCTCTTAGTATCTCTCCTTTCAGTTAGTCCTGATGAAGGGTCTCAGCCCGAAACGTCGACAGTGCTTCTCCCTATAGATGCTGCCTGGCTTGCTGTGTTCCACCAGCATTTTGTGTGTGTTGCTATTCCCTAAAATCCTTGAAGTAAATGTGAGCTGAGCTACTACACTACATTTTGCGGGTATTATACCTGTTAAACATGTAATGTTTTTATCTGATTCAGCTTGTGAATAGTCATTTATGAGGTGTTTGAAACAGTCACGTGCTTTCAGATGCATGTTTACAAATTACTCAAAAAGCTAATCAGAGATATGAGACTGCAGATGCAGCCTGACCTGCTGAGTTTCTCCAGCATTGTTTGTGTTGCCCAAAATGCTAATCTTTGTTTTTATTTAATTAATATGATTCATCTGAACCAGATTCTATATTGCATTGGTTTAATGAAACAGTTGTGCATAACACAGTAACAACAGAAAAGCAATTGTAAAACAAATAGGACTTAAAGGTGCAATGGTAAACAGATGCCAACAGAACCAGATTTCAATCCTTGAAAATGAGAAGAGCATTTTACGCACCAAAATTGCTTATCAGAACAATGAGTTACATTAAGTACTTAAGAACAGGTGCATCTGTAGTGCAGTCATTCAGCAAGATACTTAGCTAGACCTGTGACCCATATCATGCAAAAAAAAAAGACATAGGCAGCCAGCAGATAAGAACGTCAAAAGATGCAAATTTTATGTACAACTCAGAATTCTTGAACTACTTCACCCCTTGAACTCTCCACCAGCAATAACTTAAGCACCTTCAAAGTGGCCTTCAAAGCAGCAGCTCAAAGCAATGTCTCACCAACATCTTCCAAGACGATTAGGAATGGGCATAAAAAGCTGGCCTTGCCAAGTATGCCCACATCTCAGAAATTTAAGAGTACAGAAAACACAAAAAAGGTGAACAACTTACCCTGTTATCATTTTTGTTGTTACAGATGTAATCAAATTCCAAAGGTGACGCATGAATCGTGCGTTAAATGCCAAACTATAAAGAAGTCTGAAAGAAAAAATATTGTCAGAAACATTTATAAATTACGAAAGGCCTAATTTAAATTCTAAATTCAAAAATTTCCCCAGCAATCAACTCAATCCTATGCCATATACAATAATTTATTATTGCTAATCATTTTCTGACTACAAACATAGTATGATGCTCAGTACAAAGCTTGTTATAAATCGAAAGAAAATTGGGAAATAAAAATGAGAAGTCCTTGGTTTCATACAAATTTTAATTATGAGACTATGAGGAATATGAAAGAACAGATCTGTGAAGTATACTAACATTCCAACCATATGAAATTTTTTTTTTGCTGCCTTTGTTAGTGACTGAATAGTTACAATTGCTCAAACATATTATTTTGCAATTGCGTCAGTTCAAGCACAGAATTACATGACATTAGCATCATTATTTCAAATTTTTCTCATTTTTTAAAATTAACTCATGACAATAAATTTGTCTGCCCAATGAAATCTTGGAAAATAGAAAATACAGATTTGTTTTCTAGTATAAAAAATACACTTCAGTTCTTAAGGAGCAACTGTAAGCAATTTTAATGGACGGGGATTTTGACAAAGAATGTCAATTACCTGCCTAGAATCAATTCTAATTTTTTTTTAAAGAGTATTACTTATTTTTCCCATGACAAGTTCACTTTTGTAATAAGCTAAAGTGAATTAGTAAGACCAAATTTAAAAAAGCAAATGCAAAATTCTCCTAAAAAAAATTCCATATTTTCTACATGAAATTAAATGTAAATGAGAAACTCTTTTGGCATAAATAATATAGTAAAGGTCATGTACAATGATGACACTTATAGCCAAATTTTATAACAGACAGAATCTTATGAAAGTAACTGTCAAAGTTGATAACCAGCTATCATAAAACTCATTTCCCACTGAACCAATGGAAAAAATATGATGTTACAGATATTTGAGACAGCTGATATGGGAAACTTTCCAAGTTCTTTTTTTTCAACATGCTATCTCATATCATTGACAAAGCCATTACATACATAGGCAACCTATGAAGATTTTTCGGCAGAAATTGGTCTTGGATGATAGCATAAAGCAGACAACAGCAAATTTCCAGAAACAGAAAAAATTCAAATACTGTGTGGAAAAAGTTGCCAGTCTTATTGCACATTTGCTTAAAAATAATTTCAGGCCTTCTTAGTGCCATTACTTCTTGTACATCCACATACAGCCATAACAGCAAGGATTAACTTGGAGTTTTATAGCAACACCTTTTCTCTTTCCTTCCTCCCTAACTTTGCATTGTTCCCATTCAAAACAAACCAACACCAGCACTTTAAACTTAGATTCTTTTCCAGTTCACACATCAAGTTTAGTGGGCAAAATAGATTACTGAAGCAGTAGCTAAGAATCTCAGCAGGCCAGGCAGCATCTGTGGAAAAAAAGTACAGTCGATGTTTCGGTTTGAGACCCTTCAGCAGGACTGGTGAAAGAGATACAGGGCTGGAGAAGGGGGTATCTGATGGGAGAGAACAGAAGGCCATGAAAGAAAAGAAAGAAAAGGGGGGAAGAGCACAAGAGGGAGGCGATGGCATTCTGATGCCATTCTTCTGTTTTTAAAGCTTTTATTCTCCCACTTTGACCAGAAATCAGATTATGTTAGGCTAGTGTTTATAGATTACAGCTCTGCCTTCAATACAGTAATTCCAAGAAAACTCATCTGCAAATTTCTTGATATGAAACTCCAAAACATCGAGTTTGGAACTGGATCCTGACCTACTCATCAACAAAGCACAGGATAGGATAGGCAATAACATATCAGCTACTGCCTACCCTCAAAATAAACATTTTAAAGTTATCCTCAAGACTGGTGCCACAAGGCTGTGTCCATAAGACACAGGAGCTGAATTATGCCATTCAGCCCATTGAGTCTGCTCCGCCATTTTGTTATGGCTGATCCCAGATCCTATTCAACCCCATACACCTGCCCACTCACCACATCCCTTGATGCCCCCATCAATCAGGAATCTCTCAACTTCCGCTTTAAATATATCCACAGACTTGGCCTCCACCGCAGTCTGTAGCACAGCATTCCAGATTCACCACTCTTTGGCAAAAAATCACTCCTTATTTCTGCTCAAAAAGTTTGCCGCTCAATTTTGAGGTTGTGCCCTCTAGTTCTGGATACCCCCACCAGAGGGAACCTCTCCACATCCACCCTATCTAGTTCTTTCAGCATTTTGTAGGTTTCAACGAGATCCACCCCCCCCCCCACCACCCTGCATTCTTCTAAATTCCACTGATTACAAGCCCAAAGCTGTCGAACACTCCTCATATGTTAACCCCTTCATTCCTGGAATCATCCACAGTGAACCTCCTCTGGTCTCTCTCCAATGACAACACATCCCCTCTGAGATAAGGGGCCCAAAACCATTGACAATACTCGAAGTGCAGCCTGACTAGCGTCTTATAAAGCCTCAGCATTATCTCTTGCACGAGGACTCCTAAATCCCTTTCTACCTCTGATGTTTGACTTTTGTCCCCAATTAGATAAAAGTCTGTACCATTGTTCCATTTACCAAAATGCATTATCATACACTTCTAAACATTGTATTCTTATTTGTCTAAGGCCTGCTGCAATTGCATTACTTCCTCAGCACTACCTACCCCTACACCTATCTTTGTATTATCCACAAACTTTGCCACAAAAACCATCAAGTCCATTATCTAAATCATTGACATGTGAAAAGTAGAGGTCCAAATACTGGCCCCTGAGGAACACCACCAGTCACCAGCAGCCAACCAGAAAAGGCCCCTTTTATTCCCACTTGCTGCCTCCTGCCTGTCAGCCATTCCTCTATCTATGCCAGTACATTTCCTGTAAGACCATAGAATTTTATCTTGCTAAGCAGCCTCATGTGAGGCATCTTTATCAAGTGCTTTCCAAAAATCTAAGTAAATGACATCCACTGCCTACCCTTTGTCCACCCTGCTTGTTACTTCCTCAAATAATTTAAGAGATATGTCAGACAAGATTACCCTTTACAGAAACCATGCAAACTTTGAACCTTGAAACTTCATCCTAAATAATAGACTCTAACACTTTCCCAACCACTGAGGTTAAAGCTAACTGGCCTATAATTTCCTCTCTTTTGTTTTCTTGCCTTCAAGAGTGGAATGACATTTGCAGTTTTCCAGGCCTCTGGGACCATGCCAAAATCAAGTGATTCTTGAAAGATCATGACCAATGCATCCATGAGCGCTTCTGCGACCTCTCTCAGGACTCTGGAATGTAGTCCATCTGGTCCAGTTGACTTATCCATCTTAAGACCTCTCAGTCTACCAAGTAATTTTTCCTTTGTAATAGCAATGGCACTCACTCCTACTCTCTGACAATCATGGACCTCTGGTACACTCCCCATGTCTTACAGTGAAGACTGAAGCAAAGTACTTATTAAGTTCATCTGCTATTTCTTTGTCCCCAATACTACTTCTTCAGCATTTTTTCCAATGGTCCAATATAAATTCTCACCTCTTTTATTCTTTATATAACAGAAAAATCTTAGTATCCTGCTTTATATTATTGGCTAGTTTGCCCTCATATTTCATCTTTTCCTTTCTTATAGCTTCTTTAGTTGCCTTTTGTTGGATTTTAAAACCTTCCCAATCATCCAACCTCCCACTCACTTTTGCTACTTTATATGCCCGTTCCTTGGCTTTTATGCTGTCTTTAACTTTCCTTGTCAGCCACGGCTGCCCATCCCTGCCATTTGAGAACAATTTCTTCTGTGGGACATATCTATCCTGCACCTTGTGAACTATTCCCAGAAACTTCAGCCATCTCAGTTCTGCTGTCACCTCTGCCAGTATCCCCCTCCAATCCACTTGGGCAAGCTTCTCTCTCATGCCTCTTTAATTCCCTTTATTCCATTGCGATACTGATACATATGACTTGGGCTTCTCCCTCTCAAATTGCAGAATGAAGTTAATCATACTATGATCATTGGCTCCGAAGGGTTCCTCTACGTTATGCTAACTAATATGATCTGGGTTATTACACAACACCCAATCTAAGATAGCTTTTCCCCTAGTAGGCTCGAGCACAAGCTGCTCTAAAAAGCCATCTCGTAGGCATTCCACAAACTCCCTCTCTTGCAAACTGACACCAACCTGATTTTCCCAATCCTCTTGCATATTGAAGTCCCCCATTACTATCATAAATAAAAGAAAATCTGCAGATGCTGGAAATCCAAGCAACACACACAAAATGCTGGAGGAACTCAGCAGGCCAGGCAGCATTTATGGAAAAGAGTACTGTTGACATTTCGGACCAAAACCCTTCAACAAGACTGGAGAAATAAATTTTCAACCATCATCTACTAGTAAGCCTGCTGGCTCATTCTCAGCTCCATCATACTGCTTCCCATCCCCCTTCCATATTAATTTAAACCATTCCCAATAGCTCTAATAAATCTGCCCACATGAATATTGATCCTCCTTGGATTCAGATGCAACCCGTCCCTTTTTTTTTTTACAGATCACACCTGCCCTAGAAGAGGACTCAATGATCCAGAAATCTGAATCCTTGCCCCTTGCTCCAATTCCTCAGCCAGTTATCTGCCACCTCATTCCCGTCCTCACTGTTGCAAGGCACAGGCAGCAATCTCGAGATTACTACTCTCGAAGTCTTGCTTCTCAGCTTCCTTCCCAACTCTATGCTGTTTTCAGAACCTCAGTCCCCTACTTCACTACCTTTACACTCACAACCTCATGGTCAAATTTCGCTCTAGCTCCATCTGCAAATTTACAGATGAGATTATTGAAGTTGGCTGAATCTCAACAAATAAAACAGAGTACAGGAAGAAGATAGAATACCTAGTACATAGTACCATGCCAACACTTTTCCCTCAGTGCCAACAAAAGAGCTGATCATTAATTTCAGGAAATGGAGAGCAGCAGTGCACATACTTCTGTTACTTCAACAATGATGAGGGCATAAAGAGCTTCAAGTTCCAAGGAGTGAACATCACCAATAGCTTGTTCCAACCATGTAAAATGCCACACCCAAGAAAGCACACCAGCACCTCTACTTCCTCAAGAGGACAGCAAAATTTGGCACAACACCTTTGACCATCAATTTTTATAAATGCACTAAATGATTATAAATCCTATCTGGATGCATCATGTCTTGGTATGCCAACTGCTCCACCAAAGACTACAAAAAAAAATGCAGAGAGTTGTGAACACAGATTAATATATGGATATCAGCCTTCTCTCCACGGACTCTGTCTGTACTTCATGCCTCAATAAAGCAGCCAGCATAATTGAAGACCCCACCCACCATGGACATTCTCTTTTCCCTCCTCCCATCAAAAGTTTATCAGCAAACTCAAGGACAGCTTCTAACCCATTGTTATAAGACGACAAAACAATCCCTAATCAAAGATTGACTCATGACCTCAATCTACCTCGATATGGCCTTGCACTTCGTTGCCTGCACTGCACTTTCTAACTGTAACATCTTTACTCTGCATTGCTGTTGTTTTCTCTTATTACCTCAATGCACTGGTGTAATGAAATGATCCATACTGATGGCATTCAATGTACCTTGGCACATGTGACAATAAGTTAC
The DNA here is from genome assembly GCF_048418815.1 of Hemitrygon akajei. Classification (NCBI taxonomy): domain Eukaryota; kingdom Metazoa; phylum Chordata; class Chondrichthyes; order Myliobatiformes; family Dasyatidae; genus Hemitrygon; species Hemitrygon akajei. Next base: position 155,109,921 of record NC_133131.1, read on the forward strand.
AATTAAAAATCTGCACAGCTGAGCTCAATCCTACACCTACTCAGAATTTAAATAAGTGTTCCAGCCAGGACTGTTGGTCTTTCTTGCTGCTTTATTTACTCAAGCCTTTTCCAGTGTCTAATGCATTTACTTTACTATTACACACAATTAATCAAGGCTTGGTACTGAACCAGTCAGTTCAATTACTCATGAACTTTTAAACACACATTAAATGGAGACAACCAGCAGGTTCCTTCAAATGTGCACCTTAAATAATGAAATTTCAACAACAAATACTGGAGTAAATCCCATGAGAAACCTTAAAGAGGAGCAGACTGGGAGACCGTTTCGCTGAACACCTACGCTCGGTCCGCCAGAAAAAGCAGTATCTCCCAGTGGCCACACATTTTAATTCCACGTCCCATTCCCATTCTGATATGTCTATCCATGGCCTCCTCTACTGTCAAAATGAATCCAAACTCAGGTTGGAGGAACAACACCTTATATACCGGCTGGGTAGCCTCCAACCTGATGGCATGAACATTGACTTCTCTAACTTCCGTTAATGCCACTCCTCCCCTTCTTACCCCATCCCTGACATATTTAGTTGTTTGCCTGTTCTCCATCTCCCTCTGGTGCTCCCCTCCCCCTTTCTTTCTCCTGAGGCCTCCCGTCCCATGATCCTTTCCCTTCTCCAGCTCTGTATCACTTTCGCCAATCACCTTTCCAGCTCTTAGCTTCATCCCACTCCCTCCGGTCTTCTCCTATCATTTCGCATTTCCCCCTCCCCCCACAACTTTCAAATCTCTTACTATCTTTCCTTTCGGTTAGTCCTGACGAAGGGTCGCGGCCTGAAATGTCGACAGCGCTTCTCCCTATAGTTGCTGCCTGGCCTGCTGTGTTCTACCAGCATTTTGTGTGTGTTGTTGAGAGGAGTAAAAAGCTGTTTTAATAATGATTTCAAATAGTTTTTTTTATAGATTTCAGAATTAACAAGAATTTTTGTTTCATTTACTACGTGAACATAATCAAGAAGTTCAAAAGTGCATTTATTATCAAAGTATGTGTATCATATACAACCTTGACATTCATCTTCTTGCAGACAGCCACAAAACAAAAAACATAATTCATGAAAAAACCCATACAACAAAGACCATCAAACATCCAACATGCAAAAACAGAACAAATCATGTAAACAATTAAAAAGTAATCATAATACACAGAACATGAACTGCAGGGTTCCCCAAATTGAGTCCACAGCCATGGAGCCAGTTCAGTGCTGCAGCCAGTTCAGGAGCCCAATGGCTGTAGGCCACAGCCACAGAATCAGTTCAGCGATGAGTTGAGAAAAGCCCCAAAGAAGTGAGCTGAATACCTGTTGATTCTTTGTCCTTCAATTAAACTGTTAAAATGAGCTTAAATTGAATTGTTTGAAAAAGAGCAATAGTAAACTCTTCAATGGGACAAATTCTTTCAAATCAGAGGCTGAATAGAGGCTTATATTGAATGATGGCACAGATCGGATAGAAAGGCAGAACATAGAAAAGGGCTGACCAGCCCATTCCATTACTAAGTCCTTAAATTAAGACCACTCTGATTTAATAGCTTATAGATTCTGTTCTGTGATTAAGATATATACCATTTTCTCTTTCAGCTCCCCATCCACTTGATCAAGCAATTATCTCTTACCCAAAGAATGTCCACAAAGCACTTTTCAGTTTACAAATGTAATGCCCTGGTTATGATTTTACTGCTAATGTCGTAGGGTACTTCATGTAATGGTTTTTTGTCGAAGCAGTGTGTTCCGCTGATAGTATTTGGGTTACATTAAAGATACGGAATGTTTAGGAATGTTGTGTCATCCAGTCAGGATGGTGGAACTGGGAGAAGGTTCTAGAGAACACTGCAGGAGAAATTTTGTGATGGACACTTTTTGTGAAATTTTGTGATTGGTCAAGGTTTTTCTTCAGTGGGAAATGGAGAGAGAAGCAGCTCAATAGCACCAGCCGTAGGATTGGATCCAGCGGGAATGGAGCCCAAAATGGGGATTTCTACCAGGGATTGGTAAATATGAGTTGAACATGTGTTGGTGATTTGAGCTCCAATCTGTGCACATTTGACTGTTTAGTTTTGATAGATAGATAGATAGATAGATACTTTATTCATCCCCATGGGGAAATTCAACATTTTTTCCAATGTCCCATACACTTGTTGTAGCAAAAACTCATTACATACAATACTTAACTCAGTAATAATATGATATGCATCTAAATCACTAAATCAAAAAGCATTAATAATAGCTTTAAAAAAAAAGTTCTTAAGTCCTGGCAGTTGAATTGTAAAGCCTAATGGCATTGGGGAGTATTGACCTCTTCATCCTGTCTGAGGAGCATTGCATCGACAGTAACCTGTCGCTGAAACTGCTTCTCTGTCTCTGGATGGTGCTATGTAGAGGATGTTCAGGGTTTTCCATAATTGACCGTAGCCTACTCAGCGCCCTTCGCTCAGCTACCGATGTTAAACTCTCCAGTACTTTGCCCACGACAGAGCCCGCCTTCCTTATCAGCTTATTAAGACGTGAGGCGTCCTTCTTCTTAATGCTTCCTCCCCAACACGCCACCACAAAGAAGAGGGCGCTCTCAACAACTGACCTATAGAACATCATCAGCATCTCACTGCAGACATTGAATGACGCCAACCTTCTAAGGAAGTACAGTCGACTCTGTGCCTTCCTGCACAAGGCATCTGTGTTGGCAGTCCAGTCTAGCTTCTCGTCCAACTGTACTCCATAGGCCCTTTTGTGTTTTTCCTTTTCTTTCATAACTATTTGGTTAAGCTAATTTTCATAAATATACATTATCATTGTATCTAGTTGCTGTTGAGTAGCTCGCTGAGCTGGCTTGTTAGCTTGCAGATGTTTCATTACCGAGCTAGGCAACATCATCAGTGCAACTTCAAATGAAATGTTGGTGATCTACATTGTTCGTCTTTTATGTGTCCTGTTATGTGTGTGTGTGGCGCACTGTTCTGTTATGTCTAGCTGCCAGGCAATTTCATAGGAGCAGTAAATTACTGTACACAGTATTCACACAAATCGGCATTTGGGTGGGCAAGACATCCCAACCTCATGGGTTTGGCGGGACCCAAGTTGTATTGTATCTACCCTATATGAGTCTGTAAAGGGTTTTCTCACTGCTGATTCCGCTGGCTGTTAGTGAGGAGCTAATGAGCCACATCTCTAGACACTCAGTAAAAAGGTTTCACTAATAAAAAATTTCAAAATCAGCCAGCTATCTTCACATGAGACATGATGAGGTGAACAAAGTCAAAAGAGAAGCCATTGAGAGGTTATTTTCTGCTTGACAGGATCAGTGTGCCCAAATAACACTATTCATATCTTGCAAAATGCAAACCTATAATGTAAATTTCTGTAACAAAGTTTTGCCACCTGAACCTGTGTCAAGAAACAAAGACATTTCCCCCTCCCCCCACATAAACATACTGAATGGCGGTGCAGGCTCGAAGGGCCGAATGGCCTACTCCTGCACCTATTTTCTATGTTTCTAAACACCCCTCAAAATCCACAATGGACTACCTCAAGAGGCGCAAGCTGAAGGTTTTGCCATGGCCCTCACAGTCCCCCAACCTAAACATCATCGAAAATCTGTGGATAGACCTCAAAAGAGCAATGCATGCAAGACGGCCCAAGAATCTCACAGAACTAAGATGCCTTTTACAAGAAAGAATGGACGAAAATCCCCCAAACAAGAATTGAAAGACTCTTAGCTGGCTATAGAAAGCGTTTATAAGCTGTGATATTTGCCAAAGGAGGTGCTACTAAGTACTGACAATGCAGGGTGCCCAAACTTTTGCTTCGGGCCCTTTTCCTTTTTTGTTATTTTGAAACTGTAAAAGATGAAAATAAAAAAGTAATCTTGCTTAAAATATTATAAGAAATGTGTCATCTTTAACTTTATGCCTTTTGGAAATCAGGTAATCTTTTACTCGTTTAGCTATTCACAATAACAGAAATTTTGACCGGGGTGTCCAAACTTTTGCATGCCACTGTATCAGAATATTGTGTTTTTACTTTATTCCTATATTTTGAAGTGGTTGCTGTGGTGAGCTACAGATACCTGTCTGGACACGCCCCCCTGCTGACTGCTCCTGTGGTTCCTCCCACGGACCGTGGCTCCTCCCATGGACCCCGGTATAAAGGCGATTGGAGACACAGCCCCGGCCTCAGTCTCCAGGATGTAGTGTGGTGGTCTATATCTCGCCTCACGTCTCCGAGAGTTATTGATGGTGCATCAGCTGCATAGCACAATCCTCACTGATTTGATGCAAATGATGCATTTTATTGTATGTTTCGATATATTGTACAAGTGACAAATAAAGCTATTCTCAAAAACACACATTATACTGAAAACAAAAGGTGACATCTGATTACATTTTGAATACTGATCGAAAAGAGTTGCAGATATATCAGTTTAAAATGCAGCCTATATAATCAAGACAGGTCCAGCATTATTAAAACTTCCTTCAACTTTCAGCTCTTCTCACTTATGCTACAATTTGATGATAACCAAATACCATACTGCACACACTCCAAAAAGGTCAGTACAATAAAAAACATCTTAAATTAAAGGAAACATCTACCCTACTATCCTGTTAAATCCACTAATCTGATTCAGTGCATCAGCAAACTTCCAAGAGAAGGCAAGCACACACTGAATTGATCCACACTCCTCCAAGCTAATGTCCTTCCTTTCTATTGCGTTTATCTCCTCTCTAACCAGCAATGCTATCCCACCTCCTTTTCTTTCCTGTCTATCCCTCCTGAATATTGAATATCCCTGGATGCTGAGCTCCCATCCTTGGTCACCTTGGAGCCATGTCTCTGTGATCCCAACTATATCATATTCATTAATAACTATCTGCACATTCAAATTATCCACCTTGTTACGACTGCTCCTCGCATTGACACACAAAGCCTTCGGGCTTGTTTTTACAACACTCTTAGCCCTTATACAATTATGTTGAAAAGTGGCTCTTTTTGCTTTTTGCCCTGGATTTGCCTGCCTGCCACTTTTACTTTTCACCTTACTACTTTTTGCTTCTACCCTCATTTTACACCCCTCTGTCTCTCTGCACTTGTTCCCATCCCCCTGCCACATTAGTTTAAAGCCTCCTGAACAGCAGTAGCAAACGCTCCCCCTAGGACATTGGTTCCAGTCCAGCCCAGGTGCAGACCATCCTGTTTATACCGGTCCCACCTCCCCCGGAACTGGTTCCAATGCCCCAGAAATTTGAATCCCTCCCCCTTGCACCATTTTTCAAGCCACGTATTCATCTGAAATATCCTCCTATTTCTACTCTGACTAGCATGTGGCATTGGTAGTAATCCAGAGATCATTAACTTTGTGGTCCTACTTTTTAGTTTATCTCCTAACTCCCTAAATTCACCTTGTAGGACCTCATCCCGTTTTTTACCTCTATCGTTGGTACCTATGTGCACCACGACCACTGGCTGTCCACCCTCCCATTCCAGAATGTCCTGCAGCCGCTCAGAGACATCCTTGACCCTTGCACCAGGGAGGCAACATACCATCCTGGAGTTTCGTTTGCGGCCACAGAAACGCCTATCTATTCCCCTTACAATCGAATCCCCTATCACTATAGCTCTCCTACTCCTTTTCCTTCCTTCCTGTGCCACAGAGCCACCCATGCTGCAGTGAACTCGGCTGCTGCTGCCTTCCCCTGATGAGACATCTCCCACAACAGTATCCAAAACAGTATATCTGTTTAGGAGGGAGATGACCTCAGGGGACTCCTGCACTACCTGCCTACTGCTATGCTGTCTAGTGGCCACCCCTTCCCTTTCTGCCTGTGTAGCCTTTCCCTGCAGTGTGGCCAACTCACTGAACGTGCTATTTACGACTTTCTCAGCATCGCGGATGCTCCAGTATGAATCCAATCGCAGCTCCAGACGCTCAATGCGGTCTGCCAGAAGCTGCAGTTGGACACACTTCCTGCACACATAGTCGTCAGGGACACTGGAAGTATCCCTGATTTCCTACATGCTACAAGATGAACAAACCACGGGGCCGATCTCAGCTGCCATGACCTACCCAATACTTGCCTCAACTTTTGAAACTTTCTCCTTTGAAAGGAACTTACCCGGCGTTACCTCACTTGGAGTGAAGCTCGTCCTCAGCCTCTCAAGTCAAAGCCTCAAATCTCCATTCCTTCACTGGCCGCTTTCCACAGGCCGCTCCGCTTGAGGTAACCCTCTATTTATTTGTTTGAGCTTTTCAAACTGCTTGGTCACCTGACCTCGATTGCCCAATCAGCTGCTTTCTGCTGAGTCTGAGCTATTCAAATCTTGATTGTCTAATCAACAGCTTTCTGCTGAGCTATTCAAATCTTGATTGACTTGATTGCACAGTCCAACTGCCAAAACTGCCAGAATCACTCGAGTCAAAGCCTCAAATCTCCACTCCTTCACTGGCCCACTCACTCACTGGCCGCTTTCCACATTCTTCCAATCTGTCGAAGGAAGGCCTGCTGCAATCGCATTACTTCCTTGGTGCTACCTCCCCCTCCCCCCCACCTATGTTCATATCATCCGCGAGCTTTGCCACAAAGCCATCACTTCCATTATCTAAATCACTGACAATCTGAAAAGTAGCGGTCCCCATACTGACCCCTGAGGAACACCACTAGTCACTGACAGTCAACCAGACAAGGAAGGCCCCTTTTATTTCCACTCGCCTGCCAGCCATTCCAGTATCCATGTCAGTATCTTTTTTGTAACCCCATAGAATTTTATCTTGTTAAGCAACCTCCTGTGGCACCTTATCAAATGTCTTCTGAAAATGTGTTGGCTCGTGGCCAGGCCGTTAAGGCTTTGGGCTGGTGATCTGAATGTCATTAGTTCGAGCCTCAGCTGAGGCAGCGTGTCTCCTTGAGCAAGACATTTAACCACACACTGCTCCTGCACGTATATAGCCCAGTGGTGGCGGTTGGTGCAGTATGGACAAGGCAAGACAAATCTAAGTAAATGACATCCACTGCCTTTCTTTTGTCCACCCTGCTTGTTACTTCCTGAAAGAACTCAAACAGTTTTGTCAGGCAAGATTTCCCTTTACCGAAACCATGCTGACTTTGACTTATTTTATCATTAGTCTACAAGTACCTCAAAATCTCATCCTTAATAATAGACTCCAACACTTTCCCAACCACTGAGGTTAGGCTAACTGGCCTATAATTTCCTTTCTTTTGCCCTCCACCCTTCTTAAAGAGTGCAGTGACATTTGCAATCTTCCAGTCCTCCAAGACCATGCCAGAATCAAGTGATCCTTGAAAGATCATGACCAATGCATCCGTTATCTCTTCGGCAACCTCTCTCAGGACTCTGGGATGTAATCCAACTGGTCCAAGTGACTAATCCATCTCAAAATCTTTGAGTTTGCCTTGCAATTTTTCCTCTGTAATAGCAATGGACTCACTCCTGCTCCCTGACATTCATGGACCTCTGGCACACTGCTAGAGTCTTCCTCAGTGAAGACTGATGCAAAATACCCATTAAGATCATCTGCCATCTCTTTGTCCCCCATTTTCCAGTGGTCTAATATTAACTCTCATCCCTCTTTTACTCTTTATATAACTGAAAGAACCTTTAGTATCTGGCTTTATATTATTGGTGAGTCTGCCCTCAAATTTCATCTTTTCCCTTTTTATAGCTTTTTAAATGCCTTGTGTTAGATTTTAAAAGTTTCCCAATCATTCAACTTCCCACTCACTTTAGCTACTTTATGTGGCCTTTCCTTGGCTTTTATGCTGTCCTTAACTTCCCTGGTCAGCCACAGTTGCCGACCCCTGCCATTTGAGAACTTCTTCCTCTGTGGGATATATCTATCCTGTGCCTTGTGAACTCTTCCCAGAAACTTCAGCCATCTTTGCTCTGCCGTCATCCCCGCCAGTATCCTCCTCCAATCCATCTGGGCAAGCTCTTCTCTCATGCCCCTGTAATTCCCTTTATTCCACTGCAATACTAATACATGTGAGTCATACTTCTCCCTCTGAAACTGAAATATGAATTCAATCATATTATGATCACTGCTTCCTAAGGATTCATTTAGATCTCTAATAAGATCTGGGTTATTTCAAAGCACCCAATCAAAGATAGCCTTTCCCCAAGTAGGCTCAAGCACAAGCTGCTCTTAAATGCCATCTCATAAGCATTCAACAAATTTCCTCTCTTACAATCCAACACCAACCTGATTTTCCCAGTCCCCCCGCATATTAAAGTCCTCCATTACAATTGTGTCATTACCCTAATTACATGCCTTTCCCAGCTCCCTTTGCAATCTCAACCCTACATCTAGGCTACTATCTGGAGGCCTACAGATGATTCCCGTATATGTTTTTTTACCCTTGCAATTTCTTAACACCCACAAAGATTCAACATTCTCTGACTCTATGTCACCTCTTTCTAAAGATACAATTCCATCTCTTACCAACAGAGCCACACCACCGCCTACGCCTTCCTGCCTGTCCTTTCAATACAAAGTATATCCTTTCATGTTAAGCCCCCAACTATAACCTTCCCTTAGCCATGACACAGGGATGCTCACAACATTATACTGACCAATCTCCAAATGCGCCACAAGTTCTTGGACTTTATTCCGAATGCTACGTGCATTTAAGCACAGCACCTGCATTCCTTACCCTTTTGAATTTTGCATCTGTGGCACAATGTAACTCTTCATTCTGTCCGCATTTGTAGCCAGTCATTGGCTTGTCCTTCCCTACATTCATATTACACCCATCATCTACGTGTAAACCTGTTGGCTCATTCTCAGCTCCATTATATGGTTCCCATCCCCATCTTAAAATTAAAGATCTTCTGACACTGTCTACTTATACTTTTTGCAAAATTGTTATTCTTCTTCAGCTGTCCCTCAGAATCACAGATGAATTACTTCGACTGCAGGTCTCTGGGTTTTGAGGAAGTTGATGAGGCCAAGGTGGGAAATACAGAGCCATCAACAGATATAACGAGCAAAGCAAGCTAGTGTTTAGCCTGCATGGTGGTGCACTCCAAATGCTATTTACACAAGTTCTGTGTTCCCACAATGCAGACTCAAGGTTTTCAATGCCATTTCAAGAACTCTGTCATTTTTCAGCTGTCTTCAACCAAGGATCCACAAATCTGCCCTGACAGATCTAGGAATAGTAACTATACTGTTAGTCACATGAATGCAACATGCGCAGTAGGACAGGATGTAACCCAAGCCTTAACATTGGGAAGGTTAGCCTGGGAAGAGGACAATGATGTTGCTTGACTTATTTTGGTTATTAAGGTTTAAGGAATTTTCAGAAACACCATCAATGGTATTCTTGAGATGACTTCTGTACATAGTCCAGAAGGTTGGGATCACTGCTGCCCAGGAGATCACAGGGTTCATGTCTTCATCTTCAAATAGCCTTTTCCTCCACTGAACAAAGGCACATCAATGGCAATATCAAAATTCTTCAGCCTTCACTGAAAGGTGGCTCCAAAGATATAACAAGTGGCCTACTGTGTTCAGAGTCTCATCGTAAACCTTAATTGCTGGAGGCTATGCTATAGAGGAGAAGGACTTTGTGGGTCTTTATTGTAAGGCCAAATCTCTCATGCTTCTGTTCTATGTCATGAAATTTGGACTCCAAGCACAAGCTAACATAACTGCAGTGTGTTGTATTTCTGCCACTGAAGTTTGGGTGATCTTGATTCTGGATTACAAGATGAACAATTTCCCACTCGTTCTGAAGTTCGAGCCACAGAGAGACACTTTTGTATACAAACATGTTACAACTGCAAAAAGCAAAATACTTATTTTAAATATATTTACTAAATTATATTTTCATCTTAATCTCAGTCAACACTAAGATTGCACAACACAGGTACTAAATATCTATTCCTAAATCTCACACAAACTACCAGTGCCTCCAGTAACTTTCACTGCTCTAAATGTCTAACTAAACAATTTGCACATCAGAATAGATTACACTTTTAATTGGCACTTAATTGGAAACTGCAGTTATCAGCATTGCCCAAATCTTCACGTGCAAGTGTCAGCATGGACTTGTAACACTTGGCAACTACTAACCATACATATACAGATATTATTTAACCAAACATAGGTTCAAATGCTCTGTAAATCTACTCTAAGATGTAAAAGCATCATCCGACTTACCAACTACAAGTTGGTTATTCAATAAATCTTAGCTAATTTTGGTATCACCATCACTGTATCAAAAATAAGTTTGAAAGTTGACAAGATACTCTAACACTAAAGCCCAGAACCACAAAGTAATTGGTTGTATATTTAAGTGCCTCTGTTCATCTTGTTTTGTGCCTAATGCTGTCCATTGTAAAACAGCAATGTAAATAATGCACTGAAAGCCTATTAGCTACTCTTTTAGTTTAAAAGTCTTTATAGCTGCCAGAGGAAATAAGATGTCAATGAAATTGTCAATGCTCAATTAGGATAATTAGCATTTTGCAGGCTAATTACATCAAGGCAGGATGTGAGGTTTCAAGAACATGGATGATGCTGAATTGGGATGTCTGCATTTATTGCTGCAAATACCCTACCTCCCTGGGCAATAACTACTAATTTTAAATGCGTCTCACACTGACCACATCTACCAGCAAATTATTTGTAAAGGTGCTTACTGAAGTGAAGAAAGCCATACTATGGCTATATTGTACTGAGCACAGCTGCCATTTCCTGTGTGGAATGCCATGCTCTAAATCACTTTTACTGAGCATAGCATCACCATAGTGGAGTTCCTAAAATCATTCATTATCTCTTTATTTACTGGCTTCAGATAACTGCTGATGCTTCACGTATTGACAGTCCTTAGATTTCAAGATGGGTTAATGTCTTTACACAAAAAACTTGCAAAGCTTTAGCTTTTTAAAGAACTTGGGCCCAACATATTGATGCATTATAAAGAAGGTACAACAGCAGCTATATTTCACTAGGAGTTTGAGGAGAATTGGTATGTCACAATGACTCTTGCAAATTTCTACTGATGAACTATGAAGACCATTCTAACTAGTCATATCACCATCTGGTATGGAGGGGCCACTGCACATTGCCACAAGCTGCAGAAAATTCCATCATGAATGCTCGCCACCCCCCCCCCCCCCCCCCCAGCATCAAGAACACTTTTAAAATGCAATGCCTCAAAAAGGCAGCATTTATCATTAAGGACCCTCGTCACTTAGGACTTGTCCTGTTCTCACTGCTACCATCTAGGTGGTGATACAGAAGCCTGAAGAACACACTCAACGTTTTACGAATGACTTCTTCCCCTCCCTCAGATTTTTGAATAGGGAATTAACCTATATACACCACCTCACTTTTTTTCTGCCCTTTCGCTCTCTTTTCACGTTACTTATTTAATTTTGTGTGCGCGCATGCGCGCACGTTTCATTGTAATTTATTGTGTTGCAATATACTGCTGCCACAAAAACAAATGTTAACATGTCAGTGATACTAAACCTGATTCTGATTCATTTGATAAATGCTTCCTCAGCACAAAATAAAAGGTTTTGTACTATGCTACATGGTTGGTAGGTTAATGGGATACTGTAAATTATAACAGTACACTAAGGTGGCATGACAATTTGGAGGAAAATGACAAGTGACAGAATAATTTAGAGAGAATTAAGTGGAACTGTAGGGAATAAGAGCCAGAGGACTTGATGTTACATATGTTCTTACGGGACAAACTACTTCATATCTGAATGTGAGGCTTTGTTAAATGACGGAAAAAGTCTGAAGGAAGAAATATGGAAAATAATGTTGAAGCAACTAGAAAAATGACTGGTTCTGCAATCTTCAAGAAAGTAGTTTTGTTCTAATTATACATTGGCATAACAGTAGCTAATGACTAAAAGTAGTTCTATAGTTTAAACAGCTATCAAGTTCTGCATTTCACCAATTGTAAGAACTGCCGCTAAGCTATATGACCACATACAATATGATAGTAAGCCCGAAGTTAGCTTAAATACCGTAGATTCCGGACTACAGAGCGCACCTGATTAAAAGCCGCTGGCTCTAATTTTAGAAAGAAAATCAATTTTTTACTTGTACAGGCCGCACCGGATTTTAGGCCGCACCGGATTTTCGGCCGCAGGTGTCCCACGTTGTAATATGAGATATTTACACAGAAAGATATTACACGTGAGGATTTTTTAACTTTTAATTAAATCCATATGGTAACATAAACAAATACATATTGCAAATGCTTTTTTTCGAACCGTGCCTGTAACGCGGCTACTTTTAAATATACGTTGCGTATACTTTTTTACTGAACAACATTCCAATATCTCCTAACGACTGGTAAAAAATATATATACTGCAGCCTACCAGGAAAAGTTATTGATCGCCTTTAACTTAAAAGCAGCGTTTTCGCTCCGCCGCTCGCCCCCCGCCGTCCCGTTTATCGCAAACCGGCATTTTCCCACAAGACGCGGCGAAACCGGGTGTGACGTCATAGCATCCCGCGATGTAGTACAGAAAACAAATATAGTTAAAACTCTTCTAACTTTAACTAGAAAATGAATTACTAAGCGAAAATATTATAAACTAAATAACTGCCATAAAGGCAGCACAATGCTTTTCTTCGAGTGTTTTCCATGTTGATGAGGGTGAGTACAAATGACTGATTTACAATAATTTAATTGTGAAAGTGCGCTTGATTTATCGTACAATTTCATTGGACCTCTGTGAACTACTCATCAATTTTATTGGTCTACTGTTACGAGGCAAAATGTTTTTGGCGGCATGAAAAAAAACCATGCATTAGCTGCTCCGTATTAAAGGCCGCAGAGTTCAAAGCTGTTCAAAATGTGGGAAAAAAGTAGCGGCTTAAAATCCGGAATCTACGGTAATCATAAAATTCCCAAAGCTAATTTCATAACCATCAGTAAAAATACCCTTGCACATTTTCCTTCTTCTTCTTCTATAGAACAGTACAGCTCAGGAATGGGCACTTCTGCTTACCTTATAAATGCCAACATGCCAATCTAAATTAATTCCATCTACCTATTCCATTTCCTATATTTTGTATCTCCGATTCTTGAATTGTGATTTGTGAATCCTCAATAGGAAATTTCTGCAACCCAAACAGCTATATGTGGGTCGAGTGTATTTTGCTTTTTTTACTTGGCCTCTGAAAATTCAACATCCCACACTCCTCTGCAGCGAACTTGATCTACCGTTTTCCACCCAAATGTCCAGCTCATCTAATACATGCTACATTCTTTGACAACCCTCCTTGTCATCATCTACACCAATTTTGAAGTCATCTACCAACTTACTAACCAGTCAACCTACTTTTCCATCCAAATATGGACTAAGAACAGCTTATTTGCAAGACCCAATTTTTTTACTTTACCAGTGATCCATTAAAGAAACACAAAATTAAATTTGAGAATTTTGATTTCTTTGATTTAGCAACATAAACTGAATTTATTCCACTACTCCCCAAATAATTACTTTTTTGAAATTACATAGACAATATAGCAGCAAAATATGACAGACAAATTTAGAAATAACAATGACAAATGACTTGTTGATTTTAGTGACAAGAATAGTGGGAAATAGGCCTTTTTACAAAATATCAGAGCTGCAAAGTTAACATCTCATCTGAAAAATCTCAGTTTTTACAATGTACCTTGTTATTTTAAATATAGCAAAACAAATCTGAATGCTGAAATCCTGGTTTTGAACTTGATCCTTGCCTTAGCATACAAAAGCCATAAATTTATGATTGCGTCCATCGATGTTGCACAGCACATTAGAAAAAAATTTGGAAGTACATGAATTAAAAACAAACATTGCTCTAACCATTTCTCCAAAACTGAACCAAACCTTTAACATAATTTGTTGCTTGACTTTAAAAATATATGGGAAATGGAAACAGCAAAACTTGAGAAAATTTAAATAAGGTAATTACTGCAATTCAGAAACCGGGAGCAGTTTCCATAAGAAAATGAATCTCAGGGTTGTATATGGCAATATACACGTACCTTGAACTTGAATGAAAGTATACCTACATCTATTAAACAAACCTTGCATTACTTCTGAGCTGAAACCACAATGACTTTATGGCAAATTTATGTAGAGGCACAAAAAGACCATTAGATTGGAAAATATATCTGGTACGTAAATCTTCTTGTACCAGCCACAATCTGTCTACGTTATAATTGAATTTACTTCACCTAATTAATATTCTCCAGGAAAGCTTTGTTCCTTATAAACCCATGAAGAGTAATAAGCCACATGGTAGAATAATCAAACCTCCCTATTATTTTTAACACCCTATCCTTAAGGTACCCTGTCCCAATATTGCATTCCAGAAATCAACAGCACACATTTCTTTTTCCAGCAACATATAGCAGAGGATGGAGCAATCACTAGCAAGTCTTACAGCTGAGTAACCAAACAGCAAATGCATGAAGCCATTATGAGGGGATGGTTGCAGGGGGAATTGTGACAATTAACTCTGAAGAAGCCATGAGAGAGTTATTACACCAATTCCAAAGAATAAAATGCAAAACCTGATTCCAAAAACCCTCCTGAGTGCCATCCTTCTAATTAATTGTTCCTATGCTACCACCTGCATACTTCTACAGTTTTACTTTTGCAGTTTGCATGTTAATTAACATCAATGTATTGGCATCCTATTTACAGACATAATTAATGCTGAACAATCAGGAATAGCAATTTTTTTTTTAAACTGATGACAGATGAAAAGTTGTTCAGGGAGACTGTGCATCCTTACACATGGATCACTGAAAATTAACATGGAAGGCAAATGGTACCCTGGCCTTTTATTGCACGCGGGTCTGAGTACAAGAGCAAAAGTGTCTAACTTTTGTCTAATTATCATCGGTCCTGTGGACAGCACACTTGGAGTACTGTCAAGTCTTTCTCCACAAGGATGAACGCATGATACAAGTACAGTTTAGTAGATTGATTCCTGGGATGGTAGGTACGTAATATTAGATTAAGTAGAATGGGCCTATATAATCTGGCATGTCTTGAAGAATGGAAAATTATCTTGATGAAACATTTCTTTTCCAGAGCATGACAAGGGAAATGTAAAAGATTGCTTCCTTTGGCTGAGAAGTCTAGACCAGCCATTGGGGCCAGATGCAAAGACTTCTTCATTTTGAATCTTTGGAATTCTTTCCCCCTTGATAGGAAAGAATATATTATTAAGAATATATATTAATTTAATATTTAATACATTTAATATTCAACATACTTAAGAAAGAACGCTAGTATTTTGCAAATTATTGAATCAAGGGATATATGGTTAGGACTCGGAAATGTTCCTGAAGGACCAGTCTTGATCTCTTTGAATGGCACAACAGGCACAAAGGGATGAGTGGCATAGCTCTGCATTTAACTTTTGTTTATTTATTTATTGGGATACAGCATGGAAGTGGCCCTTCGAGCCACTCTGCCCAGCAATCCCCTGATTTAATCCTAGACTAAGTATGCAGCAATTAACAATGACCAATTAGCCTACAAACTTGTATGCCTATAGATCGTGGCAGGAAACCTGATCACCTGGAGTAAACCCATTTGGTCATGAGGAGAACATACAAACTCCTTACAGGCAGCAGCAGGAATTGAACCCACATCTCCTGTGCTGTAAAGCGTTGTACAAAGTACTACATTACCGTGCTGCCCTTTCTAATCCAAGGCTACGTCACCTTTGGAAACAGCCAGCATCTCCAGATTTTCTCTTGTTTGTGATCAGAAACATCGTCTCCACATCCACTCTATAGGTTTCAATGAGATCCCCTTCATTTTTCTGAATTCCAGTGAGTACATGCCATCAAATGCTCCTCATCTGATAAGCCTTTCAATCCTGGAATCATTTTCATGAACCTCCTTTGAACCTTTTCCAATGTCTGCACATCCTTTCTTAGATAAGGGGGCCAAAACTCCAAGTGAGGCTCACCAGTGCCTTAAAAAGCCTCAGAATTATATTCTTGCTTATATATTCTAGCACTCTTAAAATGAATGCTAACATTACATTTGTCTTCCTCACTACAGACTCCACATGTAACCTTTAGAAAATCCTGCACGAAGACTTCGGAGTCCCTCTGCACCTCAGATTTTTGAGTTTTCTTTCCATTTAGTAAATAGTCTATGCTTTTATTTCTTCTACCAAGGTGCATGGCCATACACTTCCCAACACTGTATTCCATCTGCCACTTCTTTACCCATTCTCCTAATCTGTCTAGGTCAATTTTTAATAGTTTTCACATGTTTAAGTTAGTGCCCTATAAACCACAAAATCCCATACCACGCAATTTTCAGCAGTCACTGTCCAAATACTTTTAAAAAAAACTAACAGCTATGGAGAAATTACAAATTAAATATTTGTCATTATGGGGGGACGTCATGTGATGACGTAGGATCGAGATGCTGGAACCCAGCTCTCCCGTAAAAAATCAGTAAGTTAATGTTTAGGTGAAGAAAAGTTAGTCAATACTTTCTAAAAGTTACTTATAAACTACTCCAGATTGTTTCAAGTTATGCCTCACAAACAGAAGATGAAGAAAACTACTACCGTGAAGACAACGCAAGTTGGAACAGAATCAAGGCCCACTTCTGCCAAAGAACCGCGGGCTCAGGTACATTTTACCACCGGTGATACAGAACAGGAAACTACGGCAACATCGACCATTTCTAAAGAAAAAGACCAACAAGAACTGCGCAAACGTGAAGGAAGGAGCATGCGCAAATGAGAGCAACCTGAACTACAAATCCCAGTTACGATTGAAACCAAAAGTGAAAGTGAATCTGAGGTAGATTCAGATTCTCTGGAAAAATCAGACGGAGGTAAAAGTTCTTCTGGAAATATAGAAAAGACTTTGATGCAAATAATGCGTAAATTAGACGCATTAAAAGTAATTTTAAAAAATGATAAATATGGAGACTATGTTTGAGAAAATGACAAAAAGACAGGAAAAAATGGAAAAGAGAATTATAGATTTGGAAACTACAATGGAAGACATGGTTGAAAGAATGAATAAAATGGAAGATGATATTACTGCCTGGACATCAGAAAGAAAACAAATGTTGGAAAAAATTGATAAGCTTGAAAATTTTAGTAGATGAAACAATATTAAAATTGTTGGACTTAAAGAAGATATAGAAGGAGAAGATCCAATAAATTTTTTTCAAAAATGGATTCCTGAAAAATTGGAAATGGAAGGAGAAACTCTAATTGAAATTGAAAGGGCTCATAGAGCCTTAAGGTCAAGACCTCAAGCTGACCAAAATCCATGATCAATTTTGATAAAATGCTTAAGATACCAAGATAAAGAAAAGATCCTGAAGGCGGCTGCCCAATGTGCCAAAAAGAGAAACGGGCCATTGATGATAGCAGAGAAGGCAGTTCTTTTCTATCCTGATATAAGTTATAACCTTTTGAAGAGAAAGAAGGAATTTAACCCAGTGAAAAAAGTTTTATGGGAAAAGGGTTATAAATTTATAATGCGTCACCCAGCAACACTGATAATTTTTTTGGAGGAGGGGAAAAAAAGATTTTTTACCGATTATCGAGAAGCGGAGGAGTTCGCACAAAAACTTCCAACTACTTACTAATTACACATAGAGATTTCCAAGTGTAATGGATTAAAGATGAAGACAGAGACAGTGAATGGAAGTGATGGACATTTAAGGATGACATAGGGGAGAAAAGCAAAATTTCAGAAATACTAATTGAGAATAGTATTTTTTTCTTCTTATATATATACTTTTTTATGTTGCGGGGGGACTGGGGAGCTTTGGATCGATTACTACGGGATTCACGTGTGTAATCATGGCGATCGCCATGACCCGTACAACAGAGGGGGGTAACGTTGTGTTCTTTTTTTTTCACAACATTAGTAGGGGGGTATTTTGTTTTTTCTTTATACTCTATTTTTCTTCTATCTTTCTGCCTGGATGATCAGTGGGGACACACAAAGCAACATGGAGAATTTTAGAAAGATTTCCCAAGATACCACAAAAGTTGAAAGATTAGGTATTATTATAGATTGGAGTAACATAATTGAAAATAATGACTAATTTACTGAATTTTTAAGTTTTAATGTTAATGGGCTTAATGGACCGGTGAAAAGAAAAAGAATCTTAACATACATTAAAAAAATGAAAATAGATATAGCTTTTTACAAGAAACACATTTAACAGAGATAGAACATCAGAAATTAAAAAGAGACTGGGTTGGAAATGTTACTGCAGCTTCATTTAATTCAAAAGCGAGAGGGGTTGCAATTTTGGTTAATAAAAATTTACCAATTAAAATACAAAACGTATTAATTGATTCGGTGGGGAGATATGTAATTATACATTGTCAAATTTTTTCAGAACTATGGACTCTTATGAATATTTATGCACCAAATGAAAATGATGTAAAATTTATACAAGAGGTCTTTTTGAATTTGGCTAACGCACATGACAAAATATTAATAGGTGGAGATTTTAACTTTTGTCTAGATCCAGTTTTAGATAGATCAACAAAGGTTGTCACAAAATCAAAAGTAGCAAAATTAACTCTATCATTGATGAAAGACTTAAATTTGATTGATATATGGAGAAGAATTAACCCAAAAGAAAGAGATTATTCATTTTATTCAAATAGACATAAAACATATTCAAGGATAGATTTTTTCCTATTATCAACGAATATGTAAGATAGAGTGAAAAATATGGAATATAAAGCGAGAATATTGTCAGATCATTCTCCTTTGATAATGACAATGATAATGATAGATAAAGAGGAATCAATTTATAGATGGAGATTTAATTCAATATTACTAAAACGTCAAGATTTTTGTGATTTTATGAAAAAGCAGATTCAGTTTTTTTTAAATACAAATTCACATTCAGTTGATGATAAATTTATATTGTGGGAAGCAATGAAGGCATATTTGAGAGGTCAGATAATAAGTTATACTTCTAAAATTAAGAAGGAATATATGATAGAAATAGATCAATTGGAAAAAGAGATTACAAAATTAGAAAAAGAATCTCAAAGATATATGACAGAAGAAAAACAAAGACAACTTATTAATAAGTTACAATATAATACACTTCAGACATATCAAACAGAAAAAGCAATTATGAGAACTAAACAGAGATATTATGAACTAGGTGAAAGATCACATAAGGTCCTTGCATGGCAGTTAAAAACAGACCAGACTTCTAAAACGATAAATGCAATTCGAACAAGAGTAAATAAAATTACTTATAAACCTTTAGAAATTAATGAAACTTACAAGAATTTTTATTCTGAATTGTATAAATCAGAATCACAAAATGATAATGTCAAGATAGAAAGGTTTTTATCACAAATAACTCTTCCAAAATTAAATACGGAAGAACAGAAGGGATTAGAAATGCCTTTTACATTAAAAGAGGTTGAAGAAGCTCTAGGATTATTTCAAAGTAATAAATCTCCAGGAGAAGATGGTTTTCCACCTGAATTTTATAAAAAGTTTAAAGATTTATTAATTCCTCCTTTTATGGAGTTAATACATCAAGCGGAAAGAACGCATAAACTTCCAGAATCTTTTTCGACAGCTATTTTAATAGTATTGCCAAAAAAAGATAGAGATCTTTTAAAGCCAACATCATATAGACCTATTTCTTTGTTAAACACTGATTATAAAATAATAGCAAAAATCTTATCTAACAGACTATCTAAATACTTAACAAAATTAATACATATGGATCAAACAGGATTTGTTAAAAATAGACAATCGGCAGATAATGTAACTCGGTTATTTAGTATAATTCATTTGGCTCAAAAGAGGGAGGAAATGAGTGTGGCAGTTGCTTTAGATGCAGAAAAAGCATTTGATAGATTGGAATGGGATTTTTTATTTAAGGTATTGGAAAAATATGGATTAGGGGTATCTTTTATAAAATGGATTAAAACCTTAAATATTAATCCCAAAGCTAAAGTAGTGACAAATGGTCAAATTTCAACACCATTTCAGTTAACAAGGTCAACTAGGCAAGGTTGTCCATTATCACCTGCTTTATTTGTGTTGGCGATAGAACCATTAGCTGAATTAATTAGAATGGACCCAGACATTAAAGGTTTCAGAGTTAATCAGGAAGAATACAAGATTAACGTATTTGCTGATGATGTTCTGCTTTATTTAACAAACCCATTGCACTCGTTGCATAAATTATCCTATAGATTAGAAGAATATGGGAAAATATCAGGTTACAAAATAAATTGGGATAAAAGTGAAATTTTACCTCTTACTAAAGGAGATTATAGTCAACGTCAATTAATAACTCAATTTAGATGGCCGGCAAATGGTATAAAATATTTAGGTATAAGAGTTGATAATGATATAAAGAACTTATACAAATTAAATTACTTACCATTATTGAAAAAAATTCAAGAAGATCTTGATAAATGGATATCACCAATAACATTAGTAGGTAAATACAGTAAAAATGAATATATTCCCTAGACTACAATACTTATTTCAATCACTACCAATACAATTACCCCAGAAGTTTTTTCAAGAGTTAAATAAATGTGAGGAAGTTTCTTTGGAAAGGTAAGATGTCAAGAATATCGCTGGAAAAATTGACATGGAAATTTGATCTAGGAGGGTTACAACTTCCAAATTTTAAGAATTATTATAAAGCAAATCAACTTAGATTTATTGCATCTTTTTTTGAGAAAGATAGACCGGCATGGATTAGAATAGAACTAGATAAAATAGGAGAAAATACACCAGAAGATTTTATATATAAATGGGAATCTAAATGGATACGGGAAAAGAAAGAATCTCCTATATTAAAACATTTGATTGACTTATGGAATAAGATAAATGTTGATGATGAGACAAAGAAATCTTTATTAGCAAAGAGATCTTTAATTCAAAATAGACTTATTCCTTTTACAATCGATAATCAACTTTTATATAATTGGTTTCAAAAAGGGATTAGATATATAGGAGACTGTTTTGAAGGAGGTATATTAATGTCATTTGATCAATTAAAGAATAAATATAAAGTATCAAACAACACTTTTTTGTTACTTCCAATTAAGGGCTTATTTAAGAGAAAAATTAGGCCAAACAATGTTATTGCCAAAATCTAATGAAATAGAAACTTTAATTCAAAAAGGAAAAACTACAAAATTTATTTCTTGTATGTATAGCTTGATTCAAAAACAGGCAGTTAAACAAGGAGTCCATAAGTCAAGACAAAAATGGGAAAGTGACTTGAATATTAAAATTGAAGAAACAAATTGGTCAAGACTATGTCTTGATAGTATGACAAATACAATAAATATCCGGTTAAGATTAGAGCAATATAATTTTTTACATCAATTATATATTACACCACAAAAAATAAATAAATTAAATCCAAATTTATCTGATCAGTGTTTCCGATGTAACCAAGAAATTGGTACTTTTTTACATTCTACTTTGTCTTGTTCTAAAATTCAACATTTTTGGACAAATTTAAGAGTTTTATTGGAACAAATTATTGGAACACAACTTCCACATAATCCAATATTATTTTTATTAGGCGATATTGAAGGGATAAAATTGAAACCCAAATTGAATAAATATCAGAAAGAATTCATAAAAATTGCACTGGCAGTAGCCAAAAAGGCTATTGCAGTTACTTGGAAATCAGATGCATACTTAAGTATAGATCGTTGGAAGAAAGAAATTTCCAGCTGTATTCCACTTGAAAAAATTACTTATAATTTAAGAGATAAATATGAAACATTTTTGAAAATTTGGCGCCCTTATTTACAAAAGACAGGATTAAATATATAGGTGCTCTGAAGATAAAATAATTGGTTATTTGGGGAAAGAAAGAAATATATATACTAAAGTTATTACGAACTCCGTGAAGCATGTGGGGATCTTCCGACATCCAGGCACTCTTTCTTTCTTTCTTTTTCTATAGGGATGTTAGGGGGGAGGGGCTAAGGGGAGGGAGGAAGGTTTTTTTTTTCTTCTTTCTGTAATTATTTGAAAACTCAATAAAAAAAAAGTTTTTTTAAAAAAAATTTGTCATTATGGCACAGAAGTCATACCAGAAGACTTGACAAGCCAAATGGCTTCTTTTGCACTTTGATGATTCAAAGATTGCTGCAGACAATGATCACAGGTGTACAAAGGTGACTTAGCGCCAATGATCTGGTTAATTGATGTGTCATAGTTTGTGTATGTCTCCATATTGTGTCTGTGCACAGACACTCCACTAACAAAATTTATGTCTTTGAGTTTAATGTGCTCCCAGTCTATTAATTGTTGTTCACATATATTGTCATCATATCATTATTTCAAAATTCAATATTAACTTTGCAAATGAACAGTGGCCTACAAATACAAATTAGAATCTGAAATAAAAATCTAATTTTTTTAAGATTCTAATTTTAAAGATTTGCAGATGAAACAAACACTTTGATGGTTAATCTCTTACAGTATTGCAGCACAGAAGCTTTGACTATGTTAAGGCAAAATGAGGTCTGGAGAACACCACTTTAAAAAATGACTCAAGTTTATTTCCATATCAAAGCAAATTAGCAATTCAAAATATCTTCAATAGCTGCTTGCCTTCAATCTTAGAGACACTTCTGGCAAACAAATACTCAGAACTAAGTTTTATTCTCTGAGAATTCACTTGCCTGATTTTTGGAACCATCATTCTGTGTTGCACCATCAGTGTGTGGCAGATTGACGCCATCATAGTGAAAACATCTTCACTTACAGATTCCTTCCAAACCAAGTTAAGCAAGGCATTTGTTTGCTGTTTAGTGTCCAGCTTCTTGAGACATTCCGCAGTAATTATGTTCACTGAAATTCTACCATTACCCTTTAAAAAGAACCAAATATGAGTACATTCATTCCAGATACAAATATGCAAAAGAAACAATCAATTATTCTGATTAGAAAAACAGAAAATTTACATCACAATGCAGGCCCTCCGGCCCACAAAGCTGTGCCGAACATGTTCTTACCTTAGAACTACCTAGGCTTACCCATAGCCCTCTATTTTTCTAAGCTCCATGTATCCATCCAGGAGTCTCCTAAAAGACCCTATAATTTCCACCTCCACCGCCGCTTCTGGTAGCCCATTCCACGCACTCACCATTCACCTCTATCAGGTCAGTTCTCATCCCCCGTCGTTCCAAAGAGAAAAGGCCAAACTCACTCAACCTATTCTCATAAGGCATGCTCCCCAATCCAGGCAACATCCTTGTAAATCTCCTCTGCATCCTTTCTACGGTTTCCACGTCCTTCCTGTAGTGAAGCGACCAGAATTGAGCACAGTACTCCAAGTGGGGTCAATTAAGGGTCCTATTACCTCTCGTGAAACATTACCTCTCGGCTCTTAAACTCAATCCCACGACTGATGAACATCAGTGCTCCGTATGCCTTCTTAACCACAGATTCAACCTGCGCAGCAGCTTTGAATGTCCTATGGACCCCAAGATCCCTCTGATCCTCCACACTGCCAAGGATCTTGCCATTAATGCTATATTCTGTCATCATATACGACCTACCAAAATGAACTACCTCACACTCATCTGGGTTGAACTCCATCTGCTAGTTCTGAAACAAATTATACAACATAGAACTGCACAGCACCAGGAAAGGCCCTTTGGCCCATAATGTTGCATCAAACCAAATAAATTAGTAATCGAATACCCAATTAAAATAAACCCTCCTGCCTACACAATGTCCATATTCTTTTACTTCCTGTACATTTGTGTTCGAGGCCTCTTGAACACCTCTATTATATTCGCCTCCACCACTATCCCAGACAGTGCATTTCAGGCATCCACCCCTCTATGAAAAACTTGCCCCAAACATCAGATGAGTGTCCTTTTAGAACAGAGATGAGAAGGAATTTCTTTAGCCAGAGAGTGGAGACTCTCCAGAATTCTTTGTCACATGCAACTATGGAGTCCAAGTCTTTATGTATATTTAAGGCAGATAGATTCTTGATTGGTTAGGGAGAAGCAGGAGACTGAGCTGAGAAAAAAAATTGGATCAGCCATGATGAAATGGCAGAGCAACTCGTTGGGCTAAATGGCCTAATTCTGCTCCTGTATCTTATGTCTTATGTTCATAATTACATCCAATTTATAGCAACAGACTTCCCCTAAACTTTAAAGCATTAAAAATCTATTCCATACACACCATTGAAAATGATAAAACAAAGATATCAAGAGATTTTTTTTTTAATTCCACCAGCCCAGCATCATTCTCCACATCCAAACTGCACCACTCCCCCACATACCCCTTCTGAATTCAGGAGTGTGATTTGCACCATACTACCTATAAAATTCACCTGAATGCAACTTACAAACTTTGCATTCTCAATAAATTTTATTCTAATTGCGTCCCAGTTGAAAGAATTGAAGTCTCCTAGATACTGTCTTAGCATTTTAGCAATGGTTAAAAAAGTTAGCCGAGGTCAGCAGGAGACGCTCATGGAGTGAGCACTGTTTCAGATTCGCTCCATAACCTTTACTTTTTTTAACCTATGATCACCCTTATTTAACTTACTTTTACCTACAGCAAAAGATTCTTGCTACTTTTTTGGACTTATCTTTAAGAGTTTATTGTGAATTTTGAAGAAATGAATACAGAAATGGCTCTGAGATCTAAAGGGCGAGAACGTGGGAAAGATTCTAACGGGAACGGGAAGAAGAAAAAGACCGATCCTAAGCGCACTGAATTGACTTATGAAATGTTATTGGAGGTTTTAAATGAAAAATTTGAAGAACAACGACAAATTTTCAAACAAGATATAAAGGCCTTTCAGGATTATATGGATAAGACTGATTCAGTAGTTAACCAGCAGCAAGCTCTAATCGCAACTTTGCAAAAGGACGCTCGGAAGCGAGACTTGATAATCGAAAAACTGGAGTAGAAATTATCTTCAACAATTAAACAGGTGGAAACACTTAAAGCCAAGAGTGTCGACTTTGAGAATCGGTCCAGAAGACAGAACTTACGCATACTTGGTCTCCCGGAAGGTATTGAACAAGGGGACCCCTCAAAGTATTTTGCTCAACTTTTAAAGGATGCATTCCCTTCTGTATTCCCAGACAGTCCTCCGTTACTCGATCACGCTCACAGAATTATGCGTCGATCACCAAGTGCTTCAGCTAAACCACCAGTTGTAATTGTCCGATTTCATTATGTGCATGTTAAAGAGCAACTTATTCGTGTGGCTCGGCGTGTAGGGATGGTCAAATTCCAAGAATTCAATTTTCGATTAGTGGAGGATTTTAGACCAGAAGTAATGAAGGCAAGGCTTCTTTTTAAACCTCTGATGTCCAAATGTTATGAGAAAAATCTAAAACCTGCGCTCTTATACCCTGCGAAGCTCAGAATCTCGCCTCCCAATGCATCACGGCCTGTTTTCTTTTCTATATCTGAAGCTAGAAGCTTTCTGAATGAGAACTTCCCTACTGCTGCGGATTCTCATTTCTAATAAATGAGTGATTTTGATCGTTGCAAGATGGTTTTTGTTTCCAAAACCAGATTTTGTTTCTGGCTATTGGTGTAGGTTTACTCTATATTTTATACTCTAGTTAGTTTTTTTTTGATGTACTAATCTTTTTATTTTACTTACTTCAATCACTGTACTTTATCTTTGGTCATTATTATTAATCCTTCGAAGGCAAATTTTTTTTACTAAGATGGCGGTTTCTTCTCTAAAATATTTTTGGCTTTTTTTTGATTTCGCCATTTTTTTTCTCGTCTTCTTCCTATAATGCATTTCTTATCACAGTTTAGATTTTTTTTGGTTTGTTTGGGTTTTAACCCGATTTATAAGTTACTAGTGATTATATTCTTTTTGTTTTTTTTACTAGCAATTATATTAAGAAGTTTGGTTTTAGTATAGTGATTATTATTTCTTTAGAGTTTGGGTGGATCTTTTTTATCCTTTATATACAGAGTTGCCTTCTGCTGGTATGGTGGTAGATTTAGTTTCATTTCTTTTTCTTCCCAGCCTTTTCCTGGCTGGGGAGGGATTTTCTCCTCTTGGGTGGGGGATGGGGTGTCTTTTTCTAAATCTTATGTTCCTTACATCAGTTTTTTTTAGTTTTTTCATTTGGGCTGATTTTAAACTACAAAAATGTCCACGATGTTGTCACTTCCGGGTCCACCCCTTATTTTTGTTCCTCTTCTGGGTGCATGAGTTCATAATTTGGTTAACCCTTTATACACCAAAGGGTTGATTTCAGAAATATGGCTCAGACCATTAATTTTGTCTCTTGGAATACTAATGGTTTAAACCATCCGATTAAACGGAAAAAGATTTTCAAAGTATTCCAAAGACTGAATGCACATATTGTTTTTGTACAAGAAACTCATGTGAGGAAAGAGGACAATTATCATTTTTTTTAGGTTTTGGGGGGGGTCAACAGTACCATTCGAATTCAAATGCTAAAGTAAAGGGAGTTTCAATTTTTATTGACTCCTCTATTGCATTTGTCCAACATGATATTTTTTTGGATCCAAATGGTAGATTTTTGTTAATTACTGGCTTACTTTTTAACAAAAAGGTTGCTATGGTTAATGTTTATGCTCCAAATGTGGATTATCCCGATTTTTTTAAGTCCTTATTTACTTCTCTACCTAATCTAAATGAATGTAAGTTAATAATGGGTGGTGACTTTACTTGTTGTTTAAATCCTTTGTTGGACAGATCTATATCTACTCAGACTTTACCTAATAAGTCGGCCACTTATATTAACTCTTTTTTGACTGATAATGGAATTTTTGATATTTGGAGATTTCGGCATTCTAAGGACAGAGTTTTCATTTTTCTCACATGTTTATCATTCTTACTCCAGAATTAATTATTTTTTTATTGACTCTTGTTTTATTCCATCGGTAATTGGTTGTAATTATGATATTATAGCCATCTCTGACCATGCTCCATTAAAACTTTCTATTAAATTTACCGATACAGCTTCTAGTGCTAGACAATGGCGATTTGATTCTACCTTACTGCAAGATCCGGATTTTATGAAATTTATGAAGGAACAGATTGATTTCTTCTTTTCAACTAATTCCACGGATGATATTTCTTGCGGAACACTTTGGGACACTTTTAAAGCATATATACGTGGACAGATTATCTCCTACTCCACTGGTCTGAGAAAACGCATTAAGCAAACTCTTTTATTGGTTGATAAAATTAAAGAGATTGACAAGAAATATTCGACTACTCCTAGTAAGGAGCTTTATGAACAAAGGGTTGAACTTCAAATGGAACATAGTTTACTACTTACATCTTCGATTGAAAATCAATTAATGAAATCCAGATCTGATTTTTATATACATAGTGATAAATCGGGTAAACTGTTAGCTAGTCAATTGAAGAATGTTTTGGTTAAACGTCAAATTACTAAGATTCGTCAGCAGAATGGGGATCTGACAGTTAACCATGATGAGATAAACAAATCTTTTCAAGATTTTTATACCTCCCTGTATCATTCTGAATTCCCTCATGATTATAATACCATGTATGATTTTCTTGGGAAATTGAATTTTCCAAAATTATCATCAGATGATCTTTCAATATTAGAAATTCCTATTACGGATGCAGAAATTAAAGGGGTTATTTCCTCTATGAATTCTGGGAAAGCACCAGGTCCAGATGGGTATACAGTAGAATTTTTAAAATGTTTTTCCGCTACTCCTTCTCCTTGGTTATGCAGGGTTTTTGAAGAAGCAATTAGATTGGGTAATCTGCCACAATCTTTTTATAGAGCTTCCATTTCTTTAATATTGAAGAAAGATAAAGACCCTACTGACTGTGCATCCTATAGACCAATATCTTTATTGAATGTAGATTCCAAGATCTTTTCCAAGTTACTGGCATCCAGGCTGGAGAAGGTATTACCTCAAATTATCTCGGAAGATCAAACTGGTTTTATTAAAAATCGCTATTCTTTTTTCAATGTTAGGAGATTATTGAATATTGTTTATACTCCTTCACATAGCACTTCAGAATGTGTCATTTCATTAGATGCGGAGAAAGCATTTGATAGAGTTGAATGGCCATACTTATTTACTGTGCTTGAGAAGTTTAATTTTAGTCCGACATTCATTTCCTGGATTAAACTGATATATCATACTCCAGTAGCCTCGGTGCTTCCTAATAATCAAAGATCTCCCTTTTTTCGTTTATTTCGGGGTACTAGACAAGGCTGTCCTCTTAGTCCATTATTATTTGATACTGCTTTAGAACCCTTGGCAATTGCTATCAGAGAATCACAGAACATTTTTGGCATTAATCGTGGGACGGATATACATAAGCTATCATTATATGCAGATGATTTATTATTATTTATTTCTGATCCTAAGAAATCCATTCCTGCAGTTATATCATTGTTTGCTCAATTTAGTAATTTTTCCGGGTATAAATTAAATCTCAATAAGAGTGAATTGTTTCCTTTAAATAGACAGGTTCCAATTTATGGAAATTTACCTTTTAAATTAGTTAATGACTCTTTTATTTACTTAGGGATTAAAATCACAAAAAACTATAAGGACTTATTTAAGGTTAATTTTTTACCCCTAATCGATCAGATTAAATGTTTGTTTACTAAATGGTCACCAGTATCTTTATCTCTGATAGGTCGGATTAATGCTATTAAGATGGTTATTTTACCCAAGTTTTTATATATATTTCAAGCGGTACCAATTTTTATTCCAAAATCTTTTTTTGCTAATGTTGATTCAAAAATTTCCTCATATATATGGCAGAATAAAAATCCTAGATTAGGTAAAAAATATTTACAGAAGGCAAGGAAGGAAGGTGGATTGGCATTGCCTAATTTTAGATTTTATTATTGGGCAGTCATTATCCGATATTTGATATGTTGGTTAAAGGATTGGGATTTATCTTTTAGCCCTCATTGGATGAACCTGGAAATTAAATCTGTACAAGGATTTTCATTGGGTTCTATTTTAGGGTCTTCTCTTCCCTTTGCTCTTTCTAAATTGCAGAAACGAATTGACAATCTGATAGTTAAACACACTTTAAGTATATGGTTTCAATTTCAGAAATTTTTTGGGTTGATTCAGTTTGTTTTAAATATTCCTATTGTATCCAATTGCTTTTTTTATCCTTCTATTATAGACCAAGCTTATTCAGCTTGGAAGACTAAAGGATTACTACGATTTTCCGATTTATTTTTGGATAATTGTTTTATGTCTTTTGAACAATTATCTAATAAATATAATTTGCCTAGATTTCATTTTTTTAGATATTTACAGATTAGGAATTTCTTAAATACTGTACTTCCTAACTTTCCAAATCTTGTGTCTTCAGGTATTTTGGAGAATTTGTTTGAACTAAATCCTTCTCAGAAAGGGCTAATATCAAAACTCTACAATATAATTATGAAGATACGTTCAGAGCCCTTCTATAAGATTAAAAATGATTGGGAAAGAGATCCCTATTGAGAATTGGGATAAAATTCTTCAATTAGTTAAATCATCTATATGTGCTAAACATTCATTAATACAGTTTAAGGATGTGCATAGGGCTCATATGTCCAAGGATAAATTGGCTCATTTTTATTCCTTTATAAATCCTATTTGTGACAGATGTCATTCTGAGATAGCATCTTTAACTCATATGTTCTGGTCTTGACCGCTTTTGAAAAAATATTGGAAAGACATTTTTGATATTATTTCCACGGTATTGAACATTGATTTACAACCTCATCCTATTACTGCAATTTTTGGTTTACCAATGATGGACTCAGTCCATTTATCCTCTTCTGCTTGTCGAATGATTGCATTTTTTACATTAATGGCTAGAAGATCTATTTTGTTGAATTGGAAAGAAATTAATCCTCCTACCGTATTTCATTGGTTTTCTCAAACTATGTTATGTCTAAATTTAGAAAAAATTAGAAGTGTTGTATTTGATACTTCTATTAAATTTGAAAAGATATGGAGACCATTTATTCAATATTTTCATATGATATAATGTGACCCTGTTCCAAGCCTATTTGTTTTTCCAGTTTTGATTTTACATATGTTGAGAGGATCGGAGTTGACGACACTGATGATTTTGTATTTTTGATAGGTATTATAAACAGCCCTTTTTTTTCTTTTTCCCTTTTTTCTTTTTTTGTTTTTTTCCTTATTAGTTATTAGATTGTTGGATTAGTTTTTCTTGCATAAATTTTTTTTTCTTTTTCTTTTTTCTGTTTTTTTAAATATATATTATGATATACCTAGGTTTGCCTTGTTTATTTGTTACTTGTATCGTCCATGATTTGGGAAGACTCATTTATACTGTAACTATTGCTTATGCACTCTTTCATGTTCAGTCGAAATGTGTATGTTTGTAATCCCATTATCTATGTATCAATCTTATTATTTAATAATAATAAAAGATTGAAAAAGAAAAAAGTTAGCCTACAAATTGCCCTCTCCCCATTTTACTTTTTTTAAGTCTTTAGTTTCCCCAACAGCGATTGCTCCTTACTCGCTTTGCAATTTAACCCTTAAAATATATCCTTTCCCATAACTATAATAGTTTCTTTAATGTATTTTTTTTTAATTCATTTCTCCACACAGCTATCTCCAGCATCAGTTCACTTATCTTATTCACTCAACTTACTGCATTTAGGTATAAACCATTAAGTACAGTCAGATTCCTGCAGCTATTTTCTTCTCTCTCTTAAACTGTCACTAATTTTCATTTCTCAGTTTTGAAATAATTATCAGATTCCCATCCCAACTTCCAAGCAACCTGACTGTTTTTAAAATAATTTACTGAGTCTACCTTAAACCTGAATAGTTAGTATTAGTTAGGCAGCATAACTCAGATAGCTCAGAACCAATGATGTGGTTGGCCATCCATTGGTTCAATATATTCTTTGGTTTGCATTTAATCTTAGGTTGAGCCCAGTTTGAAGGTCTGCTTCTGCTGCACAAGCATATGTCATTTGGAAAAGGAAGGGTACACGTGTGTGCAATGGCTTATCATTTTGTAATAAATCCTGGCAGAAAGCAAAACTACAAATTCAGATTCTAATACATGTTGTTCAGCCTTTGAATAAGTGTTACTTCCACAACATTATCAAGATTACAGAAACCAAGAACAACCAGAAAAATTGTAGCCAATCATGATAAAATTGCCCACTGTGGAGAAAGTACTCAAACTAAAGACTAGTGGTAGAAGACCATAAGACATAGGAGCAGATTTAGGCCATTCAGCCCATTGAGTATGCTCTGTCATTTCATCATGGCTGATCCCATTCAACCCCATACACCTGCCCTCTCACCACATCCCTTGATGCACCAACCAAACAGGAATCTATCAACTTCCACTTTAAATATACCCACGGACTTGGCCTCCACCGCAGTCTGTGGTACAGCATTCCACAGATTCACCACTCTTTGGCTAAAAAAATTCCTCCTTACTTCCGTTCTAAAGGGTCACCTTTGAGGTTGTGCTCTCTAGTTCTGGATACCCCACCAGAGGAAACATCATCTCCAGATACACCTTATCTAATCCTTTCAACTGAGTATGGAGGGCTTTAGTCCGGTGCAGGTCAGTGGGACCAGGCAGTTTAATAGTTCAGCATGAACTGGATGGACTGAAGGGCTTGTTTCCGTGCTGTAGTGTTCCATGATTCCAGGCCTTTGATTAACTTCCATTCCATGAAGTTAAACGAAGGCCTAATTAAAAATCTTGTTAGCTTTGCACATTTCGCTCTTGTACATGATTAGATACTTTCAGAATGGTACCATGTGTTTAGCAGAATTTGATTATCAATTCACTGATAAGTCAATATCATTTTTAATTAAATCACTTACTTCCAATTAATTTGACCAAAGAAATTTCCTGAAAGCTTGTAACTTTGAGATTATCATTCACTGCTTTTCTACACAAAAGATAAGCAGTCCATAATTTTATCAAGAACTGTGAAAACTTAATGAGCTTTGGAAACCAGTTTCAATAAAATTTACACAATTAAAAGCTATTTTAACAGCAACTGGAAACTAAAGCAATCACATATTTTTCTTACTTTGTTGGTAACCATCTTGCGCTCCTCCTCCTCTTCATTTTCTGAGTCACTACCAATTTCTTTGCCATTTGACTCAGTCAAAGAAACAGGTAACTGCGGTAAAATAATCTGAAGCATCTTTAGGTACACAAGCATGCCTTTCTCAGACAGAAATGCTAATTAAAAAAACAAAATATATGGTTATGTTCCTTTCGCTCATACTGTATTAAAGAACACTTAACAATACAGAATACCATTAAGTAACAAAATGTTAAAACAGTAAAATTATATTTAGTATCTGAGAAACATGTGCAATTAAAAGAATGAAAAATACATAAAAGTAAATTCACTATAAAAACATTTGATCCATAAAAGAAAAACTGTATTCACAAATAATTCCAAGACAAAAATTGTTGGCAAGTCATTACCTTCAAATTCTACAAGATGCCCGCTCTACATACAAAAAAAATACTGAAGGGAGTCAAGAAACATACCTATCTGTGATTCACCAACAGCAAGAACAAAGTAAAGGAGCCAAGGTGCCATATCCTTGGTATAAGTAAGTCCTACTGAAGAGGTTGTTTTCGGTATTAATAGTGCAGTTAGGAAAGGGACATAAGGAAAGGAAGTCCCCACAGCAGACAGTGCTGGAACAAGGAAGTTGAAGATCTGATCTGTGAACGGTGCAGTGAAAAATTCTTTTGCCAATATAGCAAAGACTTGATGCCTGTGTGGACATAATTTATAAATAAGAGCAAAGTTTGGTAGTTAATATATTAGACAAGCAAACTGCACATACTGTGAAGTATTAAGGTGCACAGAATCTTTTTTTTTTGCTGTATTTAAAGGGATGGACACAATAAATATGTTTCTTTCCCCTACCTACATATTTGATAAAGATAGAATTTGTACTTTGGTTGAAAAAGTTGAATCTAAATCAAATGTAATCTCCCTATTCCCAACACGCACTGGAAAAACTGTCAGGCATTTCACTCCTGAAACTACCATTAGAAACTGTTCCAAGAGTTCATGCAAGAACATCAGCCAGAGTAAATCAATTTTCAATTCAATGGGGGAAAGCGTAATCCACGTTTTCAAAGGGCTGCCAACATTGCATTTTTTTTATTTAAAAGCAATAACATGTTCACCTTTAGAATCTAAAATTTGAGAATCACTAGCTTTGAAGAAACTAAATGCCTAACAAAAGACAGAAATTAAAATTGTTCAAGCAAAAAGCTGACATAGATTGGTCTAATTAGACTCCTCCCAGTTCCTATAGCAAGGAAGTACATATAACAGACACCAGCTTTGTAGCACACATGTACACACTCACACTATTACTCCCAGCACACACAAAATGTCTGCAAGAAAATGAATCTCAAGGCAGCGTACACATACTTAGATAATAAATTTACTTTGAACTATGCTCGGAGTTTCTCCCACTTCTCTATACACCCTTAGCTAAATCTTCTCAACCTTGATCCTTTCAGTACCTAAACTCTTTTCTCTTTCTGCATGTCACAAGTCCCTAAAATTCCACCTTCTTTACTCTACCTCAATATTTCTCCTTTGTACTTTGCCACCTCCTTGCTTCCACAAATCAGCCAACTTTTCTTTTCTTCTCCAGCTCATTGGTGTCTACATCCATGTTTTCTCTCTGCTTCCCCTTCCCGCTTCTACATGTTTCCTCTCCAGCCCGAGAAAGCCCCACCACCATGTGAAACCACCAGCAGATTATTAACTCACTCTTCTGGTTGGACAATGTTTAACAGTTTTAACCATCTGATTAAATAGGTGATAAATGTGTATTTAATATTTCAGTAATATCTGAGTAATATTGTAAACATAGTGTTTGATTAAGCATACTTATTCCTTTAAATAATTACGGGTGATATGTAAAAGTATGTGAACGGCCTATGTCATCACGCCACATCACACACGTGTGTCAAGCTAAAGTAAAAACGAAACTAAAACACATTTCTGGCTCCATGTTTTGTTTAGCTTTCAATTAGTTTTATGTTTTAGAGTTACAAAACATAACAGCTGGCTTTCAGGCTGTGGAGAAATTTTCTTTAGGCTGCAACTGACTCACTACCCTTCTTCCTGCACTAGCAATGTGTGCAAAATGTTTTGCCCTTTTTCTCACCAGTTTTACCAAAGTGGGCTCCTGACAGATTTTCTGAGACGGAAGCATTAGAATTTCCTTGCAAAATTCAGAAACTGGGGTCGGAACTTGGGACCTTCTGTTTGGTAGACATGGAATGCTTCTATTTACCATGTTATGAAAACTTGAGGATGTAAATACAAATAACCTTTCACAAATTAAACACTTTTGTGTAACCCAGCATTAAAGTTATCATATATTGAAAAGCATTAAGTTAAAAATCATTAGGAATCAATTATAAAAAGAACTTTAAGTATAACTCCTGTATGAAAACAGCTAATATGCATTCAACAGAAACTATGATACACTACACTGCAATATCAACAAGACACACTGTCATCAGCACTTCCAAAATACTAAAAAAAAATTAAATAAGAAATCTTTCTTAGTATCATCAAGTGTTTACGCACTATGTGATATTTTCCTCTCACCTTGAACCTTCTGGGCATGAAGCATATTGAAAGTGCAGGGGCTTCAAGAAATTCTCCAACAGTGTCATTGCAAGTGGAACACGTGAAATCTGTGAAATATCAGAATACTCTAAACTTGACGGAAGCCTATGATTAATTAACATGTAAAGTGATTTATAGTAACCTGCAAAAGAAAACACAAGGTAGCATATCAGGGGAAAATAAACATTGTTAAAGTACACAAAATTATTAATATGTAGTGAATGGTTTGTATCCCATAACCCTACAACTAAACATACACAAGTTACATCGTGAACTGCCTTTCAGTGTGAACGCAAACAACAGCCAGGCTCATTCCAGTTGGCACAATAGCAAATGGAATCAAATTGATAATTTTATATATTGTTAATAATAAATTCAGGCTCAATTTTAAATTACTCCACTGATGAAGTTTTAGTCATTATTTTTTCAAGCATGATACCCCTAATTCTCGATATTTTAGGCCAAGACAAAATAATCTTTCAAGCCCAAATATATTAAATGCAGTGAATGATGATACATCACCAACATTGTGTTATATGCATTGAAAACAGTGGGTCTTTATGCCTATTATACACCCAACAAATTTAGACCTTGCAATCTCAATGAAAAGTCATCAATCAGAAATAACGTTTTCTGCTCTCCACAGACACTGCCTGATCAATTGAAAGATTCCAGCATTTTTTTCATTTCAGATTTCCAGCATACATTATATATATCCAGACCCAAAAATGTTTGGGCAAAATAGAGAACAAACATGAGCAGATTATATGTTGAATTCAATATCAAATCCAAAGTGACCAAACAAAAAAATATGGGATACTATTCTTAAGTTTGGAATGGGCCTTGTTGGGTGAGAACAGGAGATTAGACTACAAGGGCTGAGTGGGAGTTGTATGAAATTTTAAAGTTACAGGCCACTTGAAACTCAGTATCACACCTACAGACTGAGCAGAGGTGTTGGCCAAAGTAGTCATTCAATCTGGATTTGATTTCTCCAAAACAAACTATCTGATTTTTCCACTGAGTGTTCAACTCAAACTAGGTTGGAAGAAGTGGAAGTGATAGTTACCAGTTGCCATCAGGAAGGATAGAGCCATCAACCATGAGCAAGGACAATTTATGAATTCAAATTATCTAACAAACTTAAATGATTAAAGCAACATTTTCCCCAGATGTACACAAGCCATAAGAATTAAAATTTAAAAGCAGCAGTTATTAAAATGTTTATTTTTACCTCAAGATGAAGAAATGAAGCTCAAAATCCAATATTTAAAAATACTTTAGGACAGCATTGACCTTGATTAGAAATTACTAACCTTTCTGAACCATGTAGTGCAAAATTTGTTCAACTATTGATGTTACGCTATTAACATCCCGTACAAAGGGCAGATATGTTTTTTCTGAGGAAAAGATCTCCAACATCCGCAAAGGCACAGTAACATTCAAAGTTTCATTATTACAGCTCTTCAGTAATCTATGAAGGCACAAAAGTACATTACTTGGAAAGCTTAATGAAATAAATATGCTTTCAAATTACATGCCATTTTCGCTATACAAAAAACAATTTAGTCCCAAGCATCTCCTCTGATCTCATGACATTCCATTTCTCAGACATGTGGCTCCCTCACTAGTTACCTTGTCATTAATAACCCAAACACAATTCCCTACATCACAGGTTATATCCTATTAATAAGCTTATGAATATTTCTATTATCTTTGGAAATTCAAAAATTTCTTAAGATTGCCTTCAATTACCATGAGCTTCAACTTTAGCCAACAGTTGCTTATGAGAGACTTAAAGGTCTTCCAGTCCTTAGAACATTCATAAGCTTTCTCCTGTCCAATTAAGTCAGATGCAACAAGCATAAACAACATTTTACAAAACAATGCTGAATACTCACTAATCAAAGGAAACATTGTAAAAATATTCATTCAATTCTATCTGCATTCATAGACTTCAATTTCCTAGCAACGGATGTTAAGAAAACTTGTTTAACTTCCTGATTTTCATCTCATTTCTTAAACAGAGCAGTGGCCTGTAATTTTCCAATGAAATGGAACAATTCCTTAAGAATGGAGAATTGGGAGTTGAGAGTTAGGGCACCACCAATAATCCCACCTACTTTATTTAAAAACCCTGATATCAAGTGAAGTTCGCGTTAGGGTTTTGTCACAATAGTATCATGACTTTCTTCATAACAGTTAACGATAATGAAAAATATTTACCATTCAAGTTTAAGCTTTAGAAGGTCAAAAACATTTTTGAAACTATGATGCAAATTGTTAACTTGATACACAAGTTTATTCTGATATAGATTTGATTGCTTTTTGAGATATAGATCCTCTGATAACAACAATCCTTCACTCAATGGCTATCCTTCAATTGGAAGTCCAGACATTACATAAAAGCAGGCAATTCTGGTCAAGTCTACAATCTTTTTACATTCAAATTGAAAGAAGCTTAATTGAAGTTCAATCTGAATCTAATGCTTTCCACCTAACTTATAGAAATTATGTATGAGGGACAGATGGCTGGATACAGAAATTTTGATGAATCAAATAATGAAATAAAACATTAATATTTATAAAGAAATGCTATTGGCACAGTTAACGGAACCTAAAAATTAAATGCTAAAGACCTGATGATCTAGATCCCCAAGATTTGAAAAAATAAAGATGGTAAGATGGTGGGTGTATGTGCCTTCATAAACTCTGTAAGGTCCTCACAGATTGCATGGTAGTAAATAGAATCCTCTATTTAAAAATGGAGTAGAGTGTAAATAGAAACCGCACATCTGTTAGCATGGCAGCAACAGATGGAAAATGCTGGAATCTACAATCAAAGATGAGATATCAAGATACTAGAAAATATGATGGAGCAGTGTCAACATAGATTTACAAAAAGGAAGTCATGCTTGACATACTGAGTTCTTTGAGACTATATCTAGCGGACTAGATGGAGTAAATCAATGAATCGGGTATACTTGGGTTTTCATAAAGGTCTCACAAAGTATTAACTGTGTTTCTTTCTGCAGATATTCCCTGATCTACTGATTATCTACAGCACATTTTTCAAATTTCCAGCATCTGCAGCTTTTGGCTTCTCCAACAGGTAAGCCTTGATCTTTCAGTGCATACATCCTCTGCTGATCCTTCCATTTTTTATATTTATATGCAAGTTTTGTATTTACCTTTGATGTTTAGTTTCAATTTAGAACCATTGCCGCTTTTTGTATCGTACTCAAGTTTATGACTAGGTTATGATGAGCTATGACATTGTTAATTATTTTAATTGAAATGCTTGATTACAATGGATAACATGCTCAATATTTTTTTACTGATAATTACAAGAAATTCAGTTCACATTTTACCTTTCCACATCATTATTACAAGGAGCTTCTCCAATCTCCAATAAGCTAATGATATTTACAGATACCAACACTGTCATAAAACTGCTTACCTGCAACATAAAGCCAATAAGCGCTTTATTTGATACAAACATATTTGTTTGTTAGAATCGACTAGTTGCTGCACATACAAACCACTATGTTTAACCAAATTTTGACAAATCCATGTCTGAAAGAGAAAGAGAAATTAGTCACTTTAAATCAGGCACATCATTTTAACATGTATTTTATATGGCATTCATATTTAAATCTGTTTCAAATTGTCAGCACTTTTTGCCACTGCCATTTAATACACACTATGTATCTGTTTTCAAAATAACATTACTTATGTCACCACCTACAATACAATATTTGGTACAAAAGTTACATTATATCAACTTTTCCTTTAATTACATGCTCCAGCCTCTCAATCTGCAATGTCAGTTAAGTCTTCATACAGATTCTGTAGTGGTGTTTCCATGCATCCCTTAATATGGAGTCCTGGATTTCAAAATGCTC
The DNA here is from genome assembly GCF_048418815.1 of Hemitrygon akajei. Lineage (NCBI taxonomy): Eukaryota > Metazoa > Chordata > Chondrichthyes > Myliobatiformes > Dasyatidae > Hemitrygon > Hemitrygon akajei. Next base: position 155,148,569 of record NC_133131.1, read on the forward strand.
TGGTCTAAAATCTTCAGTTGTAGCAACCTTTTATGCTGAAATACCAGCAAATGTGAAGCAGACCGAAATGTATCTTTCACTGAGCTGGTAATTTTCCAGCAGCAATTGGTCACAGGATATGTCTCTGGGAACAGACTAGAGCAGCATTGTGTTACACAGCTTTTTGGGAGCTCACATCTCTTTCCAGACCCTTTAGACAGATATTCTTTCTGGAATACCTACACTTAAATGCACTTAAACTACGTAGCTCTCTGAGCTATTTCAGATATCAGTTAAAAGTCAAGCACCCAACTATCAATCTCAGTCAAAGGTAAACCAGATGGACCAGAAATTTTCTTTTGAAAATGACAACCTAGTATTCACATTCACCATTAATAATTTTTTTTTTAAATCGAGGTCATACAAACTCAGTTTCCCCCTATTGCTGTGATGGAATTAGTATTCATTTGTACAGAATCACACATCTGACAGCTTAAGTGGTTGTATGGGCAGAGCGAAAGATGGTGCAAGAGGGCAACTTCTAGCTCGTGAGTAAGACAGTTAAATTCTTATTCTAATGTCTCTGTTTTCCTTTTCAGGGTGGCTGGGGCCCTATCAAGATTTTTAATCTGCAGTAGCACTCAAAAACTGCAATTCTACACGACAGCATGTACCCGTTCTTTGAGCTCACCAATCGGCCATGTTTCAGTACTTCCAGGATTGGCCTGAAGTCAGGCGACTTTAGGGCCTGTGCAGCCCTGTGGGCACAAATTCTCGTTGGTGTCGCGTACTGAAATGTAGCGGGAGCCAGAACATCAAAGACAGCAAGAGTAGCTGTTGGAGGGCTCTGCACTCAGTAATTGATCTGCCAATGCTCAAGTCAGGAAACTCGAAATAAAAAAGCAATGCTTCAGACTAACATCATGCTGTTGTTTGCATGGCGAGTGGTGGGAATGCCAATGCTTTATGATAGAATAATTTGAGGGAGGGGGAGGGTTGATGTTGCTTGTGCATGGGAGGGGGAAGGGGGTAGGGGGCTTTGGGGCTCATGCATCTTTTTACAATCATTCATTCTTTGGGGATTTCCTTCTGTTTCCAGGATGTCTGCGGAGAGCAAGAATTTCAGGTTGTATATTGTACACATACTCTGATATTAAATGGAACAATTGAACTATTTGAATCACTAAAGCATAGAAGGCTATGGGTCAAGTAGGGAAGGTAGGATTAACACAGATGGATGCTCAGTGGTGGGCCTCAACAAGGTGAGCCAAATGTTCTGTTACCATGCTGTAATGGTCAATGACTACTTCAAATAATCCTATTACTCACGAGGCTTCAGGCTCAAAGACAAAGAAGACCATGGACTTAAAAAAATCAAATGGGTAAACAGCTGAGGATGATGGACAAGAATGCGCTGCGCTCTAAACCAGCACCATCCCTACTGATTCAAACTTCAAAATTTAGCACTAGCATCATACGTTTTTGAAAGAGTTTTCTGTGCCATCGGAAAGGAAAGGCTATTAATTTAGTGGGCTCCCTAAGTTAATAGTATAAACGCTAGACAATTGCTGGTGTTCTTTTGATTTGTAAAATGTTCCAACATTTATGTTATATGAAATGTCCTAGATATCTAAAATGGTACTTACACCCATATAAGCCTGTGAAGATCAAATGGAAGTGACCTAGCCAAGAATGTGTAAAATGATCAAATGCCACTTGAAAGCAATTTGTTTGTGTACTTTCCAGTTAACTTTACCATGAATGTTCTAAGCTTGGTTGCGAAAGGAGGAGGGTTGGGCATGAGGATAACAACCCTTTCCCATAAAAACCCAGTGCTACAGAAAGGCCAACAGAAGCTCTAAAGAAGACATTCATGGATTGGAAGGATACAGCAAGAAGATGCACTATACCTAGACACAACGTGAAAGACTGGCCCAGGACAGAGGACACTGGTGAGCTACTGTCGACAGCCTATGCCCCAGTAGGGATGATGGGGCTGAGGATGACGACTTTGGAGCTACACAAATCAAGCAGTTAATTGCAAAGGGATATTTTTTCTCTTACCAATCTCTCCAAATCTTCATTTTGTTTGTAAAAAAATAAGAGCTTTCTTATTAAAACAGTCAGATTGTATCCGTCACTGATAGAAAAATTTCCGCCAGCTTGTGCAATGGAGACACAATGATCAAATTCACTTCGCTGTATCGTATGCTGCAAACAAAATTTTAAAAATTGGAATTCTATTATCAGTAAAGAATGAACCATTTTTATGATAGAATGATGTTTCCAATCATTGTAGCACCCAACCCTTCCGTATATGGATTCCAGTAAAGCATTTGAAAAGTTTCCCCATGCAAGGCTCATTCAGAAAGTACTGCAGCATGGGATCTAAGGAGACCTTGCTTTGTGGATCCAGAATTGGCTTGCCCACAGAAGGCAAAAAGTGATTGTGGATGGTTCGTATTCTGCATGGAGGAAGGTGACCAGCGGTGTTCCGCAGGGATCTGTTCTGGGACCCCTCTTCGTGATTTTTTATAAATGGCCTGGATGAGGAAGTGGAAGTGTGGGTTAATAAGTTTGCTGATGACACAAAAGTTGGGGGTGTTGTGGACAGTCTGGAGGGCTGTCAGAGGTTGCAGCACTGAGCTGAGAAGTGCAAGATGGAATTCCACCTATATAAGTGTGAGGTGGTTCATTTCAGTAGGACAAATTTGAAGACAGAATATAATATTAATGGTAAGACTCTTGGCAATGTGGAGGATCAACGGGGTCCCTGTCCAGTGGACACTCAAAGCTGCTGCGCAGATTGACAGTGTTGTTAAGAAGGCGTATGGTGTGTTGACCTTCAGCAACTGTGGGATTGTATTCAAGAGCCATAAGTAAAGTTACAGCTATATAAGACCTTAGTTAGACCCCACTTGGGAGTATTGTTTTCAGTTCTGGTCACCTCATTACAGGAAAGATGTGGATATTATAGAGAGAATACAGAGGAGATTTACCAGGATGTTGCCTGGATTGGAGAGCATACCTTATGAGAATAGGTTGAGTGAACTTGGCCTTTTTTCTTTGGAACAACAGAGGATGTGAGGTAACCTGACAGAGATGTATAGAATGAGAAGCAATAACCGTGTGGATAGCCAGAGGCTTTTTCCCAGAGCTGAAATGGCTAATATGAGAGGCATAGCTTCAAGCTGCTTGGAAGTAGGTACAAGGGGGATGTCAGAGGTACGTTTTTCACATAGAGTGGTGGGTGCGTGGAATGCACTGCCAGCGAAGGTGGCAGAGGCAGATACAATAGGTACATGGAGCTTAGAAAAATAGAAGGCTATACAGTAGGGAAATTCTAGGCAGTTTCTAGAGTAGGTTATATGGTCCATACAACATTGTGGGCCGAAGGGCCTGTAATGTGCTGCAGATTTCTATGTTTCTTAGTTATTCCCACTTCTAAATAATCCTCCCCGCTTTTTATAATTACCTACAGCATAACAGTAAAAAAGTGAACCAAGGATTACAACTAGGAACCACCAACACAGTAAATTTTCTGAATACCACAGGGATAAGAATAGTTTACATTTTCACCTAAGAGCAAATTTTACTGAAAATTGTTTCATTTCAAAAACATACACAGTATTTCCAAACTAGTTTGTCTTTTAAAGGAATTTGATCGCTTTTTTAAACTATTAATAATCTGAAGACAAATACATTTAAAATCTATGTAGCCGTACAATAAATTGGTGATCATGTTGCACCTCTATAAAATTTTCAACTTTCTTCAAGCACCCTGAAACTTCATTAATTTATATAACATACTTGCTGTTTTCTGTCCCTGTATCCTCGGAGGAAGGACTGAATAATAACTGCGTTCCTCTGCCTTCGTCTTTCTTCCTGAAAAGGAAAAAAAATTATTAAGGCCTTCCTATAGATTGCAGTTTTCAACAATCAGTTCATCACAATGAATGTAAAATGAACAGTACCTACTCAAGAAATAGCCTATATCAAAAATCAGAGCAAATGTACAGTTTAAAGAAAATGTGTAAATATTAATACATATTTGGAGAAAAATGTAAATGGTGAAAATAGCAAACAAAAATCCTAGCAATAGTCAGATCATGCTATGGTAATTGGGAGAGAAAGTTTTAAGAATTTAAGACTCTTCTGAATTGGAAGGAGGTGAAGACATGCACATATTAACTTGCCAAGAAGCAGTGGAGAAAACAATGAGAATGTCTGTGATAGGGTGGAGACCAAGGATGTTGAATTATCAATTTTTTTAAACTAGCAGGTGGAGACATAAAAGAGAAAGGAGATGAATGGAAGCAAAAGGTACAGCAATGCCATGAAGGGATGGGGGGGAGAGAAGAAAGAAAGAGGAGAGTGTGCAAAAGGCGAGAAATTGTAAATTTAGCAATTAATCCTGACAACTAAGACAAACTATGACAAAAAGTGCTATTCTTCAAGCTTATACTGGGTATTACATTGGAACAATACAACATTCTAAAGCTAGTAGACAAAGAATTAATGTGACAAGTATAAAAGCTCACAATCACCCTTGAAGATTAAACGAGGTGCTCTGCAGTGATCACTTAATCTGCATTAAGTTTTTTCAACATAAACCAAACAAAAAATTAAATTGAAAACTCAAGAGATCTGCTACTTTACTTGGGTAACTGAAAGGAACATATTAAAGAATATTTATCTCCCATGACTGCATGGGGATAAAGTCATGAAGAGGGAAGAGGTTGGTGGAGAAGGAAGAATGGATCAGAAATCCATGGAAAGAGCAGTCATTTTAAAATACTGAAAAGGAAGATGAAGGTGTCTCTGGTGGCAGCAGAAGTTATGAAGATGATCCACTGAATGTAGAGGCTGAAAGGGAGGAAGGCAAGGACAAGGGAAATCCTATTGTCTAACTGGGAGAAGGGAGAGAGAGCAAAACAACTGAAAACAGAAAAACAAGATTGAGTGCACCATCAACAGTGGCGTTAGTGAAAAAGAATCAAATTTACGATGACTGTCTAATGACATGAAACCAGTCGTTCTGTGGGAGCAGTATGGTGCAAAATTAAATAACTAGTGCAAAAGAAAGGAATAATATCTGTGGATTCACAGACCACTCAGAAATCTAATGGCAGAGAAGAGAACATTCCAAAAATGTTGAGTGTACATCTTTAGGCTCTTGTATCACATCCCCTACAGCAGTATCGAGAAGAGGACATGCTTTGAAAGGCAAGGGTAATAGAAACATAGAAAACCTACAGCACAATAGAGGTCCTTCGGCCCACAAAGCCTCCACCGCTGTCGCCGGCAGCACATTCCACGCACTTACCAATCTCTGTAAAAAAAAACTTACCCCTGATATCGACTCTGAACCTACTTCCAAGCACCTTAAAGCTGTGCCCTCTTGTGCTAGTCATTTCAGCCCTGGGAAAAAGCCTCTGACTATCCACACAATCAATGCCTCTCATTATCTTATATACCTCTATCAGGTCACCTCTCATCCTCCGTCATTCCAAGGAAAAAAGGTCAAGTTCATTCAACCTATTCTCATAAGGCATGCTCCCCAATCCAGGCAACATCCTTGTAAAACTCCTCTGCACCCTTTCTATGGTTTCCACATCCTTCCTGTAGAGGGGCAACCAGAACCGAGCACAGTACTCCAAGTGGAGTCTGACCAGGGTCCTATATAGCTGTAACATTACCTCACGGCTCCTAAACTCAGTCCCATGATTGATGAGGCCAATGCACCGTATGCTTTCTTAACCACAGAGTCAACCTGCGCAACTTGGACTCGAACCCCACGATCCCTCTGATCCTCCACACTGCCAAGAGTTTTACCATTAATACTATATGCCATCATCATATTTGACCTACCGAAATGAACCATCTCACACTTATCTGGGTTGAACTCCTTCTGCCACTTCTCAGCCCAGTTTTGCATCCTATCAATGTCCTGCTGTAACCTCTGACAGCCCTCCACACTATCCACAACACCTCCAACCTTTGTGTCATCAGCAAATTTACTAACCCATCCCTCCACTTCTGCATCCAGGTCATTATGGAAAATTATGAACATCCTCTACATAGCACCATCCAGAGACAGAGAAGCAGTTTCAGCGACAGGTTACTATCGATGCAATGCTCCTCAGACAGGATGAAGAGGTCAATACTCCCCAATGCCATTAGGCTTTACAATTCTACCGCCAGGACTTAAGAACTTTTTAAAAGCTATTATTAATGCTTTTTGAGATAGTGATTTAGATGCATATCATATTTTTTACTGAGTTAAGTATTGTAAGTAATTAGTTTTGCTACATCAAGTGTATGGGACATTGGAAAAAAGTTGAATTTCCCCATGGGGATGAATAAAGTATCTATCTATCTATTAATAAAAATCACAAAGAGTAGGTGTCCTAGAACAGATCCCTGAGGCACACCACTGGTGACTGACCTCCATGCAGAATATGACCTGTCTTCAACCACTCTTTGTCTTCTGTGGGCAAGCCAGTTCTGGATCCACAAAGCAATTTCCCTTTGGATCCCATGCCTCCTTACTTTCTCAATAAGCCTTGCATGGGGTACCTTGTCAAATGACTTGCTGAAATCCATGTACTTCACTTTATTGTCACCAAACAATTGATACTAGAGCGTACAATCATCACAGCGATATTTGACTCTGAGTTTCGCGCTCCCTGAAGTACAAATCAAAGTAAATATAATAAAAATTTAAATTATAAATCATAAATGGAAAATAGAAAAGGGAAAGTAAGGTAGTGCAAGTCAGGTCCGGATATTTGGAAGGTATGGCCCAGATCCGGGTCAGGATCCATTCAGCAGTCTTATCACAGTTGGAAAGAAGCTGTTCCCAAATCTGGCCGTACAAATCTTCAAGCTCCTGAACCTTCTCCCAGAGGGAAGAGAGACAAAAAGTGTGTTGGCTGGGTGAGTCGTGTCCTTGATTATCCTGGCAGCACTGCTCCGACTACTGCTATACACTACAACTATTGCTCTACCATCTATGTGTTCAGTCACATCCTCAAAAAATTCAATCAGGCTTGTAAGGCATGGCCTGCCTTTCACAAAGCCATGCTGACTATTCCCAATCATATTATGCCTCTCCAAATGTTCATAAATCCTGCCTCTCAGGATCTTCTCCATCAACTTACCAGCCACTGAAATAAAACTCAATGGTCTATAATTTCCTGGGCTATCTTTACTCCCTTTCTTGAATAATGAACAACATCTGCAACCCTCCAATCCTCCGGAACCTCTCCCGTCCTCATTGATGATGCAAAGATCATCACCAGAGGCTCAGCAATCTCCTCCCTTACCTCCCACAGTAGCCTGGGGTACATCTCATCTGGTCCCGGTGACTTATCCAACTTGATGTTTTCCAAAAGCTCCTGCACATCCCCTTTCTTAATATCTACATGCTCAAGCTTTTCAGTCTGCTGTAAGTCATCCCTACAATCGCCAAGATCCCTTTCCGTAGTGAATACTGAAGCAAAGTATTCATTAAGTACCTCTGCTATCTCCTCCAGTTCCATACACACTTTTCCACTGCCACACTTGATTGGTCCTGTTCTCTCACATTTTATCTCTTGCTCTTCACATACTTGTAGAATGCCTTGGGGTTTTCCTTAATCCTGTCTGCCAAGGCCTTCTCATGGCCCCCTTCCAGCCCTCCTAATTTCTTTCTTGAGCTCCTTCCTGTTAGCCTTATAATCTTCTAGCTCTCTATCATTACCTAGTTTTTTGAACCTTTCGTAAACTCTTCTTTTCTTTGTAATGAAAGCCTCCTTCTTCACCTCTTAAAGATGTCCTCAACAGTGGAAGGGCTGTGCATGTCTCCAACCCTTTGCATCCTCTTGTAATCCTGTGCATGAGGCTAATGTAATCTGTCAGAATGCTCTCTGCGAAATATCTACAGAAATTTGCAAGAATACTTGGTGACATACCACATCTCCTCTAAATCCTAAGAAGACCCTTCAAGATGTTCATGATATAGAACTTGAAGCTGCTTAATCTGCCCTCACTGCTGACACTTCAATGAGGACTGGTGTGTGTTCTAATGACTTCCCCTTCCTAAAGTCCAGAATCAATTCCTTAGCCTTGCACACAATGTCAGCAAGAACCTGTTGTGATGCCACTCAACCAACCAACCGACCACAATCTCATACCTCTTCATCGTCCTCTGAGATTTCAGCATCAATAGTGGTGTCATCTGCAAACTTATAGATGGCATTTGAGCTGTGCCTAGCTGCACAGTCATGAGTGTAGAGGATACAGCACTAGACTAAGCATGAATTCTTGAGGTGCATTTGTGTTAATTGTCGGTAAGTAGAATATGTCATTGCCAAACCCCACTGATTGTGGTCTCCCAATAATGAAGTCAAGAATCCAGTTATAGAGGGAGTTACAGAGCCCCAGGTTTAGAAGTTTGGTAGTTAATGCTGAGGCGTAAATGCTATTGAATGCCAGGCTATGACTGATGAACAGTATCTTGGATTCACTTACTGTATGCTCAGGCGTGAAGAGCATAGCAGGCTAATAAACTCTGAAGCAGAGCTATTTTTCCCTTCTTTCACTTGCTTTGGAATGGAACATACATACTTTACTCAGCAGTTCCATTAATTTCATATAGTACAGCAATTCTCATGAAAAGGATGAAAATACATTGCATTGAAAGGCAAGAGAATTACTGACATTCATTGAATGCTTGGAGGCCAAGGTAAGTATGTTAAATAGTAACACTCCATGACAGTTTCTTTAACAGAAAGAACTCACAACCAGTAAGAATTCAAATCCTAATCGTGACCACATCCAATAGAGTTCATCCTTGGAGAAGTCTCAGTTGTGAAAATGAAACATTAAATGGAAGTATCAAAATTGCAACTAATTATAAAACTGCAAAAGTACTTGAACCAGGAAAGTTGCAGCAGCTATCATTCCAACAGCTGACAGTTTTCATGTGCCATGCTTTTTGCTGGGAAATTTATGATTTAAGACAAAACATACTGATTAAAGAAAAAAATTGGATATAATACCTATAGTAGTAGTATACTACAACTATCACTGCTAAAAGACATTCATGACAAATGTGCTCATAGTGGCTGAAATCATATTAATGACCAGGGACTTCAGGAATAAACAAAAATATCTAATACCCAGAAACATCACTGTATTAAGACCCATATGTTTTGAACATGAATGACCATTCAAAAGCACTCATCATAATTAACCAAATCTCAGAGTTTACAAAAGGACAAGAGATGGTAACATAGAAATAGAAAATAGTAGGCTATTCAAACTCTGTAGACCTGATAGATAGATAGATAGATACTTTATTCATCCCCATGGGGAAATTCAACTTTTTTTTCCAATGTCCCATACACTTCTTGTAGCAAAACTACTTACATACAATACTTAACTCAGTAAAAAAAAATATGATATGCATCTAAATCACTATCTCAAAAAGCATTAATAATAGCTTTTAAAAAGTTCTTAAGTGCTACCCTTCAACTCAATCATGACAAATAATCTCAACTTTTCCCAATATCCATTTAGCATGAAATGTATCTTCTTCCTCTGAATATATTTAAATACTTACCCTCCATTGTCTTCAGTGGGAGTCAATCCCACAGGCTCACTACCATCTGCTTTAAATGAGATACTGATATTCCTTATCACTTATAAGCAGTCTAATAAATGTTCACTGCATTCCTGCCATGGCAAAAACATCCTTCCTCATGAAAAGATCAAAACAGTAGATAAAACTCCAGATGGGATCTCAACAACTACAACAAGATATCCTTGCTCCTGTACTTAAATCCTTTTGTGATAAAGGTCAAATATTTGCCCTCCTAATTGCTCACTGCACCTATTTCCTATTAATAAAAGTCCTGCATGTCAGTGCAGATGGCAAAACAGTGGAAGTTAGATTTCAACAAATAATTAAAGATGTTTCAGATCTATTAGCCTGAAATAATTTCTTCAATATTAAGAGCTGCATCTCTGTTTATTGATTTATCAAAGCCACGGGTCACTTCATTAAATTAAGGATAAACACTTTAATTATGCCATAAAACTGCATTTTATTATACTCAAGGCTAAAGCCATTCAGTGTTCATTTATTGGAAGCTTCTATCCATCCAGTTTTAAGAGTGATAGCATAAAAGCAGATTGCCCAGCAGTAAAATACCTTTTTCCCTGAAATGCTAGTAAGCTGAAATTACACTTTTCCATTTTGTTATATGCTCAGTCCAATATCTGAAGTACTTCTCACACTTTCTAAAAAATATTAATACTGAGCATTTCTTTCCGTTTCCATTATAATACTAAAACAATTAACAGCAAGCTCTGAAAAGTGTGACCTAGTTTAGAAAAACTTCATACTTGCAATTATTCTCAGATAATGCTGTAAAGGAATATAACACTATTACTGCTAAGAGTGGCAGAGATTGAATGAAGACCTGATAGAAATTTAAAAGATTACAAAATGCTCAGATAGAGTTGACAACTGGTATCACTTTCCCAGAGTCAAAATGTCTAATAGCAGAAGGCATGCACTTAAGATGAGAAGTGTTAAGTTCAACGGAGGTGTGCAGGGCACGTTTATTTTTGGGCAGGTATATGAATGTGCAGAGAATGATGGGAGATGGACATTGGTTTAGGTAGAAGGGATGAGCTTAGAGTCAGAGAAAAGTGCAGCACAGAAAAAGGCACTTCGGCCCATCTAGTATGTGCAGAACAATACAAACTGACTATTCGCAGACTTGCACCAGGACCATAACCCACTACACCCCTACACACCACCCATATACCTATCCAAACTTCTCATAAACATTGAAATCACGCTGGCAGCTCATTCTACACTCCCGACGCTCTGAGTGAAGAAGTTTCCCCTCAAATTCCCCTTAAACTCTTCACCTTTCACCCTTAACCCATGACTTCTAGTTGTAGTCCTACCCAACCTCAGTGGATAGATCCTCTTCTTAGCTAGGTGTTTAATTGCTAATTTAGTTAATTTAGCACAACTCCTGCTTCTGCTATAATTTTTGGTTTTCCACAACTTAGAGCACATTTACCTCTCGCTTTCTTCTTTCTTCCTGGGTTCGGTGCAGCAATGAAGCCTTTTCTTCCTTCAAATAAGAAGATTTTAAGAAGTTAATACCCATGTAAGTAACTCCATCTTTCTGTGGTGTGCAATAACAGCACTGGAATACAATTAAATTCAGATTATTCTCACACAGCTTGCAGATGATCACACTGGTTTAGGATTATATACAATAGAAAACAATTGTCACTCATTTCAGTTACTCACTGAGACTCCATTCTACTGTAAAACAATTATCAAAATATGAGGAGCAAAAGCACTTGAGTGTAAATAAGTTAAGGGAAATCCTGAGAGCAGATGCGGTGGAGATGGAGAAATTGAGAGAAGGGGATAGCATTTTTACAAGTAACAGGCTGGGAAGAGGATTCCCACCTGTGAGTCTGTTGGGGTCACGTACTGTGTCCGGTGCTCCCCGGTGTGGCCTCCTATATATCCGTGAGACCCAATGTAGAGTGGGAGACCACTTTGCCAAGCACCTATACTCCATCTGCCAGAAGAAGCGGTATCTCCCAGTGGTCACCTATTTTAATTCCACTTCCCATTCCTAAATGTCTATCCATGGCCTTCTCTACTGTCGTGATGAGGCCACACTGAAGTTGGACGAACATCTTATATTCCATCTGGGTAGCCTCCAACTTGATGGCATGAACATTGATTTCTCGAACTTCCACAATGCCCCTACCCCCCTCTACTTCACCATTCCCCATCCCCTTTTGCCTCTCTCACCTTTCCTTGCCCGCCCATCCCCTCCCTCTGGTGCTCCTCCTCCCTTTCCTTTCTTCCATGACTTCCTGTCCTCTTCTCTCAGACTCTCCCTTCTCCAGCCCTACATTTCTTTCACCAATCAACTTCCCAGCTCTTTACTTCATCCCTCCCCCTTCAGGTTTCACCTATCACCTTGTGTTTCTCTCTCCCCTCCCCCCCTCATCTTTAAAATCTACTCCTCAGCTTTTTTTCTCCAGTCCTGCTGAAGGGTCTGGACCCGAAATGTCAACAGTACTCTTTTCTATAGATGCTGCCTGGCCTGCTGAGTTCTTCAGCATTTTGTGTGTTGCTATTCTTCCCTCCATTGCCTCCTTCACACAAACTCCATTAACTGTCTGCACTACATAGCCCCTGCTATCTCGGTCATTCTATTTCCACCACTCCCCTCCAATGAGCAGAAAATACAAAAGAAAATACAAAAGAACACCAGGCTCAAGGACAGCTTCTATCCCATTGTTATCAGATTCTTGAATTAACTTCATACCAAAGATAAACTCTTGATCTTTCAATCTACCTCATCACAGCCCTTGTCCTGTTTGCCTACTGTAGTTTCTCTGTAACTCTGTAACTTTGTAAAGCCTGTCACTATATCTCGGTACATGTGACAGTACTAAAACAACTACCCTACCATTCAAACTGACCATGGCGAATTTGCCTAAAGCCTCATTTCCTCTTGTGATAGTTTTCAATACCCCCATCTTTTGAAAAAGTTATCTTTTTTCTTTAAAATACACTCACTGATTTTGCCTCCACAGAACTCTAGTGTAAAAAAAAGTCTCACACACTCATCGTCTTTCCTGAGAAGTTCCTACACACTGGACTCTCCCATGTGATTATTTCTTGCCACCCTCTCAGTTCAACAAATGGAGAGATGGTAAACAGAAGTGCAATGTGCCAGTGAAATTCACATCTCATGAACAAGTTAAAGTAAGACAGAGCAACAGAATACAGGGCTAGAGTTTGGGACTGGATTAGGTTAGATCACAGTTTTTCCAATCAGCATGGGCACAAGATGCCAAATGCCCTTGTGTGAAGTCAGTTTTCTGTGATTGCTTATTGTTCCTTAAGGTTGTTAAAACTGGGGTGGGTGGGGTACTGAGGCTGGGGCTCCCACTACCTATTCAATGCTCCCAATGGCATGCATCGCAAATTGCCTGACAATCAAGTCTAGCTCCTGGCCTTCACATGTGGCTTAGTTACTAAACCTGGCAGAGCTGTTTCTACTGACAGGAGAAGGGTCAAAGGCAGATTACTGGTGCCTTAAAACCAGTCGCTCTTCAGCCATGGTTGGCAGCTAATCTAGAAGGGAAACTCTGATCTCAAATCTCCACTGCCTTGCAGCTACACCCACTCATGGCAAATGTTTTGGGAGTAAACCCTGAGGGTAAAAATGAGAGCTGAGGTCTCTAAAACAGTCCTACATTGAGTTCAACACTGACTGGCAATTCCTGCAACACTGCTGGTGTCAAACTCTGCCGTTCCTTTGGCTCGTCAGGTGCATGGAGAGGGGGAGCCTGCTACACTGGCACCAGCTTGTCCTCCATGTCCTACTGCCCTAGCTTGCATACCGACTTGTGTATCACATAGACAGTTATGACACAATAACCATGGTCATCCCCAGCCAATGGAGGTCCTCATATTTATTGTAATTTTCTATAGTATTAAGATCAGGAGGAAAATAAACTGTAAAATGCAATAGAATGCAGATCTACAATTTTACTGAACACTGTTTAGACCATCTCTCACTTTCTAGAAATCCACAAATGCAGCTGGAAAAGATGAATAACCATATGCCGTGAAACATTAAAAATAAGTTTATGAAACTGAACAAGCCAGGATCAACTAATCAATGCAATGCCCTTTTTGGAATGCAAGGTAATATATAGGGGCATTCATTGATGACTGCACAACAGACTTAATTCAGACAAGATTAAGGAAGGAGTTACTGCATAAAATTCAACACCATGATGTGGACAACAGACACAAAGGCAACAATCAGCAACAAGAGTCTAACCATCTTCCATTAATGTTTACCTGCATTACCTGCAAATGGTATGTTGGCATTCATAGCAAAAGGATTTGAGTACAGGAGCAGGGAGGTTCTACTGCAGTTGTACAAGGCCTTGATGAGACCGCACCTAGAATATTGTGTGCAATTTTGGTCCCCTAATCTGAGGAAAGACATTCTTGCCATAGAGGGAGTACAGAGAAGGTTCACTAGATTGATTCCTGGGATGGCAGGACTTTCATATGAAGAAAGACTGGATCGACTAGGCTTATACCCACTGGAATTTAGAAGATTGAGGGGGTATCTTATTGAAACGTATAAAATTCTAAAGGGATTGGACAGGCTAGATGCAGGAAGATTGTTTCCGATGTTGGGGAAGTCCAGAACGAGAGGTCACAGTTTAAGGATAAAGGGGAAGCCTTTTAGGACCCAGATGAGGAAAAACTTCTTCACACAGAGAGTGGTGAATCTGTGGAATTCTCTGCCACAGGAAACAGTTGAGGCCGGTTCATTGGCTATATTTAAGAGGAAGTTAGATATGGCCCTTGTGGCTAAAGGGATCAGGGGGTATGGAGAGAAAGCAGGTACAGGGTTCTGAGTTGGATGATCAGCCATGATCATACTGAATGGCGGTGCAGGCTCAAAGGGCCGAATGGCCTACTCCTGCACCTATTTTCTATGTTTCTATATTACCTTGAGGAAAGACTTGGGGAGCTAGGTCTTACCTCTATAGAGCAAAGAAAAATGAGAGGTGACTTGATAGAGGTGTACAAGATGATAACAGGCATAGATTGAGTAGATAAGCAGAGACTTTTTCTCCAGGGCAGTACTGGCTAATACAAGGGGACATAATTTTATACGATGACTGGAGGAAAACAGAGCAAATATCAAAGGTAGGTTCCTTACACAGAGAATGGTGTGTGCATGGAATGTCCTGTCAGGGGTGTTGGTAGAAGCAGATTCATTAGGGACATTTAAGAAACTCAGACATGGATGAAAGAAAAATGGAGGGCTCTGTAGGAGGGAAAGGTCAGCTTGATCTTAGAGTATGTTAAAAGGTCAGCACAACATTGTGTACCAAAGTTCCTGGACTATCATGCAGTGAAGTATCATAGATAAATCCCCACAACTAACCCATTAAGATACACCAATGATCAAAGTCTTAGTTGGGCCAGCCACACCAATACCATGGCTGCAATAGCAGGCCAGAGACTAGGTATCATGCAGCAAATCACAGAAAGGAATTGCCAAAAGAATAGAGGAAACATTTCAAGGATGTGCTCAGGACCTCCTTGAAAAATGTAACGTCTCATACAACTCATTGGAATCCTGAACACGTGACTAATTAAAGTACTGAAGGAGTATCAGGCACAGAGAACTCCAAATCTCTTTGGTAACACAGAACCCCTTCAGAAGCGTACTCTGACTACACTACCTCCAAACCTTCTTGCCTGCACCAGATTCGACATATTCCACCTTGGTTTCTGAGGTGAAGCCAAGGACTGGAGTGGAAGCAAATAAGTTTCATATCCAAGGTGGCAAAAAAATGATAATGGTGTTACTGCAAAAACACATCAGAGTTTTGATCTTTCACCAGGGTATGTTACAGGAAGTGTAGTGGAATTTTCTCCACTTTCTTGGATGAGTACAATAACGACATTACTCGGGATGCTTGCATAAGTCTCATTCTATCAATCATCTGAAGCACTAATCACTTCCACCAAAAGTACAATGTGGCTGCAATTTGTAGCATGAGAAATGCAGCAATGCCCACCATGGGGATAACATCTATTCCCAAACATCAACTATCCTTTATCAGTTGAAATGGCAATAGCTGCAGGATTTTGGAATCACCACAACCTATTGTTCCTTTATTGGAGACATGAAATTCCAAGTGATGATTAACAAATAGATTGTTGGTTAAAAATCAAGAGACTAATCCCTATCATTCACTGTACAAGTCTTACCCTGGTTTGTCCTCCCAAAGTGCAACATCTCACACTTATAGATAGATAGATAGATAGATACTTTATTCATCCCCATGGGGAAATTCAACTTTTTTCCAATGTCCCATACACTTGTTGTAGCAAAACTAATAACATACAATACTTAACTCAGTAAAAAAGATATGATATGCATCTAAATCACTATCTCAAAAAGCATTAATAATAGCTTTTAAAAAGTTCTTAAGTCCTGACGGTTGAATTGTAAAGCCTAATGGCATTGGGGAGTATTGACCTCTTCATCCTGTCTGAGGAGCATTGCATCGATAGTAACCTGTCGCTGAAACTGCTTCTCTGTCTCTGGATGGTGCTATGTAGAGGATGTTCAGAGTTTTCCATAATTGACCGTAGCCTACTCAGCGCCCTTCGCTCAGCTACCGATGTTAAACTCTCCAGTACTTTGCCCACGACAGAGCCCGCCTTCCTTACCAGCTTATTAAGACGTGAGGTGTCCCTCTTCTTAATGCTTCCTCCCCAACACGCCACCACAAAGAAGAGGGCGCTCTCCACAACTGACCTATAGAACATCTTCAGCATCTCACTACAGACATTGAATGACGCCAACCTTCTTAGGAAGTACAGTCGACTCTGTGCCTTCCTGCACAAGGCATCTGTGTTGGCAGTCCAGTCTAGCTTCTCGTCTAACTGTACTCCCAGATACTTGTAGGTCTTAACCTGCTCCACACATTCTCCATTAATGATCACTGGCTCCATATGAGGCCTAGATCTCCTAAAGTCCACCACCATCTCCTTGGTCTTGGTGATATTGAGACGCAGGTAGTTTGAGTTGCACCATATCACAAAGTCCTGTATCAGTTTCCTATACTCCTCCTCCTGTCCATTCCTGACACACCCCACTATGGCCGTGTCATCAGCAAACTTCTGCACATGGCAGGACTCCGAGTTATATTGGAAGTCTGATATATATATACAGATATGCAAATAATTTTTCTTTTACACAGTAGTAGATGCCTGAAATGCACTGGAAGGGATAGTGGTGGATGCAGACACAATAGTGGTGTTTAAGATGCAATTAGAAAGGCACATGAACGTACATGGAATGGAAAAATATGGATCAAGTGAAGGCAGATAGATTTAGCTTGACTGGACACCATGGTTAACAGAGACATCATGGATCGAAGATCCTGTGTTATACTGCTCCATGTTCTATATACTTCAGAATGTAATGTTTATAACAAAACTGAAGGCTTTTATTTTCTAATACCATCACAAACCGTATTAAAGATACAAGTTGATAAAACAGATATAAATGATATAAAAACATATATTCTTTGGAGTTTGGAGGAATGAAAGTTGATCTTAATGAAATATAAACTTGGGTAATATACCAAGCTAGATATTGAGATGTTTCCATTAATGGGAGAAACTGGAATAAGTTATAAGACTGGCTGAGGTGGGGTGGGTCGGGGGGAAGGCAGCAGTAATTTAAAACTAAGGAGCAATGGGACTTTTTCCTCAGAGGGTGATAAATTTCTGGAATTGTCTACCCAGGAAGGTTGTGGAGTAGAGATTATTGAAGGTAGCTAAAGAGGAAGTAGATAAAATGTTGAAAGATCATGCATGGAGTGCTACAGGAACTGAAACAAGAGGATGAAGGGCCTGGAGAAGATCAGCCATGATCATCTTGAAGGACAGATCTGAGAGGGTTGAGTAGACTTCTAACTTTCTGATGTTCTCCTTATCTTGTTTTACACAATTACAAGTTTTAAACCTCATGTACAAAATAAGACTAATTAAATGCACTTAACGCACAAATTTTTAAAAATAATTGATTACTAACCTTCCTGCTGGCTCCACCAAGAGAAACCTTGGGCCGTGTTTTGAAATCACCTTCAAAGCTGAACATGTCTGTATGTTATCCCATCTAGCAGAAGTACAGCTCCTAAATAACAAATATTTTCAATGAAGCAAACAAAATGTAGCTCAGATTCAGCTGATTTAAGAATCAGAATCAGTTTAACATTGACTTATAAGGAGTGAAATTTGTTGGCTTGTCAACAGTACAATGCAAAAAAATCACGAAATTACAAATAATTACTGTAAAAAGGAATAATGAGGCAGTATTTATAGACCATTATTCATAATTCTGATGGCATAGGGAAAGCAGCTGTTCCTGAATTATTGAGTGTGTGTTTCAGGTTCTTGTGCATAGAATTATATATGGAACCAGGGTCTTAGATCCACCAAGCTCCTGCAGCCATGAGTACTATTCTACTAATGCCACTTTCCAGTAGTCAGCCAGTAGGCTTCCATACCACAGTATTTCAAAACTTCATCCAAGCATTTACAGCTTCCACTGTCCCCTTATTACAGATCTCATTTGCCTTCTGGGTATAAACTTTTCCTTCAATCTCCTCCCCTTAATCCTGTGTTTTCTGATTAAGGAAAAAGTTTCTCATTATCAACCCTAACCAAATAGCTCGATTTTGTACACCAAAGTCAGCATCCCCCCCCCCTTCTGTTCCAAAAACAAATCCACCTATCTACTCACGCCTCATAGCTGAAACACTCGATTACTGACATCTTAGAGACTAGTCAATCTCTGCACCCTCTCCTGTGCAATTTTTCTACTAAACAATAAGCTATAAGTCTGACAATGAACAACATAATACAGCTGCCCCTCACAACAGAAAACAATACATTGTTTAATATTCCGCTGTAAAACTATATATTAATGCATTTTAGATAAGTGCAAGTCATACAAAACCATTTAAGATTAGTTAGGTAGATCAGAGTCCTCATTGGAATTAGCAAGTATACTGATTGATCTTTAGAACTGTTTGCAGTTAAGTTACTATATAAAGCATACAACATATTAAATTGCTTACAAGAACATAATGAATTGCGTTCATAACGTTGAGTAAGTCTTTCGATGGGAATCTATTACAAGAACACCCAAATTCTAGTTCTGTTAAAACGGGACTCAACTGGAAAGATTTAAACTCCTTAAGGTTTAGAAGAGCAGAGAGACTGCTTTGCGGTAATTTATAAGTAAATAAGAAAGAAGGCTCGCTGTCCAACTCAGAATAGGCCGTGTTGCCAAGGCCTGACCGTGTAGTGCATTGCATTGTCAGCCTGTTCTTGCTAGTCTTCACTCCAAATGACTCAGCAGGACGCAGCACAGTGATAAGCAGAGCAGAATTAAAGACAAGGGGGCGTTTAGAAGAGCAACATCTACCAAAACGAATCGGCTTTGGAGACCCTGTCAGTTCAATGTTATAAAATATTCATTTTTTTTAAGACACGCGCCGCATTTTATTTATTAAAAGTTAAAGGGTTTCACCAGAGCTGCTGCTGCCGCCCCCGCCGTGCCCCAGTCTAAGCTCGGACCTCTCCCCACCTCCCCTTCCTCCCAGCCCGGCTCCTTTACCTGACGCCCCAGCCGCCTGCCGCCAGCAACCGAAACCCAAACTGCACAACCGGAAGCAGTCACGCCGTCATCCCGCTCCAAACTGGCCCGCCTCCCTCGCCGGAAGTCCCGCCTAACATCTCGAGCGGCGGCCGAGCCCGCCGATTAGCGATTGGCTCAGCCTCACGTCCGTTACACGCGTTCCTCTGTCGCTCGCCCCCCCCCCCCTCCACCGGCGACGCGGGGTGCCGGCAAGATGGGGGTTTGTTGTTGTTTTGCGAAGCGTTCCCCTCTTCCTGCCACCCCTCAGTCAGTCCGTCCAGGGTGGTGAGAGATGATTATAACCACCCCACCCCGTTCAAAGATTTTTGACACGGGATAATATCCGAACAGTTATCCGGCTGGCTGTTTGGGCAGGAATCGGCAGGAGCGAGTCGCAAACTGGAGCTCTGAAACCCAGTGCAATGCTGAGGGAGTACGTCCGCAGCAGGAAGTAGACAACAATCAGGTTTGAACTCCACAAATTGGCAATGACTATTTTCAACATGAAGATGTCCGTCCTCCCACCTCTGACATAAAACATCCCGCGAGTCCCCGTTGACCGAACCAGTTAAGGTCAGGGTGGTCAGAACCATGTGATCACTGACCAAGTTATCATTCCAAGCCTTCCAGTACCTACAAAGGTGCAGGTCGGGCCTGATGAACTGAATGAATGCAGCTCCGCAGATCAAAAGGAAATCTGTAAAACCACATCCCTTAGATGTGGTACAATCTCGTGGCTAATTTGCCGTGCTATGTGATGCTGATGGCATGATTACCTACAGCAGGTACCTCAAGGCACTTGAAAGATACGTTTGCAAAATCGTCCAATTGCCCTGGAAAGATACTGGATCTGCTACTAGGGAATGAGACGGGGTAGGTGACAGAAGTTTGTGAAGGGGAACACTTTGCATCCAATGACCACAGTGCCATTAGTTTCAAAGTAAATATGCAAAAAAGATAGGTCTGGTCCGTGGGTTGAGATTCTAAATTGGAGTAGGGCCAATTTTGATGGTGTCAGAAATGATCTGGCAAGTGTGGATTGTGACAGGCTATTTTCGGGCAAAGATGTACTTGATAAGGGGTCCTGCTGAAGGGTCTCGGCCCAAAATCTCAGAAATCTCTTTTCCATAGATGCTGCCTGGCCTTCTGAGTTCCTCCAGTTTTTTGTGTGTGTTTTTGATAAGTGGGATGCCTTCAAAAATGAAATTTTGGGAGTACAAAGCTTGAATGTGTCTGTCAGAATAATTGGATATCAAATTAGATTGGACATTGGCTTTGTGGGAGAAGTCAGAATGGTAGTAGATGGTTGCTTCTCTGACTTGAGGCCTGTGACTAGTGGAGTACCACAGGGATCAGTGCTGGTTCCTTTGTTGTTTGTCATCTATAGCAATGATCTGGGTGATAATGCGTTAACTGGATCAGCAAATTTACAGATGACACCAGGATTGGCAGTGTAGTGGGCATAGAAAGCCATCATGGCTTGAAGAGAGATCTGCATCAGCTGGAAAAATGGCAGATGGAATTTAATGCAGACAGGTGTGAGGTTTTGCACTTCGATAGGACCTACCAGGGTAGGTCCTACTCAGTGAACGGTAGGGCACTGAGGAGTGTAGTAGAACAAAAGGATCTGGGGATACAGATCTATAGTTCGTTGAAAGTGGCATCACAGGTAGATAGGGTTGTCAAGAAAGCTTTTGGAACATTGATTTTCATAAATCAAGGTATTGAGTACAGGTGATGGGATGTTATGTTGAAGTTGTATGAGACGTTGGTGAGGCCTAATTTGGAGTATTGTGAGCAGTTTTGGTCACTTACCTACAGGGAAGATGTAAATAAGGTTGAAAAAGTGCAGAGAAAATTTACTAGGATGTTGCTGGGTCTGGAAGACCTGCTGGGTTTTATGGAAAGATTGAATAGGTTCAGACTGTATTCTTTAGAACATAGAAGATTGAGAGGAGATTTGATAGAGGTATACATAATTATGAGGGGTATAGATAGGATAAATGCAAGCAGGCTTTTTCCACTGAGGTTGGGTGTGACAATAACCAGAGGTCATAGGTTAAGGGTGAAAGGTGAGGTTTAAGGGGAACATGAGGGTAAACTTATTCACTCAGAGGTTTGTGAGAGTGTGGAACGAGCTGCCAGCATGTGTGATGCATGCAAGCTCAATTTCAATGTTTAAGAGAAGTTTAGATAGATACATGGATAGTAGAGGTATGCAGGGCTATGGTCCCAGTGCAGGGTGATGGGAGTAGGCAATCTAAATGGGATTTGACATGGACTAGATGAGCCAAAGGGTCTTTTTCTGTTCTGTAGTTCTCTGTGACTCTCAGATAAGTGAACCAATATCAGTCGTTCCTCCCTCAGTCATATCCCAATGACAGAGGAGGAAGCAACACAGCAAGATGCTGAAAAGAATTAAGCCAAGGAGCATTTAGACGGGCAATGTCTACCAGAGCAAATTGGCTTTGGAGACACGGTCACTTAAGTGTTTTAAAATATCCAGTTTAAAAAAACTCAAACAACATTTTACATTGTTGCTGATTGACAGGCCAACTCCCCAGTGCAGTACACTCAAAGCAGTCACTCTCCTCAAGCCCCATCGTGGGAAGAGATGGAGAAAAAAGGGTTAAAGGTTGAGCTCAATGTCTCCTTATTGGGGAAAGAAAGCAACTGACTTTAAAATAATGATAGTGCTATAAAGGGTGCAGAGGAGATGCATCAGGATGTTGCCTGGGATTGAGTAATCCATCTATAAGGAGATAATGGAGAGGTTTGGTCTATTTTCCCTGTAACAGAGGAGGTTATGTGGGGACATGATTGAGACATATAAAGTGATAAGCAGTATAGGTAGATAGCAGGGTATCTTCCCCTTATTGAATTGACTTTATTTCTTACATCCTTCACATACATGAGGAGTAAAAATCTTTTATGTTACTTCTCCATCTACAAACCCCATTTCCAGAAAAGTTGGGATATTTTCCAAAATGCAATAAAAACAAAAATCTGTGATATGTTAATTCACGTGAACCCTTATTTAACTGACACAAGTACAAAGAAAAGATTTTCAATAGTTTTACTGACCAACTTAATTGTATTTTGTAAATATACACAGATTTAGAATTTGATGGCTGCAACACACTCAACAAAAGTTGGGACAGAGTTAAAATAAGTTTGAAAAGTGCACAGAATATTCAAGTAACACCGGTTTGGAAGACTCCACATTAAGCAGGCTAATTGGTAGCAGGTGAGGTATCATGACTGGGTATAAAAGTAGCATCCATCAAAGACTCAGTCTTTGCAAGCAAGGATGGGTTGTGGCTTACCCCTTTGTGCCAAAATTCGTGAGAGAATTGTTAGTCAGTTCAAAAGGAACATTTCCCAACGCAAGATTGCAGAGAATTTAGGTCTTTCAACATCTACAGTACATAATATTGTGAAAAGATTCAGAGAACTCAGAGACATCTCAGTGCATAAAGGGCAAGGTCAGAAACCACTGTTGAATGCGCGTGATCTTCGAGCCCTCAGGCGGCACTGCCTAAGAAACCGTCATGCTACTGTGACAATTATAGCCACCTGGGCTCGGGAGTACTTTGGAAAACCATTGTCACTTAACACAGTCCGTCGCTGCATCCAGAAATGCAACTTGAAACTGTATTACGCAAGGATGAAGCCATACATCAACTCTATGCAGAAACGCCGGCGAGTTCTCTAGGCCCGAGCTCATCTCAGATGGATCGAAAGACTGTGGAACCGTGTGCTGTGGTCAGATGAATCCACATTTCAGCTAGTTTTCGGAAAAAACGGGCATCAAGTTCTCCATGCCAAAGATGAAAACGACCATCCTGATTGTTATCAGCAAAAGGTGCAAAAGCCAGCATCTGTGATGGTATGGGGGTGCATCAGTGCCCACGGCATGGGTGAGTTACATGTATGTGAAGGTACCATTGACTCTGAGGCGTATATTAGGATTTTAGAGAGATATATGTTGCCATCAAGGTGACGTCTCTTCCCGGGACGTCCATGCTTATTTCAGCAGAACAATGCCAGACCACATTCTGCACCGGCTACAACAGCGTGGCTTTGTAGACACAGAGTGCGTGTGCTTGACTGGCCTGCTGCCAGTCCAGATCTATCTCCTATTGAAAATGTATGGCGCATCATGAAGAGGAGAATCAGACAACAGAGACCACGGACTGTTGAGCAGCTGAAGTCTTATATCAAGCAAGAATGGACAAAATTTCCAATTGCAAATCTACTACAATTAGTATCCTCAGTTTCAAAACGATTAAAAAGTGTTATTAAAAGGAAAGGTGATGTAACACAATGGTAAACATGCCTCTGTCCCAACTTTTGTTGAGTGTGTTGCAGCCATCGAATTCTAAATTTGTGTACATTTACAAAATACAATTAAGTTGGTCAGTAAAACTATTGAAAATCTTTACTTTGTACTTTTGTCAGTTAAATAAAAGTTCACGTGAATTAACATATCACAGATTTTTGTTTTTATTGCATTTTGGAAAATATCCCAACTCTTCTGGAAATGGGGTTTGTAAATGTGCCATGTGCAATCATAGTAATTTATAATAATATATAATAAATAGAACTGTCAATGTAATATAGAGTACACTCAAATCAGCATGAGTTAATCAAGTCAGGTGGCCTGGTGGAAGAAGCTGTCCTGGAGCCTAATGGTCCTGGCTTTTATGCTGCAGTACCACTTCTCGGATGGTAGCAGCTGGAATAGACCGTGGTTGGGATGACTTGGGTCCCCAATGATCCCACGGGCCCTTTTTACACACCTGCCCTTGTAAATGTCCTGAATCATGGGAAGTTCACAACTACAGATGCGCTGGGCTGTCCACACCACTCTCTGGAGAATCCTGCGATTAAGGGAGGTACAGTTCGCATGCCAGGCAGTGATGCAGCCAGTCAGGATGCTCTCAATTGTGCCCCTGTAGAAAGTTCTTAGGATTTGGGGGCCCATACCAAACATCCTCAACCGTCAGAGGTGAAAGAGGCACTGTTGTGCCTTTTTCACCACACAACTGGTGTGTACTGACCATGTGAGGTCCTTGGTGATGTGGATGCCGAGGAACTTGAAGCTGTTTACCCTCTCAACTACAGATCCATTGATGTCAATAGGGGTTGATCCATCTCCATTCCACCTGTAGTCCACAACCAGCTCCTTTGTTTTTGCGACATTGAGGGAGAGGTTGTTTTCTTGACACCACTGTGTCAGGGTAATGACTTCTTCCCTGTAGGCCACCTCATTATTGTTTGAGATAAGACCAATCAATGTAGTGTCATCGGCAAATTTAATTAGCAGATTGGAGCTGTGAGTGGCAATACAGTCATGGGTATATAGGGAGTTAAGGAGGGGACTCATTATGCAGCCCTGAGGGGCTTTTGTATTGAGAGTCAGAGGGTTGGAGGTGAGGGAGCCCACTCTTACAACCTGCTGGCGATCTGACAGGAAGTCCAGGATCCAGTTGCACGAGGCAGGGTCAAGGCCAAGGGCGCTGAGCTTCTTCTTGAGCCAGGATGTTACTATGGTGTTGAATGCTGAATGTAGTACAACATTCTCACATAAGCATCCTTCTTCTCCAGATGTGTAATGATGGTATGTAGAGCAGTGGCTATTGCATCATCTGTCGATTGGTCGTGTAGGTAGGCGAACTGTAGGGGGTCCATTTTGGGTGGTAGCAAGCTGCAGATATAATCATCGACCAGCCTCTCACTGGGAGAGGGAGAGATTATAAATATCAGTAAACACACCTGCCAGTTGTGCTGCTCGCCCTGGAATGCTGTCTGGTCCCGCAGCCTTGCGACTGTCTGCTCATTGGAAACATCTGTGTACCTCAGCCTCAGAGATGACCAGGTTGCAAGTTGTAAGCGGTGGCTTTCCTCGGAAGCTCAGAGTTCGTAACTTCAAACTGAGCATAAAAGTGATTGAGCTTATCTGGGAGAGGCCACAGTATTGGTAGCACCACAATGTTTGGCTTTGAAGTCTGCGATGGTAGGCTGCCCTCCCCACAAGTCACGTGTGCTATTCATTGTGAATCTTGACTCATTCTTCTCCCTATATTGTTGTTTCACAGCCGTGATAGCTTTGGGCAGATCACAGCTGCTTTTCTTGAGCTCTAGTTGATCACCAGCGATGTAAGCTCGATGTCGCGCCGTGAGTGCTGCTTGCACGGAACTATTGATCCAGGTCTTCTGGTTCGGGAAGACCCTGACCAACTTCTGGAGGACAGCATTGTCCATGCACTTCAAGATGAAGCACATGACTCCATTAGTGAATTTGGAGACATCCTCATCATGGAAGACATTCCAGTCGACGTCATCGAAGCAGTCCTGCAGCATGGAGGCCAATTGGTTGGACCAACAGTAGACTTTTAACAATGGTCACCCCTTGTTTCAACGCAGGATCGAAGAGTGATCTGATTTTCCAAAAGCTGGGTGAAGGAGTGCTTTGTAAGCGTTGCAGAAGGGAGTGTACAATGGTCAAGTGTGTTATCTGCACGAGTGCTCACCTGAATGTACTGACAAAACTTCAGAGCGACTTTCGTCAGCAACGCTCAATTAAAGTCATCGCAACGATGAAGGCAGCCTCTGGGTGTGTAGCCTCCAGCTGGCTGGTTGCTGGTCTCGTACAGTTCCTTGAGAACCAGGTCTGTAACAGCCTGCGGCAGAATGTACACCACTGTGACGATAACAGCTGTGAACTCTCTAGGCAGCTAGTAGAGTCTGCACAGCAGCACCAGGTGTTGCAGGTCTGGGGAACAAAAAGATTTGAATGAATGCATTTTTAACCATGAAGCATACCCCTCCTCCTTTACTCTTCCCATTGAGGTTTTTCAATCTGTCTACCTGGAACAGGGAAAACCAAAAGGGCTCAATGGCATGATCCGGTATCTCCTCCGTCAGCCAGGTCTCCAGGAAGTACAAAACGTTGCATTCCTTTGTTTCCCGCTGATGGGAGATTCCGACTCTCAGTTCACAAAGCTTGTTATCCAGGGACTGAACGTTAGCCAGGACTATGCTAGGGAGCGGCGGTCGATTTGCAAGTTGTCTCAGCCTCAACAGGACGCTGGCCCTTCTCCCTCGCCTCTGGTGCTTCTTCCAAGGTAGTGGCGGTGTAAGAGATGAGTCTCCCATGGATCGCGCAAACAGGAGATCCCGGAGTAGGAAAGGCGGCACATAGTGGGTAAATGTCGTCTTTCCGATGTTCAAAAGGATCAGAATTATCAAATTTATCAAAGTTAAATTAGAAGACATCAATTTAGGGTAAGGGGTAGGAGATTTAATGGGACACTAAGGCAGACTTCCTTCACTGGTGAGTATCTGGAATGCACTGCCAGAGAGACTGGAAGCAGAGATGCTGACAGCAATTAAGAAGTTTCTAAACAGGCACTTGAATATTCTAGACAACACGTACAACACGCTGGAGGAACTCAGCAGGCGGGCAGCATCAGTGGAAACGAGCAGTCAACGTTTCGGGCCGAGACCCTTTGTCAGGACTGAAGAGGGAAAGGACAGGGGCCCTATAAAGAAGGTGGAGGGAGGGTGGGAAGGAGAAGACTAGTAGGTGCCAGGTGAAAAACCAGTAAGAGGAAAGATCAAGGGGTGGGGGAGGGAATAGGCAGGAAAGGTGAAGTCTGCCTTCTACTACGCATAGTGCTTTCCCCTTACATTCCTTCTTCACCTTTCCTGCCTATCCCCTCCCCCACCCCCTGATCTTTCCTCTTACTGGTTTTTCACTTGGCACCTACCAGCCTTCTCCTTCAAACTCTCCCCCCCCCCCCCCCCGTCAACCTTCTTTATAGGGCCCCTGCCCCCTCCTTCAGTCCTGACAAAGGTTCTCTGCCCGAAACGTTGACTGCTCGTTTCCACGGATGCTGCCCAGCCTGCTGAGTTCCTCCAGCGTGTTGTACGTGTTGCTTTGACCCCAGCATCTGCAGTATAATTTGTGAATATTCTAGACGTAGGCTACAAGTGAAGTTCAGCAAGATATTATTAATACAAACGGATGGCTATTACAAGGCATAGACACAGGATTTCAGAGGATTTGTCCTGGATCCAGCATATAAGTGCCTTTCTGAAGAGAGCATGGCAGTGCCTCTACTGTATTAGAGTTTGTAAAGATATGGCATGTCATCTAAAACTTTGACAAACTTCTAAAGATGTGTGATGGAGAGTACATGCAGTCCCCAGGTTACGTACGAGTTCTGTTCCTGAGTCCGTCTTTAAGTCAGATTTGTATGGAAGTCGGAACAAGTATATCTGGTATTATTTAGTGTCAGTTAGTCAAACGTTTGTCTTAGTATATGGTATATATTTTACCTTTCTATGCATATAAAACACTTAAGAAACGTATGAATTCCAGTAATTAAACCACTGCGTTGCTTAGTAGTAATTGTAGCTTTCATCAGGGCAGGGCCTTTCCCATGCTCTGTTAATCTCACTTTATCCGTTATCCTTTAAAATTGTTTCGATCGTTGATCGACTGTAGTCTAACACTTTTCCAGTGACCGATGGCGTTTCATCTCTTTCCAAAAGCTTTATTATTTCCACTTTATTTTCAATCGCGATCGCTTCCCATCAATGGAACAGAAACATAGTGGGCGGCAGGTCCCAAGCTCTGCTGGCTCCCAAGGTCCGCTGGGTCCTAAGGACCACCGCACTGAATTCCCCGGGTGCTAAACTGCACTGCATTGAGACAGGCTAAATGGGACAAATAGGGGCTGTGCTGGGTTTGGGTATTTGATCCTCCACAATATTCCGCGTGGGAATTTAAACTGGAGGTGGCAGTGTTTTTTTAATGAGGTCGAGTTGCGAGCTTGACATCAACCCAGCATGGATGGTACGGGAGTCACTGGATCGATATCAATCCGACACAGGAATGGTCTATCACTGGATCGAACTCTGGAAACTCTGTTCTCTAGCTCAGTGCTGATCTCACTGTGCCACCAGCCAACTGGAACGGGGGTGGGCAGGGTCAGGGTGTATCTTACTAAGAAAAATTTAAGCCAAATACAAGTTACACACTCAACACAGTGTCAACGGCAACGACTTAAAATGGCGGACGGCATCACGATCCGACTTAAAATGGCGGACGACGTTCTCCTTCTTCGGTTCGTAAGTACGAGTTGTCCGTAAGTCAACGTTCATAACTCAAGGACTACCTGTATATTAATTGGTTGCATCACAGTCTGGTCTGGAAACACCAGTGCCCTGTTATGGAAAAGCCTACAAAAAATAGTGGATAGGGACTGCCCCCCCCCCCCCCCCCACCACTGAGCACATCTACATGGAGTGCTGTCGCAGGAAAGCAGTATCCATCATCAAGGACCCCACCATCCAGACCATGCTCTCATCTTGTTGCTATGATCAGGAAGAAAGTACTGTAGCCTCAGGATCTACACCACCAGGTCAGGAACAGTTATTACCACTCAACTATCAAGCTCTTGAATCAGAGTAAATAACTTCACAGCACTGAACTAATTCCACAGCCTATGGACTCACTTTCAAGGACTCTACAACTCGTGCTCTCAATATTTATTACTTATTTATTTACTTTATTTTCTTTTTTGTAATTGCACAACGTGTTGTCTTTTGCACATTGGTTATCCATCTTCGCTGTGTGCAGTTTTTCATTGATTTAAATGTGTTTATTTACATTATTGTGGATGCCTGCAAGAAAATGAATCTCAGTGTATTATACGATGACATATCTGTACTTAAATAATAAATTTACTTTGAAGTACTTTAAATGAACAAGCTGCCACAGGAAGTAATTCAGACAGGGTCAACAACAACATTTAACATACACTTTCCATTTTGGCCAAATCCAGGTCAATGGGACTAGCTTAGATGGGCATTTTGGTCAGCATGAACAAGTCGGGCCAAAGGGCCTAGGTCTGTGCTATGTTACTGTTTGCCTTCAATTCAAAGTAACATTATTTTAGCCAGAATATATGCAATGTGCTGTTATCTGGTCCATAATGAAAATGCAATAAAGTGGAGTAAGCTGATAAATTCTATTTCCAAAGTGTGTGCTGTAAAACTCAGGAGGGAGTGAGCATTATTAAGCACTGAGGTAGATGAGAGAAACTTATGCCCTAGAAAGCCATCCTTAAAGTTCAAAGCAAACTTATTGTCAAAGTACATATATGTCACCATATACAATCCTGACCTTCATTTCCTTGCACGCATAGACAATAAATCAAAGAAACAAAAGAACCAATGTGCAAAAGACAACAAACTGAGCAAATGCAAAAAATTGTAATAATAAATAAATAAGCAATAAATAACGAGTCCTTGAAAGTGAATCCAGAGGTTGTGGGAACAGCTCAGTAATGGGGTGAGTGAAGTCCAAATCATTGGACTTTGGCATGGTGCCAGAGGACTGGAAAATTGCAAATGTCTCTCCACTCTTTAAGAAAGGGGGAAGGCAACAGAAAGGAAATTATAGACCAGTTAGCTTGACCTCAGTAGTTGGGAAGTTGTTGGAGTCAATTGCTAAGGATGAGGTTACGGGGTACTTCATGACGCAGGACAAGATAGGACAAAGTCAACATGGTTTCCTTAAGGGAAAATCTTGCCTGACAAGCCTGTTGGAATTCTTTGAGGAGATTACAAGTAGGATAGATAAAGGGGATGCAGTGGATGTTGCATATTTGGACTTTCAGAAGGCCTTTGACAAGGTGCCACACGTGAGACTGCTTCCCAAGTTAAGAGCCCATGGCATTACAGGAAAGGTTAGAGCATTGGCTGATTGGTAGGAGGCAACAAGTGAGAATAAAATGAACCTTTTCTGGTTGGCTGACAGTGACATCGGTGTTTCCGCTGGGATCAGTGTTGCAACAGCTTCTTTTTATGCTGTATATCATAATAGATGGAATAGATGTCTTTGTTGCCAACTTTACAGATGATATGAAGATCGGTGGAGGGGCAGGTAGTGTTGAGAAAACAGTCAGGCTGCAGAAGGACTTGGACAGATTAGGGGAATGGGCAAGAGAATGGAAATGAAATACGATGTTGGGAGATGCATGGTCATGTACTTTGGTAGTAAAAATAAATGTGCGGACTATTTTCTAAGCAGGGAGAAAATCCAAAAATCTGAAATGCAAAGGGACTTGGGAGTCCTTGTACAGAACATCCTGAAGATGTTCTGTATCCTGAAGATGAACTTGCAGATAGAGTCGGTGGTGAAGAAGGCAAATGCAAGGTTAGCATTCATTTCAAGAGGTCTAGAATACAAGAGCAGGAATGTGATGCTGAGGCTTTATAAGGCACTGGTGAGGCCTCACCTTGAGTATTGTGAACAGTTTTGGGTACCTCATCTAAGAAAAGATGTGCTAGCATTGGAGAGGGTTCAGAGGAGGTTCACAAGAATGATTCCAGGAATGAAAGGGTTATCATACGAGGAACATTTGATAGCTCTGGGTCTGTACTCACAGGAATTTAGAAGGATTGAGGGGGGGATTTAATTGAAACCTTTTGAATGTTGAAAGGCCTAGACAGAGTAGATGTGGAAAGGATGGTGAGGGAGTCTCGAGCAAGAGGGCACAGCCTCAGGATAGAGGGGCATCCATTTAAAACAGATGTGGAGAAATTTCTTTAGCCAGAGGGTGGTGAATTTGTGGAATTTATTACCACAGGCAGCTGTGGAGACCAGGTCATTGGGTGTATTTCAGGCAGAGCTTGATAGGTTCTTGATTGGATGTGGCATCAAAGGTTATGGGAAGAAGGCCTGGGAGTGGGGCTGAGGAGGGGAGAAAAGGATCAGCCATGATTGAATAGTGGAGCAGACTCGATGGGCCAAATAACCTGATTCTGTTTTGTCTGTTAAGTCCCGATGGTCAAGTGGTAATAACTGTTCTGAACCTGGTGGTGTAGATTCTGTGGCTCCTGTTTGTTCTTTCTGATGGCAGCAGGGAGAAGAGGGTATGTACTGGGTGGTGGAACTCCTTGATGATGGATGCTGATTTTCTGTGACACTGCTCCGTATAGATATGCTTAATGGTGGGGAAACTTTACCAGTGATGGACTGGGCCATATCCACTACCTTTTTGTAGGGTTTTCCATTCAAGCGCAATGCTATTTCCAAGCCAGGCCTTGATGCAACCAATCAATATACTCTCCACCACACATCTATAGAAGTTTGTCAAAGTTTTAGAGGTCATGCTGAATGAAATTTCACAAATTTCATGACACATGCCAGTGATGATAAACTTCCAAAAAAAGCAGAAGGACTGCCATACTTTCTTTGTAGTGGTACTTAAGTGCTGTACTCAGGATGAAGACAGGATCACGGACCTCCAGTTTCTTCCTCCTAAAGTCAATAATCAGATCCTTGGTCTTGCTGACATTGAGTGGGAAGTTGTTGTTGTGGCACCACTCAACTAGATTCTCAGTCTCCCTCCTATAGGCTGATTCGTCACCACTTTTGATTCAGGCAATGACAGTGGTTGTCAGCAAACTTAAATTTAGCATCTGAGCTGTGCTTAGCCTCACAGTCATAAGGGTAAAATGAGTAGAGTGGTGACTTGTGCATACCTGTGGTGATGGAGATTGTGGAGGAAGTGTTTTTGCCAATCCAAACTGACTGGAGTCCACAAGTGAGGAAATCGAGGATTGCACAAGGAGTTATTGAGGTCAAGGTCTTAAAGTTTATTGACTAGTTTTGAGGGGATGATGGATTGAATGCTGAGCTGCAATCAATGAAGAGCATCCTGATGTTTGCATCTTTGCTGTCCAAGTATTCCATGGTTTAGTGAAGAGCCAATGAAATGGCATCTGCTGTGGACCTGTTGTAATAGTAAGCAAATTGGGGCAGATCCAAGTGACTTCTTAGGCGTTGATATGCATCATCACCAACCTCTCAAAGCACTTCATCGCAGTGACATGAGACAGTGCTACTGGGTGATAGTCATTGAGGCAGGTTACCAGCTTCTTCTTAGACACTGGTATAATTGAAGCAGGTGGGTATCTCAGACTGCTGAAGTGAGAGGTTAAAGAGATCAGTGAACCCTCCAGCCAGTTGATGAAGATAGGTCTTTAGTACTCGGCCAGCTACCCCATCTGGACTGGGTGCTTTCTATGGGTTCAGCCTTCTGATGGGTGCTCTCACATCGGCCTCAGAGACTGAAATCACGGGATCATTGGGGGTTGTGGGTGTTCGTGAAGGTTCTTCCATATTGTGATGGTCAAAATGTGCATAGAAGGCATTGAGCTCAACTGAGTGAAGTCTTGTTGTCACCTATGTTGCTTGGTTTCACTTTGTAAGAGGTACAGGTTTCCCCCGCTCTCTGAAGGTAGAGCATTCCTATGAAACAGTTCGTAAGCCAGAATATCATAAAGTGATAAGCAATTACCATTTAATTACATGGGAAAAATTTGTGGGCGTTCCCAGACCCAAAAAATAACCTACAAAATCATGCCAAATAACACATAAAACCTAAAATAACAGTAACATATAGTAGAAGTAGGAATGATATGATAAATACACAGCCTATATAAAGTAGAAATACTTTTCTGCAATCATTGCAGCACAGTCTAGCGTAGTGTATAATCTCACTACGTAGCGGAAGCAGTCTCTCCAGTAACCTTTAAGCTATGAAGCTGCCAAATCATATCAAATTACAAATCATACCAAAGATACATCAAAATACACAGCCTATATAAAGTAGAAATAATGTATGTACGATGTAGTTTAAATCGGGAAGACAGCGAGCACACTGATGATGGTATGTTAGGCTGAGTCATCAGAGGTTGGGGTGCTCGGCAATTTTTTTCAATAAATTGCAGTTTCATTACAGTTAAACACTTGCTTATATGAATAATCACTTTCTGTAATTACTTTCTTCAGTTCTGCTGGGAACTTTTCGGCAGCTTCAGTATCAGCCAAAGCACTCTCTCCAGTAAACTTTAAGCTATGAAGCTGCTCTCACCTCAGAAACCGATCAAACCACCCATGACTACCTTTAAATTCCACCTGTTTCAGCTTATTAAAAAGACTGACTGATTTCTCCTTAAGTATAAGATAACTTAATGGAACACCATGCTTTGTACACCCATCAATCCACTCAAGCAATAGACTTTCCAATTTATCCATTATTGGATGCTGACTAAGAGAGACCACTTAGCTACGAGCAGAAGCAACAGTAACATCGGCAGCTTTCAAGATTTTTTCTCTCTGCATATAAATAGTGCGAATGGTTCAACGCGCGGACAAACGTCCTTACTTGCGTTCACCATGATCGAAACGATTAATTATGTCTAATTTTACGGTAAGTATAACACCCTTATGAGCCGTTTTAGGCTTTTCTGATACCTTAGAACTCATCTTGCTAACAGATGCACAAAATAAATCGACACGTGTTTGAGCAATGGCAGCTAGAATGTAGTTCCGGGGGAGGAGCTTGGCTACTCGGGGCACACGCTGCCTTTTTTTGTAACAGTGGAAACATCTTCTGTTAGCAAAAAAAGGTAACTAATGCAGGTCTTTCGTTACAGCGAGGTGTCGTAAAGCGAACGTTCGAAAACCGGGGGCCACCTGTTATAGCATTCAAGCGCTGCCATAGCTGCCGAGCATTTTTCAGTGATTCAAGTTTGGTCTAGAATTGCCACTTTGCTTGTGAGATGGCTTTCTGAAGATCGTACCTGGACTTCAGGTATCCTACTTGATCTCCAGACCCGAATGTCACTGATCTGGTCTTTACATTGTGGATCTCAGGATTCATCCAGGGCTTCTGATTAGGGAAAACTGGGTGATTTTGTGGGGCTTCAGTTATCCACCACTGTTTTTATAGTCTGTGACAACTCTGGTGTATTCATTCAGATTCTCTGATGAGTCCTTGAAAACAGCCCAGTCCACCAATGAGATGCAATCCTATAGCCGCTCCTCTGCCTCCTACGACCACCTCTTTGTTGTCCTTATCTCTGGAGCCTTGCACTTTAGCCTGTGCCTGTATGAGAAGAACACCCGAGTGATCAGATTTCTCAAAAAGCGGTCTAGGCATGGAATGGTAGGCATTCCTTTTTGCAGTATAGCAGTGGTCGAGTGTATTGGGATCCCTGATGCTGCAGGTTATATGCTGATGATTACACAGGAGAGACTTCTTCAAGCAAGCCTGATTAAAATCTTCGACAGTGATCTGAAATGCGTTGGAATGGGCTGTTTCTTATTTGCTGATTGGCATCAGCCTTTGGAGCAATGTTCCCTCTAAGGTGTGTGTGTGTGCACAGATCTTTTACTACTAATGCACAAAGCAATTAAAATTGCATACAAAAGGTGGCCACCCCCTACCTCACTGGCATCTAAGTATATTTCGCGATCATACACAATCACATTTCTTTTTCCCGTTTCTGATGCAAACGGTGTTGACAACATGGAGTTTGCAATGATTTGCCTGCAGATTTTAGAACTGACTTATTTATACTGTTTTTATTGAAGAAATTATTGATTCACTTTGTCGAATTCCAAAGAAGCAAAGGACATGAAGTGCAAAAGAGTGACTTAAGGGAACAGTAAAATCTGCGAAACTGATAGCTCCAAAATATGGAAAAGTGTGTTCAAATCCCAGACAGTTGGAGAAGCAAAAATTATGCATATGAATTTCTTGACATTATCAACAGTATTGTTCAAAAACATATGTTTGAAGAAATAGCAAAATCATAACAAAATGTGACAGTAGATATAAATTCTCTGTTGACCTTTATAAACCTTCCCTGTGTTCATTTAGAAGAGAGGTTTCCTGAGGATGAGCCACAAGAATGGGTAGCTTTTGGTTTTTCTGTGCTTGCAGATTGTGACTCCAGTTTTGACAAGGACCAAGTCAGTGCCTTGTGTGGAAAATATTCTGATTTTCTTGATGAAAATACTGTCATAGTTAAGCAGTACAATGACTTCAAATTTGTTATACAAGAAAAAATTAAATCGAAACTCATTACCAACTCTTCTGAAATGGTGATATTTGCATTTCAAAATGGAGAGTTTAGTGACTTTGTAAAGTCGATGGACATTGGAAGAACCTTTCTTGCATCTAGTGGTGCCTGTGAAAGTGGTTTTAGCCTAATGAATCAAATCAAAAATAAACTGAGAAATCATTTAAATGAGTGTCATTTGAACATACTGATGGGAATTCAAAGCTATCTGTTGGAAGGAGGATTTAGTAGTCTTGACAGAGTTTACAAAGAGTGGGTAAATTTCAAAGACAGGAGGGAGAAAATTGACTAAGCAGCATAAATATGTTGATTATTTTGTTCAATTTTATGTCTCTTATGTAATAAAACTACAAAATCTGTGCTGTATGCAATGATTTCCAAATAAAATACCTATCTGGACATTTTGTCAGTGAGCTTTGTAATTTTGTAAGTTTTGTTTGACCATTTCAAAGAACTTTAATAATGTGAAAATATTGATATTATTACTAGCTGTCATGTAGTATATGAGAAATAAGACTCATTGATGTGTATAATTTTATTTCTTTTAAACAATGAACAATAAACTGGACTTGGTAGCTTATTATCCTTAGAATAGCTTCAGATTACTTCTACTTAAAAATTCAGTGTGCAAATGTTGTTGGGCAAAATGTCACTGGGCAAAAAAAAATTGCACGGCACAAGAATTTTATGCTCACTGGTCATTACAAATTAGAGGGAACATTGCTTTGGAAGTGCCTAAACGGCAGCCAGGATCACAGAGAACTCTCTGGGTAAGTAGAATGATCAGTACTTAATCGTTACATGTTTCAGGTCAAAGGATCAAGAGTGCTGATGGATATTGAGGAGGAGATATTTTTGCCAATTCAAACTGGGGTCTGGGGTCCACTGTGTCTGAGCATCACAAAGCTTTCATCATGAAACACAGACCCCACCTTTTGCCTTCTCCAAATCAGCAGTCCATTCCTTCTGGTGTATCGAGAAGACCTCAGGTCTTATTGACGTAGCCAGAAGTGTCCGGAGTGAGCTATGCCTCCATGAAACACAGAACACAGCAATTTCTCATTTCCCAATACAGAAATCTTGCCCTAAGATCCTCAATCTTGTACTCTAGAAATTGTACATTTGCTCTCAAGATGCTGGGTAGAGGAAGCTTCAATCCCCTGTATTTCAGTCTAGCTTGGAGTCCTCTCCTCCTCCCCCTCATACGGCCATGTACCTACGTCTGCTTAAAGGTACCTTACTTGTATGCTTGAGAATTACATCCGACAAGTTCTTCAGAAGATCATGAAATCGCTAGTTCATTAAGACGGTTCAAAAGTACATTACTTAAAGGGAAATTACAAGCTGCAGATGGCAGTGAGAGGAGTTCTGAAGAAGGATATTTAGAAGTTTTGTAAGCTGCCCGCAACACGTCACTGTGGTTCACCAGTGCCATCTTGCCCAGAATCGGTGGTATATAGAGCAATCGTGTCATGTTCTAGTCCTAAAGCTACTTCAGCAGATATACTCCAATTCCACTGATCCCTTCTGCAGCTCAATAACATGGTTTAATATTGCAGTGTCATCCCCAAAAGATGTTAATGCAGTTTAAATTACATTGTACTCATGGATAACCATATGACACACTATCACATTTATTCCCATTGTGGCCATTATCTTTGCAAGCCACTGTTACTGAATATTTAAGTTCAGCTTTGTCATTGGCAGAGATAAAAGTAGGCTTGATCAATGCCAATTATCCTAAGGTGTATCCATCATTTAAATAGTTCATTATCTCACTGCCTAAATCCCATTAAGCTTTTAATTGTGTCTAAAGTGCACGTCTTCAGAATGCTTTGTCTCTCCCTCTCTGCATTTTCCACTAATTTACCACAGCACATTTGCATGATTGTACACTTCCCGACACTATATTCCATCTGCAGCTGTTTACCCATTCTCTTAAACTGTCCAATTCCTTCTGTAGCCTATTTCCTCAAACTAGCTGCCCCTCAACCCATCATCATAATTTCTGCAAACTTTGCAACAAAGCCATCAATTCCATCATCCAAATCATTAACACAATGTAAAAAGAATCAGTCCCAACACAGACCCCTGTGGAACATCTCTAATCACCTACAACCAACCAGAAAAGGCTCCCTTTATTCCCACTCTTTGCCTTCTGCCAATCAGCCAGTTATCCACGCTAGAATCATCCCGTTGTACCATGGGCTCGTATCTTGTTAAGCAGTCTCACGTGTGGCACCTTGTCAAAGACCTTCTGAAAATCCAAGTATAGAACATCAACCAATTCTCCTTCGTCTATCCTGCTGCTTATTTCTTCAAAGAATTCCAATAGATTAGTTTCCTCAAGGGAAAATCTTGCTTGACCATACTGACTGTGGCCTGTTTTATCATGTGCCTCCAAGTACCCTGAGAACTCATCCTTAATGATCAACTCCAACATCTTCCCAACCATTAAGATCAGACTAACTGTCCTATAGTTTTCTTTAAGACAGTGGAACAGAATTAGGCCATTCCATCCCAAATCCCACTTAATCCATAAGACCATAAGGAGCAGAAGTCGGCCATTCGGCCCATCGAGTGTGCTCCACCATTTCATCATGAGCTGATCTAATCTCTCCTTTAGTCCCATTCCACCACCTTCTCACCATAACCTTTGATGCCCTGACTTCTCAGATACCTATCAATCTCTGCCTTAAATACACCCAATGACTTGGCCTCCACTGCCGCCCGTGGCAACAAATTCCACAGATTCACCACCCTCTGGCTAAAAAAAAATTTTCGCATCTCTATTCTGAATGGGCGCCCTGCAATCCTCAAGTCATGTCCTCTCGTACTAGACTCCCCCACCATGGGAAACAACTTTGCCACATCCACTCTGACCATGCCTTTCAACATTCGAAATGTTTCTATGAGGTCCCCCCTCATTCTTTTAAACTCCAAGGAGTACAGTCCAAGAGCGGTCAAACGTTCCTCATATGTTAACCTTCTCATTCCCGGAATCATTCTAGTGAATCTTCTCTGAACCCTCTCCAATGTCAGCACATCCTTTCTTAAATAAGGAGCCCAAAACTACACACAGTATTCCAAGTGAGGTCTTACCAGTGCCTTATAGAGCCTCAACATCACATCCCTGCTCCTATACTCTATTCCTCTAGAAATGAATGCCAACATGTCATTCGCCTTCTTCACCACCGATTCAACCTGGAGGTTAACCTTAAGGGTATCCTGCACGAGGACTCCCAAGTCCCATTGCATCTCAGAACTTTGAATTCTCTCCCCATTTAAATAATCGTCTGCCTGTTTATTTCTTCTACCAAAGTGCATGATCTTACACTTTCCGACATTGTAATTCATTTGCCACTTCTTTGCCCATTCCCCCAATCTATCCAAGTTTCTCTGCAGACTCTCTGTTTCCTCAGCACTACCGGCCCCTCCACCTATCTTTGTATCATCAGCAAACTTAACCACAAAGCCATCAAATCCCATCCAGTTGCCTTCCCACTATAACCTTTGATGCTCTAACCAATCAGGAACCTATCAATTTTCACTTCAAATAAACCCACAGTATTGGTCTCCACAGCTGTCTTTGGCAGAGCATTCCACAAATTCACTACTCTCTGACTTAAAAAAAAATTCCTCCTATGTTTTAAAGAGGCTGTGCTCTCGAGTTCTGGACACTCTCACTGTAGGAAACATCCTCTCCAATCCACCTTATCTAGTCCTTTCAACATTCAGTAGGTTTCAACGAGATCCCTCCCTCATCACCGCCCTACCCCCCACACCTACATTTGTCAGGAAACTGGAGCAGGGACCCAGTGCGCACTGTGATATTTACTGAGTAGCAAATCTGGAGGGGCAACAAAATCGGTGTCAAAGTTCAGGCAGAGATCAAAACATCCAGAGAAATCCAAAAACCAGAATCAGGAAATAGGCAGAGTCAATATTCGGACAGAGTTCAGATATGAATGCTGGAAAGGCTCAGGAAAACTTGCTGGCACAATCTGGCAACAAACAGGTGAAAACACAGGACTAAAATAAACTGAGAGGTAGATGACAGGTGGAGCACAGTGAGACAGAAGTGGCAGCAAGACAGGTAATAATGAGAAACAGGAGAAAGGTGGAGTACTCAGTAATACAGGGGTCGGAGTAGAGCAGGAGCAGGGGCAGGAGCACATGGGGTATGAAAACAAACAAGACTACATGGCAGTACAAAACCACAGACTGACGGCTGGGGGGAAAACACACAAAAAGACAAAGTTCAACTGGAGGTACTGACAGTACCTACCCCCCACCCTCTACGGACGCCTCCTGGCGTCACGGCAGGTAGAGCTGGGTGCTGACAATGAGAGAGGGGTCCTGGATGTTACAAGCGAGACCCAGGATCATAGTCCTCCCAGTCCACAAGGTACTGGACGCCACAACCCCAGCAACAAATGTCCAGCATTTGATGCACCGTGAAGGCCTCTGACCCATTGATGAGCTGTGGGGGAGGGGAAGTTTGGGGACAGGACACGGGTGGCTCATGAAAGGCTTGATGCGGGACACATGGAAGGTGGGATGAATGCGGCGGAGAGCGGAGGGGAGCTTGAGACGGACGGCAGCAGGGCTGATGACTTTAGCAATGGGAAAGGGGCCGATGAAGCGGGAGCGAGCTTGTGGGAATCCTTGAGAGGCAGGTCTCAGGTTGAAAGCCACACATGCTGTCCCTGGCAGTAACATGCGGCCTTGGAGCGATGGTGGTCAGCTTGACGCTAGGTCCTAGCAGAAGCACAGAGAAGGGCAGAGCAAGTGAGCTTCCACATCCGCTGACAACGGCGGATGAATGCCTCGGCAGATGGAACACCAACCTCCTCCTCCTCCTGGGCAGGAAACAATGGAGGCTGGTAGCCAAGGCAGCACTTGAAGGGGGACAGACTGGTGGATGAGGATGGATGAGAGTTTATCAGCCCAGGTAGATGCTGACTCCATGCAGAGGGGTTCTGGGAGACCAGACACTGCAATACTGTCTCTAGCTGTTGGTTGGCCCACTCGGTCTGGCCATTGGTCCGTGGACAGAATCCTGACAACAGACTCAGAGGCACCCAGAAGATTACAGAATGCCCTCCAGAAGCTGGATGTGAATTGAGAACCCCTGTCTGACACAACATCTACAGGTAAACCATGGAATTTAAAAACATGCAGTACTAGTAATTTGGCTGTTTCTTTGGCAGAGGAGAGTGTAGGTAAAGGAATGAAGTGTACAGTCTTGGAGAAATGATCAATTACTGTGAG
Source organism: Hemitrygon akajei (assembly GCF_048418815.1). Classification (NCBI taxonomy): domain Eukaryota; kingdom Metazoa; phylum Chordata; class Chondrichthyes; order Myliobatiformes; family Dasyatidae; genus Hemitrygon; species Hemitrygon akajei. The sequence goes on from NC_133131.1 coordinate 155,189,077, forward strand.
AATGGTGGTGTTATCATCTGATGGGGGAAGACCGCTGACAAAAATCGAGGGCAATGTGGGACCAGGGTCTTATGGGGATAGACAGGGGCTGTAACAGACCAGCAGGTGACTGGTTAGAGTTCTTGTCTTGAGCACAGACTGAGCAGGCTGAGACAAAGTTGCAGATGTCATCTTCCTAAGAGTGCCACCAGAACCACCAGCTGAAGGCCTGAGTACACTTGGTGACAGGATAACCAGGAAGAAGGTAGGGGAGCGGTAGGTACCGGGCTCACCCAAGTACTTTCCTGGAGGAGGCAGGCAGGGCTCTTGGATGGGAGGAGTAAGCAAGAATGTGGAGGGCGGGGCAGAAGATGTAGTCACAGAATGTTAGTGGGCGCTCTGGGACAGCTGGAGTGACTGAGTCTGGGTCACAAGATCAGCTACATTGGCAGAAAGCGACTCCACTGCTCCGAACATGGAGTCCAGCTCATTCTGGTGTCTCCCCAGCATCACTCTCTGTTGTTCGAGGACAGCTCTCAGACACCAGAGGTCTGCTGGATCCATTCCGGCCAGGTTATACTATAAGGACATGAAGCAGGGAATCAATCGCAGACCAAGTACTGTGCACACTGTGATATTTACTGATTAGCAAATCCAGTGAGGTAACAAAATCAGCGTCAAGTTCAGGCAGAGATAAAAAGTTCCAGAGCAATCCAAAAACCAGAATTGAGAAACAGGCAAAGTCAATATTCAGACAGAAGAGTTCAGATACAAATGCTAAAAGGCTCAGGAAAACTTGCTGGTACAACCTGGCAACAAACAGGTGAAAACACAGACTAAAATACACTGAGCAATAGACAGCGAGGCTGACAATAGGTGGAGTACAATGAGACAAAAGTGGCCACAAAACAGGTAATAATGAGAAACAGGTGAGAGGTGGAGTACTCAGTGATACAGGGGGCGGAGTAGAGCAGGAGGCGGGACAGGAGCACATGGGGTATGAAAACAAACGAGCACATGGCAATACAAAACCACAGACCGACGGCTAGGGAGAAAACACACAAAAAGACAAAGTTCAACTGGAGGTACTGACAACATTCTTCTACATTCCAATAACTACAGGCCCAAAGCAGCTAACTGCTCTTCATATATTAACCCTTTCATTCCTGGAATCATCCTCGAAAATCTCCTCTGGACACTCTCCAATGACAACACATACTTTCAGAGATATGGGGCCCAAAACTGTTGACAGTACTCCAAGTGTGGCCTAACTAGTGTCTTATAAAGCCTTAGCACTATCTCCTTGTTTTTATATTCTATTCCCCTTGAAATGAATGCCAACATTGCATTTGCCTTCTTTACCACAGACTCAACCTGTGAATTAGCCTTCTGGAAGTCTTGCATGAGGGCTCCTCAGTCCCTTTGCACATCTGATGTTTTCTCCCCATTTAAATAATAGTCTGCATGATTGATCCTTTTACCAAAATACATTATCATCCATTTCCCAACACTGTATTCCATCAGCCACTTTTTTGCCCATTCTGCCAAGTTGTCAAAGTCCTTCTGCCATCACATAGATTCCTCAGCACTAACTACCCCTCTACCTATCTTCGTATTATCTGTAAACTTCGCCACAAGGCCATCAATTCCATTATCCAAATCATTGATAAACAATGTGAAAAGTAGTGGTCCCAATACTGACCACTGAGGAACACCATTAGTCACTGGCAGCCAAACAGATGAATAAAGTATCTATCTATCTATCTATCTCCTTTATTCGCATTTGCTGCTTCCTGCCTGTCAGCCATTCCTCTATCCATGCCAGTATCTTACCTGTAATGCCTTGGGATTTTATCTTGTTAAGCAGCCTCATGTGTGGCATCTTATCAAATGCTTTGTGAAAATCTTAAGTAAATGACACCCACTGCCTCTACTTGGCCCACCCTGCTTGTTACTTCCTTGAAGAACTTGAAGGTTTGTCAGGCAAGACTTCCCCTTACGGAAGCCATGCTGACTTTGACTTATTTTATCATTAGTCTCCAAGTTCCTGAAACCTTGTCCTTAATAATGGACTCCAGCACTTTCCCATCCACTGAGGTTAGGCTAACTGGCCTATAATTTCCTTTCTTTTCCCTTCCTCCCTTCTTAAAGGGTGAAGTGACATTTGCAATTTTTCAGTCCTCTGGAATCATGCCAGAATCAAATGATTCTTGAAAGATCATAACCAATGCATCAGCTATCTCTTCAGCAACCTCTCTCAGAACTCTGAGATGTAGTCTGTCTGGTTCAGGTGACTTATCCCTCTAAGACCTTTCAGTTTGCCTAGCAGTTTTTCCTTTATAATAGCAATGGCAATCACTCCTGCTCCCTGACACTCACGGACCTCTGGCATACTACTTGTGTCTTCCACAGTGAAGACTGATGCAAAGTACTTATTAAGTTCATCTACCATTTCTTCATCCCCCATTACTACCTCACCAGCTTTATTTTCCAGTGGTCCAATATCAACTCTCACCTCCCTTTTACTCTTTATATAACTGAAAAGACTTCTAGTACACTGCTTTATATTATCAGTTAGTTTGCCCTCCTATTTCATCTTTTTCCTCCTAAAGCTTTTAAGTTGCCTTTTGTTGGATTTTAAAAGCCTCCTAATCATAATAATAAAAATAATAATATTAATAAGCACTTTATTGATCCCGAGTAGGAATTTCTTTCGTTACAGCAGCAACATTTAAAAACACACTTAGCAGTGTGCAGACGTAACTAATAATAAAGTACAGAATAATAATATACATAATCCTAACGTACCAATTTGCAATAATAATGTACAAAATAATAAAGCAGAGACTGTTGTACTATGATGTGCGCTCAATCGCACAGAGATGAACTGTTGTACATGCCTATTGCATTTGGTAGGGAAGATTTTCTGTGACGATCCTTGTGACAGCACAGTTGAATGAGTCTGTTGAAAAAGGTGCTTTGCTGCTTATTCAGTATAGCATGGAGAGGATGTGCCAGATTGTCCAAAAAGGATAACAGTTTGTTTAGAGACCTCCTTCCTCTCCACCACTAACTCAAAAGAGTCTGGGTGTAGCCAAGGACAGATCCAACCTTTTTGATGAGCTTATTTAGTTTAATCAATCAACTTCCCAATCACTTTTGCTATCTTATATGCCCTCTCCTTGGCTTTTAAGGAGTCCTTAACTTCCCTTGTCAGCCACAGTTGTCTAGCCCTGCCATTTGATAACATCTTCTGTGGGATATACCTATCTTGTACCTTGTGAACAATTCCCAGAAACTTCAGCTACCTCTGTTCTACCATCATCCCTGCCAGTATCCCCCTCCAATCCACCTGGGCAAGCTTCTCTCTCATGCTTCTGTAATTTCCTTTATTCCATTGCAATACTGATGCATATGACTTATGCTTCTCCCTCTCAACTTGCAGTTTGAATTTAATCATATTATGATCACTGCCTCCTACAGGTTCTTTTACCTTAAGCTCCCTAATGAAATCTGGATTTTTACACAACACCCAATCTAAGATAGCCGTTCCCCTAGTAGGCTCGAGCACAAGCTGCTCTCAAAAGCCAGCTCATAGCCATTAGCAAATTCCCTCTCTTGTGATCCGACATCAACCTGATTTTCCCAATCCCCTTGCATATTGAAGTCCCCATTACGATTGTGACAGTAGCCTTATCACATGCCCTTTCCAGCTCCCTTTGCAATCACAACCCCACATCTTGGCTACTATTTGGAGGTCTATATACGATTCCCATGATGTTTTTTTTAACCCTTCATAACTCCACCTATAAATATTCGACATTCTCTGACTCTTTTTCACCTCTTTCTAAAGATACAATTCCATCTCTTTACCAACAGAGCCACACCACCGCCTATGCCTTCTGCCTGTCCTTTCGGTACAAAGTATATCCTTTGATATTAAGCTCCCAACTATGACCTTCTTTCAGCCACGACCCAGTGATGCCCACAACATCATACCGACCAATCTCTAATGCGCCACGAGTTCATCCACCTTATTCCAAATACTACATGCATTTAAATACAGCACCTTCAGTCCTGCATTATTTGCCCCTTTGAATTTTGCCTCTGTGGTAGAATTTAACCCTTTGCACCATATGCATTTGTAGCCAGTCATTGGCTTGTCCTTCCTTACATTCATGTTACATCCACCATCTACTTGTAAACCTGATGGCTCATCTTCAGCTCTATCATACTGGTTCCCATTCCCCTGCCATGTTAGTTTAAACCACTCCCAACAGTTCTGGTAAATATGCCTGCAAGAATATTGGTCCCCCTTGGATTCAAATGCAACCTGCCCCTTTTGTACAGGTGACACCTGCCCCCAATGATCCCAGAATCTGATTCCAATTACTCAGCCATGCATTTATCTGCTTCCTCATTCTATTCCTATCTTTACTGTTGCGTGGCACAGACAGCAATCCTGAGATTACTACCCTTAAGATCCTTCTTCTCCCTTCCTAACATCCTGTTTCATAACCTCCTCCTTTTTTCTACCTATTTCATTGGCACCAATATGTAGCACAATTTCTGGCAGCCCACCCTCCCCTTTTCAGGATATTGTGGATGCGTTTAGAAACATTGCGGACCCTGGCAGCTGGGAGGCAAATTACCAACCGTGGTTTTTTTTGTGTCCACAGAATCACCTATCTATCCCCCTAACTATAAAGTCCCCTATTACTGCTGACAGCCTCTTCAGTTCCCTTCCCTTCTGAGCCACAAGACCAGACTCAGTGCTCGAGGCATGGTTGCTGTTGCTTCCCCCAGGTAGGTTATCCCCCCCGACACTACTCAAAATGGAGTACTTATTGTTGAGGGGGATTGGCCACAGGGGTGCTCTCCACTATTTTCCCTTCCCTCTCTTGACTGTCACCCATTTATCTGTCTCCTGTAGCCTTGGGGTGACTACCTCCCTATAGCTCTTGTCTATCACCTCCTCACTTTTCCTAAGAAGCTGAAAGTCATCAAGCTGCAGCTCCAGTTCCCTAACACTGGTGCAGATGTGGCCATCAGGGAGGCTGTAAGTTTCCTGGTAATCCCACATTTGACACCCAAAACAGAGCACTGGTCCTGCAGACATACCCACTATTCTTTCAGGAGCTAAATAAGAAAATGCGATAAGAGATAAACTTACCTACTTATCTCGTTTCTGCCTGTTCTTGCCGAAGCCTGTTGAGCCAAAGCCTTACCACTCTAACTCAGACCACTCCAATGATGACCGCTCCACTGGATGGTACCTCTCTTATATGGATATTGGGTTTTTCAAGCTCCACTCCAGACCTGTGCGGGAACACTTCTATTACGTCTGTGTCACTGTCCAATCAAAGACTCCTGCTGTAAACTGACTGCGTCTGTGTCACTGTCCAGTCAACACCTCCTGCTGAAAATCGGCTGTGTCTGTGCCATTGTCCAATCAAAGACTCCTGCTGAAAACTGGCTGTGTCTGTGCCACTATCCTCTGCCTCTCTTCTGCCTCCCTCACTTCCTGGAGTGGAGCGACATTTGCAATTTTCCAGTCTTCCAGAACCATTCCAGAAAATAGTAATTCTTGAAAGATATAGTAATTCTTGAAAAAGGCACAACAGCGCCTCTTTCACCTCAGACCATTGAAGAAGTTTGGTATGGCCCGCCAAATCCTAAGGTATTCTATAGGGGCACAATTGAGAGCATCCTGGCTGGCTGCATCACTACCTGGTATGGGAACTGTATTTCCCTCAATCACAGGACTCTGCAATCGCAGCCCAGCTCATCTGTAGATGTGAATTTCCCACTATTCAGGACATTTACAAAGATAGGTGTGTAAAAAGGGCCCGAAGGATCATTGGGGACCTGAGTCACTCCAGCCATCCAGGAAATGGTACCACAGCATAAAAGCCAGGACCAGCAGGCTCCGGGACAGATTCTTCCACCAGGCCATCAGACTGATTAATTCATGCTGACACAACTGTATTTCTATGTTATATTAACTGTCCTGTTGTACACACTATTTATTATAAATTACTATAAATTGCACATTGTACATCTAGACAGAGACATAATGTAAAGATTTTTACTCCTCATGTATATAAAGGATTTAAGTAATAAAGTCAATTCAGTTCAATGCTGGTGTCTCCACAATCTCTTCAGCCACCTCTTTCAGAACCCTGGATTTACACCATCCGGTCTAGGTGACTTATCTGCCTCCAGACCTTTCAGTTTCCCAAGAACCTTCTCCCTAGTAATGGTAACTTCACACACTTCATGACTCCTGACACCTGAAACTTCCATCATACTGCTAGTATCTCCCACAGTAAAGTCTGATGCAAAATACTTATTCAGTTCATCAACCATTTTCTTCTTCCCAATTATTACCTCTAAACCATCGTTTTCCAGCAGTTTGATATCCACTTTTGCCTCTCTTTTACACTTTATGTATCTGAAGAAAGATTTTGGTATCTTCTTCAATATTATTGACTAGCTTACTTTTGTATTCCATCTGTACCTTCTTAATGACATTTCTAGTTGCCTTCTGTTGGTTTTTAAAAGCTTTTCAATCCTCTAACTATCCACTAATTTTTGCTGTATTATATGCCTTCTCTTTGGCTTTGACTTCTCTTGTTAGCCACGGTTATGTCGGTCATTGCTGCTCTGTCATCATCCCTGCCAGTGTTCTTTTCCAATCAATTCTGGCCAACTCCTCTCTAATGCCTCTGTAATTCCCTTTATTCCACTGTAATACTAATACATCTGACTTTGGCTTCTCCTTCTCGAATTTCAGGGTGAATTCAATCATACTCTGATCATTTTACCCTAAGGTTTCTTCTACCTTCAGCTCTCTAATCAATTCTGGTTCATTGCAGGACACCCAATCCAGAATAACTGATCGACTAGTGGCCTCAACCACGAGCTGCTCTAAAAAGCCATCTCATAGACATTCTAGCAATTTCCCCTCTTGAAATCCAGCACCAACGTGATTTTCCTGATCCACCTGCATATTAAAAGCCCCATAGCTATTGTAACATTTCCCTTTTGGCATTTTCTATCTATGATTGTAATTTGCAAACCACATCCTTACTACTATTTGGGGGTCTGTATGCAACTCCCATCAGGATCTTTTTACCCTTGCAGTTCCTTAACTCTATGCACAAAGATTGAATATCTTCCGACCCTATGTCACTTCTTTATAATGATTTGATTTCATTTTTGACCAAGAGAGCAAGGCCACCCCCTCTGCCTTCCTGCCTGTCCTTTTGATACAATGTGCATCCTTGGACATTAAGCTCCCAGCTATAATATTGTATTGCTGAACATTGTGGGCATGCTATATTGGCACCTGAATGTAGAGCAACACTTGCAGGCTGACCTCAGCACATCCTTGAGTGTATTGGCTGTTGACGCAAATGACTCATTTCACTATGTTTATATGTGCATATGATAAGTAAATCTAAATCTGACTTTTGGGGAACACCGGTTTACATTTCCCGTCTGAACAAAAATACTAACATTACTCCGTTCCATTTCCTGTCATGTACTAATTTTCTCTTTCTGCAGCTAGAGTAATTTATTCCATGATCTTCAATATTGAGGGGAGAAAACACTTACATTGCGAGAAGAAATGGTTAAAGACATACAACAGTATCATTTAAGAAGCAGTTGAATAGGTACATGGAAGGGCAGTAATTGGAGGGATGTGGGCTGATCACAGGAAATTGGCACTATAGTCAGCATGGACTGGTTGGGCCAAAGGGCCTATGTTGTATTCTGTGTCGTATTCTTTGTCATATTGCTCTATTGCATTTCCCTCATCAATGCCCTGTCACCATATTAAGTTGATTTTCCATTAACATTTCCCTTAAAAATTCACACATATTGAAATGATGAAATTAATTAGTTCTGATGAATGTATCCCAAGTTGTTGAGGGAAATAACTAAAACTAAACTAAGAGTAAACTGACTGATCTTTCATTGTGAATGTACCAATTTGAAGCAAGAGTAGACACTCAGTCCCTCAAACTTCCTCTGAATTGCAATAAGCTTTTACTTCTCTGCAATCAACTGTCTACATTTGCCTTTTAAAAAAGTTTAAAGACTGTTAACCTCCCCTCTCTTCAAAAAACTTACCCCCATGCTAGATTTTCTCACAATCATCTTTACATTCACCGAAGACCCCTCAATATTTTATCTATTTCAATTAAATTCCCTCTCAGCCTTCTAGGTGTTCTTTGTTCTAATTCCAAAATATTGACATGCTTTTAATACTCCAAACGAGGTCTCAGGTCTCACTTATGCCCCATGTAACTGAAGTATACTGTAACCTCTATTTTTGTTTTCAATTTCCCCAGCAGTAAGAAATAATATCCTTTTATTAACCACTTGGAGTATCTGCACATTAAGCTTTTGTGAACCATGCATTAGGACATCTGAGTCTCTCTGTATCTCAGTTCTCCTATCTCTCACCATTTATATAATAAGCTATTTTCCCCCACCAAAATGTACAATTTCACATTTACTGCTTTATACCCCATTTGCTAATCTTTGCCTACTCACATCACAATTGTTACTAGCTTTGTCTTTGCACCCCTTTTTAACAAGACAGTGATCTTTTTCGGTTCTCCAGCTTCAATTTACCATCTACAGATACAAGAAAATCTGCAGATGCTGGCAATCCAAAGCAACACATACAAAATGCTGGAGGAAGTCAATAGGCCAGGCAGCATCTATGGAAAAGAGGAAGCAGCCAATGTTTCCTTTTTTGGGCTTTTGGGATCAGTCCTGATGAAGGGTCTCAGCCAAAAATATCGACTGTTTACTCTTTTCCATACGTAAATGCTGCCTGGCCTGCTGAGTTCCTCCAGCATTTTGTTTGTGTTACCATCTACAGATGTCTGGAAGATTAACACCAATACCTCTGCATTTTCTACCCATATTTCCCTCAACAACCTGAGATACATTCATCAGAACTAGCTAATTTCTTCACTTTAAGTACAGCTAGCCTTACTAGTACCTCCGTCTCTTCAGTGTTTTAACCCATACAGACTCTCTTGTACATCTTTTGCTGAAACTAATAGCATCATCTTCCTTGTAACGACCAATGAAAAGTACCACCCATCTTTAAATTTCCTTTTTGGTCCCTGATACACTTCTCTTTTCCTCTTACTTCCCATTTACTCTAATATGCCGAAGGAGAATTCTTTGATTCACATCTTTGCCATCATTCTTTTCTCATACTCTCCCTTTGCCCCTTTCCATTTGTGGCAGATAAATGTGTGGTTGAAAAACTGGTGCAGGGGCAGGTTTCAGACTTGTGGATCATTGAGATCTCTTCTGGGAATGGTATGACTGATTGCACCCGAACTTGAGAAGGACCAATGTCCTTGCAGGCAGATTTGCTGGAGCTGTTCATGAGGGTTTAAATGAGTTTAACAGGGAAATGGGAACCAGAATGATGGACTAGATGATGGAGCATTTGGTGTAAAGGTAGATACAACGTATAGAGAGACTGAGGAAGGATAGGGCATACATACAGTCAGCTGGGTGTGTTGAAATGTGTATTTTAATATTTCTGTAGTATTTGAGTAATATTATAAATAGATTACTTGATTTAGCATTCTTCTTCATTTAAATAATTCATTTACCTATATGTAAAAATAGGTGAATTACATACGTCATGATGCTTACCACCTCATACATGCACGCCTCGCTTAAAGTAAAAACAAATGTACATGAGTTATTTCTCAGCTCCCTTGTTTTCTTTTCAAATAGTTTTTATGTTTTGGAGTTACAAAACATACTGGAACAGTGGTGACAAGTGAGTTTTAAACAAACTTAAGACGACTACCTACCTGTTGAAGCGCAGCGAGATGTTCAAGTTTAAAAGAAGCAGCGCAGCAAATGTCTCTTCAGCAAAGTAGACAGGGATGATTAAGTTTTTAAAAAGGCAGGAAGCGGACAAATTCATAGGTCCATCAACATCAAGTACCGGATGATAATAATAATAATAATAAATAAAAATAAAAGAACAGAAATGGCTGGTGACATCAGAAAGATTGATGTATTTGATTGCACAAGAGATGAATATGTATACTGAGTCAATTGAGCAGTATTTTAAAGCAAATAAAATAGCCAATGAGAAACAAGTACCGGTTTTGCTGAGTGCATTAGGTTTAAAGGCATACAATTTGCATAGAAGTTTGACCACTGCAACCAAACCAGCCGAAATGAGCTTTATTACATTATGAAAGTAATGCATGAACATTTAGAACTGAAATCATCGTTGATTGCAGAATGCTTTAGGTTTCAAAAGCAGAGTCAAAAGGAAGGAGAGTCCATTTCAGTGTACATACCTGAATTGAAGAAGTTGTCTGAGCATTTCCTGTTAGGTCATGAGTTTAATGATGCACTGAGAGATTGTTTAGATTGTGGAAACTTACAAGACAGCTATCAAAAACGGCTCCTAACTGAAACGCTACTTACATTTAAAAGAGCAATTGAAATTGTTGTATCGATGGAAACCACAGACAGAGACACGGTTGAGTTGCAGTCAGGAATGACAGTAAACAAAAATGCAAGTCTAAATGGAAACCTGCCTGGCCAAAGAAATTGCGTTACCATTGTGGCAGGAGCTCACACACAGCAGACCAATGCAGATTTAAGGGTGGAATTTGCAGAAAATGCAAAAAATAGGACACATACAAAGAGCATTTCAACAGACAAAAATAAATGGTCTGAACCGGGAAGAGAAAAAGATCAAAAGATAAGCTGCAGTTTCAAAAAGAGCACTAATCTGCATGCTATTGATGAAAAATCTGATAATGATGAGAGGGACACAAGACTGAGCACTTGAGATTTACAATATGAAAACTAACAAAAGAAAGCAATATGGCTTACACCAGAAGTGAACAGCAAATTAATTAAAATGGAACTGGACACTGGCTTGGTTGTTTCAGTCACTCTACAGAATGAGTTTAAACGGCATTTCAAAGATACTCAACTGAAGCCTGCAGATATCCAACTAACAACTTATACTGGAGAAAAGTTAACACCTGTGGGAATGACATTTGTTACAAACAACAAGCTACATTGGGCTTGTACATGGTAAAAACAAAAGGGCCAGCAATGTTGTGGAGTCATGATTGGCTGAGACAACTACTATTTGATTGGAAAGCCGTCTGCTATTTGCATGCCACATCCCCCACAATAGAGTCACTGAAAGCAAATTAAGAAAGCTGCTGGATGGCATTAGAAAACTCAAACATATCAATGGTAACATAGTGCTAAATGAAAATGCCACACTTAAGTTTTGCAATGCCCGTCTGATTCCTGATACCATCTGTGATAAAGTAGCCAGTGAGTTAGATCACATGGAGGTTGAAGGAATACAGTACTTTCCAAGGTTGAGTGGAGCCCAAGGGGAACACCAGTGATCCCAGTAGCCAAGAAGAATGAGTCTGTCAGGTTCTGTGATGATTTTTAGGTCACCATCACCCAGTACTGAACATAATCAATACCCTTTGCCCAGGACAAAGGGTATCTTTGGAAATCTTTCTGGAGGGAATCACTTCAGCAAAGCGTTCTTAGCTGAGGTCTACCCACAAATGGAGATAGAAGAAGAGTCCAAAGTGTTCTTCACCATAAACACTTACAAAGAGCTTTGTTGCTATAATAGGCTTTTTTTTGGAGTAGCATCTGCACTAGCACTCTGGCAGAAAACTACGGACCCCCAGTGTCTAGGACCCCAGTGTTACCTGGATGACATCATTGTTACCTGTAAGGATGACAAGGAACATTTCAAAAATCTCAAGACAGTGTTAAAAAGTTTAGAAGATTACAGGCTCTGACCACAATGGAGCAAGTGTGAATTCTTATTTACTGTGATCACACCACTGATGCAGAAGAATTTACACAAGTGTGCTGAGAAAATTCAAACAGTAATGGATGTCCCAAGGCCAAAGGACATGTCACAGTTGTGGTCCTTTTTAGGATTTGTCAACGTCTATAACAGGTTTCTGCCAAACCTGGCTACTGCGCTCCACCCATTGGACTGATTACTACAGATGAGAAGAAATAGCAATGGACAAAGCAGTATGAGGTGGCCTTTAAAAGACAAAGAAAATGATGACAACAGACATTGTACTCACACATATTTATCCATATCATCCATTGAAGCTTGCCATGGACTGTTCGACGAGCCAACACATCCATAAGAAAGGTTTCCAGAGCTGTCAGATCTACTTCCTCTAGTCCCAGAGTAAACTCCTACAACCACTACGGAAGAGGCCCCAGAACCTGGGATTGTTTCACAGGCACAAGTCTCACCTGCCAAGCAGATTGATTGACACCTTTTGTCAGGAAAGACGTTATCCAACAAGAGTAAGAAAGCCTCCTCAGTGATTAAATCTTTAGGCCTGAATGGGGACAATTTAAAATTTACTATGCTATGCTGTGGGTGTCTATATACTAGTAGTCTTATATAGTCTACTGTGTATATAGTTGAGATGCATTCTATATTAAGTGGAAATTTATAGCTAAACAGGGAGGAGCTTTGTGTATTTATTATTTCAGTAATATTTGAGTAATATTGTAATTATATTGTTTGATTAAGCATTTTTGTTTGTTTAAATAATTCATTACAAGTTATATGTAAAAATAAGTGAATTGCATACGTCATAATACTACCACATCATACATGCGCACCTCACTTAAAGTAAAAACAAATGTACAAGAGTTTCCCTTTACTCTCTAGTTTTTCTTTCAATTAGTTTTTATGTTTTGAAGTTATAAAACATAGCAATGTTAAGTACCAGGATAATACTTAGAACATGGGTGATGTGCTTAGATCACAGATTTATAGCTACGATATTGTAGCTATTACAGAGATTTGACGACTGTCACAAGGGAAGGAAAGGTTACTGGATGTTCTGGGGTTTAGATGTTTCAAAACAGACAGGGAAGGAGATAAAAGAGTGGGGGAGAGGCATTGCAAATTAGGGACAATGAGACAGCTGCAGAAAGGAAGTACATCGTGGTGGGTGGAAGTCAGAAACAAGAAACCACACACATTATTGGGAGTATTTTATAGACTTCCCCTCCCCACAATAGCAACAGAGACACCGAGGAGAATATCATTGGTCAGATTTTGGAAGAGTGCAAAAATAACAGAGTTGCCGTCATGGTTGACTTGAATTTCCCTAATATTGATTGGCACTTCCTTAGTATAACAGGTTTAGATGGGGCAGAAGATGTTGGGTGTATCCAAGAAGGGTACAGGCCAACAAGAGGTATTAGCAACTGAACCTGGTCAGGTGACAAATCTCTCAGTGGGCACAACTCCCTGACCTTTAGCATAGACTTCGACAAGGCTATAGTCTTATATAGATAAGAAGTCTTAAATCTATATAAATATTCTTTCATATATCTCTCATTGTAATTTATAGTATATTTAATGTATTGCACTGTAATGCTGTCACAAAACAATAAATTTCACAACATGGTCTATGTCAGTGATAATCAACCTGATTCTTATTCTGATTCTGCTTTTTACCTTGTGTTTTTCCCTATCCCAGCATATATTGGGTAACTATAAGTTCCCTTTATCACAATCTATGCCCTTTATGCATTTCTGTAATTTTTGTGCAAATTTTCTCATCTGTATCCTTCCCAGTAGGCAACAGGCTATAGAGTATAGCCAGCAGTGCAATGGCTATACTTGACCCAACTGAAATAGATTCTGTTCTCTACTGCGTTGGGACGTCATCTTCAGCTCTGCGGTATTCATGTGAAACAATGCTGCCAATATTTTCCAATCCATCTTTCCCTATTTTTTCTGAACACTTTCTATCCAGGAACATTTGGTCCCCAATCTGGCCCTTTTATATCTTAGTCATTTTTGTTGCCATAATATTGTAATCCAGTGCTGATAAATGTGCCTGCAGCTTGCTTGAAATATCCTCCATTTATGTGTATGCACTGTAAACCTGCCTTGGACATTGTACTTTGCCTAAGCCAAAGTTATACATCACTGTGTCTGTGCCAGCTATTGTCAAGTACCCATAAATACTAATTTCACTTCCTAGTACTTGGACCATAGTTTTGTAGCCTTTGGTGTGTTAAGTGCTCATCTGAATACTTCTTAAATATTATGAGAGCTCCTTCCACCATCACACAGGTAATATATTCCAGATTTTCATCCTTTGGATGAAAAAAAGATTCTCAAATCCCCACTAAATCTTCTACCCCTTACCATTTAACATGGTCACTGGTCATTGTCACCTCTGATGAAGATAATTGTTACCATCTACCTACTCCATGCCCCTCATAATTTTGTATAGATGTCCCCCCCCCCAACCTTCTCTACAGCAAAGAAAACAAACTAACCCTATCCAACTTCTTCTCGAAGCTGAAGCATTTCATTACAGTCTACCTCTGCCGTCCCTTTTGTGCAATCACATCCAGTAATGTGGTGAACAGAGCTGCATACTGTATTCTAACTGTGGCTTAAATAATGGTTTGTACAGTTGTCAGGTAACCTACCAATTCCCTTCATAAGCCCCAACAAAGCCTTCCCAACCTCCTTATCTGCCCGTGCTGCTACCTTAAGGGATCTTTAGACAGGTACATCAAGCTCCCTCGGTTCCTTATTACTCCTAGGGTCCTACAGTGCATTCTCTTAGTTTGAATCTGTATTATACTGTAATGACTTTCTCACTTTGTGTACCTTTTTCCTCCTTTTGCCCAACATTGGTTGAGCAACGGTGGAGAATTTGTTTTGTTCTTAGTGTCCGTGATGGTATGCAGTTTGCCAGTGTTAATAATGAAAAGCATGGTCTGCTGAGAATACTCATAGCAGGTGAATCTGCTTCTAAACAAAGTTTTAGTTACAGTTCCTAATCTCGATTGCTGTCAACAGACCTCTTAACATTTAGATGTTGGATATCAAGAACAGCAGCTTGTCACATAATTATTATCAAACTAATTTTTAAAATTATTACAAATTTGCATTTCTAAAAATCTATTTTAATTCCTGTGCCAGTTGGTACACTGAAACTGATAAAATCAGTTTGGACAGATAAGGCTATATTCTCAGAATATAGCCTTATCCAAGTTTCACTACGTAAACTAGATTGATTAGTAGGGTATTAAATAAAGAGACTTTTTCCTAATCTTAACCATGACAATAGATTATTCACTCATAATGCCACTCTTCTATTTATTATGTGTACTTATCAGCATATTCAAATAATTGCTGATGTTTGATTAACTTTATAATAATATTGGTTTGTTATCTGATCTTTTTTATTTATTCTTGCAGATAGGGTTGTTTTCAGGTTACAGCACATTATTAAATTTGCATTTCAGCTCAGCCCAACAAGAGTGAGAACATCATGTAACCTCTGAAACCCAGGCAGGCAAGAAAATTATTTTAGCCCTTTCCGTGGTTTTTGAGGGAAATTAGTTTAAATGGTCTATTATTGTTATATGCACCAAAGTACTGTGAAATTATGTGAACAGTATGCATATCATTTTCTTACAACATTGCATTGAGGTATTGCAAGGGAAAACAGAATGCAGAATAATGTGTTACAGTTACAAAGAGAGTGTAATGCAGGCAGACAATAAATCAATGAGATTGTGAGATGTTATGGATCATAAAAGGTGAGAATTATTCCAGCATTTGCCCAAGCCACTGGCATATGGTTTTTTTTTAAATCCACAGATTGACACTGCCAGTAAGACTCCAGGGATGTTACCTATAGAATTTTCCCCCCACAAGTGCAGTACAAAGCCCATGAAACAAACACAACATTTTCACATCATTTTAAGAAACATTTCTACCAAACTTGCAAATCAAATGAAAGTGATTGCCAAAACAATAAAGGTTAGATATTGAGAAGTGCCATTTACAAATTGATCAATAATTCTGCAAAGATTCATCAAACTGGCATTTACCTCAAGACCGTGCTAATTTACTAATAGTGCTCCTTCCAATTACATTTTTTCAATATGATGCTTCTTTTACAACTTTAGATTTTTTAAAAATTGTTTCTAAATATATTATCAAATGTCATCTATATTGATTGACCTTTTTTCATTCTTGCGAATGTAAAGGAGAATTGAAGGCTTGAGACTAAAAATGAAAAGGAGTGGAATGTAAAATGCCTTCCCCAACTGCTAAAATAACACTACAGACTAGAATGAATCTCCTCTTTATTTAATCCAGATATGCCTTTTCGTACAACCTAAACTATCAAAAATATGAGCACAAAATAGGTAGCAACACATAAAGACCTTTTCCAATACTGAGAACAGTACTAAAACTCACGGCAACACAAATATTAATGGCAACTGATTCATGATTTTAATCATCGTTTCCCTGCAGGTGATTTGTTCTGTGGATATACAAGGGTATTCGTTGTACCTTTAGCCTGATGTAAGCCATTAATTATATTTGCATTGTGCTGGCAATTTCAATGAAGGGAGATTTGTTGTGCTTCGTCGTTTAACATTTGAACCCCAGAATGAACTATTGTCTAAATCTGATGCAGTGAATTAAAACAATATATTACATGATTGATGTTGACTGTTTAATTAAAGTTCATTTTCTCTAATTCCCCTTCATCAGAAGCAACTTTACTGAAAATGTTCCAAGTATGTAGAATTTACTATTTCAGGATTAATGTCAATCTTATTTGTCCATAGCTCTTTGCATGGAGTAATTTATTTTGTAATAATAAAAATTGCCACAAAGACAAGGATTTTTATCTAGTGTCTGAGGATACAATTATATCCTTATTATGCAAGAAAACTTCAGGATCCGTTAATTGCTTTTAAAGTATGTGTTTATATTTGACTGAGCAGAACACTTAAGGGAAATAAATTTTAGTCATAGTCTTAGAGCACAGAGCCAAGCCTTTTGGCCCATCTACTCCATGCTAAGCTTTATTCTACCTAGTCCCTTGGACCTGCACCTAGACTATATACCTTCATACCCTTCCGATCCATGTACTTATCTAAACTTCTCTTACAGGTTGAAATTGAACCCACATCCACCACTCCCTCTGGCAATTTGTTTCACTCTCTGCACGAAGAAGATGCCCCTCTGGTTCCCCTTAAATATTTCACCTTTCAGCCTTAACCTATGACCTCCAGTTCTAATTTCATCTAACCTCAGTGGAAAAGGTCTATTTGCATCAACCTTATCTATACTGCTAATAATTGTGTATGCTCCTATCAAATCTCTTGTCATTCTCCTACGCTCCAGGGAATAAAGTCAGTCTTTCTCTAAACTTGTCTCATCAAGTCTCAGCAACATCCTTGTAAAATTTCTCTGTACTCTTTCACTCTTATTTACAGTATTTCTTCCCTGTAGATAAGTAAACCAAACTGCACACAATTATTGCATGTCTTCTTCCTTGACATCCAATATTATTCCAGGACCTTTTTTCCTATTCATTTTAGAGCTATGGGCATCACTGTGAAAAACACCCTTACTGCCTATGCCATGCAATCATGTTCTAAAGATGGTGAAAAGATGACCCTTTAAACTACTCCAGTCCTTCTACTGAAGGATTTCACAGAGTTCCTGGAGAGGAAGTTCTGGGATTCAAATTGAGTGACACTGAAGGAATGACAATATATTTTCTAATCAGGAAGCTGTGACTTAGGTGGGGGAAAGAATCTACAGGCAGTAATGTACCATTGTCCTTGTAATCCAAGAGTTAGTAGTGGTTTATACATATATAAACCTGATACTTAGTCTAATAACCATTTCCAAACTCAAATTCATTGTCCGTTAACTAATAAATAATTTCAACCAGAAAATTTCAGATACAATTTGAAATCCTTTGCTCATTAAATCAAGTTTAAATATTGCTCATTAACATTTGTGTACAATTTCACCCCCTTATCCAGTCTATTTAATGCACACTACCAAACCTTCTTCCGAGTTAATTCTGAAACTAAATCCAAACCCATTGCTCAGTCCCATCAGGACCTCCAGACATCAATACAACTAGTTAAAAGAGCTTAATTCTGGAGGTGAAGTGAAATTGGCTGTCCTCGACAACAAACAGAATTTAATCAAGTGTGACAAAATTGACCACAGGTAGAATTGAAGTCAATGGGGATCAATATATGAATGGGGACCCTTCAATGTTCTACATTGTGTCTTCTGCCCACAATTATGCAATGCAGCTGAATGTGCTAATGATTGTTTGTGGTTAGTCATAGCACAATCTGACTAATAACAAGTACTAAATAGTAACAAGACCAAAATATTTATCACTTCATATGGACCCAGACACTCTAAATATGATTGAAATTTGGCAGATGCAATAATGACAAGTAAATATGATAATAGATAAGTGGAGGGAGTGGAGCACATTAACAAACTTCCACACCCATCAGCTAATCGATATCTGATCCCTAAAGAAAACCATCTGTATATGGAGGTTGTAATTAGGCTTGCAAGAAGAAAAAGGCAAATAATACTTGGTGTTTGAACATGCAACATTAAATTTTGAACATATTCACCTACGCAATATGGACAGATACAAATTAGCTTGAAGTGTTTCTCCACCCTGGATATTGCTGACAGGAGGCACACGGAAATACAAATGTTGGAATCCGGAGCAAAATAAAAGCTGCCAGAAAAACTCAACAGGTCAGACTGAAGCTACGGAGGTACTTTCAGGATGAAGTACAGGTTCAGGATAATCAACATTTTGGGGTTGAGACCCCTGCATTAGGACTGAAAGTGTAGAGGGGAGACAGGTGTAAAAAGGTGAGGGGGAGGGGAGGGTGGAACTAGGCATGGAGGCAGTTAGCTGGCTGATGGAACTAGGTCAGGGAGGGGGAGAGTCAAGTCACTTTTATTGTCATTTCGACCATAACTGCTGGTACAGTACATAGTAAAAATGAGACAACGTTTTTCAGGACCATGGTGTTACATGAAACAGTACAAAAACTACACTGAACTATGTAAACCAACACAAAAAAACTACACTAGACTACAGACCTACCCAGGACTGCATAATGTGCACAAAACAGTGCAGGCATTACAATAAATAATAAACAAGACAATAGGCACAGTAGAGGGCAGTAAATTGGTGTCAGTCCAGACTCTGGGTACTGAGGAATCTGATGGCTTGGGGGAAGAAACTGTTACATAGTCTGGTCATAAGAGCCCGAATGCTTCGGAGCCTTTTCCCAGATGGCAGAAGGGAGAAGAGTGTATGAGGGGTGCGTGGGGTCCTTCATAGTGCTGTTTGCTTTGCGGATGCAGCGTGTAGTGTAAATGTCTGTGATGGCAGGAAGAGAGACCCCGACGATCTTCTCAGCTGACCTCACTATCCGCTGCAGGGTCTTGTGATCCGAGATGGTGCAATTTCCGAATCAGGCAGTGATGCAGCTGCTCAGGATGCTCTCAATACAACTTTTGTAGAATGTGATGAGGATGGGGGGTGGGAGATGGACTTCCCTCAGCCTTCGCAGAAAGTAGAGATGCTGCTGGGCTTTCTTTGCTATGGAGCTGGTGTTGAGGGACCAGGTGAGATTCTCCGCCAGTTGAACACCAAGAAATTTGGTGCTCTTAATTATCTCTACCAAGGAGCCGTCGATGTTCAGCAGAGAGTGGTCGCTCCATGCCCTCCTGAAGTCTACAACCATCTCTTTTGTTTTGCAAAAGGATATAGTAAATACATCAGGGGTTTGGGGGAAGGGCAGGGTGTTGGAATCAAGGATGGATGTGAGAACTCAACTGAATTGAAAGGATATGAGTGTGGATTACCTGAAATAGGAAAATTCATTGTTCATACCATTGGGCTGTAGGTAACACGGGTGGATTATGTGCTATTGTTCATCTAGTTTGTCTTTGGCCTCACCCTGGTAGTGGAGAAGTCTGAGAACAGACAAGTCAGTGTGGGAATAAAAGGGGAGCTTGTAACTGGGACCTTAAAACATAAAACAGTACAACACAATAAAAAAGCTCAAAACTAAGGTGACCATAGGTCTCAGATGCTTGGAAAAATGGTAGCCAAGTATACAGTTGATCTCACTGATCATGGGTATTCAATGCAATAGACAAAGTTAGAAGTGTATTTCTGCCTGATCTGAAAGGGCTGTTCAGGTCCCTGGTTAGACGTGAGGGTGGTACCTCCTTAAGGTTGCTGGGGAAAGTGCAAGGACTGGGAGGGAGGGTTGGTTAGGAGGTGAGTGAACATGGCTTCACAAATATAGTGGATCCTGTGGAAATCACAAAGACATGAAGATAGGAAGATGTGATTGGTGATAGATCATATATCAATTGGTTGAAGTGTCAAAGAATGTGATGGATGCTGAGGGTAATAAGGTTCAAGGTAAGGACCAAGGGAACTCCTCCTTTTTTCTGTTTGAGGGAAAGGCAGGGTGAGAACACAAGTGCCATAAGTAGGAGATCATTAATCACAGAAGAGGGGAAGCCATTTTTCATGAAGAACAAGGACATTTCAGATGTCACGGAACAGGAGCTTCATCTTGAGAATAGATGTGGCCAAGACAGAGAAAGAGAGAAAATAAGATAGAGTCCTTACACAAGACAGGGTGGAAGGAAGAGTGGTCTAGGTCGTTGAGGGAATCAGTGGGTTTATAGTTACTCATAGAGTTTGGAGTGAATAGTCGTCTTGAGTAGCACACACAAAATCCTGGAGGAATTTGGCAGAGCAGACAGCATCTATGGAAAGCAATAAAGAGTCACAGTTTCAGACCAAAATCATCAGTTCTGAAAAGAAGCTAGAATAAGAAGGTGGGTTGAGGGGTAGGAGTACAAGCTGGCAGGTGATAGTTGAAGTCAGGTGAGAGGGAAAGTAGATGGGTGGGGGAGGAGATGGATAAAGTAAGAAGCTGGGAGGCAATAGATGGAAAGTGTAAAGAGCTGAAGAAAAAGGAATCTGATAGGAGAGGAGCGTGAACCATGGGAGGGAGGAGGGGTACCATAGGGAGGTGATAGGCAGGTGAGGAGAAGAGAATAGGTAAGAGAGGAGCCAGAAAATGGAATAAAAAAGAAGGGTGAGTGAGATAAATTACCAGAAGTTGGAGAGATCAATGTTCATGCCACCAGGTTGGAGGCTATCCAAGTGGAATATGAAATGTTGCTCTTTCATTCTGAGAGTCTCATCATAGCAATAGAGGAGGCTATGGACCAACATGTCAGAATGGGAATGAGGAGTGGAATTAAAATGTTTGGAGTTGTTTTACATTTGGTGACCTTTGTAAATATCTATTCAGAAATTCCCATTATACCTCAATGATCTTCCGTACATGAAAGACAATGGGATGTTAAGTGTACCTCCAAACCAGAACATTTGTTCCAACATGTAGATAATTTGCTGCAAGCTGCAAAATGAAAGTAAATGCCAAGTGAAAAGAAACAGAGAGGGACCAGTGAAACCAAGGAAGCCAGCGGTATGCCACTGCAGCAGCATTTGATTGTAACTGCTGACAGATCATCTTGAAGTGCTCTGTACTGGGTCAATAGGTGTTAACAATGGGGTGGTGACATCTGACTAAATGACTAAAACAATGTTGATGGGCTATTTGAAATACTTGAAGTGAAAGGGTTAAAACATTATACTCAGAAGGATAAACTAATACAAAATAAGTATCATCTCTTTCTCTCTCAACCACTGGACAAACCTGAGATACCCATTAATTTGAATTTTAAAATTTGAAGTACTTTTATTATCCAAGTATGCATACTTTATACAACCTTGAGATTCTTCTCTTTTACAGGCAGCCACAAAACATAGAGACCCAATAGAACCCATTATAAAAGAAGACTATCAAACATCTAATACAATGAAAAAACAAATTGTGCAAACCATAAAAGTAAGCAAATAACATTCAAAACTGAAGCTCACAGAAGCGAGTCCATAGCCAATGCAAGAACCTTTAGTTGCAGGCCACAGCCTCAGTTCAGCATAGAGACAAGTAAATCTTGTGGGCAGTGAGCTGAACATAGGCCCATCCTTCTCTGTCCCCAACAACCTGGCCCTTTCAATCTGGCCCAGTGCTTAAATCGGCCAAACAGCGGGTCGTATCTTGCTCTTGGGCCTGGGACCTGCCACCTTGTCTCAGTTCTGCCACTTCGAATTGCCTCAAGCCACTCCAGCAGTCAAATATTGGCTCATTCTCCACTCTCAGACCTGAGCCCCACTTGATTTGGCCCATACGTGCCATGCTGGAACCATCCTGTACCTTCGAGACTTCAATTCAGATTGCAAAAATGCCAGGTCATACAGGCGATTCAAAAGCTCGACTCCTAAAGGGATGTTACAGGCTATTGATTGCAGTGATCATTTTTGAGGAAAAGTGTGATTAATAAAGTCATTAATAGTTGTGTTTGCTGCCAGCAAGTCATCGCTGTTCTTCACCAGTGCGATTTTAAACCAGAACAAATTAGAATTTATTCAAGTGTCAACTCTGCCCTTGACTAAAACAATCATTTCAGTGTGGGTGGAGGATTTGAGGAGTTTTATAAGACATTTTGCTGATTGCTAAACCATTTTATGAGTCTCTTAAAGAAAAGAATGAAAGAGATTGTCCGTATGCTGAGGCAGCCCTAGATTGAAGCACATCCTTACATCTGGACCAGGAGCAGCTGATCAGGATGTAGCTTCTGTCATGTGAAGAACTGGAAGGAAATCTTACTCAGTGGGAGGGGGTGGAAAAGCCAAAAACCTGTTGGCTACATTCTGGTCAATCAAGTACTTTAAATACTTATCAATACAATCTCTGCAGCTCAAATTTCACCTCAACAGCTCCATGATAATCCAGAATCTGCTCCAAATAAAACTGCTTAGAATCCCACTGATCTCCACCTAGTCTTTTATGTTATCAGTATGAGTGTCACTTACATTGACATCCCTATCTGATCATGTTTCAATTGCTAATTTCATAAGGTTTTATTACTAGTTAATCTAGTTACATTTACTATTTAATGAAGTAATGGTTAAATTTTACCAGCCTGTAGACTAGGCCAAAGAATAAGTAGAATACAGAACAGCAGTGAAACAGGCCCTTTGGCCCATCATTAAGATGCCATCCATCATTATGGATCCCTGCCATCCAGGGCATGCCCTTTCCTCAATAATACCATCATACAGGAGGTACAAGAGCCTGAAGTCACACACTCAACATTTTAGGAACAGCTTCTTCCCCTCTGCCATCAGATTTCGGAGCAGAGAATGAACCCATGAGCACTAGCTTACTACTTTTGCTCTCTTCTTGCAGACACACACACACACACACACACACACACACACACACACACACACACACACACACACACACACACACACACACACACACACACACACACACACACACACACACACACACACACACACATATATATATATATAATATATCTCTTATTCTTAGTGATAATAAACCTAAGTCTAATTTTATGTCTGCACCAAGCATGAGGGCAAATTAAAAATTAAATTAACTGAATATGCTAAAGACTCAAATGCTAATAACTTACCTGAAATTCTGTGACATCAGGATTTGATTATTCTTTTATTATCAGAGCTCTAGTCCTGTCGCTGGTCCTTGTGCTTCATGGTCTCACTCCTATAATACACATTGCTCTTAGTGGCTGGCTTTCTTCACATCCTCTTGCTCATGTAGCACCACACCACCGACAGTTCACCACCCTAATCTTGATCACTTTTGAAGCTTTTTCTGGTCTGTTCTGTGTGCAATCTCACTTTACCCTCAAAGTTCTTGATCACTGGTCCTGCCTGTACAGTGGTTTTCATTGCAAAGTTTTCAGGTTCGGCTGCTCTTCCTCAATTCTGATGAAGAGTCTTTGAGCTGAAGCATTAACTCTTCCACAGATGCTTCCTGATCTGCAGAGTTTTCCAGCATTTTCTGTTTTTATTTCAGATTTCCAGCATCTACAGGTTTTTGTAATATTCCTGTTCCTCCTTCTTTTGTCCTTCCCACATTCGGTCACCTGCCATCTGCAGTCTTTCACGCTCCTTCTTCCTCACCCTGCACATCATACTGGTCCTAATCACTGCTGCGGTCCTTAATGCATTGTCTGGCCTCTTGCTCCTGCTAATAACAAGGCACACTTGGTCAATAGCCTGATAAATGCTCTGCTAGTTATCCATCAGACGGAAGTGCTAACTGCAGCGGTGATGGTTCAGTCAACTTGCTAGAAAAGCAATTGAAAATATTCTACTGTTTCCTTGGATTCAGAAAGAAAGACATTTAGAAAAATAATCAAAACCATGAGTTACAATGAAGAAGCACAGACAGAAGACGACAGTCATAAAGTCATAGAACACCACGGGACAGAAACAGGCCATCCTACCCATCTAGTCTGTGCTGAACTGTTATTCTGCCTAGCCCCATCAACCCACACCTGGACTATACCCCTCCAATCTTTGTACTTATCCAACCTTCTCTTAAATGGTACAATTGAACCCCCATCCACCACTTCCACTGGCTAACTAATGACAGGCGTAGAAGAGGAAATGAGGCTTAAAATAGATCAACATATTAATACTGAATAGCAAGCAGGACCCAGAGACCTGATGGTCTATTTCTGTTCCTATGTTCTTAAGTTCTGTGCCCTTATGGTGGTTGTTTGGGAACTACGGGAATCAAGGAATATGGGGATTGGATGGGAATGTATACTGAATATAGGACATCCATGACCTTCATGAATGCAAAAAGTTCAAAATTCAAAGTAAATTTATTATCAAAGTACATATATGTCATGATATAAAACACTGAGATTCAGTTTCTTCTGCGCATACTCGACCAATCCATAATAGATTAATAGGCATCCGTTAGTCTCATGAGACCATGGATTTGCGCCTTGGAAGGTTTCCAGGGCCAGGCCTGGGCAGGGTTGTATGAGAGACCAGCAATTGCCCAAGCTGCAAGCCTTCCCCTCTCCACACCACCGATGTTGTCCAAGGGAAGGGCACTAGGACCCATGCAGCTTGGCACCAGTGTCGTTGCAGAACAATGTGTGGTTAAGTGCCTTGCTCACGGACACAAACACGCTGCCTCAGCTGAGGCTCGAACCAGTAACCTTCAGATCACTAGACCAATGCCTTATCCGCTAGGTCACGTGCCAACACCATAATAGATTAATAACTATAATAGAAATGGTGAAAGACTGCGCCAACTGGGCATTCAACCAGTGTGCAAAAGACAACAAATTGTGCAAATACATAAAGAAAGAAATAATAATAAATAGATAAGCAATAAATATCAAGAACATGAGATGAAGAATCCCTGAAAGTGAGTCCATAGATTGTGGGAACTGTCTAGTGATGGGGCAAGTGGAGTGAAGTTATCCCCTTTGGTCCGAGAGCTTGATGGTTGAGGAGTAATAACTGTTTGTGAACCAGGTGGTGTGAGTCCTGAATCACCTGTACCTTCTTCCTGATGGCAGCAGTGAGAAGAGAGCATGTCCTGGGTGGTTTAGGCCCCTGATGATGGATGCTGTTTTCTTGCAACAACACTCCTTGCAAGGGCCAATGGTGGCAAAGGCTTTACCCGTGATGGACAGGGACGTATCCATTACTTTTTGTAGGATTTTCTTCTCAAGAGCATTGGTGTTTCCATACCAGGTTGTGATACAATCAGTCAATATACTTTCCACCACACATTCTTAAATATGTTGTCCCTAATTTCTATGTATGGCTCCTCACGCTCTAACCCACCCCTTCCATGCACAATTCCAATCCAGTTTCCACTCTTAAGTGCAATTTCAATCTCGTTCTCGTTATTAATTTTGCTAATTGTCTAAGATCAGCCATGTCTCGCTTCCACCACCTAGTTTCCATCATCCGAAATGTCCATTTATTCTTTAAGTATTTTAGCAATTCCTTTCTTTTTAAAAAAAATTGCGCTTGGGATGCAGAACATCAAATATGTGACAATGAATTCAGAACCTCGGGGCCATAAATATAGATAAGCAAACGTGAATGAGCTGAAATATCGTTTAATGCTTCTTATTAGTTAGGCAAAGAAGGGACATGTGGCGTTTCCCGAATGAACTTTGTACACGAGGACATAAAATATATGAGCAAGGTCAACAGAAGAAATTGCAGAAAATATTAATTATTCTTGGTGTAGGATGGAGTTGATTTAATTCCAGGTAAAACCATTAAGCTTACATTTATACCACGCATTGTGTGATGCCTAATCTTGTGGCCGCGACAGATAGTGTGGCGATATGACATGAAATTAGCCTTTATTTCTTCATTAATTTGTATCGAAAGACTTGTTTGAATGTGGGCTTCCAGTAATCAGCGTCCCTTCTTTGGTCTCCTCTATAAGGCCGTGCCTGGATCAGACTGAAATGCTGGTTTAAGGTTTTTTTTAATGGTTTTCTATTAGCGAGAAGCCATAAAAAACGTCCGTTATGCCAGAGGTCAACAGCGTATCACGGTTACACAAGACACAGATCTGGAGGCCTGTGTCTATGTGTGTTGCTGTGTGCAGAACACGACACTGAGGAACATGATGCCGGGTTAAACAGCCTGAGATAAACCTACGGAGTCCATTTTGTGATATCGCAGTAGTGCCGAGATCGCACCTTTCTTCTGAAGGGCCATAATTTTAAGCGTTTACAAATAATAAAATTGTCATTCTGGGGTTGTCGCCTAGTCGGAGAATTCAGGCACTGCTAGGTAGACGAGTCCAGCACCTGGTAAAAGAATCAGTTGACGTGATAGTAATGATAGATCGCCACAATACAGGAACAAGCCCTTCGGCCCACAGTGCCGGTGCCAACCTGATACTAAATTAAACTAAACCTATCTGCAAATGATCCATATCCCTCTGTTCCAAGATTAAATGTCTCTAAAACGCCTCTATCGTAGCTGCTTCCACCCTGGCAGCGTGTTCCGAGCATCTACCACTCACTGTGTTAAAAAAAAATTACCCCCACATCTCCTCTTAAACTCTATCTAATCTCACAACCCACTATCACCACCACCACTTCACCTTAAAGCTATACTTTCTGGTGTTTTACATTTCAGCCCTGGGGAAAACAATCTATCTACGCTTTTTTTGTCTTTCATAACTTTATGAGCCTCCATCAGGTTTCCTCTCAGCCTCCGACGCTCCAGAGAGAGAGAGAGAGAGAGAGGGAGAGAAATCAACCTCGCGCATATCAGAGTAAGATATATTTATCATCCCGTTCGTAACTGGGATGATGATTACTCGGTAAGAGGAGGCAGTTACAGCCTTTATTCATGTCTGCAAATATCACTTAGTGAGAAATCCGTTCAATAAATGAAAATGCAAAAAAAGACATTTGCCAAATTAAAATAATTCACCGGGAAGTTGCCTCTATCTGTACCTGTATTTGCTTCGCATCATTCCTGACTATTTACTGATTAGTCCTGTTACAGCAGGCAAGTGGCTACAACGCATGGTATTCACAGTATTTTAGGATCATATTAAATTTCAATGCACGCTTTACTTTCGTGAGGAATATGTTTTAAGCATTATACGTTGACACCCTTCCACATCCTGAACCTGCGCAAATCTGGTTAATTTCGCCACAGAATGAGGGAGATTCAGCCGGCTCCGGCATCCCTCGTGAGGAAAGCCCGGACCTCCCATCACCCTCAGAACCAGGAGTTCTCTCCTCCAACGCGCTTCTTCGTTGAAAATCAACTCAGCTTGATGGCTGCACAAAGAAAATAATTGAACTCCGGTATATATATATTTTTTTTAAAAATAACAAATAACCCAGTCGTCTCCCAACTGAACCCAATTTAGAATCCGCAATTTGATGTCTGACGCGGTATGTGCAGGCATTTGAATGCCATTGCTTTTGATTCCGCTCGACTTCAGAACCCTCAAGACTAAATAGAACTGCTGTTTTAAAACGACCGCTTTGACTAATTATTTAGGCTAAAATAAAAAGAAACGGACAGCGGCGGGATGAGGGAAGAATTATTCCATAATGGAGCCACCGAACATTTGCACAGATCCACGGCGGATAGAAGCTGAATGAGAATATCGATGTCCCACTAAATCAACGCGGGAAGCCTTGTCTTTTGGATGCATTTAAAGTAATCGTGTAATGATATTATGATTCGCTCATCATGTCTTTATTTTTGAGAAATAATTATATAAAAGATTTATAACAAAATGGTACATTTTAGGCTCTCGTTTCCTCGGGCTAATTTATTGCGCCAAAGAGGACGCCCAGAAAGGTCTTTCACCCTTTAGCTCTCTTTTCATAATGCATAAATTTAGAGTGGCTAATTAAATATAAACTGGGACAATTTGTCAGCTTGATTTGTATTTTAGTTAATTGTGAAAGTAATTAGTAATACAAATTTACAGCATCCGGAAAAAGGGCCCAGTGTGAGGTTTTCCCCCCTCATTCTCTCCCTCTCCCCCCTTTAACCCAAGTTGCACAGAAATTAATTCTCTCCCAGCCTTTTCATCTGAGCCAGCAGCGGCATCGCGAGTCATAAATCAGACTGAAGGGCGGCGGCGGCGGAGCTAAATGGCTTCATATATCACCGGGTTTAATAGAAATAATCAGTGGCTGGTTAATGAAATTAAACTGAACAGAAGGTGTTAGGCCCCTAAAGGGCGGAAGACGTTTTTTTTTACATAGAAAAGAGATTGCTTAGGTTGAAGGCAAACCGTGCAAAATAAACTCCCAACGCTATGCAATTTGTTTCACAACTGCTGCGCCTCGCACTTCCCGTTCAGATAGAGGTGCGTTGATTCTTACTAGCATTGTCCGCTCCGTATCAAATTCAATGCGTTCTGTCTTTTTAAATTGCTTTACACTTCTAGCAAGCCGCACGGTGAAAAGTTAGAGGAAATAAAGTGCAGAAGTATCAAGCATCCAAATTTCGACCCACCTATTTATTACGGGTATTTTAATACCTCAATAAAATTATGCTGGGCGATAATTTAAATAGACAATCAATTAAACACGTCGACTGGTCCCGATTCTGCGAACATCTGCTTTATGTAGACTTCACATGCTGTCTGGCGTGATCCACACTCTATCAGTGAAAGGAACAGGAGATGATTTCTGCCTGCCAACTCACAATTGGAGGTGATCCCAATCCACCAGCTAAAAGTTAACTGTTTCCGTCTCTTTTATAATTGAACGAAAACTTTGTACGCGGATTATTCTGTTCTGTTTCTGTGCTCCAGGGTGAGACAAGCCGCAGAGACACACGCACAAAACGCTGGAGGAACTCAGCGGGTCAGGAGGCATCTAGGGAAAGGGGTAACGAGTCGACGTTTGGTGTCCAGATCCTTCAACAGTCCAGCATTTTGTGTGTATCAGTGTGAATCTGGGCTTCCAGCATCTGCAGGATCTCTTGTACTTAAAACAAGCCGCAGAGTTACCCGATATTAAACATTTCGTACTCTAATGTTGCCTTAAGAATATAGTTGTTCCACTTTCTGAGACATCAATGGCAAGATTAAAATTATTTCACTCTATATCTTGATGTTATTTGAAAAGCATTGGAAAGACACTCCACCCCCACCCCATTTGTGTTTCTGTACGGTGAACTTCTTCTCCGCCGCATTTGTTCTCGAAATGAGGTTTTCTATCCCAGGACATTCGAGTTGCCCTCCTTTTTCAGAAAACAGTGACCCCCCACTCCCATCCCCATCCCATCCCCACTCCCACATCCGTTATCACCCAGACTACCTTTACTTATACCTCGTCTAACAATCTTATTTTCCATTGTTACCGCCCGCCTCTCTGAGCCGTCTTCGTCGTGAAGGAATGACCTGAGAATGTTTTCGCCTGTGTGAATGTACGATAGAGTCTCCCACAAGTTATTTGATACACGTATAGCAAAAAGATTCCGCCTGGCACGTTCTGTTTAAAATGGTACAGAACCCAAATGAAAAAGAGAGGAGGAAAACGAATAAAGAAATTCCCATACGAAAAAAATAATCAAAGCTTTCGTTAACATGAATGTGGGGGACAAAATCCGTCCTTCAGCCTGACTTTAAAAGGAGCATCATTGCAGACTTGCAAAAGACAACGTGAATATAGTCTGGGCAAGCCTCATCCACTATAACTACCACCTCAATTATTCACCTGCCGGACCCAGAGGAGTTGAGTGGCCCTTTTAAACGTGTGCGTGAATGCTGTTGGGCACGGTTTGAGATTTTCCTATTCCACGGAGCGCTCCCATAGCATAGCGGTTAGCGCGACGCTATTACAGCTCCGAGCGTCCGAGTTCGGACTTTAATTCGGGCGCCGTCTGTACAGGAGTTTGTATGTTCTCTGGGTGACCGCGCGGGTTTCCTCCGGATGCTCCGATTTCTTCCCACATTCCAAAGACCTACACAGTTAGTGGGTCTGTTACCTGTGTTAAATAGGTGCGTTACTGGGCGGCGCGGCCTAGTCTGCGCTGTGTCTCTAGGTGAATAATAAGTCACTCCAGCTATCTCTGTCATTTGACGACAATGAATAACAGTTTGATTTCGATGTGGTTGATGTGAGGTTTTCATTGAAGGTCTTTGGAGTCAAGCTGTCTTCTGACAGTATATTCAGGAACCCATGCTAAACCTATGCATTCACCAGTACCACGTCGCCAGATAACAAGCTTTTGTCTTGAATTGAGATCTTTCCTGAAATGAACCTATTTTCACCGGTAGCTATATTAGCCATCTGCATTGGGTGCCTTTGGGGGAAATCTGATCAGTTTAATGTCCGTATGTACACCAATGTGTGGCGCGTGGCCAAGTGGTTAAGGAGTTCGACTAGCGATCTGAAGATCGTGAGTTCGAGCCCCAGCCGAGGCAGCGTGTTGTGTCCTTGAGCAAGGCACCGAACCACACACTGCTCCAGTCCACCCAGCTGAAAATGGGTACCGGCAAAATGCTGGGGGTTAACCTCGCGATAGACTGGGGGGGGGGGGGGTGGGGGGGGGGAGTCTCGTACTCTCAGTCGCTTCACGCCACAGAAACCAGCATAAGCTCCAGCCTGACGAGCCTATAAGGGACAGACTTTAATCTATACCAATATCGACTTTATTGCTGCATGTGGCTCAGATGGTAATGATGTTAGAGTTATAGACTCATAGAACAAGGAAATAGATGCTTTCGTCCACAGATGCTGCTAACATATCTTTGCTATTTGCTAGCACTTCAACCTATGTGATTGTTTTTTTTTTTTGAAGTTCTCGTCTAGAAATGTGTTAAATGTTGTGAGAATGCTTCTCTCTGCCACCGTTACGGATAGTGCGCCCCAAGTTCTAGCCATTCTCAGGGTGGACAGAAGAGAATCTTCAAGTTCCCTATAAATCTCCTGCCCTTGTTCAAGTTCCACTTTGCCAAAGTTGACTCTTCTATTCTAGAACATAGAACACTAAAGCACAATACAGGCACTTCGGCCCGCGATATTGTACCTTTTAACCTACTCTGATATCAATCTAACCTTTCCTTCCCACAGAGCTCTTAATTTCTTTTATCATCCACGTGCCTATCGAAGAGGTTCTTAACTGTCCCTAATGTATCTGCCTCTAACATCACCCCTGGGAGGGCGCTCCACACACCCAACACCCTCTGTACAAAAAATGTACATCCGGCGTCCCGCCTATTCTTCCCTCCAATCATCTTCAAATTATGCCCTTCGTATTGGATCTCTGATGTAATGGACATCATGGAAAAAATCGTCCCTTGATGCCCCTCCACCAACATCCCATTACCAAATTGGCGCTGCTAGGAATTGCCGGACTCAGATATGCTGCAATACCAACCCCCCCCCCCCCCACCCCCCGGCCCCCAAACAACCGTGACCGCGCGTCGCAGTGTCTTATTGAAGCATTGCAGGACGTTATGAAAAGGACACAGAAAATGTGTTTAGTTAAGAATATTTAGTAAATTGGTAAAATGATACGAATTATTCCCTACTATTCCGCATCTTAAGTTTCATGAAAATACTTCAAAGTGGAACGTTCGCTGAAAGACGCAGAGGAATTCCTTAAGCTAAGAAGCTCATCCGTACAAGAATCACTGAACGCACAGCCAAGTCCAGCATTTTCATCTTACAATTTCTTGTAGTAATAAAAATAGACCCTTGGATACCATGCTAGTTATCAGTGGTTAGCTCTTTCACAACTCTTCAAAGTTGATTACTAAACACATCCATTTACAACGGCTGCAAGTGTGTGGAATATTCGTGTGTTGTGGAAACTGGTAACTTTTATACTCCAAGCTGCTACATTGTGTATCACATCCCAAGCAACACGAGGACCTGCAGCAAAAGTTTTATTTTGCTTAATATGTTCCCGGGGAAGAAATAATAAGAAACCAATTCCTATTGGTTTCTTATTTTCAACCCTCCTGATGAAGGGTTTCGGCCCGAAACGTCGTTATTACCTCCTCCCATAGATGCTGTCTGGCCTGCTGAGTTCTGCCAGCATTTTGTGTTTTTAAGAAACCAATTCTGTTGTTCGCGTTTCCGAATAGTATAGAGACTTTGGTGTGAAAGGGGTCAGTAAATTAAGCAGGCCAGATAGGGGTGGGGCGGGAAAGAGAGAAAAAGTGGGTGGGGGGAAGAAAGGGGCGATAAAGGGGAGAAACAGTGATCGAAACAAAGAGAAAGTCAGGGTGGCTGGCATATCCGAGTTCGTTGAGCTTCAGCTTGGTATAGCTTGTTCTTTTACAGGAATGTGACCTTGAAAAAGAAAAAGAAATGGAATCTATTCTAATCTCAATTGAACACCTTTACCGCATGTTTTTTCTTCCGTGTGGCCGGCTGCACAGCACAAAGTATTGCATTATTTTTGTTTAAGAAGCTATTTTGTTTCCAACTAACAGTAAAGCGTAAAACAAAAATCCGACTATGAGAGCTGAGAGAAAGATTGTGATTTTCCTTAGAAAAACTCTTGTTTTTACCCTCCATATTTACCACCAGTACCACAATAGCAGGAGATCCCTCGCGTTAATTAACATCATATGAAATAATCGGGCCATTGTATCAATATAAATAACGAATTATTTTGCGCGTTCCCAAATTATGACGGGAAAGAGATAGAGATCACTCATTTCACTTAACGTGGCATGAATTTCTCAAAATAAAAGGAGACGAAGTTATTCAAGGGTGCAACATGCCTGCGGAACAACTTAAATCTTCATGGTCGCAGTTCTTGCAATAAAGGTGTTTTCAAGTTTGAAAACATCAACCATTGATACAGTTCTGACTACTTGTGGCTATTTGTTTCTAAAACAAAGGAAATTGTGAAGTTTTATTTTAAAAACCGATCGGAGTCAGTTATATTTTCAAATGGTTAAATTGGAACGACACGGGCGATGGGGAACTAAAATGCCCGCAAAATGACTAGCAGAAATCCTCGGGAAGGTAATGGATTTGATCTGTGCCTTGTTGATTTCCCCTGAGCAAATAAGCCTTTGATGCAGTCACAGTGAGAGTGGTTAGCTGATGAATTGACAAAATGTAATCAGCTTTATTGGGAAACGGGTTACGGAGAGCTGGGTGTCAATAATTCCGATCATGACCCGTTCATCCATTAAGTGGAGCTGTCTGATTAGGCCGATGAAGGTCCGGTGCGTTCTGTAAAGAAATTGCTTTCATAAACTTACCATTATTATCCGTCTATGTAAGCTGCCTCTTCGGGGATGAGGCAGAAGGGTCGTCATCCATCAACATCGTAATATATCACAATCTTGTTACTTTATGTCAAAATGTTACGGACAGATTTGTATCACAAATATGGCCTGCCTGCAGTAGATGGGGTCCTGATGTTTAGCTGACTATCGATGATTGCATCACGTTCTACGACATCTTCTTTACAAATGCCTTTATCTACAGCAGAATCAATCCTCGAAATGCTGCGAAAGCGGCTGCCGCAAACCCAAATTAAACGGGGAAAGGTGGTGGCGATGGTTCCTTTCTTCTCGGTGTTCCTGTCCATGTGTCAGAGAGAAAAAAATCACAATGCTGCAGTACTGGTCTAGTGAAACAGCTTCGCAACCGAGAGTACTTTAAAGTTGGTGACTCCTTATTCAGAATTTAAAGAAACGGTCTCGTCCGATTTTAAAAAAATATACCACATTATACTTACGCAAACTTATTTAACGTAAACTGTCCATTACATTTTGAAGCTGTGAAAAAAATGGAATCCTTGTGGTTAATAAAATTAAGAAATCTTTTCACAGAATGTTACGATAGATTTTAAGATAACAAGTCAATCGAGGGACCAGTGACCCACTCCTGCTTCAGTTCCTTACGTTCTTACGCTTATCTGGTGTATAATTAGAAGTTAGCAGAAGTCACAGAACATAAGAATCAAGACTCTTTACAGTAGAACTATGAAAACGATTCGTAATCGAGATATTGTTTTTTTCACTTTGTAACACTTTGTAAATTTGAAGGGGGTTTAACGATGTGGGAGTAAAGGCTTCGGGGATTGCTGATGAGAAGGTCTAGTTTATTATTAACCTTCCTGAAGAAAACGAGCTCAGGTAAAAACGAACTGCCGGGATTTTCAAATGAGTGGTATCCACTGACGTTTCAAGCTATTCACAACTCTGTTGCAAATACGTTGCAGTATTTTGATAAGTGCAACATGGTACAAACAAAACACTTGCAAAAATGTTACATTTTTTTTGTTTTAAGTCACTTTAGGTCTACTCTTCCAGCATCTGCATCTTGTTTCTTAGCTGCACTCTTAATGCCTAGTCCCCGGGTTGTTTATTTAATCCAATCAACCATCTCAGAGCTGAACGAGAGAAAAGCTTCACATGGAACTGAGGAAAGAAAGCCCGAAGAGTGCATTTTGCACAGTCGCTTACAATGTGTCCTTTTCATAAAATAAAGCACATAGTAGGTATTTGCTTGCGTTCTCACACCTCTTGTGTGTGTGTGTATGTAGGGGGAGGGGAGGTGGTTGGTATTAGTACATGGGGGTTGGTTAACAATATCTTCAGTCAACACAGGTGCATGAACTCGTGTTAGGTGAAATAACCGCGGGCAAAATAAGTGGTAAGTTTTAGCAGAACAGTTCACACCGGATTCCTTCTCATAATGAACTGCGGCCTAAAATTCTGTTTGTTTATATACCATCGACTATAGACGAAACAGTCTAAACCTTCAATTTCCATCCTTAAAAATCATGACACAAGCACAGACTGTAACATTAACACAAGATATTCTGCAGATGCTGTAAGTCCAGAGCTACGCGCTCAAAACGTTGGAGGAACTCAACAAGTCAGACAGCATCTATGGAAATGAATGAACAGTCAACGTTTCGAGTCAAGACCCCTCATCAGACTTTTAATGCTACTGGGTCTTTTGCTTTCTATTTTATTTCTAATTACACAGGAACAGGCCTCGCTGGAGTTCTCCAAATTTCAAAGTATTTCCCAGCCTCATACTGGTGTTAAATCTCAGAGGGAGGAAAAGAACTAACACCTTTAATTACTTTAATTATGGAGATTATCTCCTCCAATAACAAACAGTGGCTTATTCTCAAATGATGTTGATGACGGCAACGAATGGGCGAGGAAGGTGTCAATAAGTGGACCAATCGTCGTAAATAATGCCGTAAATAGGCGTGACGTTCCAAGAATTGGCCAATCAAAAATCTGAGTTCGCTGATTCTTTCCCGCAAGTTTGTCTATCCACCAATGGGGATCGGAAGGTGTGAGAAGTTGAGCAGGGGAGCTCTTGAAATCAGCAGATTCAACCTATTGAAATGTTTCAAAGCTTCAGAGCAGTGACCAATAGAAACTTAGCTACGCGCAGGGAAGAATGGCTTCACCAATGGGATAGAGGTCAGGATCTTCAAGTGTGAAATACTGAACCAAGGTGGAGCTGAACGCTGCTGTCTAGTAAATACAGTAAAAGAACTAACCGTATCTGCAGGAAGGGAGAACGGATCGTGGCATCATTTTCTTTCCAACAAAATCTGGCGTGTTACTTTTCCTCCCACGGTGTGGAATAAAAAAAGCCGATGGAAAAATCCAAAAACTTCCGAATCGACGCGCTCCTCGCCGTTGATCTGCCCAAACCGCAAACTTGTTCGCCCCTTCTTGCAACTTCACCCCCGTCTTCCAGTGCCAGCCCTCCTATGCTTGACCAACACCCGGCCACCTCCGACTGCCTGCGCACTGATAGCCCGTCACCGCCGAGGCTGACTCTCGGGAACCTCATGTCTAAACCTGGCTTCCTGAGTGTTCAGCAGCATCCCGGGATGACCAGCCTTCATCCCCACGGGGCCATCCCAGCGTCGGCTCTCTACGGCCACCCGGTATACACCTACTCGGCGCTGACGGGCCAGTCCGGCGCCTTGCCGTACCCTTATCCCCAGCTAGCAGGCACTCATCACTCGGAGCCAGTCAAAGTGACGGCCGGGACGTTTCAGATAGACCAGTGGCTTCGAGCCTCGACAGCCGGCATGATGCTGCCTAAAATGCCGGATTTCAACGGTAAGCGTCCCCTTACTTTCTAAAAATAGAAGTGAAAAAATATTTATGCAATTGCAAAATTTACTATTTGTATCTAGAAATTATAAAATCAGTTAAGATATTGAACTATTGATTGTATGATTAGACCTCTAAAGGATGTAACAATATCAGAACAGTGGTATTGCATAATCGTTAAACTCTGTTAATCTTAGATTAGTTGACCGCCATTTGACAGCAAACCATTCGTAAATAAGTTTTCAGGTCGCATTTTTACTGCATTAAAATTATTTACGAGGGAAACAACAGCAAAATAAACATACCAACTGTACACGTTAATATTGTAAATGCGAATATACAATACAGCTGTCGCTGTGCATTTGAAAAACAAATTGCAACCTCGGCTAAATGAAATATATTTCTTTCTAAGAATCCTATATCAGCTCGGTTTCCAATTACGAAGTTCACTTTCTCTTCTCTTCCACCCCCCCCCCCCAACTTTATAGTCAGATTGGTGCTTGATTGTGGAAAATGCAAAATGGTGGGTTTAGATACAATAGCTTACGTGTAAATAAAACAATCGTTCAGGCGCAAAGATGCGAGATGGTGCAATGTACTGATTTTAAGAATACTTAAAAAAAGAAAAAGTGATTTTGGATTTTTTTTCCCTTTGGTGTGAAAAATTCCTGAGTGGGGAAAAAATACTAATTCGGTGAGGAGCGAATATCCTCCAAACCTGAATCTCAAACAAGGTTTCGGTGGCGATTAAATGGGGAAAAGGGGAAGCAAAATGGGCGGATAATAGCCGGCTGAAAGTGGCAAGGTGGTGTTAAAATCTCAGCACTGTTGCTGTTTGCAGAAGAGAGACTGGGCTTTTTGTTTCTGTCTATTGGAGCAGGTTTGTTCAAGATGAGGCAGTAAATAGCACCTTTTCTCTCCACCGTTTGCTGTGAATGGCGGGCTCTATGCAAACCCAGCAACAATGAGCTGACAAATCCAACATGTGGCTTATTTATTAGCCTTTGCAAACGATTCTTTATTCGACCTGATTTTAGTACCCTGTGACACGGATTCTTTCTACGTGTTAGGATCCTTTCTCTTGGTTTGGGTAAAATAAGCACATTCCTTAGAGTTTAAAAAAAAATCCAGATGCTATTAAAATATCAACAATCTGAACGTTCTCATGGTATCTTAATATTGATAGGAATTGAAATGATTTCTTAAACTCTCAGTGTCGTTTTATTTATATGTTGGAATGAACCTATAGGTGTTTTCACATTTGGGGTTAGCCGTGTACGATATTTAATCCCTGTGTGTTAGTTGGTATTGATTTAATTAAAGGATTGTCTGCTTTACACTGGGGCTTAGAGGGGATGCCGATAAACGGTGGGCGTTCTCACTAAACAGAGCCAATCAACTTTCCCTGGGGATCTGAAGCTAATTTCACCTCTCTTCTATTGTACCTTTCATTGTCTGGCACATGTTAGTCCTGTGGGAAATCATCGTCCTTTCTAAAAGAACTGCTTTTAAATTGCTGGCCAATGTAATATCTTAATACACCAAGAAATCACCGTTATGTCCACTGAAAAGGTTCTACATGTTGCTAATGACGATTACACTTAACAGATGATTCGGTGTCGTGCAACCAGCGAATATAAATTGTTATCTTAGTACAGGCCGCGCAAATGATATGGATTTCATTTCCACTCTTGGAATTGCATCCCACAAATGATAAATATTGCCATAATCACACCTGAAACTGTTCCAAAATCATCTTAAATAAAGACTCGAGTTTTACATTCCAGTTTAAGGACGATGCTATATTTAAAAATATAGCAGGTAGTTCGAAAATGCAGATTTGACGTTTCCACGAACTGATTCAAAATCTGGTTATTATTCAATGTTTAAAATTACAAAAATAAAACACTTGTCATTTGGCAATCCGGTTTATTAATTTACAATTTTTTTTTTAGTTTTGCAGAGTGTGTGTATTTTAAAACCAAGCCTTTAGGAACGATCTAAATGTGTTAAGGATAGAAAAATACATAAACTCCCCTCCCAGACCGCAAACGGATAGGTTGATCAGAAAACTAGCGCTTACCTCTCCCCTCCCTCACTCCAGCCGTTGTACTCTGTAGCTATGGCAGGAATGTTAATTTGTTAAGGGCTGTTCATCTGTCATATTGTTGCTTCTGTTCCGCAGCACAGACACAGTCCAGCATGCTGGGGAAATGCCGCAGGCCGCGAACGGCTTTTACCAGCCAGCAACTCTTGGAACTGGAGCACCAATTCAAGCTGAATAAGTACCTCTCTCGGCCCAAACGGTTCGAGGTGGCCACGTCCTTGATGCTCACAGAAACACAGGTAGGAGCCACCGGCGCATATTCAGCACAGACCAGTCATTTGATATAAACCGTCGGCAACTTTTAAGCTTTCAGTTTTAATTCAGAACCGTGTTTTTCAAACCGTGTAATTCGAACTGTGTTTTCGTTTGAATCTGTGTGTTGTGTGTGTGAACTATGTGCTTGTATGGCTTTCCAGCCTGTACCCCTTCCCCTCCCCCAGCTTCTTATTCTGGCTTCTTCCTCTTTGCAGTCCAGATGAAGATAAATTCCTCCAGCATTTTGCGTTTGTTAATCTGGATTTCCAGTCACTCCTGAATCTCTTGTATGACTTATGTGGTGGGTTGGTTTTAAGGAAACTGTCTCCTGCTGTTTGTTATGTCCCATGTCTTACACTGTCCTCCTTTCTCACCTGCGCGTCTCCTTTTTTTAAAATCTCGATCTCCTTCTCTCTCTTAAACCCCAAAAGGTTAAAATATGGTTTCAAAACAGACGGATGAAGTGGAAACGGAGCAAGAAGGCCAAAGAACAAGCGGCCCAGGAAACGGTCAAACAGAAGGGGAAAACCACTGAGCACATGGCGAACGAGAAACCTGACATTGCCAAAAGCGACCAGAGCAAAAATTCCAGGTTAAGGAACGTTCGGGGCAGCGACGAGGAAGGAGGGAGTCTATCGTGTCCCTCGTCCGAATGTTCTTCAGACGAAGAACCCGAGCAGGTTCACACACATCAGGGCCCAACCATGAAAACTAAATAGAGCAGATCACGCCCTCGGTCATATAGCTTCACTTGCACAGCGTCTCAGGAAGGCTCTGGACTGGCAAGTTTCTCTGAAGCCAGGTTCATTTGTGTTTTTGCAGCTGAAGTTGCTCCATTGACGATGTTTCTTCGTCTCTAACCAATTGCCATAAACATACAGGTTCGTGTAACTCTGAACGTTAAAAAGTGGAAAATTGCAAGACTGTACCGTCTTTATTTTTATATTGTATTTATAAGAACTGGCCCATAGTCATGCATGCTAAATTATTGTTTAGCTATAGTGTGCTGTTTCGTTCCTCTCCCCCCAATACAGTATATTGCAAGTACCGCTGTATATAACGCACAATAAATGTTTTCTATGGAACTCGTCGCTGCGATTCATTTGAGTAAACTTTACGCCGCCCCGACTCCTTCGCCATAGATGACATAACGTCGAGGCAAAAATTATGGAGCCAAGTTTACTATAAAATAAAACAGGGTAAGACTCAATGTTGACCGCACCGTTTTAAAGCCCTGCACAGCAGCGCTCCTCAATCC
Source organism: Hemitrygon akajei (assembly GCF_048418815.1). Classification (NCBI taxonomy): domain Eukaryota; kingdom Metazoa; phylum Chordata; class Chondrichthyes; order Myliobatiformes; family Dasyatidae; genus Hemitrygon; species Hemitrygon akajei. The sequence goes on from NC_133131.1 coordinate 155,229,150, forward strand.
GAGAATCAAACGTTGCTACGTTTAGAATTACAGAATTAAACGCCGCTGCCTAAACCCGAACGAGGCGGCGCACACATCGGTGTAGAAGAGAAAGTTGAAACGAAAACCGGAGCTAGAGGTACAAATGCCTGCATTGCTGCGCTCCCAACCGTCTGCTTTTTTATTCTGTGGGCGAGGCCGTTGTGCCCTGGACGTTATCACCTCTCCTCTCTCTGAAGGGCGGATGTTAATGATTCTGTCGGATCCATGCGAATGTGCCGTTCGGCAAACATTAAGATCGAGTAAAAACTGCAGAAACATTTAACACCCGGGTTGAAATTGCTTTATTTTAATAAACCTTCGGAACGGCAGTCATTAATCACCGCTGTGGAGGTAGAGCTCTCCCCTGTGATGTGGAAGTTCGCTCGTGGGCCATATGTTCAGCAGATAAATCAAACATTTATCACTTTCCCCTTCGTTGATTTTATTGATTTTTTTTCAAACTTTCAAATATTTGCAAATAAAATTATACGCAAAGGAGCTAGCGATAACTTCCTCCAGTCAACTGCGGATTGGGTCTGCGAGAGTAAACTGCATATATAAATTCCATCCTTTGTCTCCATTCGATCAAAATAAAGACAGAAAAGATGGAGGCATATTTTATATCATTTTTCTCAAAGGTAGACTTTATTTCTAAGATCGTTTTAGTTTCAATCGCTGTGCAGTTTAGCGGACAGGCAAATGGGGTGTAAAATTTCAGCCCCGATCTCACCGCTGGTGGGGGAGCACCCGAACATTAAACGTCAATCTGTTTTGAACCGCCCCGAGTGTACTTTGATAAAGATATTGTGTGCGTGAGCTGTGCCCTGCGTTGGCCCAGGATCATCGCGTTTTGCGAAATGCGGCGGTGAATTAAGGACTCGTTTTGTGTTCAGTTCTGTTTCACTCGATCGCGAAATAGCTCTCACTCTCTCTGTTCCCCGATAGTGTGGCGAGACCCCGCAAGTCAACATTATTACAGGGGAAATTTAAGAATATTTCCACCGATCCCACAAACATAACCCTTATTCTCTAGAATGTCAATGGAAATAAGTAATGACGTTTTCTTAAAAGCCATAGGGTCGCGCTGGAGATAGTGTACAGGTGTTTGGACCATGAAGTTATCAATGTCAATGAGTACTTGCAGGTTGAGAATTCGCTGGTTTATAAGCCTGACAGGAAATATAAACTTCTGAAAGCACAACGTCCTTTTATTCAGTTTCATTGTCCTCAGTGCCCACACGATTGGAGCGGAACCGAACCATCCTCGATCTCAAGACCCAGGAACTAAGGCGTCAGTCTGCTTCCCGGCGAAATTTTCAAACCCGAGATTTATACATTGCACGCAAGTTGTTTTAGAACATAGAACAGCTTTCTTCCCCCCCCCCACCCCCACCCCCACCCCCACCCCCATACCGGAATATAAAATTAGCCAGTAAGGCGGTAAGTGGTGAAAGTGTCATTTTAAAAAACTTATAAAGCGATCGGTCTTCCGGCTAAAGTGATCAATAATCAAAACAGGAGAAGGAAGCCCACAGCCCCAATAAATCCACGCAAGATGCAGTTTTCAAGGGAACGGATGAAGATGAACATTATAAAGGGGATGAGATATGAATGAAAGATGCATTAATTTGTGTCTGAATTATTGAAGATATGGTAAAGGGAATGAAGCCCGTCGAGTAACAGTGGCTTCGATAGCATTGCTATCAACCCGCCGTTTTATTGCAATTCACCACAGAACGAATTTCCACTGTTATTCTAAAGTATCAACATTTGTGAGTGAGTATTTATCGTTTTACAGCCTATTTACGGATAAATTGCTCCACTCATATTTTTTTCACTTGCCTTGATTCACACTTGCCGCTTGCTAGTTCTTGAGCCCCCGCAATTCTCAAGGTCCGAAGCACTATTCGATTAAAGCGATAAATTCAAGTCCAAGTCCAATTTAAAGACTCCGTGTCAGAATTTGGCAAACGTATAAAGCATTTTTTTACGTAACAGAGAGGGAAAAAGCCTTCCAACTTCCATCAGCAAACTATGCTACTCGATGGAAGAACTTAGTTTACCGCCGCGAATCTCAAAAGCATACATCTTACGTGTAAGGTGCGATGGACTATGACAATTCATCAATTCAAGCATTTCCCGCTGTTTTCCCGCCACGATCAGTGAAGTAATAAACTAGTTTCGATCTTGCTTATTTGATAGCTACCACAGAATTAAAAGCAATGCTGTTTGATACTAATGGGTCCACACTGCTGTGCTTTTAGCCTGTGCCATCACTAGCCAAAACATGGCAGGGCCGTTCGCTTATCTTCCATATTTGAGTTCACAAAGTTCGTATACTTCCAATATGAACTCAGCAGAAATTCATGCACATTGAGTTGGAGTCTGTGGCTGTTGTTTGGCGATAAATTAAAGATCGATTCATTATTGTCATCTCAGCTAATCCTGCAATCAATTACAGTAACATTAAATATAATCACCGGCTGTACTCGCCAATTGGTAATTCAGTTCCAATTATACATCATGCAGCTTTCGTTTCTTCACTGGCTTTACAAATCAATGTCTGTGTGGGTAAGATGCCTCTGATTAGAAATATAATGGAAACCTATCTCTACACACCCGAGAATATGATTAATAAAACAATAGTACAAAACTGCTTGGTGCACGTATTTTAAATGTAAGCTTGCCTCGGCCATTACGTGGATACAATGCAAATAATGTTCTTGCTTTCCTATTGCAATACAAAGTAAAGCTGCTTATCATTGGCGCTCGCACACTTGGCTACAGCGTTTTATTTTATCTGTCATCCGCCCGAATTCACGGCATGAACTAAAATACAAGCGAAGACACTTGCGATGAAAGCTTTTGAGAACAACGGTAATATGACATTTTAATATGCCTCAATCAGATACATAAATAACGAATCGATGCACATGACTTAGATAATTATTAGATTTCCACTTGCCTCACTAAGCTGTTACCCATTCACAGTCGTGGGGCAAAGGCTAAAATTGCTAACGGTGTATGGAAGAGAGGAACACGGGTGTAGAAAACGTAGGAGCTTTGTAACGTTTTCAGATGCTTTCTAAAACAATTAAAGGATCTTTCAGTATGACAATAATTGAGATCAATACCCGCAATACGAGCAAACTGTATTTATCGTTATGGTCCAGTTACAGTTATCCTTAAGTACGTCAGTTTTGTTCTTTCACCGCGCATTCCTCAGGCATGGTGATCTCTCTCACTGACCAGGATGTACCCCGAATTCTCAATTACATCGGGTGGTCCGAAAGTCAACATACCCCACCCCAGCATCATTAACGGAAGGAATTAATATTTCATGGGGACAGAGACAGGGCGAAGCACAGCGTTCTTTTCCCTGTGTGTGTGTGTGTGTGTGTGTGTGTGTGTGTGTGTGTGTGTGTGTGTGTGTGTGTGTGTGTGTGTGTGTGTGTGTGTGTGTGTGTGTGTGTGTGTGTGTGTGTGTGTGTGTGTGTGTGTGTGTGTGTGGGGAGGGGGGGGGGGGAATTGCTCGAATAAGAGGGCACAGGTTTAAGACCAGAGGTGAGAGATTCAGAAGAAACATCAGACGCACGTTCTTCGCGCAAGGGTATTTGGAATGATCTGCTAGAAACGGCTGAGGCAGGCACAGTAGCAACATTAAATACAAGAGCGAGATTCCACTGATGCGGGAAATCCACAGTAACACACAAAATAAGCTGGAGGAACTCGTCAGGTCAAGAGAGGAACCGACAGTCGACATTTTGGACCGCCATCCTTCCCGTTAAGTACATGGATAGGAGAGGTTTCGAGGACAGGCAAATTGACAAGCCGGTTGGGAAACTCAGTCAGCCTTGAGGAACTGGGCCGCAAAGCCTGTTCCAATGCAGTATAACCCTATCACTTTACTTTTAACAAAATAACCTTTATTCATTATTTTAAAAATTACATGAATAAACCTTTTCATTCTTTACACTCATGGTCAATGCCTTCTGTTGCATTCAAACACATCAACAGTACTGCTGCCAATCATGGGGCACTGTGGGGATGATATACCGCAGCAAGGAACCGACTTGCTTCGTTGAAGATGGCCGATCTTGAGATTTATTCAACACCATCCAAACCTGATCACATTTCAGTTACCATATACATTTGGCTGGTTTTGTTTTATAGCAACCTGATGGTGAGTTCCGAGTAATAAACTAGAGGGCACTTTAACAGATGTTAGCCACAACCACATGATTTGGAAATGATTATGTTAACGATCTATGAGTTTTTTTTTCTCTGTGGGAGCAATAATCTTTCACAGAGATGAAAGAAACTGTTCAATAAACTTGCAATTGCTCTGATATGGCTGACGTCTAATTATATCTGACATTCCTTCCGCGCAATGATCTACACAAGGCTGTCATTTATGAAGAACGCGCACCTTTACGGCCCTGCTCACGGACTCTGTACCCAAGTCTCAACGCAGTGTTGTATCTGTCAACAAACTAATCCTTTAAAACTCCGATTTTAACAGTCCCAGATCAGCAAGGCACCGTTTCAGCATCTCACCCTTGATAGGAAATAAACACACTTACTGGTCGTCAGGGAAGTCGAGGAAAAATGGAGAGAAATCAAGACCAATTTATAGCAATTTTAATAATTCATTATACTTGTACGAGATATGGTGTGAACGAGTAGAGAGGCCTCGTTAGGCAGGAAGTTCGCCTTTATTGTTCAATCTCCTGACCGCATAGAGCATTAAATTTAATTGACCTATCTTCTAAATTATTTCAGTGACCTGCTATATTTTACTGATCACAGTTGCAGATGACGACCTGATAAGGTCAAGGTTTAGTTTCAGCTGGTCTCATCGCACATTAGCTTCGAGATTTACCAAACTAAGTCGGACTTTACCAGAAGGCTATAGGACACAGGTGCACGGTTAGGCCATTCGGCCCCTCGAGTCTACCTCTCTATTCTACCTTGGTTGATTTATTAACCCTCTCACCCCCATTCTCCTGCCTTCTCCCTGTAACCTTTGACGCTCTTACCAATCAAGAATCTGTCAACCTTGGCTTAAATATATCCACTGACTTGGCCTCCACAGCTGCCTGTGGCAATGAAGTCCTCAGATTCACCACGTTCCGGCTTTTTAAAAAAAATTACTCCTCGTCTCTCCGATCTGAAGGAAGCCTGGTCCTAGACGCCCGAACTCTCGGCAGCATCCTCTGCATGTCCACTGTATCTAAGCCTTTCAATATTCGATAAGTGTCAATGAGATATGCCTCAGTCTTCTAAACTCCAGCGAGTACAGACCCAGAGCCATCAAATGCTCCTCATACGTTAACCCTTTAATTCCCGGGATCCATCATCAATGCCAGCCCCATATTTCTTAGATATGGGGCCCAAAGCTGCTCAATATACGCTAATTGCGATCTGACCAAAACCTTATAAAGCCTCGGCATTACATCCTTATAAAGTTCGCCTTTATTTTTGAATCTCCTGATCGCACAGAGCATTGAATTTAGTTGACATACACGTCGAAGGTAAGATTTTTTAGAGTAAAATTTAAAATTATTTCATCAACGAAGTATATTACCGATCATATTTGCGGGTGTCGGGTTGATAAGTCAAGATTTAGTTTCAGTGGTCTCATCGCACAATGGCTTCGAGATTTAGCAAAGTAACCCGCAGCTGCTGCAAGCATGCGGCCTTGTCAGAACGTGGCGTCGGCTCCATTGAGTCGCGGGAAAGCAGCGCGACTGGTAAATGGGCCGCACGGTGGTGTGCGGCAGCCAGTCTTGGGTTCAATCCAGACCGTGGGTGATGTCTGCGCGCAGTTGGCACGACCTCCCGGGGGGACAGTGATCACCGCTCCCTGACCTTTAGCATTAACATGGAAAAAGATAGAATCAGAGAGGACAGGAAAATTTTTAATTGGGGAAGGGCAAATTATGAGGCTGTAAGGCTAGAACTTGCGGGTGTGAACTGGGATGATGTTTTTGCAGGGAAATGTACTATGGACATGTGGTCGATGTTTAGGGATCTCTTGCAGGATGTTAGGGATAAATTTGTCCCGGTGAGGAAGATAAAGAATGGTAGGGTGAAGGAACCATGGGTGACAAGTGAAGTGGAAAATCTAGTCAGGTGGAAGAAGGCAGCCTACATGAGGTTTAGGAAGCAAGGATCAGATGGGTCTATTGAGGAATATAGGGTAGCAAGAAAGGAGCTTAAGAAGGGGCTGAGAAGAGCAAGAAGGGGGCATAAGAAGGCCTTAGCGAGTAGAGTAAAGGAAAACCCCAAGGCATTCTTCAATTATGTGAAGAACAAAAGGATGACAGGAGTGAAGGTAGGACCCATTAGAGATAAAAGTGGGAAGATGTGCCTGGAGGCTGTGGAAGTGAGCGAGGTCCTCAATGAATACTTCTCTTCGGTATTCATCAATGAGAGGGAACTTGATGATGGTGAGGACAATATGAGTGAGGTTGATGTTCTGGAGCATGTTGATATTAAGGGAGAGGAGATGTTGGAGTTGTTAAAATACATTAGGACGGATAATTCCCCAGGGCCTGTCAGAATATTCCCCAGTCTGCTCCACGAGGCGAGGGAAGAGATTGCTGAGCCTCTGGCTAGGATCTTTATGTCCTCGTTGTCCATGGGAATGGTACCAGAGGATTGGAGGGAGGCAAATGTTGTCCGCTTGTTCACAAATGGTAGGAGGGATAGTCCGGGTAATTATAACCAGTGAACCTTATGTCTGTGGTGGGAAAGCTGTTGGAAAAGATTCTTAGAGAAAGGATCTATGGGCATTTAGAGAATCATGGTCTGATCAGGGTCAGTCAGCATGGCTTTGTGAAGGGCAGATCTGTCCAACAAGCCTGATAGAGTTCTCTGAGGAGGTGACCTGGCATATAGATGAGGGCAGTGCAGTGGATGTGATCTACATGGATTTTAGTAAGGCATTTGACAAGGTTCCACACAGTAGGCTTATTCAGAAAGTCAGAAGGCATGGGATCCAGGGAAGTTTGGCCAGGTGGATTCAGAATTGGCTTACCTGCAGAAGGCAGAGGGTCGTGGTGGAGGGAGTACATTCAGATTGGAGGGTTGTGACTAGTGGTGTCCCACAAGGATTGGTTCTGGGACCTCTACTTTTCGTGATTTTTATTAACGTCCTGGATGTGTGGGTAAAAGGGTGGGTTGGCAAATTTGTGGATGACACAAAGATTGGTGGTGTTGCAGATGGTGTAGAGGATTGTTGAAGATTGCAGAGAGACATTGATAGGATGCAGAAGTGGGCTGAGAAGTGGCAGATGGAGTTCAAACCGGAGAAGTGTGAGGTGGTACACTTTGGAAGGACAAACTCCAAGGCAGAGTATAAAGTAAATGGCAGGATACTTGGTAGTGTAGAGGAGCAGAGGGATCTGGGGGTACATGTCCACAGATCCCTGAAAGTTGCCTCACAGGTAGATAGGGTAGTTAAGAAAGCTTATGGGGTGTTAGCTTTCATAAATCGAGGGATAGAGTTTAAGAGGTGCGATGTAATGATGCAGCTCTATAAAACTCTAGTTAGGCCACACTTGGAGTACTATGTCCAGTTCTGGTCACCTCACTAGAGGAAGGATGTGGAAGCATTGGAAAGGGTACAGAGGAGATTTACCAGGATGCTTCCTGGTTTAGAGAGTATGGATTATGATCAGAGATTAAGGGAGCTAGGGCTTTAGTCTTTGGAGAGAAGGAGGATGAGAGGAGACATGATAGAGGTGTACAAGATATTAAGAGGAATAGACAGAGTGGACAGCCAGCGCCTCTTCCCCAGGGCACCACTGCTCAGTACAAGAGGACATGGCTTTAAGGTAAGGGGAGGGAAGTTCAAGGGGAATATTAGAGGAAGGTTTTTCACTCAGAGAGTGGTTGGTGCGTGGAATACACTGCCTGAGTCAGTGGTGGAGGCAGATACACTAGTGAAATTTAAGAGACTACTAGACAGGTATATGGAAGAATTTAAGGTGGGAGGTTATATGGGAGGCAGGGTTTGAGATTCGGCACAACATTGTGGGCCGAAGGGCCTGTAATGAGCTGTACTATTCTATGTTCTATGTTCTCCCTGTCCGGGAGTCCGTGTTTCCTGCCACTTCCTGAAGTCTTGCTGGTAGGTTAGAAGATAGGGCATTGCACAGTACAGGCCCCTCGGCTCACGATATGCCGACCTTTTGACCGAGATCAATCTAATGCTTTCATCCTGCAGAGTCTTCCAGTTTCCATTCATCCACGTGACCATCGAATAATTTCTTAAACGTACGTAATGCATCTGCCTCTACCACCTCCTCCGCTGGAGAGTTCCATGCGAATGCAGCTGTCTGACTAACAATCCCACTTATACTTTTCTCCGATCGCTTTAAAAATATGTCCTCTTGTATTAGCCATTGCCGATCTTGCATTGGCTACTGTAAATGATCTCTTCGTGTAAGCACCAAAAGGAAGTTAATGGACACGCGAGAGGCAATCGGAATTGGGGGAAGGGTGATTGCTCTGCTGGGAGCTGACATGGGGGAATCTAGGACAAGAGGGCACAGCCTCGGGATAGAGGGGCGTCCATTTAAAAGAGATGCGGAAAAATGTATTACAGCCGGAGGATGGTGAATTTGTGGAATTTGTTACCACAGGCAACTGCGGAGGTCAGGTTGCTGGGTGTATTTAAGGGAAAGGTTCTTGACTGGACATAGCATCAAAGGTTGTGGAGTGGGGCTGAGGAAGGGAAAAAATGATCAGCCGTGATTGAATGGTGGAGCAGATTCGATGGGCCAAATGGCCTAATTCTGCTCCTATGTCTTATGAAGCCAATGTAGTTTTTTTTTTACACAGAGAACGGTAGATGCGTGGAATGCGCTGCCAGGGGCGGTGGTAGAGGAAGATATAATAGGGGCATTTAAGAGACTCTTAGATTGGTGCATGAATGAAAGCAAAATGGAAGGCTATGCGGGAGGGAAGCTTTAGATTGATCTTGGAGCAGGTTAAATGCTGGCAGAACATTATGGTCTAAAGGGCCTGTACAATGCTGTAATATTCTCTGTTCTATCAGGTGCTTACCAAAGGACAATGAAATTACTCATTTTGGTATGAATAATCGATAGAAAAAATAGTTCTCTAAAAGAACAATACATGTCGGCACACAGAGAGATCTGGATGTCCTTGGGAATCTACAATGTTAATTAGCATAGAGCATAGGGCAGTACAGCACAGAAACCTGCTGTTCAAACCATCTAATTCATTTCACTTCTAACATGAAGTGAACGTGTTCAGCTATGGGCTGTGCGACCTGATAACGAACCAGCAGTGGCTTATGCTTCAAAGTTAGCTGTATCTCTGGGCAAAATGCACCAGTCCAACTGGCAATGTGGAGAATCATCTGCATTCTAATGGCCAGATTGAGCTGACCCAGGCCCAGACATAACCGCTTTGGTCAAAACTCAGCTGAGGGAGCTGAGCTCCAGGTGTAGGGTGAGTGCGATTGTCTGTGACAGGAAGCAGTGTTTAACCAAGTGGGATATTTATGGTGCTCAGGTAGAAATGAAGTCAATGGACATCAAAGGAAACACTCTCCAGATAACAAAGTTCTAAGTTCAAAGTAAATTTATTATCAAAGTACATATATGCTACCATATAAAATCCTGAGATTCACTTTCTTATACATACAGTACTCAATAAATCGATAGAATAATAACCACGATAGTTTCATGTGGATGTAATTGCTGCTGCGTGATAGTCATTGATACAGGTCAATCTTCTTGGACACCTGTATAATTGAAGCTCCTATATCATACCGTCAGTATGGAGCAACAAGCAATGCTGTGTCTCAATAGTCAGTATGGATTTGTTGATGGGAGATCCTATCTGACTAATTTGATTGAGTTTTTTGAGGAAACAAAACAAAATATTAAGGCTGATGTAGCTTGCATTGACTTCAGAAAGATGCTTCACATGGTTTCATATGACAGACTGGTTCAAAAATGTTAAATGGAGTTAAAATTGGTTATAGGAGTCACAAGGTAATGGTGGAGGGTTGCCTTTGTGATCAGAAGACTGAACCATTGGTGTACAACAGGGATCAGTGCTGGGACCCTCACTGTTTGTCATATGCATTAATGAATTGGATACAAATATAGAGTAGGAAGCAGGAACAATAAGTTTGCAATTGGCACAAATATTGATGGTGTTGCTGATAGGATGATGGTGAGAATGATAGGTTACAGAACATTATTGATCAGCTGGTAAATTGGGCAGAGCAACTGTAGGTGGAGTTTAATCCCAATAAATTTGGGGTAATGCATTTTGGGAATTCTAGTAAGGATAGAATGCACACTATGAATGGTGGGGCCCTAGAAGGTATTGAGGATTAGAAGGACCACTAAAGGTGGCAAGCCAGGCAGACAAGATGGTGAACAAGACATAGAGAATGCTGGACAAAGAATATAAGAGTGTGGAGGTCACGTGACTACTTGATATAACGTTGATTAGGCTACAGATGGACTACTGTGTGCAATTTTGGCAATCACTCTATAAGACCAAATGACATAGGGAACAGAATTAGGCCATTGTGCCCATCGAGCCTGCTCTATCATTTCATCATGGCTGATTTATTATTCCTCTCAACCCCACTCTTGTTTTCTCCCTTAAACATTTGATGCCCTTATTCATCAAGAACCTAACCTCCGTAGCTGTTTTTGGCAATTAATCCCACAGATTCACCAGCCACTGAGTAATAAAGTTCCTCTTCACCTCTGTTCTAAAGGAATATTCTTCTATGAGAACTTTGTGAACACACTGGACAGGATGCAGAAAGATTTATCAGAATGCTGTCTGGGATGGAACATTTCACTTATGAGGAGGAATTGGATGGGCTAGGTTTGTTCTTCTTAGAATGGAGGAAAGTAAGGGAGGATCTTCTAGAGCAACACAAAATTGAGGAACATAGATAGGGTGGATGGTAAGAAACCTCTCACCATATGAGAGGCACCTAGCACTGGAGGGCTTATGCTTAAGGTAAGGGCTAAGAGCAGAGGAGGAGACTTGAAGAAAACATTTTTCACTCAGAGGATAGTGGTAACCTGGAACAAACTTCCTGTGAAGATGGTGGAGGCAGGTACTCTCAAGATATAAATATCAGGACACAGGACATCTCTTCAGAAGATTCTCATGGTATTGGCTGCAGCCCAACCTCTTTAGCAGCTTCATCAATGACCTTTCTACAATCATTAGGTCAGAATGAGGGATGTTCACTGATGCCAGCACATCGTTGAGCACCATCGATAACTCCTCAGGTAGTGATGCAGTCTGCATCCAAACGCAGCAGGATCTGGACCTGGGATGACAGGTGACGAGTAACATTCACACTACACCAGTGCCAGGTAATGGGTCAGAATCAGATTTAATATCACCGGCATGATGGTATTCAAATAGACAAAATCCGGCTATTACCCCCTGACGTTCGATAGATCCCTCACTATCAACATCCTGAGGGCTATCACTGACCAGAAACAGAGCCAGGTAAGTAGGTCAGTGAATACAAGAACAGTTCAGAGGCTAGGAATCCTGAAGCGAGTAACTCAGCTCCTAATTCCCTAAAGCCTGTGTCAGGAAATGTAGAGGAGTCTTGAGGCAAAAGCAGAGCATTGGAGACTATTCAGAGGTTACTTTAATGGTAGACTACAAAATAACAAGCCACAAGGGGCCACAAAACAAGAGAGAACAGAAACTAAACACAACAGGCATTGAGGTGAACTTTAGGCAGGGAGAGTGACAGCTAGGAGCAACAGGTTGAGGCCCAAGGAGCTGTAGCCATTCGAAGGTGTGAGGTTGGGTCCAATAGATGACTGCACACATTTTAAGTTCTTTAAGTTCCTTGGTCCTATTATTTCAACGAAATTGTCCTGGGCCCGGCAGGTACATACAATTATGAGGAAGGTATGGCAGGGCCTCTACTTCCTTAGGAATTGTGAAAATTCGGCATGACATCTAACTCCTTGACAAACTTCTACAGATGTGTGGTGGAGAATATATTGACTGGCTGCATCATAGGCTGCTATGGAAACACCAATCCCCTTGATTGGAAAATCCTATCAAAAGTAGTGGATATGGCCCAGTCCATCACATGTAAAACCCTCCCCACCATTGAGCACATCTAAATGGAGCATTGTCACGGGAAATCAGCATCCATCATCAGGGACCCCCACCCCTTGCAACATGCTCTCTTCTTGCTGCTGCCATCAGAACAAAGGTACAGGAGCCTTAGGACTCACAGGACCAGGTTCAGGAACAGTTATTACCTCTCTTGAACCAAAGGGGACAACTTCACTCAACTTCATTTGCCCCATCATTGAAATGTTCCCACAACCTACGGACTCATTTTCAAGAACTCTTCATCCCATGCTCTCTATATTAATTGCTTATTTCTTTATATCATTATTTATTTATTTTTGTATTTGCACAGTTTGTTGTCCTTTGTACACTGGTTGAGCAAAAAGCAAATGCTTCTTTTCATTGATTCTATTATGATTATTATTCTATTATGGATTTATTGAGTATACCTGCAAGAAAATGAATCTTAGGGTTGTATCTGGTGACATATACAGTACGTACTTAGATAATAAATTTACTTTGAATTTTGAATCTTTTTTCCTCTGGGTCCATGGTTATGCCTTGGGGTGAAAGGACGTAACCCAGGAAGGAAATGACTCAGATGTGGAACTGGCATTTCTCTAACTTGCAGTACAGATGGTTTTCGAGGAGACACTGAAGGACTGAATGGACGTGACAGACATGGTCTTGGGGGTTCTTGGAGAAGATGAGGATGTTATTGAGATGGACAAGCACATACCTGTATCTGTGCAACATGTCTCGGAGGATCTCATTGACGGAGGCTGGAAAATAGCTGGACTGTTGGAAAGTCCAAAAGGTATCACCAAGTAATTGTTGTTCCCAGAGGGTGATATGAATGCTGTCTTGCATTCATTCTCCAGATGGATGTCGATCAGGTTGTACACACTCTGCAGATTCAGCTTGTTTAAGATCTGGACCCCACAGGAATGTTCCAAGTGCATTATCCATCAAGAGGAGAGGGTACTGGTGATTCAGCCGAGTCCACGGTAGTCAAAGCAGAGGCAAAGACTCCCATCTTTCGTTTTGACAAAGAAGTATCTGCACTGGCTGGAGACTGAGATGGGCAAATGAAGCCATACTGTAGTATTTTGGCGATGTAGTAATTCATGACTTGAATCTCAGCTGGAGAGAAGGAGAACAGACAGCCTCAGGGAGAGGTGGTGCCTGGGAAGAGGTTAATTGTGCAGCTATGTGGTTTATAAGGTGGCAGTGTGCTGGTCATCATTTTACTGTAAGCAATGGCTAAGTTGTGACATTACTGTGGGAGTTTGGTGAGGCTGAGTGTTTCCTCCATTTTCACAGATTTAGGGGGTGAAATTAGCTAAGGTTGCAGGCCAGTGGTCCAGCTGGTGAGTGCCCAACTCTGCAGTGTACTGAATAACTAGGTGAAGTGAGGTTCTTGAGACCCAGAATGAGATCAGTGTTGGGTGAGTCAATGAGGATGAATTGGATTGACCCGCAGTACTCTCCGACACTCACGAGCACAGGCTGTGTGCACTCTGACTATCCCAGACCCTGAGGGATGTCCATCAATGGATGTGATGTTGAAGGGGTGAGAGACGGATTTGGTAGGGAGTCCACACTGCACACGCAGAGACCGACCCAGAAAGTTCTCTGCTGCGATGGAATCCACCAGAGCTTCCTGTGTGCATATGGCCGATAGAATGTGGAGGAGGACAGAGAGAGTGAGATGGGCTATGATGCTGGAATGAGGGGCAGGGAGAGCTTGCCAGATAGAAAGCCTCTCATCTCTACCTGGAGGTGCTTTTTCCTGGATGCAATGGGCATTTGATGTGTTGGTGGTCAGCTGCTCTGCAGAAGGCACACAAGTTGTTTCTCCACTAACTCATGCAATCACGGGATTAAAGGAAGCTCTTCCTGACTACATGGGTTCTGGAGGTGTTGGTGATGAGAATCCTGTAGACTGAAATGGTTCTAAGAATGGAAGTGGGGTGTCGGCGAAGGCAGACCCTTTCCACCATCTGCAAGGATCAAGTCAAGAGTGTGATGGAACACTCTCCACTTGCCTGCGTATGTTCAGCTTCAACAACACTCAGAAAGCTCGAGACCATATAAACATAGGCGCCCGCTTGATAGGCACCTCATCAACATCTATCCAAAGCTCAAGATACTGATTTGTATTATACACTGAATACACTGCAGCAACTCAGCAAGATTCTTTAGCCCCCATCTTCCAAATCCACAACCTCTGCCACCTAGAAGGACAAGGGTATATAGAACACAGAATATAGAAAACCTACAGCACAATACAGACCCTTCAGCCCACAATGTCGTGCCGAACATGTACTTACTTTAGAAATTACCTAGGGTTACCCATAGCCCTCTATTTTTCTAAGTTCCATGTACCTATCCAAGAGTCTCTTAAAAGACCCTATCGTATCTGCCTTCACCGTCATCACCAAAGGCCCATTCCAGGCACTCAACACACTCTGCATAAAAAAAACTTACCCCTGACGTCTCCTCTGCACCTCTGTCCAAGCACCTTAAATCTGTGCCCTTTCGTGCTAGCCATTTCAGCCCTGGGAAAAAGCCTCTGACTATCCACACGATCAATGCCTCTCATCATCTGACATACATCTATCAGGTTACCTCTCATCCTCCATCGCTCCAAGGAGAAAAGGCCAAGTTCATTCAACTTATTCTCATAAGGCATGCTCCCCAATCCAGGCAACATCCTTGGAAATCTCCTCTGCACCCTTTCTATGGTTTCCACATCCTTCCTGAAGTGAAGTGACCAGAACTGAGCACAGTACTCCAAGTGGGGTTTGACTAGCGTCCTATACAGCTGCAACATTACCTCTCAGCTCCTAAACTCAATCCCACGATTGATGGCCAATGCACCATATGCTTTCTTAACCACAGAGTTAACCAGAAGCTTTGAGTGTCCTATGGACTCCGACCCCAAGATCCCTCTGATCCTCCACACTGCCAAGAGCCTTACCATTGATACTATACTCTGCCATATTTGACCTACCAAAATGAATCACCTCATTCTTAACTGGGTTGAACTCCATCTGCCACTTCTCAGCCTAGTTTTGCATCCTATCAATGTCCCACTGTAAACTCTGACAGCCCTCCACACTATCCACAACACCTCCAACCTTTGTGTCATCAGCAAATTTACTAACCCATCCCTTCACTTCCTCATCCAGGTCATTTATAAAAATCACTAAGAGTAGGGGTCCCAGAACAGATCCCTGAGGCACACCACTGGTGACTGACCTCCATGCAGAATATGACCCGTCTACAATTACTCTTTGCCTTCTGTGGGCAAACCAGTTTTGGATCCATAAAACAAGGTCTCCTTGGATCTCATGCCTCCTTACTTTCTCAATAAGCCTTGCATGGGGTACCTTATCAAATGCCTTGCTAAAATCCTTATACCTGTACACTACATCGACTGCTCTATGTTCATCAATGTGTTTAGTCACATCCCATCTGCTTCCTAAGGACAATGCTAGTTGCCTCAATGACTGTCGACTGAAAACCCTCATATCCACAATTTTGAGGTGCTTTGAGAGGCTGGTGATGGCCAGAATTAACTCCTGCTTAAGCAAAGAGCGAGACTCCTTGCAGTTCACCTACTGCCACATGACATTTATAGTGGATGCAATCTCACTGGCTCTTCACTCTGCTTTGGTGCACCCAGACAACAGCAAAACAGGTGTCAGGCTGCTGTGTATTGATTGCACTCAGTGTTCAACACTATCATCCTTCAGTATTAATTACCAAGCTTCAAAACCAGCTTCAAAACTGTACCTCCCTCCGCAGCTGGATTCTTGATTTCCTCATTGGGAGGTCACAGTCAGTATGGGTCCATGATAACATCTCCTCCTCACTGACAAGCAACAAAGGCATGATTAGCCCAATGCCCTGCTCCCTCTACATGTATGACTGTGTGGCTAAGCACAGTTCAAACACCATCTATAAATTTTCAGATGACACCTGACAGTATCTCAGATGGTGATGAAAAAGTGGACTGGAGTAATCTGCATCAGCTGGTTGAATAGCGTCTTATCAACAACTTTGCACTCAATGTCAGCAAAACCAAGGAAGTGATTGTGGACGTGAGGAAGGCTAAGTCAGGAGAACATACATTAGTCCTCATTGAGGGCGTCAATGGTGGAAAGGCTGAGCAGCTTGAAATTCCTGGGTGAACAGCATCTCAGAGGATGCTATCCCGAAGAAGTCATGCTTGCGACTATATTTTGCAAGGAGTTTGAGGTTATTTAATATATTAACAAAGACATTTGAAAATTTTCATAGGTGTACAGTGGAGAGCATTCTGACTGCTTGCATCATAGCCTGACATGGAGGCTCTAATGCATAGGATTGCAAAAGGCTGTGGAGGGTTATAGATTCAGGCAGCTCCATCATGGACACAATCCTCCCCATCAATCTTCAGTAGGCAGTGCCCCAAGAAGGCATCATCCATCACTAAGGACTTCACCATCTAGGGCATGCTCACTTTTTATTTCTACCATCAGGGAGGAGACACAGGAGCTTGAAGACCCAGACTCAATGATTCAGAGACAGCATCTTCTCATCTGTCATTAGATTTCTGAACAATTCATGGACACTATCTCGTCATTCCTTTTTTTGGCAAGTAATAATTTATCTTGTAAGCTATAGCAATTTTATGTCTTTGCATTGTACTGCTGCTGCAAAACAACGAATTTCACATCATATAAGACCGTAATAATGGATTATTCTCGACTTGTATGGATGATGGTCTATGCCTGGAATTTGTGTGGCATGTAAGATACTTGCTGTTTATTAGCCCAAGTTATTCAGGTTGAGTCCTTAGCAGGTACTTCATTTGCTGAGGAGTTGCTAATGGAGTTGTTAATGAAATTGGACATTTATCAGTGAGCAGCCGACCTCTGACCTAATGATGGAAGGCCCTCAGTGATGAAGCAGTTGAAAATGACTTGGCCTTGGGCAATCACTGAAAAAGTGCCACAATATCCTTAGCACGATCCATAATAAAGTACCTATTTGTTGGCATGCCACCCACAACCTGAAACATTCACTCCATCCATCATCAACGCTCTGGTTACAATGTAAACCCAGCCAAGAAATTCACTTCTGGTACTTGTTGAAGTGTTACCATATATAACTCTGAGATTCATTTTCTTGTGGGCTTTCACAGTAGAACAAAGGAATGCAATGGAATCAATATATGGTGACATGAACATACGTCGATAATAAATTTACTTTGAACTTTGCTGAGGCTATCCCAACAGCACCACCCTAACTCATGATCTCTACGACCAAAGAGGACAGTAGCAGCAAGAGCATTGAGTGACACAGGAGAGCAGCTGCCTCACCATCCTGACGTTGGGTGGTTTTAGAGTGGTGTTCACACATCCCCCCCGGGATCATCTGTATTCTTTCTGTGTGCTCTAAGCTTCTTCCTACATTCTAAAGATAACCATATAACAATTACAGCACGGAAACAGGCCATTTCGGCCCTTCCAGTCCATGCCGAGCGCTTACTCTCTCACCTAGTCCCACCGACCTGCACTCGGCCCATAACCCTCCATTCCTTTCCTGTCCATATACCTATCTAATTTTACTTTAAATGACAATATCGAACCTGCCTCTACCACTTCTACTGGAAGCTCGTTCCACACAGCTTCCACTCTCTGAGTAAAGAAGTTCCCCCTCGTGTTACCCCTAAACTTTTGCCTCTTAATTCTCAACTCATGTCCTCTTGTTTGAATCTCTCCTACTCTCAATGGAAAAAGCCTATCCACGTCAACTCTATCTATCCCCTCATAATTTTAAATACCTCTATCAAGTCCCCCCTCAACCTTCTGCGCTCTAAAGAATAGAGACCTAACTTGTTCAACCTTTCTCTGTAACTTAGGTGCTGAAACCCAGATACCATTCTAGTAAATCTTTTCTGTACTCTCTCTATCTTGTTGACATCTTTCCTATCATTCGGTGACCAGAACTGTACACAATACTCCAAATTTGGCCTTACCAATGCCTTGTACAATTTTAACATTACATCCCAACTCCTATACTCAATACTCTGATTTATAAAGGCCAGCAAAAAAACCACATCAGATTCCACCTTCAGGGAACTATGCACCATTATTCCTAGATCACTCTGTTCTACTGCATTCCTCAATGCCCTACCATTTACCATGTATGTTCTATTTTGATTAGTCCTACCAAAATGTAGCACCTCACATTTATCAGCATTAAACTCCATCTGCCATCTTTCAGCCCACTCTTCTAACTGACCTAAATCTCTCTGCAAGCTTTGAAAATCTACTTCATTATCTACAACACCACCTATCTTAGTATCATCTGCATACTTACTAATCCAATTTACCACCCCATCATCCAGATCATTAATGTATATGACAAACAACATTGGACCCAGTACAGATTCCTGCGGCACACCACTAGTCACTGGCCTCCAACCTGACAAGCAGTTATCCACC
Source organism: Hemitrygon akajei (assembly GCF_048418815.1). Lineage (NCBI taxonomy): Eukaryota > Metazoa > Chordata > Chondrichthyes > Myliobatiformes > Dasyatidae > Hemitrygon > Hemitrygon akajei. The sequence goes on from NC_133131.1 coordinate 155,247,794, forward strand.
ACTACTCTCTGGCATCTCCCATCCAGCCACTGTTGAATCCATTTTACTACTTCAATATTAATACCTAACGATTGAACCTTCCTAACTAACCTTCCATGCGGAACCTTGTCAAAGGCCTTACTGAAGTCCATATAGACAACATCCTCTGCTTTACCCTCGTCAACTTTCCTAGTAACCTCTTCAAAAAATTCAATAAAGTTTGTCAAACATGACTTTCCACGCACAAATCCATGTTGACTGGTCCTAATCAGACCCTGTCTATCCAGATAATTATATATACCATATCTAAGAATACTTTCCATTAATTTACCCACCACTGACATCAAACTTACAGGCCGATAATTGCTTGGTTTACTCTTAGAACCCTTTTTAAACAATGGAACAACATGAGCAATATGCCAATCCTCTGGCACCATCCCTGTTTCTAATGACATTTGAAATATTTCTGTCAGAGCCCCTGCTATTTCTACACTAACCTCCCTCAAGGTCCTAGGGAATATCCTGTCAGGACTCAGAGATTTATCCACTTTTATATTCCTTAAAAGCTCCAGTACTTCCTCCTCTTTAATCATTATAGTTTCCATAACTTCCCTACTTGTTTCCCTTACCTTACGCAATTCAATATCCTTCTCCTTAGTGAATACTGAAGAAAATAAATTGTTCAAAATCTCCCCCATCTCTTTTGGCTCCACACATAGCTGTCCACTCTGATTCTCTAAGGATCAATTTTATCCCTCACTATCCTTTTGCTATTAATATAATTGTAGAAACCTTTTGGATTTATTTTCACCTTACTTGCCAAAGCAACCTCGTATCTTCTTTTTGCTTTTCTAATTTCTTTCTTAAGATTCTTTTCACATTCTTTATATTCCTCAAGCACCTCATTTACTCCATGCTGCCTATATTTATTGTAGCTATCTCTCTTTTTCTGAACCAAGTTTCCAATATCCCTTGGAGACCATGGCTCTCTCAAACTTTTAACCTTTCCTTTCAACCTAACAGGAACATAAAAATTCTGTACCCTCAAAATTTTTTACTGAGTTAAGTATTGTATGTAATTAGTTTTGCCTCAACAAGTGTATGGGACATTGGAAAAAAAGTTGAATTTCCCCATGGGGATGAATAAAGTATCTATCTATCTATCTATCTATCTATCTATCTAATTTCACCTTTAAATTACGTACCTCCATTTCTGTATTACATCCGTCCCATAAAACAAGTTGTCCCAATCCACTCCTTCTAAATCCTTTTGCATCTCCTCAAAGTTAGCCTCTCTCCAATCAAAAATCACAACCCTGGGTTCAGTCCTATCCTTCTCCATAATTATATTGAAACTAATGGCATTGTGATCACTGGACCCGAAGCACTCCCCAACACTTACTTCTGTCACCTGACCTATCTCATTCCCTAACAGGAGATCCAGCACTGCCCCTTCTCTAGTTGGTACCTCTATGTATTGCTGCAAAAAACTATCCTGCATACATTTTACAAACTCCAAACCATCCATCTCTTTTACAGTATGGGCTTACCAGTCTATGTGTGGAAAATTAAAATCTCCCACAATCACCACCATGTGCTTACTACAAATATCTGCTATCTCCTTACAAATTTGCTCCTCTAATTCTCACTCCCCATTAGGTGGTTTATAATACACCCCTATAAGTGTTACTACACCTTTCCCATTCCTCAATTCCACCCAAATAGTCTCCCTAGACGAGCCGTCTAATCCATTCCTGCCAGAGCACCGCTGTAATATTTTCTCTGACAAGCAATGCAACACCTCCCCCTCTTGTCCCTCCAATTCTATCATACCTGAAGCAATGAAATCCAGGAATATTTAGTTGCCAATCACACCCCTCCTGCAACCATGTTTCACTAATAGCTACAACATCATATTTCTAGGTAACAATCCATGCTCTAAGCTCATCCACCTTTCTTACAATGCTCCTAGCATTAAAATAAATGCATTTAAGAAATTTTCCACCTCTTACTCTCTGTTTATCATTAACAGTGCAAACAACTTTACTATCTTGTTTTTCTTCCTTCTCCCATACATCTGTTCCTGCACTCTGGTTCCCCTCCCCCCTTGTATCTAGTTTAAATCCACTGGAGCCTCTCTAGCAAACCTACCTGCAAGAATATTTGTCCCCCTCCAGTTCAGATGTAAACCGTCCCACTGGAACAGGTCCCACCTTCCCTGGAAAACTGCCCAATTATCGATAAATCTGAAGCCCTCCCGCCTGCACCATGTCTTCAGCCACATGTTGATCTGCACTATCTTACTATTTCTAAACCCACCTGCACGTGGCACTGGTAGCAATCCTGAGATTGCTATCCTGGAGGTCCTGTCCTTTAACTTGATGCCTAACTCCCTAAACTCACCTTTGAGGACCTCCTCACTCTTCCTACCCACGTCATTGGTCCCTACGTGGACCACGACATCCGGCTGCTCACTCTCCCTCTTGAGAATACTGAGAACTCGATCTGAGATATCGCAGACCCTGGCAGCAGGGAGGCAACAAACCATCCGGGATCCTCAATCTCTTCCGCAGAACCTCTTATCTCTCTCCCTAAATATCGAATCCCCTATCACTACTGCTCTCCTCTTTTCCCTCCTTCCCTTCTGAGCTGAGGGTCCAGTCTCGGTGCCAGAGACGCAACCACTGCAACTTGTCCCTGGTAGGTTGTCCCCACCAACAGTATCCAAAATGGTATACTTATTATTGATGGGAACGGCCACGGGGTGCTCTGCTCATTCTGTCTAATCCCCTTCCCTCTCCTGACAGTCACCCAGCTACCTGTCTCCTGACTCTTAGGGGTGACTATCTCCCTGTAACTCCTGTTTATTTCTGCCTCTGCCTCCCGAATGATCTGAAGTTCATCCAGCTCCAGCTCTCTAACATGGTTTGTCAAGAGCTGCAGCTGGATGCACCTTTTACAGGTGTAGTCATCAGTTACAATTGTGCTTGCCCTGACTTCCTACATACTGCAAACGGAGCAATCAACTGCCCTAACTGCTGCCTCCATTACCTGCTCCTAAGGTAATTAAATTAATTAAAGGAGCTTACCCGGCCTTACCTCACTTGGAGTGAAGCTTGTCATCAGCCTTTGCTCGCCGAAGCCTCTCGAGCCAAAGCCTTCCTACTCTGTCTCCCTCTACTCTGTCAATGTGGCTTCTAGTTAATCAGCTGCTATAAGTTTCCCCTAGCATGAAAGTGAGTTTCAGAAAGATAAAGATTAAAGTTCAAAGTTCAAAGTAAATTTATTATCAAAGTACATATATGTCACCACATACAACCTTGAGATTCATTGTTTTGTGGGCATTATCCATAGAACAATAACCGTAACAGAATCAATGAAAGACCGTACCAACTTGTGTGTATATCCAAAGACACAAACTGTGTAACTGTCAAAAAAGGGAAATAATAATAATATATAAATAAGCAATAAATATTGGAAACATGAAATGAAAAGTCCATTAAAGGGAGTCCATAGGTTACAGGAACATTTCAACGATGAGGCAAATGAAGTTGAATGGAGTTATCCTTTCACTGAAATATTCCCTCAACTTATGGACTTAGATTAACTATATTTGTCAAATGAATTTTGAAACATTGTAACAATAAGTGAAATGCATCCCTTGTGTCAACGACCAAAACACCCCAGAGGGCAGCCCGCAAATGTCGCACCAACATAGCATGCTTACAACTTACTAACCCAAACCCATATTGTTATATTTTGTAACTTCAAAACATTAAACAAATTTAAAGGAAACCAAGGAGTCCGAAACATGAGTCTAACTTCGAGCTTACTTCAAGTGAGGTGTGCAGGTATCACATTGCAGCGTGATGACATATGTAATTCACATAGCTTTACATATGAATTATTTAAATGAACAAGAATGCTTAATCAACTTATATGTATAAGATTACTCAAACATAAGCTCCAAATCAATACAGAATGCATCCCAACTGTATACATAGTATATTATATAATACGGCTACTATATACAGACATACACAGCGCAGTAAATTTTAAGTTGTCCCCTTCAGGCCTGAAGATTTAATTGCTGTGGAGGCTTTCTTGCTTTTGGGGTGGGGGGAACATCTTTCCTGATACTGTTGCTCCTGGGGCTTTCTCCACGTAGGAGCTGACTCTGAGACTGCACTCTCTGACAGCTTTGGATACCTTTCTTCTCCTGTTCCCTCTCCAGATCTGCTTCAATCACTTTCTTTTCCTTTTTCACACTCCTTCTCTCTTTATTATACAATTCTTCATTGTTCATGTTCTTTCTGTCCATTTCTTCCCTCCTTTTGCTTCTTCTAGTTTGCTCATCTTGATCTTGGGAAGGTCCATTTAGTCCATCTAGGGTATTCTCCTATTAATCCTTCTATCTATCCCTTACAACCCGATCTCTCCTCTTGGTTTCCTCATCCACAACATCATCTGACAAATCCTCAGCTTTCATCTCTCCACTGATTCCTTTCTTTTGACCTTCTATTCATCCAGCTGGGCTCTGGTCTTCGCAACTACGTTTACAAGCAGCATTTTGTCTCCCACTTGAAGTTCACCCAATAACTTTAATGCATGCAGAGCAGACTCAGGTTCTTTATACCCACAAAAGCCGAATGCTTGCAACATCCCTGGAGCTCCCTGAACTCTCTTCCAGCTTAAAACCAAGTCACAATTAGCAAGTAACTGCCTGATTAACATATCAGAAGCTTTCTCAGATACGTTGCCTACAAAAACTGTTGTAATCAGACCACTGCTTTCATCACTTTCACACTTCCTCTGACCAGCATGGTCCTTCCTTGGTCCAATATGCTTTCCAACCGGAGGCATAGAGGTTGGCACCAAGATCTGTTTGCCCCCAGCTGGGGAACAGTTCACAGTGTACAGCATGGAGACAGTTTTGGCATCATCCAGTACCTTTCTTAATTTGCTTTCAGATGGCTTCATTGCAGGGAATGTGGCATGCAAATGGCTGATGGATCTCCAATCAAGTTGTAGCTGTCTCACAATGCAGGTCCTCCTGTTTTTAGCACATACAAGCTCAATGTAACTTGTTGGTTGTTGCATTTCACTGCCATGAACATCATCCCTACAGGAGTTAACTTTTCTCCAGTATAAGTTCTTAGCTGGATTGAACTAATTGCTTTACCTACATGTTTAGCCATACAGAAGCCCTTATCAGCTAAGAGGAATTCAGGTTCCTTTTGAAAGTTGGTTGTCTTCAAGTGGTCCTCTGCTCCAGCATGATATGGAAACCCAGATCCTCACCTGCAGACCCATCGCAGCCCTATCACATTGAGAACTGGGGTCCTGCAAAGTTGACAATAGACAATAGGTGCAGGAGTAGGCCATTCGGTGCTTCAAGCCAGCACCGTCATTTACTGTGATCATGGCTGATCATCCACAATCAGTACCCTGTTCCTGCCCTCTCCCCATATCCCTTGACTCCTCTATCTTTAAGAGCTCTACCTAACTCTCTCTTGAAAGCATCCAGAGAATTGGCCTCCACTGCCTTCTGAGGCAGAGCATTCCACAGATCCACAACTCTCTGGGTGAAAAAGTTTTTCCTCAACTCCATTCTAAATGGCCTACCCCTTATTCTTATACTGTGGCCTCTAGTTCTGGACTCCCCCAACATCGTGAACATGTTTCCTGCCTCTAGCGTGTCTAATCCCTTAATAACCTTATATGTTTCAATCATATCACCTTTCATCCTTCTAAATTCCAGTGTACACAAGCCCAGTCGCTCTAATCTTTCAACATATGACAGTCCTGCCATCCCAGGAATTAATCTCGTGAACCTATGCTGCACTCCCTCAATAGCAAGAATGTCCTTCCTCAAATTTGGAGACCAAAACTGCACAAAATACTCCAGGTGTAGTCTCACCAGGGCCTTGTAAAACTGCAGAAAGACCTCTTTGCTCCTATACTCAACTCCCCTTGTTATGAAGGCCAACATGCCATTAGCTTTCTTCACTGCCTGCTGTACCTGCATACTTACTTTCAGTGACTGATGAACAAGGACACCTAGATCTCGTTGTACTTACCCCTTTCCCAACTTGACACCATTCAGAGAGTAATCTGCCTTCTTGTTCTTGCCACCAAAGTGGATAACCTCACATTTATCCACATTGAACTGCATCTGCCATGCATCTGTCCACTCACCTAACCTGTCCAAGTCACCCTGCATTCTCATAACATCCTCCTCATATTTCACACTGCCACCCAGCTTTGTGTCATCAGCAAATTTGCTAATGTTACTTTTAATCCCTTCATCTAAACCATTAATGTATATTGTAAACAGCTGCGGTCCCAGCTCCAAGCCTTGCGGTACCCCACTAGTCACTGCCTGCCATTCTGAAAAGGACCTGTTAATCCCTGCTCTTTATTTTCTGTCTGCCAACCAATTTTCTATCCATGTAAGTACCCTACCCCCAATACCATGTGCTCTAATTTTGCCCACCAATCTCCTATGTGGGACCTTATCAAAGGCTTTCTGAAAGTCCAGGTACACTACATCCACTGGCTCTCCCTTGTCCATTTTCATAGTTACATCCTCAAAAAATTCCAGAAGATTAGTCAAGCATGATTTCCCCTTCGTAAATCCATGCTGACTCGGACTGATCCTGTCACTGCTATCCAAATGTGCCGCTATTTCATCTTTTATAATGACTCCAGCATCTTCCCCACCACTGATGTCAGGCTAACTGGTCTATAATTCCCTGCTTTCTCTCTCCCTCCTTTCTTAAAAAGTGGGATAAGATTATCCTCCAATCCTCAGGAACTGATCCTGAATCTATAGAACATTGGAAAATGATTACCAATGCATCCACGATTTCTAGAGCCACCTCTTTAAGCACCCTGGTATGCAGACCATTAGGCCCTGGGGATTTATCAGCCTTCAGTCCCATCAGTCTACCCAACACCATTTTCTGCCTAATGTGAATTTCCTTCAATTCCTCCATTACCCTAGGTCCTCTGGCCACTATTACATCTGGGAGATTGTTTGTGTCTTCTCTAGTGAAGACAGATCCAAAGTACCTCTTTAACTCTTCTGCCATTTCCTTGCTCCCCATAATAAATTCACCCGTTTCTGTCTTCAAGAGCCCAACTTTGGTCTTAACCCTATTTTTTTCCTCTTCACATACCTAAAGAAGCTTTTACTATCCTCCTTTATATTCTTGGCTAGCTTACCTTCGTACCTCATCTTTTCTCCCTGTATTGACTTTTTAGTTATCTTCTGTTGCTCTTTAAAAGTTTCCCAATCCTCTGGCTTCCCGCTCATCTTTGCTATGTTATACTTCTCTTTTATTTTTAAACTGTCCTTGACTTTCCTTGTTAGCCACAGTCGCCTTCTACTCCCCTAGAATCTTTCTTCCTCTTCGGAATGAACTGATCCTGCACCTTCTACATTATTCCCAGAAATACCTGCCATTGTTGTTCCACTGTCATCCCTGCTAGGGTATCTTTCCAGTCAACTTTGGCCAGCTCCTCCCTCATGGCTCCATAGTTCCCTTTGTTCAACTGTAATACTGACACTTTTGATTTTCCCTTCTCCCTCTCAAATTGTAGATTAAAACTTATCATATTATGGTCACTAACTCCTAATGGCTCCTTTACCTTGAATTCCCTTATCAAATCCAGTTCATTACACAACACTAAGTCCAGAATTGCCTTCTCCCTGGTAGGCTCCAGTACAAGCTGCTCTAAGAATCCATCTCGGAGGCACTCCACAAACTCTCTTTCTTGGGGTCCAGTACCAACCTGAGTTGTGCTATTGCACAGTTCTCTTTATTAATCTTGCATTCTCCAAACTTTCCCTTTACCTCCAAGAAGTTTCCCATCTTCCTGAAGGACATTCTGAAACTGAAGAAGGTTCAAAGGATGTTCACAAAAATAATTCCAGGATTAAACAGCTTGTCATATGAAAAGTGTTTGATAGCTCTGGGCCTGCTTTCACTCAAATTCAGGAGAATGAGGGGTGACCTCATTGAAACCTATCAAATGGTGAAAGGCCTTGATAGAGTGGATGTGGAGAGGATGATTCCTATGGTGGGTGAGTCTAAGACCAGAGGACACAGCCTCAGAATAGAGGAGCGATCTTTTAGAACAGAGATGAGGAGGGATTTCTTTAGCCAGAGAGTGGTGAATCTTTGGAATTCTTTGCCACAGGCAGCTGTGGAGGCCAAGTCCTTATTAAGGCAGAGGTTGATATATTCTTGATTGATCAGGGCATCATGAAGGGATATGGGGGGGGGGAGGCAGGAGATTGGGTCTCAGAGGGAAAATGGATCAGCCATGATGAAATGGCAGAGCAGACTCGATGGGGCAAATGGTGTAATTCTGCTCTGATATCTTATGGTCTTTGTTTCTCTACCTGAGGCATCCTCCCACTGATCAAAGTTTGTGTTTCTGCATTGGACAACTGCTTCTAACCCAAGCACCTGAGACTACTTTGGAGCAACTTCTCCCAGACCTATTGAAGTTGTGCCCACCCACCTCCCGGGGCACTGCCCTTCCAGAGCTACACTGAGGGGCACTTCCTGCTCCAGGACCACACTATGCAACTCCTAGTTCACCTTATTGAAGGATCTTCAATTTATTCACCATATACACACATTTACATGTGTGAGGAGGTTGCTTTGGTGTGTGGGCATGACATGCAACAAAAAAACAACATTCAACAATTATGAAGAATTATATGAAAAATAGGGTTGCAGTTTAAAGTACAGATATGGAATAAGTGTGCATAAATACACACAACCCAGCATGTATTTACATTGTAAACAACATTATAAGAAGTGGTTTAAAGAGCAGTGACTGAGGTAATAGATCAAGGGAGGTGGAGGGGTGGTCTAACTAGAAGGATTGATCGGATTAACTACCTGAGGGAAGAAACTTGTAAGATGGTCTGGAGTTTGTTTTCATAGCCCTACAGTGCTATCCAGAATGGAGCTTTTGGAAAAGGCGGTTTGCAGGGTGGGTAGAGTCTGCAATGATTTCCCTGCCTGCTTCTTTGTCCTGGACACGTAAGTGTCCTCCAGTGATGGCAGACATCCATCAATGACTTTGTCTGCTGACCTGACAGTTTGCTGTAGTTTTCGCCTATTGTGAGAGAATGCTGCATCAAACCATCAGTAACGTCTGGTGTGAGGAGGCTCTCTATGATGGGCAGTGTAGAATTGTACCAGTTCTTGATCAAATCAAGCAATACATCGTGGGAGCGTCTTCACCTGAAAGGATGCAGCAGCACAAGGCCATCATTATCACCATCTCCTGTGCAATTGGGAATGAGCAACAAGTGCGTACACCCATAATAACAAAAATTAATCAACTAAAAAACATCCATTTCTCTTTATTGCAAACTGCTTGGAAAATAAGCACACCTTGCTCCAGATCCAAGGGTCTGCAGTGAGTTCATGCTCTGACCATAGAACGCAGAACTGTATAGCCCAAGAACATGCCCTTTAGCCCATCGTGGCTGTGTCGACTAAGCGGGTTGGTTCATAGATCATAAGACACAGCAGCAGAATTAGGCTATTTACCCCCCATCAATTCTGCTCCACCATTTAATCATGGCTGATTTATCTTCCCTCTCAACCCCATTCTCCTGCCTTCTCCTCATAACCTTTGATGGCCTTACCAACCAAGAACCTTTTAACCGCTGCTTTAAATATACCCAATGATTTTGCCTCCCAGCCATCTGTGGCAATGAATTCCACAGTTTCACTGCCATTTAGCTGAAAAGGTTCTTCTGCATCTCTGTTCTAAAGGGACATTCTTGTATTCTGAGGCTTTTCCATCTAGTCCTAGACTCCCTCCACTATTGGAAACATCCACCACGTCCAGTCTAACTAAGCCTTTAATTATTTGATAATTTTCAATGAGAACCACCCCACCCCCCAGCATTCTTCTAAACTCCAGCGAGTACAGGGTCAGAGCCGTCAAAAGCATCACATATATTAATCCTTTCATTCCCAGGGTCATTCTTGTGAGCCTTCTCTGGACTATATCCATAGATTGGCTACTAGGTCAGAAGGATTAAAGAATAGGGATTATTTCTGGAATGTGAGACAATCTTACTGAAACGTACAAAGTTCTTTTAAGAGGGTGAATGCTAGATGCATAGAACTCAAGTCAAAATCTCAAGTGAGTGAGTCAGCCAGTTAGGAATGACATGTGGAAAAATTTCCTCACTCTGTGGATCAAAAAAACCCACGTTATCTGCAATATACTCAATAATTCACTAGTAGGTGTGGACTCCATGTCAAAAGAGCGGCCAATCTTCACCCAGGGTGCATGAGCTTTGAAACTATAGTTTAACATGCAAAATGTTAAATTGGAGGAATCATCAGGTGTTTTTGAAAGATGGAAAAATTCCGAAGGTTATGCCTGGTGCAAATACTGAGTTGTAGAATATAAACTCTCAAGTAATCATTTATGATACTTTCCTAAGTATCTCTGGACTGGATTTCTTTGGAAAGGCTGTATCTATTCAGCAACATGGCTCACAATATGATTGTGTGGATATTGAATAAAGTGTTTACACAGACACAGTTGTACCTCTTAGGCTATAAGACACAAATCAGCTTTAAATTCCCCACAGAGCCTATCACCTTCTCGTTTGTACTCCTTCCTTCCCCCTGCCCCCACCCACCCCCAGCCTTCTGGTTTCTTTCTCCTATCTTTCCCGTCCTGATGAAAGGGTCTCAGCCTGAAACGTCGGCTGTTTATTCCTCTCCATAGATGCTGCCTGACCCACTGAGCTCCTCCAGCATTTTGTGTGTTACTCTAGATTTTCAGCATCTGTCAAATCACTTGTGTTTTTGACAGCATGTCTAACTGTGGATAGTAAAGATGTGCTTTGGAGGTGCCTGGTAAGCAGGGTTGAGAGACTGGAAGATGCCTTCCATAAGACCATAAGACATAGGAGCAGAATTAGGCCATTTGGCCCTTCAAGTGCTCTGCCACTCAATCATGGCTGATCTTTTTTTGTCTCCTCCTCAACACCCAATTCCTGGCCTTGTCCTCGTAACCCTTGATGCCATGTCCAATCAAGAACCTATTAATCTCTGCCTTAAATACACCCAACAACCTGGCCTCCACAGCTGCACGTGATTACAAATTCCACAAATTCACCACCCTCTGGCCAAAGAAATTTCCCCGCATCTCTGTTTTGAATGGACGCCCCTCTAACCTGAGGCTGTGCCCTCTTGTCCTAGACTCTCCCATCATGGGAAACATCCTTTCCACATCTACTCTGTCTGGGCCATTCAACATTCGAAAGGTTTCAATGAGATCCCTCCTCACCCGTCTATATTTCAGCGAGTACAGACCCAGAGCCATCAAACGTTCTTCGTATGATAACCCTTTCATTCCCAGAATCATCTATGTGAACCTCCTCTGAACCCTCTCCAATGCCAACACATCTCTTCTATGATGAGGAGCTCAAAATTGTTCACAATACTCAAGGTGATGCCTCACCAGTGCCTTATAAAGCATGAGCATCACATCCCTGGTCTTGTATTCTAGACCTCTTGAAATGAATGCTAACATGGCATTTGCCTTCCTCACCACCAACTCAACCTGCAAGTTAACCTTCAGGGTGTACTGCACAAGGACTCCCAAGTCCCACTGCATCTCAGCATCTCAGATCCCTATATTTTCTCCCCATTTAGAAAATGGCATATGTATATATCTATCTATCTATTACCAAAGTGCATGACCATGCATTTTACAACATTATATTTCATTTGCCACTGCCTTGCCCATTCTCCCTATCTGTCTAAGTCCTTCTGCATCCTACCTGTTTCCTCAACACTACCTGCCCCTCCACCAATCTTCATATAATCTGCAAACTTGGCAACAAAGCCATCTATATCATCATCTAAATCATTTATATATAGTATAAAAAGAAGTGGTCCCAACACCAACCTCTGCGGATCGCCACTAGTCACTGGCAGCCAAGCAGAAAAGGATCCTTTTATTCCCACTCTCTGCCTCCTACCAATCAGCCAATGCTCTAACCATCTTAGTAACGTTACTGTAATACCACAGCTCTTAACTTGGCAAGCAGCCTCATGTGTAGCACCTTGTCAAAGGCCTTCTGAAGGTCCAACATTCACTACATCCCCTTTATCTATCCTACTTGTAATCTACTCAAAGAATTCCACCAGGTTCATTAGGGTTAGGAACCATGGAAACCATGCTGACTTTGTTCTATCTTGTCCTGTGTCACCGATTACTCCATAACCCTATCCTTAACAATTGACTCGTAACATCTTCCCAACCACTGAGGTCAGGCAAACTGGTCTATAATTTCCTTTCCGCTGATTTCCTCTTAAAGAGTGGAATGACATTTGCAATTTTCCAGTCCTCTGGCACTATGCCAGAGTCCAATGATTTTTGAAAGATCATTTCTAATGCCGCCACAATCTCTAACGATACCTCTTTCAGAACCCTGGGGTGCATTTTCTCCCTTGCAATAGTAACTGCACCCACTTCTCTTCCTTCACACACTACAACATCTGGCACACTGCTAGTGTCTTCCACAGTGAAGACTGATGCAAAATACTGATTTAGCTCATCTTCCATCTCCTTGTCCCCCATTATTATTTCTCCTGCCTCTTTTTCTAGTGGTCCTATATCCACTCTCATCTCTCTTTTATTTTTTACATACTTGAAAAAGCTTTTACTATCCACTGTGATATTATTTGCTAGCTTGCTTTCATATTTCATCTTTTCCCTTCTAATGACTTTTAGTTGCTCTCTGTAGGTTTTTAAAAACTTCCCAATCCTATGCCTTCTCACTAATGTTTGCTTTTTTTGTATGCCCTTCCTTTGTTTTTGCATTAGCTTTGACTTCCCTTGTCAGCCACGGTTTTACTATTTTGCCATTTGAGTATTTCTTCATTTTTGGAATTCATACATTCTGCACCTTCCTCATTTTTCCCAGAAACACGCACTATTTCTGTTCTGCTGACATCCTTGTCTGCAGCTCCTTCCAGTTCACTTTTGCCAACGCCTCTCTCATACCACTGTAATTCCCTTTACTCCACTGAAATACTGCTACATCAGACTTTACTTTCTCCCTATCAAATTTCAAGTTGAACTCAATCATATTGTGATCACTGGTTCCTTAATCGCCTCTGGTTCATTACATAACATCTAATCCAGTATAGCTGATCCCCTAATAGTCTCAATGACAAACTGCTCTAAAAAGCTATCTCTTAGGCATTCAACTCACTCTCTTGAGATCCATTACCAACCTGATTTTCTCAATCGACCTGCATGTTAAAATCTCCCATGATTATTGCAACCTCTCCCTTTTGACACGCCTTTTCTATTTCCTGTTGTAATCTGTGGTCCACCTGCCAGCCACTATTGGGAGGCCTGTATTTAACTGCCGTCAGGGTCCTTTTACCCTTGTAGTTTCTTAACTCAAGCCACAAGGATTCATCATCTTCCAATCCTATGTCACACCTTTCTATTGATTTGATGCCATTCTTTACCAGTAGAGCCACACCACCCCCTCTGCCTACCTTCTTATCCCTCCGATACAATGAGTAACCTTGGACATTCAGCTCCCAACTACAACCATTGTTCAGCCATGATTCAATGATGGCCACAACATCATACCTGGCAATCTGTAAAAGTGCAACAAGATCATCCACCTTATTTCTTACACTCTACGCATTGAGATTCAACACCTTGAGTATTGTATTTGCTACCCTTTTTGATTTTGCATCCCTAATGTACTGATACTCACCCTGTTGGCTGCGACTAAGTCCCATCACCTGCCTGCCCTTCCTGACAGTCTGACTGCACACTATCTTTACTTTTTTACCATCCATCCTACCCTGAGTTCCAGCACTCCAGTTCCCATCCCCCTGCCAAATTAGTTTACACCCTCCCCAACAGCTCTAACAAACCTGCCTGCGAGAATATTTGTTCCCTTCGGGTTCAGGTGCAACCCGTCACTTTTGAACAGGTCATACCCCCTCCAGTACAGATCCCAATGATCCAAGAACCTGAAGCCCTGCCCCCTGCACCAGCTTCTCAGCCACGCACTTATCTGCCAAATCATCCTGTTTCTACCCTCACTGTTGTGTGACACAGGCAGCAATCCAGAAATTACTACCCGGGAGGTCCTGCTTCTCAGCTTTCTGCCTAGCTCTCTAAATTCTCTCTTCAGGACCTCATTGCTTTTCCTTCCTATGTCATCGCCACCAATATGTACCAAGATATCCAGCTCCCAATGCTATCGTAACTTTTAGCTGTTACTATTTCAAATTTTACAAGTTCAAAGCAAATTTATTATACATATACTGTATATATTACCTTGAGATCCATTTTCTTGCAGGCATTTACAGGCAAAATATTGAAATACAATAGGATCTACAAAAAAAAAAGCACACATAAGAAAGACTGGCAAACGACTAATGTGCAAAAGAAGACAAACTGTGCAAATAAAAGAAATAATATTGGTAACATGAGTTGTAAAGGAGTCCTTGAGTGAGTTGGTAGGTCGTAGAATCAGTTTGGAGTTGTGGCCAGTGAAGTTATCTATTGAGAATGAGTTGAGCAAACATGAATTTTTCCAACTGTGGGAGTACTGTTTGATTAGCCAGCGCAACGAGACCTTTGCTAGCTACAGACTGATTTGTTATTTGTCGGATTCATGCCAGGACCATCGTATCAATATTATCTAAGGCTTAATTAGATGTGTGAGCATTTTTTCTGACATGCAGCCCAACATTCTGATTAGTTGATTTGTTAATTGGTTTCTCAATTTTCAGAAGTCTCTTCCATTAGCTTTATGGGAAAATATCAGTGATGTCTTAAGAGTTACATTATGTTTGATCTAAATCATTCTTCGCCCTCAGACTTGTTGTACTTGTTTACTTGTTTTATATCCGAGCACCTTTGACGTTGAAACTTATTGTCCAGCCCTGATCACCCTTCAGCAATTGGTACTGGGCTGTTCTTTGGAACTGTGGCAGTCGTTGGGTGAAGGTAGGGAGCTCCAGGTATGACAAGGGACTGGCTATTTGCCTCCAGATCAGTATGGCCTGTGACGAGCAGTGGGAACCTTCTTATATAGGCTTCTGCCGCCTTCCTTTCCGGTCCTGATGAATTTCATTTTATTCCTCTCCACAGATGCTGCCTGATTGGCTGTACTTTGTGTGCGTGTTGCTCAAGATTTTCATCATTCTCAGAATCACTTGTGTCTACCCCCTGCACCTACTGCCCTCATCACTCTAAGTACACGACGTCGTCGCTTTGCGAAACGTTCCCAGACACAAAAAATCCAGTACATTTTGCATGCGGCAACCCCTGCAGGTATGGTGCACCCAGGTGGAGGGTTTAGAGTGGTGGATGGGATGCTGGTCAGGGGGACTGCATCAGCGGCTGGCTGGTGTCAAGGTTTATGAGAGTGTCTGGTGATGTAGCAAGCAAGTAGACATAATTCCACCATGTTTCTGACATGTGTTGTAGATAGTGGAGAGGTCTTAGGTCAACAGGAGGTGAGCTGTCTGCTGCTCGATGCCCAGTGTCTGACATGTCTGTGATATTTATGAGACTGATTCAGCTGAATTTATTGATTTTTATTTATTTAGAGACACTGTACATTAACAGGCCCTTCTGGCCAGTGACGTCCAATTCCACCCATGTGACCAATTAACCTACTAACTCATACATCTTTGGAAACTGGACCACTTGGAGGAAACTCACACGGCCACGAGGAGAAAGTACAGACTCCACACAGAGAGATGCAGAGCTGCCGACAGCTACAGACTGGGTCACAGCCGTTGTAACAGTGTAGCGCAAAATGGCACATCACCGTGATGCCCCAAGCCAAACTTGAATCATCCATGACCGTGCTTTCTGATAATGGGGATGGTAACGTCACTGAATGAGAGGTGACCTGATAGAAGTGTACAAGATGATAAGAGGCATAGTCAAGTGGATAGCCAGAGGCTTTTTTCTGAAGTAGAGATGACTAATATGAGGGGGCATAATTTTAAGGTGATTGAACTATATAGAGTGGTCGGAGGTAAGTTTTTTACATCGAGTGGTGGGTGCATGGAACTCTCTGCCAGGGGTGGTGATAGAGGCAGATATATTAAGGCTTTTAAGAAACTCCTAGACAGGCACAAGGACGATAGCAAAAATTGGAGGGTTATGTAGGAGGGAAGGGCTAGATTGATTTGAAGCAGGTTAAAAGGTCAGCACAACATCATGAGACGAAGGGACTGTACTGTGCTGTAGTGTTCTATGTTCTATGTACGGGCGCCATCGTAGTCTATCAATTTGTGTGACACCTCTGCAGCTCGGGACGTTCCGGAGTGTGGAGTTCAATTCCGATGCCGTTCTGTAAGGAGCCTCTGTCCACCCTCACCATGGAACGTGTGGGTTTTCCATGGGTGTTCCAGTTTCCTCCCACAGACCAAAGACATACCGGGTAGGTTAATCGGTCATTGTAAATTGTCCAGTGATTAGGTTAGGGTTAATCGGGATTGTGGAGTTGCTGGGGCAGTATGGCTTGAAGGGCCTACTGTGTGCTGTATCACTAAATAAATCAATAAATTTAATTCTATGAATGTTAAGATCATAAAACATTGGAGGAGAATTAAGTCATTTGGCCTATCATGTCTGCTCCGCCATACCATCATGGCTGATTTATTATCCTCCTCAACTGCAAGGGTTAAGGAGAGGGGCTGGACTCTCTCTTGTTGGAGTTAGTCAGTACCTGGCCCTTCTGTAGTGTGAAGGCTACTTGTTGAATAGGTCCTGCTACAACTTCATGTTATCCAGGTCTTGCTGCCTGCTGGCAGGAGCTGATTCATTTGTTGAGGAGGCCACTCCCTGTAACCTTTGATGCCATGCCCAATCAAGAACCTATCGAACTCTGCCTTAAATACACCCAACGACCTGGCCTCCACAGCGGCCTGTTGTAATAAATTCCACAAATTCACCAAAATCTGGCGAAAGAAATCTCTCTGCATCTGTTTTAAATGGACGCCCCTCTATCCTGAAGCTATGCCCTCTTGTCCGAGACTCTCCCACCGTGGGAAACATTCTTTCCACATCTATTCTGTCTAGGCCTTTCAAGATTTGTAAGGTTTCAATGAGATCTCCCCTCATTTTACTAAATGTCAGTGAGCGCAGAACCAGAGCTACCTCGCATGATAACCAGAGTTCCTCGTATGATAACCCTTTCATTCCCGGAATCATCTTTGTGAACCTCCTCTGAATCCTTTCCAATGCCAGTACAGCTTTCCTTAGATGAGGAGCCCAAATCTGTTCACGATACTCAAGGTGAGGCCTCACCAGTGCCTTATAAAGCCTCAGCATCACATCCCTGCTCTTGTACTCTTGACCTCTTGAAATGAATGCTAACATGGCGTTTGCCTTCCACACCACTGACTCTACCTGCAAGTTAACCTTTATGTTGTTCTGCACAAGGACTCCCAAGTCCCTTTGTATCTCAGAATTTTGGATTTCCTCCCCATTTAGAAAAGTGCACGACCATGCACCTTCCAACATTGTATTTTATTTGCCACTCTCTTGCCCATTCTCCTAATCTGTCCTTCTGCAGCCTGAGTGCCAATATGTACCAGAATGTTTGCCTGCTTACCCTCTCCTTTTCGAATGCCATGGACTCAAGTTAGCTAGATTTTTGCATAGTGGGGGAATTAAGGGTAACGGAGAAAGGGCAGGTTGGTGTAGCTGAGTCCATGGCTAAATCAACTATGATCTTATTGAATGCTGGAGCAGGCTCGACGGGATAGATGCTTTTTCCCATCCTGTGCAGTGGCCCCTCCATACCAGGCAGTGATGCAACTAGTTAGAATGCTCTTCACAGTATATCTGTAGAAATTTGTGAGTCTTTTGGTGACATACCAGTTCTCCTCAAACTCCTAATGAAGTATTGCCGCTGTTGTGCCTTCTTTGTAATTGCATCAACATGCTGGCCCCTTGATAGGTCTCCAGAGACCTGTCTCACTATCTGCCCTTTACACCATCAAACCTAACGCAGGGTGTCGATCTGAAACACTGAGTTCATCCAGCAACTTCTTTTTCCTTTCTCTCTAGCAAATTTGCTCTGTGGAAAACAAGTTCCGCTTCACTTGAATAACCTGACTGCTGAAACCTCTCATCCTTGGAGCCACTCCAGCCAGTCTTCCCTGCACCCTTTCTGGGATCCTCATGTTCTTCCAGGAGTGATGCCATAAGAAATGGAACCATTACTCCGGTTGTGGCCCGATCAGCGTCTTCAGCATGAAAATAAGAATCATTGCTTTTCACCGAGAAGCAGGATCTTTGGCCAACTGTGTCCAATGCTGTCCACCAACTGCCTTTCTCCTACTCAGCCCTAAGCTCCCCATTCACCAGAAAAAAATCAAAACAACTGCAGAAGATGGAAACCTGAATTGAAAGCAGAAAATGCTGCAACGATTCAGGGTACTGGTGAAGCCACACCTGGAGTACTGCGTGTAGTTCTGGTCTCCTTACTTGAGGAAAGATATACCGCCTTTGGAGGCATTGTAGAGGAGGTTCACCCGGTTGATTCCAGAGATGAGTGGGTTAGCCTATGAGGAGAGATTAAGTTGCCTGGGACTATACTCACTAGAATTCAGAAGAATGAGAGGGGATCTTATAGAAGCATATAAAATTATGACAGGGAGAGAGAAGATAGAGGCAGGAAAGTTGTTTCCACTGGTGGGTGATTCTAGAACTAGAGGACATAGCCTCTGGATTCAGGGGAATGGTTTTAGAATGGAAATGAGGAGAAACTGCTTTTCCTAGAGAGTAGTGAATTTGTGGAATTCTCTGCCCAATTAAGCAGTGGAGGCTACCCCATTAGACATATTTAAAACACAGGACTGGGGAGAAAAAGCAGCTGAGGATCAGATCTCCCTCCCCCCCACCTTTCAAATCTACTCCTCAGCTTTTTTTCTCCAGTTCTGCCTAAGGGTTTAGGCCTGAAAAGTCGAACTGTGCTTTTTTTTCCATAGATGCTGCCTGGCCTGCTGAGTTCCTTCAGCATTTTATGTGTGTTGTTCGGATTTCCAGCATCTGCAGATTTTCTCTTGTTTGTCCTTTATGGGAAAGTCTTGAATGATTACAAGAAAAGGGGGCTTGTCATTTGAAAACAGGTCGTTTTCTCTCAGAAAAGGCGATGTCCGGATGGTAGTGAATTTAATGAATTCTCTTTGCTTGAAATCTGTGGAGGTGAGATCAGTGGATTTAATTAAAAGGTGGTAGCTATTTCTTTTGAAAGATCGGGAACTGAAGGCCGTGGAAATGGCACAAAAGATGAGACCAGGCCTCTGGTAGATAAACGACGATGTCATTTTATGGCGGGACAGCTGAGAGGTAACTGGTAACCGACTCCTGCTCCTTCTTCCCTGCCTTCTTGTGTGCCCCTCGCCTCCTCCACCCCCCCCCACCTTGATTGTTTGGCATTGGAAATATCAGCTGAACACACCACAGTAAATTACTGCGGATCAGCCTTTCTGCTTTGGGATACGTAATGTGTCCCCATAAAGTGAGGCGGCAACAAAAAAAGAACGTTGAAGAAAGTAAGGAAAGGTCCATTCCTTCCCCCTAGCGCCAATCATACCAAGGGGGGTAATCGAAATTCAGCGCCAAGTTTGGTTAGTCGCTGATTGTTTTATTTTGGGTCTGAAAACTTAGAAAAATCATTTTACTGTAAAAAGGTTTACGCCGATCGCTGACACATTCCCTGCTCTCTCCTCTCCTGAAAGTTCCAGCTACCGACTGAACCAACTTAACTGGAAGGTTAGATTTGCGTCTCTCTCCACGGAAGCTGATGACTTCATTGACTGCGTCCAACATTTTATTCTAGTTTTTAAGGCTGGTCAAATCATGGGAAGGTCCTTGTTTAAGGCAACAGAAGATCGTAAGAAATAGGAGCAGGAGTCGGCCATCTGACCCGTCGAGCCTGCTCTGTCATTCAGTAAGATCATGGCTGATCTGCCCATGGACTCATCTCCATCTACCAGCCTTTTCCTCATAACCCTTAATTCCCCTACTGTGCAAAAATCTATCCAACCTTGTCTTAAATATATTTACTGAGGTAGCCTCCACTATTTAGCTGGGCAGTGAACTCCACAGATTCACCACTCTCTGGGAAAAGCAGTTCCCCCTCATCTCCGTCCCTCCACCGAATCTTGAGGCTGTGTCCCTAGTTCTGGTCTCACCTACCAGCGGAAACAACTTTCCTGCCTCTATCTTATCTATCCCTTTCATAATTTTATGTTTCTATAAGATCTCCTCTCATCCTTCTGAATTCCAGTGAGTACGGTCCCAGGCGACTCAATCTCTCCTCATAGTCTAACCCCCTCTTCTCTGGAATCAACCAGGTGAACCTCCTCTGCACTGCCGCCAAAGCCACAACTCACCACATAAAAATTAAATCAGGCGTCTGAATCTGAATGAGAAAATTACTGAGGTCTTGCAAAGAAAATCTCCGACCATTCCGGCCTGATAAATGGTGCAGGAGCCGTGAGAATCCGCTACAACGTTATTGGTTTATTCTGATAAATCAGTTCATTTCCTTTCATGATGACCTGTTAAAAAAGGACAGTGACACCAGGCCTATCTCCGATTCGTTTACCGAGTTAATAGGACAATGAGTTAGGGGCTCTAAAACCAGATAAGGTGCAACCTGTTCCTTTGCAAGTTTCACGGCAATTAGTGTGATTATAGCACGGCCTGGATTACCAGTATCAATTATTGATTAAGATACCAATTCGGAGAAAAAAGTTTAGGTTTGCCCAGCTGGGTCGGAACAAAAGGAGTGCAACGTCTTATCTCGAGCGGGGCCCCAAGGCAACAAATTTTATTTAAGTGACAGAGCCAATAATGTCAACAAGCAGAGAGAGAGAGAGCGAGAAAGAGAGAGAGAAATAATTTTGCCTACCTGGGTTCTGCGGAGGAAAACGCTTGGAAGGAGAGAGGTCGCAAGTTGCAGATCACAACCTGAAACAAGTTGGAAAGGAAGATCGATGTTGTTCTACACTGTTAGACATTCAAGTGAAGTCAAATTAAGAATGTGCAACAATTTGATTAATGGAGGATACCTTCCCTATCACTGATGTGAAGCTCACTTACCTATAATTCCTTAGTTTATTTCCATTTTCCTTGAAGAAAGAAACAATATTGGCTATACTCCAGTCTTCTGGGACATTGCCTGTGGCTGGAGAAAGCACAGTGATCTTTGTTGAGGCCGGAACAATTTCCACTCTGGGCTCTCTCAATAATCTGGGACAACTCTCCAGTTTTAAAAAAATCCTCAAGTCTCTTGTGAATTTACCCACCTTAATGTTTTTCAAGAGACCCTGTACTACCTCCTTCTTGAACTCAAAATGCCCCATCGTATTAGTGGACCCCACACTGATTTCACTATTCTCCAGGCCCTTCACTTTGGTGAACGGCAGTGCAAAGCACTCATTCAGTACCTTGCCTACATGCTCTGACTCCAAAAATAAATCCCTCTTTTATTCTTCATTGATCCTACCTGTTCCCTAGTTGTCCTCTTGTTTTTAATGCACATATAAAATGTTCTGGGATTCTCAGTAGTACTATTTGCCAAGGACAGTTCATGGTCCCTTTTGGCTGTCCTAATTCTCTGCTCGAGTTCTTTCTTGCTAGAGTTTATTGCAAAGCATTCAAAACAGGACTCTGAGAAAATATTTGTGGGATTTGACATAGCCAACAGAAGATTTATGAAAGAGAAATAATACTTGACAAACCTACTACAATTGTTTTGGGATTGAATTGACTTCATTACCTACATCCTTCATGTACATGAGGAGTAAAACTCTTTACGTTACATCTCCATCTAAATGTGCAACTTATAGTAAGTAATAAATAGAATGTACAAACAGGACAATTACAAGATGGTTAAATATGAACAGTCAGTATAACATAGTTAATTGTGTTAGCATGAATTAATCAGTTTGATGGCCTGGTGGAAGAAGCTGTTGAACCGTTTCCCGGATGGTAGCAGCTGGAACAGTTTGTGGTTCGGACGACCCAGGTCCCCAATGATCCTTCGGGCCCTTTTTACGCACCTGTCTTTGTAAATGTCCTGAATAGTGGGAAGTTCACATTTACATGTACTGGGCTGTCTGCACCACTCTCTGCAGAGTTCTGCGATTGAGGGAGGTACAGGAAGAATGTTCTTTTTTAAAAAACAGCTATATCAGCAGAAGGCCGCAAACATACACTCAATGGCTACTTTATTAGGTTATCTATATTACATACACACACACATCTATGTGAGGCATGGTAGTGTAGCAGTTAATGTAATACTTTAAAGTGTCAGCTGTAAGATCAGGTTTTCACAATTCTTTCCACAATCTGTAAGAAGTTTGTATGTTCACCACGTGTGTTTCCTCTGTGTGCTCTGGTTGGGGTTAGTAAATTGTGGGCATACTATGCTAGTGCAGGAAGTGTGGTGTCACTTGCAGGTTATCCCAAGCACATTCTAAGACTGTGTTGGTCATTGATGCAAACAATGCATTTTACTCTACGCTTCAATGTTCACATGACAAATAAAGCCAATCTCAATTATTTGGGTCAGGGAACCAAATGTTTTATTTCTGCACTTGCTGAAAATGCAAAAACAGGCAGCATAGTGAGTTTTGGGAGAACACAAAGAAACTTAAAGGTGATTTAGACAAGTTTTAAGCAGGCAAACACAAGGCAGATGCAGTGTAGAGTTATCCAGTAGGAAAGACACAGAGCATTGTATAAGTGATGATAGAATGGGAAACATTTATGAACAAAGGATATTGTGCTTGTCCACCTCTCTGGAAATGATGATGCAGTTAGAGTAGGCAAATGATGTGTTAGCCTTCACAGCAGAGGATTTAAGTACTGGGGAAAAGATCTTTTACTGTCATTGTACAGGAACTTGCTGAGACCACATCTGGAGTACTGTTTGCAGTTTTGGTCTCCTGACCTAATAAAGGACATACTTGTCCTAAGATCGAATCCTTAAGGTTGATTGGTAGTCCAAACCTACAGATTAACGAAGGCCTGGATAACTGTCCATAGGTGTGGGCCGGTGGGAGGAAGGAATGAGGTGTGTTTTATGGTTATTTTGTCACTTGTTATGCTCTGTGTTGTTCTGCCAAGTGTTGTGGGCATGTTATGTTGGCACCGATATGTTTGGTGACACTTGTGGGCTGCCACCATCAGACCCTTAGACTGTGGTGGATGTTAATGCAAGCGAGACATTTGACTGTGTTTTGATGTACATGTGATAATAAATCTGAATCTGAATAGTAGTGAATCAGACTCAAGGACCATTGAGGCTCAGGTACAATAGAGGAATGAGAGGTAGAGAGCTCATTGTAATGTATAAATTTCTAACAGGAATAGATAGAATGGATGCAGGTAGGTTCAAGGACAAAGGTTACAATTTCAAAC
The DNA here is from genome assembly GCF_048418815.1 of Hemitrygon akajei. NCBI lineage: Eukaryota > Metazoa > Chordata > Chondrichthyes > Myliobatiformes > Dasyatidae > Hemitrygon > Hemitrygon akajei. The sequence continues at coordinate 155,271,275 of NC_133131.1, forward strand.
GAGGGCTAAGACATTTAAGACTGAGATGTGGGGAAATGTCAGCAGAGGGTGGAGAACCTGTGGAATTCTCCTCCACACAACAACGTAGAAGCCAAATAGCTGCATGTATTTTAGAATGTATTTTAGAAGGCATTTCTCAACACAAAATGGTATGGGGGAGGTGGGAATATGGTATTGCAAAGAGGATCAGCCATGATTGTATTGAATGGCAAAGCAAATTCAAAGGGCTGGATCATGTATTCCTGCTTCTTTTAAAAAAAATTCTATGTTTAAATGTCCACTGAAAGAGCCTACAAGTTAGACAGTTGAAAGGAATTTATGTGAAAGTTCTGAAAAAGAGATTAAAAATACAACCATCAAGACCCCAGCTAATATCTTTCAACATGTTCATTTTTCTTCCCGATTTCTAATAGATGGGAACTATTGTTCTAGTTTTATTATTTCTCCAGGGAAGGCAGTGACTTCCATGGGGGTCTTGGGGCACCAGCAACCTTCTGATCTACACTGAAGCAGCCAAGAAGTCTTTGTGTTCATATCAGATAAGTTAAAGGAGTCAGCCTCAGAGCTGACTTCACCACTATTCATACATGGTTGTTTGCAGTGTTCACAACAGAGAACAGAAGTTAATACTCTTGGGACAGTTAAACAATGCATACTTAAGACCATAAGTTATAGGAGCAGAATTAGGCTATTTGGCCCATCAAGTCTGCTTTGCTCTTTCATCGTGGCTGATCCCATTTTCTTCTCAGCCCCAATCCCCTGCCTCCCCCCCATCCCTTCATGCCCTGACCAATCAAGAACCTATCAACCTCTGCCTTAAGTATACAAAAATACTTGGCCTCCACAGCTGCCTGTGGCAAAGAATTCCACAGATTCACCACTCTCTGGCTAAAGAAGTGGCTCATCTTCATTCTAAAAGGACATCTCTCTATACTGAGGCTGTGTCCTCTGGTCTAAGACTTTCCCACCATTGGAAACATCCCCTTCAGATCCACTCTATCAAGGTCTTTCACCATTTGATAGGTTTCAATGAGGTCATCCTTCAATCTTCTGAATTCTGGCGAATGCAGGCCCAGAGCTGTCAAATGCTCTTCACGTGACAAGCCATTCAAACCTGGAAACATTTTCGTGAACATCCTTTGAACCTTGTCCAGTCTCAGCACATCCTTTCTAAGGGGCTCAAACCTGCTTACAATACTCCAAGTGAGGCCTCACCAGTGCTTTATAAAAGTTTCAACATTATATCCTTGTTTCTATACTCCAGTCCTCTTGAAATGAGGATTTGCCTTGCTCACCACAGACGCAAACTAACCTTTAGGGAATCCTGCACAAGTACTCCCAAGTCTCTCTGCACCCCAGTTTTTGTATTTACTCTCCATTTAGAAAATAGTCAACCCTTTCATTTCTTTTACTAAAATGCATGACCATACACTTCTTGACACTGTATTCCATCTCCTATTTCTTTGTCCATTCTCCTAATCTGTCTACTTCTGTAGCCTCAGTTTCCTCAAAGCTACCTGCTCCTCCACCTTCACACTGTCTGCAAACTTTGCAACACAGCCATCAATTCCATCATCCAAATCATTGACATACAAGGTGAAAAGAATCGACCCTGTGGCCACCTGCTACTACTAGCCACCTGCAGCCAATCAGAAAAGCCTCCCTTTATTCCCATTTTTGCCTCCTACCAATCAGCCACTTCTTTATCCATGCTAGAATCATTCCTGTAACACCATGGGCTCATAGCTTGTTAAGCAGCCTCATGTAGCACCTTTGTCAAAAGTCTTTTGAAAATCCAAGTATACAACATCAACCAATTCTCCCTTGTCTATCCTGCTTGTTATTTCTTCAAAGAATTCCAACAGACTTGTCAGGTAAGATTTTCCCTCAAGGAAACCATTTTATTATGTGCCTCCAAGCACCCCGAGACCTCATCCTTAGTAATCAGTTCCAAAATCTTCCCAACCACTGAGGTCAGACTAACTGGCCCATAGCTTTCTTTCTTCTGCCTCTCTCCCTTCTCAAAGAGTGGAGAGACATTTGCAACTTTCCAGTCTTCCAGACCATTCCAGAATCTAGAGATTCTTTAAAGATCATTACTAATGCCTCCACAATCTCTCCAGCCATCACTTTCAGAACTCTGGGGTGCATACCATCTGGTCCAGTTGACTTATCCACCATCAGTTTCCCAAGAAACTTCTCTCTAGTTATGATAACTTCACACACTTCATGCCCCTTGACACCTGAAACTTCCACCATACTGCTAGTGCCTTCCACAGTGAAGACTGATGCAAAATATGTCAGTTCGTTGTTCCCCAGTACTACTTCTCCAGCATTGTTTTCCAGTGGTCCAATATCCATGCTCATCTCTCTTTTACACTTTATGTATCTGAAGATACTTTTGGTAACTTCTATATTATTGGCGACCTTACTTTCATATGCCATCTTTACCTTCTTAATGAATTTTTTTAGTTGCCTTCTGTTGGTTTTTAAAAGTTTCACAATCCTCCAATTTTTGCTCTGTTGTTGACTTTGACTTCACTTGTTATCCACAGTTCTGTCATCTTCCCTTCAGAATGCTTTTTCCCCCTTTGGGATGTATATATCCTGTCCCTTCATAATTGCTTTCAGAAATTCCAGCCATTGCTTCTTTGCCATCATCCCTGCCAATGTTCTTTTCCAATCAATTCTGGCAAATTCCTTTTGCTACACTGTGCTACTGATACCTCTGACATTAGCGTCTCCTTCTCAAATTTCAGGGTGAATGATCATATCATGATCACTTGTCCCCAAGGGTTCTTTTACCTTAAGGTTTCTAATCAATTCTGGTTCATTGCACAATACCCAATCCAGAATAGCTGATTCTCTAGTGGGCTCAACCACGAGCTGCTCTAAAAAGCCATCTTGTAGGCACTCTAGAAATTCGCCCTCCTATAATCCAGCATCATATGATTTTCCCAATCTACCTGTATACAACTCCCATCAGGTCTTTTCACCCTTGCAGTTCCTTAGCTCTATCCACAGTGGTTGAACACCTTCCAACCCTATGCTACCTCTTTCTAACAAGATTTCATTTTTTACCAACTGTGCAATGCTAGCTCTTCTGCCTTTCTGCCTATTCTTTTGATGCAATGTGTATGCTTGGGCATTAAGCTCCCAGCTATAAACTTGCAGCCATGATTCCGTGATGCCTACATCATACCTGCCAATCTGCAAGGCAGAATTCCTTATTCTGTTGGAAATAAGGAATATTAAGGAAACATTCATGTTCATTTGCAGGTTTCTCAGCACCTGTTTTTGCAATGCTCCAAAGCATCTTATGAGAATCAAATAATTGCCATGACTACTGGAGAATCCAGGCCTTTTTTATCTTTTAAAAGTACCAAAACAGAATTTCATGTTATTATTAAACCTATAATTGATCATTTGAATCACATATAGTTTATTTCAATGGACAACTATATACACAGTTCTGCAGAATTTTTCTGCCTGGGTCATAAACTCAGTGGCCACCTTCTTTTTAATACAAATATTAGCAACTCAATGCATTACAATATTGAGTCAAAACATGGTCAAAAGATTCAGTTGTTGTTCAGACCAAACAGTAGAATGCGGAAGAAACGGCTAAGTGACTTTGACCATGGAATGAACATGGGTGCCAGACGGGGTGGTTTGAATGTCTTACAAGTTGTTGATTCCCTGGGATTTTTACGCACGTCTTTTAGAGTTCAGAGAGAATATTGCGATAAACAAAAAAAAAAAAATCCAATGAGCAACAGTTCTGTGGGCATAGTTCCCTCGGTAATGAGTGAGGTCAGAGGAGAACGGCCAGACTGGATCAAGCTGACAGGAAGGCGACAGTTTGGGATAAAATCTTTCAGTGTTTCTTCATTGTTAACATTTTAGTCTGGCATCTTTTGCTTGTAAAGCCTTTTCAGCAATGTCCACACGTTCCTTGAGCAAATTAGCTTGTTCTGAAGTGCCCAGGCTGGAGGCATTCTTTAATAAGAAATGGGAAATGAAGAGTTTCAGACCTTCTCGTAACATTGCCAGATTTGGAATTCCAGAGATCCTGTAAAAACAAAATTCAAAGGTCTTTTGAAGAACACAATTTCAGTTTGTATCAGTGGCTGTAATATTTGGAGCGTTCTGCTATGCAATTCTTATATAGAGAACAGAATTCAGAATAAATTGCAAAGATTATTTAAAATTTGTAACTTTTAATAGGAATCTTCAGTCCAATGTCAGATATTTACAATAATGTGGCAAATCTTCTGCTGAAATAAGAGACAAGTAACTGGGCAATTCCTGAGCACAAGTTGTAAAACAGTATTTGCTACAGAGCCACCAATAATGTGATTTTGGTGTTGCCTTAATCTTAGAGATATGGAACAAGGAAAAAGGTCCTTTTGTTCAACAGCATTCAATGCGGTCCTCATCAGGGAAATAAAACACAGAAACAGGCCCTCCATCAAACACGCAACACTACATTTGAGACTTCTCTGAGGATCATCACCTTGTCATGGCGAAGAGGCTTGTGTGATCCAGAGATCGATGCCACCCAGAGCCTAGCTACTGGTAGGGTCACCCATGGCGGTGAGGTCAAGGGGGAGGTTCCAGACACTGGACTCCGAGCCCGATATGTCAAGGACTGTGTGGTGGCTGCCCGTACATCAATCTCCCCACATTAAACAAAATCAAGCGCATGCACTCGCCATTAAAGGAATAACCCCTTTGGGAAAAAACAGATTATTATCTGAATGGTGGCCGATTAGGAAAAGGGGAGGTGCAACGAGACCTGGGTGTCATTGTACACCAGTCATTGAAAGTGGGCATGCAGGTACAGCAGGCGGTGAAAAAGGCAAATGGTATGTTGGCATTCATAGCAAAAGGATTTGAGTGCAGGAGCAGGGTGGTTCTACTGCAGTTGTACAAGGCCTTGGTGAGACCACACCTAGAATATTGTGTGCAGTTTTGGTCCCCTAATCTGAGGAAAGACATTCTTGCCATAGAGGGAGTACAGAGAAGGTTCACCAGATTGATTCCTGGGATGGCAGGACTTTCATATGAAGAAAGACTGGATCAACTAGGCTTATACTCGCTGGAATTTAGAAAATTGAGGGGGGGATCTTATTGAAACGTATAAAATTCTAAAGGGATTGGACAGGCTAGATGCAGGAAGATTGTTCCCGATGTTGGGGGAAGTCCAGAACAAGGGGTCACAGTTTAAGGATAAAGGGGAAGCCTTTTAGGACCGAGATGAGGAAAAACTTCTTCACACATAGAGTGGTGAATCTGTGGAATTCTCTGCCACGAGAAACAGTTGAGGCCAGTTCACTGGCTATATTTAAGAGGGAGTTAGATATAGCCCTTGTGGCTAAAGGGATCAGGGGGTATGGAGAGAAAGCAGGTACAGGGTTCTGAGTTGGATGATCAGCCATGATCATACTGAATGGCAGTGCAGGCTCGAAGGGCCGAATGGCCTACTCCTGCACCTATTTTCTATGTTTCTATGGGAGAACATTACATTCGAGTCGAGTAATGCAGTCACCGTTTCCATGGATGCTGCCCAACCTGCTGAGTTCCTCCAGCTTGTTGTACGTGTTGCTTTGACCCCAGCATCTGCAGTGTACTTTGTGTTTAGGATTTCTGAATGGTTAGATGGTGGATTATCAGAGTTATTATGTATCAGAATAAAATTACCTTTGAAAGATTGCTACTAATTCTTCTGGTTCTGTATCCATTAGTAGCTTATGGAGAACCTGTCTTAGGAACTTGACTCGAGGTTTATCCAGCTCACTGAACTCAATCACCTGCAATATTGGAACAGATGATTTATGTATAAAGATTGCTTTCATTAGAAAAACGAGTAGGTGTAGTTATTAAGCACATCAAGCTTGCTTTGTCATTCAATTAGATCATGGCTGACCTGTATAATTACACTTCACAGTATGACTAGATGGGTCAAAGGACATGTTTCTGTGCAGTAGTGCTATAGGACTCTAATATTCAATAAAAATGTAACCTAGTATTAATTGCTTTTTGACTGAGTTTTCTAGATTTACAATATTCCTCTTCCAGAGCCCTGCCTCCTGAATTCACCTGTTCAGTCCAGATTTAGTTTTAAAGTTGCACTGCCTGAACGACCGACTCCTCATACCCCAATAGTGGAAAGAGATCTATGGCTGTACTGGTGATGTGCTGGAAGAAACCCTGTGGTGTATTAGGTCTGGATAACTGGCAATCTTACAGCATTGGAAGGTGTGCTCCAATGTGCAATTAGCTCTCGCCTCTATCGAATCATCTCAAACAGCACCATTAGTTCATTTATTTATTTTCTTCTCACCCTTCGTGGTTAATATAGCCTTCGTTGAGTGATTGGCATGTGCTGTATTGATGTTATGTCCAAAAGTGCACTCTGACCAGAAAAAATGTACTGGGATAGAACTTGATTTAAAAAAAAGGTTTATTTGTATTTTGTTATCTTTCTCTGATACAAGGTAGTCATTTAATCAATCTATTTCCTATTACAGCCACCTGTGTTTGAAGGGACATTTTATGGCATCGAATTTTCTAGACAAAGAGTGACAAAGGCTCATCCAGTTCACAGACTAACTACAAAAACTAAAACGCAATTGTGAGAGTTAAGGCTTGTATTGAGAGATGGGATTGTGGTTTTAAGACTTTTTTTAAAACTATCCAATCATATTTCTTAACATCTCATGCTGAAAGGAAGTATCCAAAACAATTTTACTGTGGAATTAGTTCTTGGTCAGATTCTAACTCGCGCAGCCCAGCATCCCACTACATTTACAGTGATGTTACAATTTACTTTTGAAATAAAGACTTCTCAATGATGCACACAAAGACCCTCATGATTCACCTTTTGCCCACTACTCATTACCCTGATAAAAATCATCACTATAATTTCTATTTGTGCTCACACTTCTGTGCAAACTGTGCATACCTTTACATGAAAAAATATGTAAAGTTTGCATTACTATCTATTATTCTAGATCCCCAGACAAGCAAGATTACACAAGTTATTCAGATAAAGATCTCTGTAACACGGAGATATGTTTGCTTTCTGTTAGTTGTAACAGTGACCTTTCAACAGACCAAGATGTAAAGTTACACATTGTGCCATAAAAGGTAACAAAGAAACAATTACATTATCTTGAACAATGATCAATTACATTTTAAACAGTATTGAATTACTATCCGCTATGCATTTACCTTAAAGATGGCTAGAGACACCACTTTCCTACTGAGAAGGTGAACAAGAAGAAGAACCAAATTTGTGGTTGCCAGACTGGTCATGCCCTTCAATTCTCGGAAACGATCCCACAAGCTGAATTGGAACGTCATCTATTCAAGGTTAAGAATTGTAAGTTAGAATATTAAAAATGACTGCAGATAGGTAATGAACTGAAACACTTTTATGAGTCAACAAGACTGAGAGCACAGGTCTCCATCTGCAAGATTTTAGATTATTAATTATGCTGCACAAGCTCTCCCACTCTCAAACACGTAAAGAGTATTTTAAATTTGTAATTAAAAATGAAAATAACCACACGTACTATTGAAGCATGAGTTTCAGAATACAGGAGACGAACTGCCACCACTGTACATCATATTCACCCCTACTCCTGTCATTGAAACTACAATGCTAACTTCTCAAGCTATCTAAATGGTTCCTAAGAGTTTGCCACAGATTAATATGGAAACAGAACCCAAATGGAGAGGATGAATCATCTGATTCCATCAACGTTCAATGTCTATTTTGATAATGTTAGTAAATAAGTTTAAAGTTGAATCCAAGACTATTTAAAAAGTGTGGATAACCTTGTCAATTAGTATTTGCCCAGCAGCGATTGATGTTGAGATAGGAAGCCGTATCTGATATTAGTTCTTCACACAAAAATGAGATTTGTTTTCAGCATATTGTATCTGTCTACAGATCCTCCTTGGGTTATGACTGCCTGACTTATGGATACTCCATACAAATGAGAGAGCATTTGGGAAACTGACAGAATAGATGGGATGGATTTAACAGTTTCTGTGGGGCTGCATGCATCTTGTGCTGGGTGGGAATGGAGCATCTTCATGCCACCCCTCACCTTCACCCAACTATAATCTGCAACAATTCAGGGCAGGATCAAGTGGAGTAGAGCTGGGAGCTTTGAGCAGATACGCTCACTGAGTCAGTGAGGTCAGTTGGCGGTCGCTCTACCCACAACTGTTACAGCTGTGGTATGGTAATGTAGTAGTTAGCGCAAAGCTTTACAGTGATCACAGATTGGATTCAATTTCCACTGCTGTCTGTTAAGGAGTTTGTATGTTCTCCCCAAGACAGTATGGGTTTCCTCCCGCATTGCGAAGATATATGGTTAAGATTGGTGAGTTGTGGGCATGCTATATTGGTAGCAGAAGTGTGGTAACGTTTCCTGGCTGCCTTCACTTACTTGATTTGACACAAACAATACATTTCACTGTATGTTTCAATGTACATGTAACAAATAAAGCTAATCTTTTAGTTGTATCTCTGACCTTCTTTCACATACTATTTTTGTTCATTTCTAACTTATGAACAGTTCTTAGTAACAGAACCTGCGCAGCTAGTATATTATGTATTGAAAATTGTGAAGCTATTTATTGCAGTGATGCTAACTGATACAATCATAAATACATTATTGTATTGTTAGAACTGCTAAAACCTTTCAGACAATCTACTTCAATGCCAACATTACATCATGAAAATCCATCAACTTGTGTTATTAGAGGAAATGGCATCTTTTACAACAAGGCAAAGTACCAATATCGTGATATGCTAAATGGAGGTAAAATGCAATTTAACTTGCAGTATATAATATAACCTGTATTATAATGGAAGAACTTTCTCGCTGACATCTCTCAAACTGTTGACATGTGAGCATTTACTTCTCAAGAGCAGCTTTAAGCACAGAGATTAATGCTTGCAGAAAACAAATATTGAGGGTGGTCATGTTTATCTTCAACGGAAGAATCTTGTCAGGTAAGTGCATTCTAATTCACTTGTAAACTTGTACAGCTGAATGAATAGATGTAATCAACTAGTTTCAGAAAGGAATGAAATAAAGTATAATTTAGAGGAACATCAACTGTCACTTTGGATTACCTGGCCACAATATCAAGATAAGTAAAGAATGGCACCTTTTTGTCCTGATGTTTGTAGTATCTAATTTATTCCTAAATAGCTTTAGGAAAAAATAACCCAGTCCATTTTTGAAGGTATTCCACACATGTTCCTTTGTGGAAAATCTGCTGTATTTAACACCATAATAGGAAAACAATACATATTTTCACAGGTTCAATAATTTTCAGTTAGCACTTTCCAAATCCAGGCTTTCAGAAAAGTGTCCGTGTGGCAGGGCATGGCAAAGTGTCCGTGTGGCAGAGGATGGCAAAGTGTCCGTGTGGCAGGGCATGGCAAAGTGTCCGTGTGGCAGGGCATGGCAAAGTGTCCGTGTGGTAGAGGATGGCAAAGTGTCCGTGTGGTAGAGGATGGCAAAGTGTTCGTGTGGCAGGGCATGGCAAAGTGTCCGTATGGCAGAGGATGGCAAAGTGTCCGTGTGGTCGGGCATGGCAAAGTGTCCGTGTGGCAGGGCATGGCAAAGTGTCCGTGTGGCAGAGGATGGCAAAGTGTCCGTGTGGCAGGGCATGGCAAAGTGTCCGTGTGGCAGGGCATGGCAAAGTGTCCGTGTGGCAGAGGATGGCAAAGTGTCCGTGTGGCAGAGGATGGCAAAGTGTCCGTGTGGTAGAGGATGGCAAAGTGTCCGTGTGGTCAGGCATGGCAAAGTGTCCGTGTGGTCGGGCATGGCAAAGTGTCCGTGTGGTAGAGGATGGCAAAGTGTCCGTGTGGCAGGACATGGCAAAGTGTCCGTGTGGTAGAGGATGGCAAAGTGTCCGTGTGGCAGAGGATGGCAAAGTGTCCGTGTGGCAGAGGATGGCAAAGTGTCCGTGTGGCAGGGCATGGCAAAGTGTCCGTGTGGCAGGACATGGCAAAGTGTCCGTGTGGCAGGGCATGGCAAAGTGTCCGTGTGGCAGGACATGGCAAAGTGTCCGTGTGGCAGGGCATGGCAAAGTGTCCGTGTGGTAGAGGATGGCAAAGTGTCCGTGTGGTAGAGGATGGCAAAGTGTCCGTGTGGCAGGACATGGCAAAGTGTCCGTGTGGCAGGACATGGCAAAGTGTCCGTGTGGTAGAGGATGGCAAAGTGTCCGTGTGGTAGAGGATGGCAAAGTGTCCGTGTGGCAGGACATGGCAAAGTGTCCGTGTGGCAGGGCATGGCAAAGTGTCCGTGTGGTAGAGGATGGCAAAGTGTCCGTGTGGCAGGACATGGCAAAGTGTCCGTGTGGCAGGGCATGGCAAAGTGTCCGTGTGGTAGAGGATGGCAAAGTGTCCGTGTGGTAGAGGATGGCAAAGTGTCCGTGTGGCAGGGCATGGCAAAGTGTCCGTGTGGCAGGGCATGGCAAAGTGTCCGTGTGGCAGAGGATGGCAAAGTGTCCGTGTGGCAGGGCATGGCAAAGTGTCCGTGTGGCAGGGCATGGCAAAGTGTCCGTGTGGTAGAGGATGGCAAAGTGTCCGTGTGGCAGGGCATGGCAAAGTGTCCATGTGGCAGGGCATGGCAAAGTGTCCGTGTGGCAGGGCATGGCAAAGTGTCCGTGTGGCAGGGCATGGCAAAGTGTCCTTGTGGCAGGGCATGGCAAAGTGTCCGTGTGGTAGAGGATGGCAAAGTGTCCGTGTGGTAGAGGATGGCAAAGTGTTCGTGTGGCAGGGCATGGCAAAGTGTCCGTATGGCAGAGGATGGCAAAGTGTCCGTGTGGTCGGGCATGGCAAAGTGTCCTTGTGGCAGGGCATGGCAAAGTGTCCGTGTGGCAGGGCATGGCAAAGTGTCCGTGTGGCAGGGCATGGCAAAGTGTCCGTGTGGCAGGACATGGCAAAGTGTCCGTGTGGTAGAGGATGGCAAAGTGTCCGTGTGGCAGAGGATGGCAAAGTGTCCGTGTGGCAGGGCATGGCAAAGTGTCCGTGTGGCAGGGCATGGCAAAGTGTCCGTGTGGCAGAGGATGGCAAAGTGTCCGTGTGGCAGGGCATGGCAAAGTGTCCGTGTGGCAGGACATGGCAAAGTGTCCGTGTGGCAGGACATGGCAAAGTGTCCGTGTGGCAGGGCATGGCAAAGTGTCCGTGTGGCAGGGCATGGAAAGTGTCCGTGTGGCAGAGGATGGCAAAGTGTCCGTGTGGTAGAGGATGGCAAAGTGTCCGTGTGGCAGGGCATGGCAAAGTGTCCGTGTGGTAGAGGATGGCAAAGTGTCCGTGTGGCAGGGCATGGCAAAGTGTCCGTGTGGCAGGGCATGGCAAAGTGTCCGTGTGGCAGGGCATGGCAAAGTGTCCGTGTGGTAGAGGATGGCAAAGTGTCCGTGTGGTAGAGGATGGCAAAGTGTCCTTGTGGCAGGGCATGGCAAAGTGTCCGTGTGGCAGGGCATGGCAAAGTGTCCGTGTGGTAGAGGATGGCAAAGTGTCCGTGTGGTAGAGGATGGCAAAGTGTCCTTGTGGCAGGGCATGGCAAAGTGTCCGTGTGGCAGGGCATGGCAAAGTGTCCGTGTGGTAGAGGATGGCAAAGTGTCCGTGTGGTAGAGGATGGCAAAGTGTCCTTGTGGCAGGGCATGGCAAAGTGTCCGTGTGGCAGAGGATGGCAAAGTGTCCGTGTGGCAGGGCATGGCAAAATGTCCGTGTGGCAGAGGATGGCAAAGTGTCCGTGTGGCAGAGGATGGCAAAGTGTCCGTGTGGCAGAGGATGGCAAAGTGTCCGTGTGGCAGAGGATGGCAAAGTGGCAGAGGATGGAAGGAGGCTGCAAGGAGATAGAGATAAATAGAATACAATTTGGAGAAACAGAATTTTCTATTTTGGCCAGAAAAACAAAAAGCATTACCTAAATGGCAAGAGTTTGTTGTGCTCTGAGAATCTGTCTGATTCACAATTTGCCAACACAACAGATATAACAAGTTATTAGGAAAGCTAACAGAATGTAATTATTTGTTGCTGAGGGAATAATTAACCTACTAACCAACACCTTTGGGATGAGGGAGGAAACCCACAACAGAACCAGCAGACACCATTGACAGCCAGGATCCTGGAGCTCTAATGCAACAACCCTGTTAGCAGTGCCATCACATACACTGGCAAAATCACATTTGGAGCCTGGCCTATGGTATTGGTCACTTCATTTAATGATTTTAATACAATGGAAGCAGTTCTTAGAAAGTACACTGGACTGATACCTGGAACAGGCGGATTTGTCTTCTAAAGAAAGGTTGGACAGGCACGCTTTACCCACTGGGTGCAGAGGAGTAAAATGGGAACTGATTGAAACACTCAAAAGTTTAGACTTTAAAGAACTTACATGTGGAGAAGATGTTTTTGTCCATGGAAAAACCCAGAACTGAGAATTCCACCCCGCCACCCCCCCGCCCCACAAAGAAGGTCACTGGTTTTTGGACATGCCTTCCCCAAAAGGCACTGGAATCCGATTCTTTACGAGCTGGTGAAGGGTTACAGTAGTTAGAAATAAATAAGAGTTGTGAGACACAATCAGATTATCTATGATTTTATTAATTGGGTCTGAGTGGCTTACTCTTGCTCCTGAGTCATGTTTGTATGTAATTCGTGCTTATCAGTATCGTAAAAAAACAGTAGAAGTTCTATTCCCCCCTAAGTTCTAGGCATCCAAATAAGGTAGGGTTTGTAAGTTCCTGGATCCTGTTGTTCCTTTGAACAAAGGTATGTTAAAAGGCAGGGCACTCAAAAGTGGCTCAAGATGATTTATTGTAGGCTAAATTAATTAACTTCACTTTACAGTTGAGTCAACACCCAATGGAAGGTCTCTTCAACCACAACACCGTTAATGAATTCACTTGGGCAACCTGGTTGGCATGGACAAGTTGGGGAAAGGACCTTTAGTTGTCTTCTATTGTCTCTGACTTGCTTTATGTGAGTGTCCCTGACCTCAGCAGGCTGTAAATTATTTCTGCCTGTCTCACTGCCACTTGAGATGATAAGAAGTTTAAAATATCATAAGAAAGTAGGAAATATGAGCAAGAATACATACAAAAATGCAAGTAGGAGACTACTTGGCTCTTTAAGCCTGTTAGCCTTTTAGTAGAATCATGAATGATCTGAATGTAGCTTCAGCTCTACATTTCCACCTACCTTAAAGAATCTGACTGCACCTGACTTAAAATTATTCAAAGACTCTCATTCTACTGCCCTGAGGAAGCAAGTTCCTATGACTTGTAACTCTCAAAATACAATTCACCAGATTTCTGAAGCAACACCCACAAAAAGTCAGACAGCATACGTGGAAGTGAACAAACAGTTGACGTTTCGGGCTGAGACCCTTCTTCAGGACTGGAAAGGAAGGGGGAAGATGCCCGAGTGAAAAAGTGGGGGGAGGGGAAGAAGGACAGAAGGTGACAGGTGAAGCCAGGTGGGTAGAAAAGATAAAGGACTGGACAGGAAGGAATCTGATCGCAGAGGAGAGTGGACCATGGAGAAAGGGAAGGAGGAGGTGGCAGGTGGGAAAGAAGAGGCTAGGGGCCAGAGTGGGGAACAAAAGGAGGGGAGGGGGGAGTGAATTTTTTAGAAGAAGAAAAAAAAATCGATATTTATGCCATCAGGATGGAGGCTACCCAGATGGAAAAAATGATGTTCCAACACCCCAAGGGTGGCCTCACCTTGCACATGTTGAAGTAGGAATGGGAATTGAAATGTGAATCTACTGGGGTCATCTATTGTGCCTGGTCCTCCTGATGTGGCCTCCTCTACATTGGCGACACCTGTTGTAAATTGGGGGACTAGAGACAATAGACTCCAGTCCCGATATGAGCACCTCTGCTCCATTCGCCAAGGGCAGAACTTCCTGGTGGCCAGACACTTTAATTCCGATTAGCTGCTGCCTCATGATTCCAGGGACCTTGGTTCAATCCTGACTTCTGGTCCTATCTGTGTGGAGTTTAAGATTAAACTTTAACCCAGAGTCTTCCAGGATAGGACTAGCCTTGTTCTGTCAATAATTTATCAATTGCTGTAATAACTGTAATAAATCCTAATAACTCAAAAGTTGGGGGGGGGGGGAGAGAGAGAGGGAAGAGTCATTTCCTGGGATCTGGCAACATAATTACTTTTGGCTATCAATGGGCCAATGGAGTGAATATTCCCTTATACTGGGATACCAAAACTAACAATTATGTTCCAAGCTGGTGCTAATGATGACTAATGTTGTCAGGCTCTTAATACCTTTGTGTAAATTACCTGAACAACAAGGCAAGCAAATGAAATTAACAGCAGACATCATTATTGCATTAGTACTGCGATTGCTTGCCCAAGGAGTTAGTCAGCCCTTGTTTTATAATCACCAGTGTAAATGACTTGGCCATCAGAAGTACAAATTCTCTAATGCTTAAATAAATAATTCAGTAATGATAAATATTGGCAAACTTTAAATTTCTAATTTCATTAACACTGCTGGTAAAAGGATTAAAATAATTAAAGACCCAGCAGCTTATGAACCACCAGAACATTGTAAATGTAGTATTACCTGAAATCTCCTCTTATATTCACAGAATTTTTCCACCAGAAAAGCATAAAAAGGATTAAAAGTCTTTTCTTGCAGGCAACAATGAACAAGGACATGAATAATCTCCCTTTCCTGCTGATCTTTCAGCCCAAGCCTGTGAAAATAAAAGTTAAATGTAAAATCTGGAAAATGGTTAAGCCAGGAAGAATTTTAAATATCTTTAACTTAATGGATGGCTGGGCAAATAGGTTGAGTAGAATCCATGCAAGAGTGGTATCAAAGCTTTAATTGATGGCTGTGCTGAATAATATAAAGTTAATCACAGATAAAAGTACATTGATAACAATTTAGTGACAGCAGATGGTTAGAAAAATCATTACAATTAATCACTCGATAACATTTAGTTGCTTCTATGGCTTTACATTCTAATATTCAAAAATGGGGATAAATACATCAGTAAAAATTGATTTAGGAAACTTTTTCTATAATTTTCTATAATGCAACCTAGTCAATTCAACCAGTCATCAATTTAATGTTCTTGGCAATGGTGCACCACAACCTCTTTAAGAACACATTCATCCTGCATTGATTATAGAAATTAGGATGTTATGTCGCAGTTGCAAAAGACTTTGGTGAGCTGCATTTGGAATACTGTGTTCAGTTTGCTTGCTATAGAAAAAATACCATTACACTGGAAAAAGTGTAGATTTATAAAGACGATGCCAGGACTCGAGGGAATGAATGATGGAAAGTTTTTAATTTGAACGTAGGAGAATTGAGGGGTGATCTTATAGTGGTGTATAAAATTTTGAGCGGCATAGATAGGGTGAAAGTGTAGTCTTTTCCTCAGGTTTGGGGAATCAAGAGCTAGGGGGATGGTATAGGTTTAAGGTGAGAGGGGAGAGATTTATTAAGAACCTGAGGGACAGCCTGTTCTCCCAGAGAGTGGTGAGTACATGGAAAGAACTGCCAACTGAAGCAGGCAACATGTAAAAGAGACTTGGACAGGTACATGGATGTGAACAATTAGAGGGATATGGGCCAAGTGAAGGCAAAATGAACTACCATAGATGGGAATCTTGGTTAGCATATACCAGATGGGCTCAAGAACCTGTGCTGTATGATCGTATGATGCTAACCTAAAGTACTTCACACAAAACTGAACACTGTATTCCAAAAAAGGAATTATGTGGAGCTTCAGCTGTATAACTTTCAGTGCATGGTAATCAAATACAGGAGCACCATCGAGAGTGTACTGATCAGCTACATCACCTTCTGGTACAGGAAATGCAAAGAATCTGACCACAAGTCCTTACAAAGGATCTCAAGGACTGCTGAGAGGTTCATTGGGGTCTCTCTTCCACCAGAGGTACTTATCTGGAGCGCTGCATATGCAGGGCCCTTAGCATTGTCCTATCCAACCAACGATCTCTTTGACCCCCTACCCCCTACGATCAGGCAGGAGGTGCTGTAGCATTAGGACAAGAACTATTAGGATGGGAAACAGCACCAGCCCCCCCAGGTGGTAAGACTAATGAACTCCCTGCCACCTCCAGGTCTCATCATCACGTATGAAGTGCCAGTAGCGTTATACCGTTTACTTTTTGACTTGCATTGTAAATGGGCCTTTTTATTAATTTATTTGTGGTAATATCACTTTTGTGTGTGTGTGTGTGTGTGTTTGTTTTTTGTACTGTGTTGTGCACCTTAGTTTGTAGGAATGTTCTTTTCTTTGGCAGTATACGTGTGTACAGTTGAATGACAATAACTGAATTTGAACTTGACATGTACAGGAGATAACATCCAGTGTTCACTTTCCCAATACTGACAAAGGGCTTTTGACCGGAAACATTAACTTTATTTCTCTTTATACAGTCGCTGCCTAACCTGCTGAGCATTTTCTATTTTTATTTCAGGTTTCCAGTATTTACAGTCTTTTAAAATTAATGTTAAATTATTTTTGTTAACCCACCTTGTAGTGTTTAGTTATTTTCTCTGCTCATCTCCAAACTCCTACAACTTAACACCCCCCTTTGCAACTGGATCCATGACCTCCTGACCAAATGACCACAATAAGGACAGACAGCACCACCTCCACCACAATAATCCCTAACACCCTCAGTTACTCTCTAGACTGTGTGACCAGATTCTGCCCCAACTCCATCTACAAGATTGTAGATTACACGACCATAATGGGCTGAATCTCAAGTAATGATGAGTTGGAGTACACAAAAGGGATAGAGTGTCTGGTGGCATGGTGTCATGATTTAGGGTCAGCACGGTAATGTAAGGCTATTACTGTGTCAGTAACCTGGGTTCAATTCCGCTGCCAATTCTAAGGTGCTTTATATATTCTCCCTGTAACGGCTGGGGCTCTTCAGGTGCTCCAGTCTTCTCCCACATTCCAAAGACATACAGGTTGGTGGGTTAATTGGGCGGTATGGCTCATTGGGCCGAAAGGCCATAACAAGTGGAATCTCCCAATGGCCACCCATTTTAATTCCACTTCCTATTCCCATTCCGAAATGTCCATCCATAGCCTTCTCAACTGTCGTGATGAGGCCACACTTAGGTTGGAGGAACAATACCTTATATTCTGTTTGGATAGCCTCCAACCTAATGGTATGTACATTGATTTCTCAACTTCCAGTAATGCTGCCCACCCCCCTCCTTCACCATTTCACATCCTATTTTCTCTCTCTCTCTCTCTCTCACCTTATCTCCTTGCTTGCCCATAGTCCTCCCTCCTTTTCTTTCTTCAATGGCCTTCTTTCTCCTTCACCAATCAACTTCCCAGCTCTTTACTTCAATCTCCCCCCCCCCCCACCTTCAGGTTGCACCTATCGCCTTGTGTTTCTCTCTCCCCTCCACCCACCTTTTAAATCTACTCCCTAGCTTTTTTCTCCAGTCCTGCTGAAGGGTTTCGACCAGAAATGTCGACTGTACTCTTTTCCTAGATGCTACCTGGCCTGCTGAGTTCCACCAGCATTTTGTGTGTGTTGCATCAAGTGAGGAGACTAAAAATACATACAGTTCTCTAGGTGGTGCCTCAACAATACCCTAAATAGTTGCAGAGCAACTTCCCTGCTCTTAAATCCCTCTAGCAAGGAAGGCCAACATTCTGCTTGCCTTCTTGATAACTTATTATACCGCAAACAAATCTATGTTCCATCAGGCTTAAGGATATCTTTATCCCACTGTTATAAGACTACTAACAACACCTTTGTACGATATGGATGGACTCTTGACCTCACAATCAACCTCATCTTGGCCCTTGCACCTTATTGTCTGCTGGCATTGCACTCTGCAACTGTAACACTTTAATCTGTAATCTGTCATTTATCTTCTTTGTACTACCTCAACACACTAATGTGATAAAATAATCTGTATGGATGCTATGCAAAAATAATGCTTTTGCTTGGTACATGTGACAGTAATAAATTTACCAATTTACTATGTACTTTGCCCACTATAGTTCCAAGTTATTCCACCATGTAGAAAATGCTATTATCCATTTATTTTTTGTCAGTTTCACCCACACTATTTGTAGTATTTTGTTTCGGCCTCCTCTATAAAACTGTGACACATAACTTAGTGTCATGAACAAACTTGGAACCAAGGCTCTTTTCTCATTCTTCTAATTAAATTCAAGGGAAAGGCGAAGCTTTAGCATAAGTCCTTGGAAGAACACCATATTTTTATATTCTGCCAGTACAAATACATATTCTTGCACTCACTCTCTGACTTTGAGACTGTTTCCAATTCCATTTGATTCTATTTTCTTATCAGTCTCTCTTACCTAGAACCTAAACAAATACTTTATCAAAGTAAAGTAACATCCATAAACCTTGTTTTATTGACCATATCAGCAGGAGCTACATTAAATTATCAGTTAAATCTGCTTTGGCTGGGCTATCTTCTATACACTTGTTGGAATAGGATAATCAGATCTTAATATATAAGCAGTTGGCTTGAAGTTTTAACTGAAAACTGAGGACTGTATGAATAAGACACATTAATGCATGGAAGTACCCGTTTGGATGACACATTCCAGTCCTAAACTTTATTAATTGATATTACCAAATAACTTGTTTTACTTCATTTACTCTTAATTTAATCTGGATGTTCTAGGTTAAGGTTGAATATCCCCTGGAATGCAGAAGATTGTGGAGAGATTTTGATAGAAGCACATAAAATTTATGAGGGGTATAGAAAGTAAATATGAGCAGGCTTTTTCCACTGAGGTTGGGTGAGTCTAGAACTAGGGGTCATAGGTTAAGAGTGAAAGGTGAAAATGTTAAGAGAAACTTGAGGGAAAATTTCACTCAGAGGATGATAAGAGTGGAATGAGCTGTTAGGGGCAGTGGTGGATGTGATTCAATTTCAACACTTAGGAGAAATTTGGATAGGTACGTGGGTGGGAAAGGTATGGAAGACTAAGGATACGGAAGATGTCAAAGGGCCTGTCTCTGTGATGTAGTGCTCCATGACTTTGTGAAACCTGGATGAATTGACTATCTACACGCAAAAGGCACCTGGCAAAGTGGATTGAACTTATTCAGCAATGTCTGCTGACTCTCAAAGGCTATACCAAGGTGATTGTGGTTGATGGCACAATATGGGCCAACATCTACTATTCAGTTGTATCAAGTTCTTTCACACTCAAAGAAACAAGAAGCTACTGACCTTAGAAGTTTTTCAAAAGCATCTAAGTAATCCTCACTGGTCATCAGGACACAGAAGATGTGTTTGCGTATATCTGTATTCATCCTCTGTTTGCGTGCCAACTCCAAAATTTTTCCACTTAGCTAAAATCGAATAAATAGTCATCAAGTGTGGGAAATATTGTTTGTTGAAGTACATTATGAGGTTTTAATTGGATGTTGGGTGGAAAGCATATTTAAAACCTAGAATGCTTTGAACAAACTAAGATGTTACAGTGAAGATAAATCCATGATTACTTTTATAGCATGCTAATATCCGTAAATTGGCAAATCATTGTCAATAGGTCTACTTGAGAATATCACCACATTTTAGATCTTTAATTTGAGAGCAGCAGCGCATCTGATTTACCTGATTTAATCAGTACAGTGGTGCAGCTAGCCAAGATAGTGCCTCACAACACCAGAGACCTGGGTTCACTCTTGAACTCATTTGCTATTTGTGTGGAATTTGCACATTCCGAGGCACATTCACCTCAGGGCAGTTGTTTCCTCCAACATCCCTAAAGACGTGTGGGTCAGAGCTTAACTAGCCATAATAAGTTAACCTTTGGTTCTGGGTGAGTACTGAAATCTCTGAGGAGTGTAAGTACGTGGGGAGGATAAAGAAAACAAAGATTAATGTAGTGCTGCACAGATTGATGGGCCAAAAGGCCTTTTTCCATGCTCTGTGCACCTCTCTCGCTACCTCTCGCAACATTAGTTTTTTTTTCACTCTATCAGTTACATAAGTGATTCTACAGATACTGGCAATCCAGAGCAGCACACTCAAAATGCTGCAGATCACACAGCATCTACGGGGAGGAATAAAAAGCCAAGACCCTTCATCAGAACTCAGCCCAAAACTTTGACTGTTTATTCCTCTTGGGCGGTTAGCACAACACTTTACAGTACAGGCGACCTGGGTTTAATTCTACCGCTGCCTATAAGGAGATTGTACATTCTCCCCTCCATGACTGCATAGGTTTCCTCCCACAGTCCACAGCAGTACTGGTTGGTAGGTTAACTGGTCATTGTGAATTGTCCCGTAGGGAACTGTATGGTCATGCACTTTGGTAGATAGTCAAATTGCAGGTTGAGTTGGTGGCGAGGAAGACAAATGCAGTGTTAGCATTCAGTTCAAGAGAACTACAATATAAAAGCAAGGATGTAATGTTGAGGCTTTGTACAGCATTGGAGTATTGTGAGCAGCTTTGGGCCCCTAAGGAAAGGTGTGCTGGCATTGGAGAGGGTTCCTAATGCTGTATTACTCCATGGTTATCTGAATATATGTAATGTTCTATTACCTTTCTGTAGCCTTTTCAAACAGCTCTGATAATGTCATCAGTGAAAGTTACTACAATTGATTATATGGTGTCAAAAAGCATCAAAAAGGATGTGGGCTATCTGAAGAATCTTAACTGCTGTGATAAATCTTTAAACTAAAACTTAAGCATTACTTTAAAAGAAAACCTTAGATGTTACCAGATGTGTTGAATATTTCCTCCACATAATGTTCATAGAATACAAACTTTAAATACAACATTTTTATTTTCTTTGGTCTTCTGTTGTCCAGTTTAACATACCCAGGAGTCACAGAGAGGTACTGCATGGAAGCAAGCCCTGGGGTCCACCTTGTTGATTTTAAGACAATTGGACTGGTACGTCCATCAGAAAGGATTAGAAAGATGTGTGCCTATTGTGAGTAAATGGATGAGCATGGTGGTCAGCATGGGTGAGTTGGGCCAAAGGGCCTGTTTGCCTGTTGTCAGTTCATGCGGACGTTCAAGCACTCACCTTTACCTTAATTCTACTTTATTTTATTCTCCCACTGTCCCATCAACACTGCACTGCCTATCTTTCCCCACCCACTGCAAACAACCACTCTCATCTATACATGGGCAGCAACTTACAACAATTAATCTGTCAAGGTGCATATTTTGGGAAGGAAATCATAGCCCCAAATGGGTTCCCAACCTATTTTTAATGCCATGGACCCCTAGCATTAATGGAGGGGCCCATGGACCCCAGGTTGGGAACTCATGAAGTCACAGAGAGAATGTGCAAACACACAGATCGCACTGGAGGTCAGGAATGAACCCTGGTTGCTGGAGCTCTGAGAAAGCAGCTCCACTTGCTGATGCTACTCTTGAATCCCTTTTATTTTTACTTTATTGGGACGGTACATCTATTTGGCACATCTTTGTCCACATGCCAGTGGAAAATTTCAAGCTATTAATTTAAATCAATAAGATAATATCCGAACAATACATAAAGCTAAGTGGTTTGGGTGGCAGAGAACTGGCATTTCCAAGCTCTTCATGGGTATGCTTGTGTTTCACTTCAAACCCTGTACAATGTAATGGTGCGTCCAATTCCCTGGACTGCCAATGGACTGACAGATGTCCTGAGCTGGATTGTCGGACGTATATATTTGGCTCCAGGTATAGCTGCCAGATGTAATGTGAGCCCAGTAATGGGGACATTAACCTTCACTGATAAAGTGTGGTTTACTTATTTCAGATAATAGATTTCTTACACTTTCAGTTGAGAGCAACTATTGAAAGTCTACTAGAATGGTGCAGGGATGGGAGTTGAGGATTTGCCAAAGACCTTTCTGCAACTCGGCTTTCATGGGAACACGGCTCTGCTTTGTGATGCAGCCAGGCCTCTGGCTATTTAATTCTACAGGGGGAGAAGAACTAAGTAAGGCTTCAGGAAAAGTACAAAGATCAAAAACTGCTCAACAATACAGTATGATTGTAATAAACATATTTGAAAGAATTAAGATTTGAAGAAGAAAAAGGCGAGTAGATACAAAAACAACACACAATATGCCAGGTGTAAATTCACCAAGGCATGACATACATGAACAATGATCTCATATTGCCTGCAGTCATAGAGCACGACAACACAGAAACAGGCTATTCAGCCCATGTCATCCCTGCTAAACTGTTATTCTGCCTAGTCTCACTGACCCACATCTGGACCATAGCTCTCCATATCCCTCCCATCCATATACTTATCCTCATTTCTCTTAAATGTTGAAATCCAACCCACATCCACTACTTCCACTGGCAGCTTATTCCACACTCTCACCGCCCTCTTAAATACTTCACTTTTCACCCTTAACCTGCGACCTCTAGTTCTAGTTTCACCCAACCTCAGTGGAAAAAGCTTGCTTGCATTAACCCCATCTATACCCTTCAAAATCTGGCAAATTATTGGGCAATTTTGTTCCTGTACTCAAAACCTTTTGCAATGAATGATAATGTACCATTTGTCTTACAGCCACTGAATGATGTAGAAAGATATCCTGATCCCTTTGTACTTCAACATTTCTCAATCTCATTATTTAAATAATAGCTTTCTTCAGCTTCTTTCCCATGATACAGCAGTAAACCAAATACTCACCTCACCAACAACTATGTCTTGTTGTGGTTTAATACCCGCAGAGTCAATCATAGGGGCACCACTCCATGAAGATCCAACAATCCACCATCGTCCAACTTGGTCCGCTGAAAGGAGGTTTTCTAATGTTACACGGAGTTGGAAGTCACCACGATTGTTATGGATCTGAAAATAGATGAGCTGTAGGTCTTATTTTCCATAAACAAAACATATTTAAAAAGGATTCCAAAAATTTGAATCAGCAATGATAAATGTTTGGTAATATTTATGCTACTTTAAAATGGTTAATTTGGAATTCTGAATGGTCTAGTTTCTAGTGTAGCTCTCTCTTATCCCCACGTTCTAGCTACTTCTGTACACTTTGTTAATTATGGATTGCTCTGGGAGAGTCAGTATTCATGGATTCTAGTGGGCAATTCACATGCATTGTGAAGTAAAACTGGACCTAAAGTTGAACGCAGAACTGCCCAAATAAACTTAAACAGAAAAACATAATTTGACAGCATATGTAGAAACTCCTCCTAATGAGAAACGGATTATTTATTCAGAAAAATATATGATTTGTAGAGAATTGTAACACATGTACAATCCGACAAAATGGTAAAAATTCAAAATGAAAACTGAGATGGTGGAAATCTGGGGAGAAATAAACAGTCAACATTTCAGCCTGAAATAAGAGGCCACAGGCAAAGGCAACAGCATGAGTGCAGAACAGTCACTGCCATTGCTTGTAATAGAGAGCTGCAGTTACAAAGAGAAATTGAAGAGGCCGGGCTTCATCTCACTGGAAAATAGGACACTGAAGGGTGACTTTGTAGAGATCTATGATTATGAAGGATATCAATAGGGTTGATATTCTGATCTTTTTTTCTCAGGGTATGCAAGTCCAAAATCAGAGGTCATAGTTCGAATGTACGAGGGGAGAAGCTTAAAAGAGATCTGAGGGGCAAGCATTTTCCCCTCCACACAGAGTTGTGATTATTTGGAATGAGCTGCCAGAAAAAATAAGAGACAATTACAATGTTTAAAAGCCATCGGTGCATGTAAAGAGTACAGAACTATCAGGCTAACTTTGGCAAATGGGATTTACAAAGAAAGGCATCACAGTTGGCATAGACAAGTTTGGCCCAAGGGCTCATTTTTATGCTGTACAGTTCTACAATCTCATCATCGCAATACTATTGGCCCCACTCTAGCTGGGTATCACATAAGCACTGACACTTAAAAACAAGTTCCTGACAGAGAAGCCTGACATTTCTGATATCTTCAAACAATAAAGCAAGCATATACATAATGAAGATTAAATGAGATGAGCTAGCGCCGATTAATAGCCAAATGGATATTTACAAATGGAGCTTGGTAACTTTCCAAATATTTACCACAGTCAGAGCAAAAGAGGGAATAGCTGAGATAATGGAAAGGCTACAATATTGATCCTGAAAATGTACAGTGGTGCTAGAAAGTTTGTGAATCCTGTGATCCTCCGGGGTAATGCCTTCTACAAAAGCTATTTGGAGTCAGGTGTCCCAATCAATGAGATGAGATTGGACATGTGGATTGTAGAGGTGCCTTGCCCTATAAAAAGACACAAAGTCTGGTTACTGACAGAGCCTGCTCTTCTCAAGAAAGATCTGTTTTTGTGTGCCATGCTTCATCAAAGCAATTTTCAGAGGACCTCAGAAGAATTGTAGAGATTTATGAAGCTGGGAAAGGCTACAAAAGCATTTCTAAAGACCCGAGTGTTCATCAGTCCACAGTAAGAGAAATTGTCTACAAATGGAGGAAATTCAGTACTGTTGCTACTTTTGTTTGGCATCCTGCAAAGATCACACCAAGAGCACAATATGCAATGCTGAAACAGGTGAGAAAGAACCCAAGGGTAACAGCAAAAGACCTGCAGAAATCTCTAGAACCTGCTGAAGTCTCTGTTCATGTGTCCACTATGAGAAAAACACTGAACAAAAATGGTGCTTATGGAAGGACACCAGAGGAAACCACTGCTCTCTAAAACAAAACATTGCTGCATGTTTCAAGTTTGCAAAAGACTACCTGGATGTTCTATAAACACTTCTGAAACAATGCTCTGTGGACAGATGAGACAAAAATTGAACTTTCTGGCAGAAATGCACATTGCTATGTTTGGAGGGGAAAAGGCACTGCATACCAACACCAAAACCTCATCCCAACTGTGAAGCATGGTGGAAGGAGTATCCTGGTTTGCAGGTGCTTTGCTGTCTCAGGGCCCGGACAGCTCACAATCCTTGCGGGAACAATGAATTCAAAATTGTATCAAGACATCTACAGGAGAATGTCAGGGTAGCTGTCACCTGAAGCTTAATAGAAGTTGGATAATGCAACAAGACAATGATCTGAAAGATATGTGCAAATTAACAGAATGGTTTAAAAAATAAGAAAATTTGTGTTTTGGAATGGCTGAGTCAAAGTCCTGACCTTAATCCTATAGAAATGTTGTGGAAGAAACTGAAGCAAGCAGTTCACGTAAGGAAGTGCACCAACATCCCAGAGGTGAAGCAGTTATGTAAAGAGGAATAGTCTAAGATTCCTCCAAGCCGATGTGCAAGACTGATCAACAGTTACCAGAAATGTTTGGCTGAAGTTATTGCTGTACAAGGGGGTCACGCCAGTTACTGAAAGCAAAGGTTCACATACCTTTTCAACAAATGCATGTAATATTGGATTATTTTTCTCAAAAAATAAATCATCCCAGGATGAGGCTTTCCTTTCCAGGACATCTCAAATGTCCTCTTTCTTTAAGAATCGTGGTTTCCATTCTGCCATCATCAATGATGCCCTCACCCGCATCTCCTCCATTTCCCGCACTTCGGCCCTCACCCCATCCTCTCGTCACCACAACAGGGACCGTGTTCCCCTTGTCCTACCACCCCACCAGTCTCCGGATCCAGCATATTATCCTCCGCAACTTCTGCCACCTTCAACAGGACCCCACCACTAAGCACATCTTTCCCTCTCTATCCCTCTCCGCTTTCCGCAGGGATCAATCCCTCTGCGACTGCCTGGTCCACACGTCCCTCCCCACAGATCTCCCACCTGGCACTTATCCCTGCAAGCTTAAGTGCTACACCTGTCTCTACACCTCCTCTCTTACCACCATTCAGGGCCCAAACAGTTCTTCCAGGTGAGGCAACACTTCACTTGTGAGTCTGTTGGGGTAATCTATTGCATCCAGTGCTCTCGGTGCGGCCTCCTCTACATCGGTGAGACCCGACGCAGATTGGGGGACCGCTTTGTTGAGCACCTCCGCTCTGTCCACCAAAACAAACAGGATCTCCCGGTTGCCACCCACTTCAACTCTCCTTCACATTCCCATTCGGATATGTCCATACATGGCCTCCTCTACTGTCATGATGAGGAGCAACACCTCATATACCGTCTGGGTAGTCTCCAGCCCCTTGGTATGAACATCAAATTCTTCAACTTCCGGTAATTCCCTCCCTCTCCCTCCCCTATCCCACTTCCACTCTGCCTCCTCATCTAGCTGCCCATCACCTCTCTCATGATTCTGCCTTCTTCTACTACCCATAGTGCTTTCCCCTTACATTCCTTCTTCACCTCTCCTGCCTATCCCCTCCCTCACCCCTTGATCTTTCCTCTGATTGGTTTCTCACCTGCACTTTCCCCTCCCCCCACCTTCTTTATAGGGCTCCTGCCCCCTCCTTCTTCAGTCCTGACGAAGGGTCTCGGCCCGAAACGTTGACAGTGCTTCTCCCTATAGATGATGCCTGGCTTGCTGTGTTCCACCAGCATTTTGTGTGGGTTGTTTGAATTTCCAGCATCTGCAGATTTCCTTGTGTTTGCTCTTTAAATCAACAGGTATAATGTTTTATGTGTTATTTTATTTAATTGAGATTTCTTTTTCTAGTTTTAGGACTTACATGAAGATATGATCAAATTTCAGATCATACTTAAGCAGAAATAGAGAACATTCTACAGGGCTTACAAACTTTCTAGCACCACTGTACTAAAAGGCCAAGTGTACTAGGTTGGGACAGCATGCTTCCTCAGATAGTGAGAGAGGCATGGATCAGAATTACAGAGATTCTGGTCACAATCTTACAGTTCTCCTAACAGATTAGTGTAATGCCAGAAAACTGAAAAACTGAAAAGGTGTAACCTTCTGCAACAAAAGTATCCACTGGCTAACCAGTTTAACATTCATTTTAGCAAATACGAATTTCTGAGTACTTGAATATAGAAATATTAGATTTCAGGATAGTTTGACAAAACAAGTTTAAAAAAAACAAATTGCAGATTTTTTTGAGAGGCATGGTGTTACATTAAACCTCTTCAAAGCATGCCAATATGGTTTGGGTGCTGACAGAATATTGCATGTAGATCTGGTCATTGCTTTAGAGGAAGGAGGTGAAGGCCCTGGAGACCTGGAAAGTGCACTGATAAAAAAAAGAGTAGAATGCTCCTTGCGATGGGTGACTTCAAATTCTTTTGTACAGTAAGCACTACACTGCTTAAGACACACTTGTTAAAAGGTGGATTGACTGAAGTAGAAGACAACAGAAAGAACTGCTCCCATTCAGTGAGAACCTGTGATCTGTGATTCAGTATCTAAAAGGACAGTAGAAGGAGATTTAATTGCTACTTTTAAAAGGAATTGGATGTATATTTGAGGGAGGAAAAAGTGTCAAGACAAGAAAAGAGCAGGGGACCAGGACTCAGAGTGCTCCCACACAGAGCTGATGTGATGGGCCAAATGGCTACATTCCATGTTGTAATGATTTTATGATTTTAATTTAAAATGTTGTAATGAGTAATTGTCCTTAACCAAAGAATAATGGCATCTAAAATAATTTTTGGCATCTATTCACTAAGTCCCACTCTCTGGGCATCTGCCATAGAATTGACTCAATCTATGTTCGTAATGGTCACTACATACAAAAGATACTTATGATGCATTTATAATGATTCTAACATATGTTAATTCATTAGCTTTAGTTGCCAAAAATAATTTCTCATTTTCAAATGTCTCCTCCTTTTCCATATTTCACCCTAGGAAAAATTCTTCCCATTTACACTGAAATCTAAAATATTTGGCACCTTTTTTTTCCTTACATTACTTTTTAAATAATGTTCCCTCGCATTACACAGATCTGCCTCAGCAAAATACAGTTGGGTTGCATTAGTAGACACCAGATGTTCAGATGTTTCATAGAACCAAATATTCCATTTTACTTAAAACTGAAATAATAAAGTTGGAGGAAAAAGAAACATCAGGTTAAATAATGTTTATTTTTCAGCCCATAAAGCAAAATTTGCCTGGAAGTAGAGAAGCTATAAAACACATATCATCTGAAGTGTTCTTATAATGATCCCTTTTAACTGTCAAGTAAACAGACAGATTTACAGTCTGGATATAAAAACAAATTCACTTTTCAAACATAGTAACATTAACCTTTTCATCAGCGTAACGTAGAGTTATAGTTCAACAAAATTTTGTGCTTGTGTTTTCTGCTTCTGTGGATCTTTCAACACCGTGTACATATCTAGAAGAGTAGATGAGGGCCAACAAAACCATTCCATTGTTTAGTCACACAGCATTATTATCCTTGATGAATAATGATGCATTAAATACTTAATGCTTCTCAAAATGATTTGTTCCATAGCTAGTGACTTGTCATGTTCTAATGGTGATAATTTCCACATCCAAGCAATATTATAACCATAATCAAATTCATACAATCAATAATTTCTTCTGCTACTTAATCACTTAATGGGGAGCCTCTCCCAAAACTTACACCTTCACATTGCTTTGTATTAATCATAATTGAACATCTTTTTGCTAATTTTCCTGAAACCTCATTCCCTATTTTAGAATGAATCACATCCCCACTTTATATTTTCTCCAAAGCGTGTTCATCTCCCCATCTCCAAGATCAGATCTATACATAGTATGAAAGATGAACAAAGGTACTAACATAAACAATTACTCAAAAAAGCCTTACAGCACATTAGTCACTAATTAGCATCACAATTAAAGTCAAATTTCACTGCTCCCTGTGTATCCTCATCTGCTGGGAGAGGATAAATTGATGCTAATGGGAAAAAAATACGAAAATCAGCAATCGGGATCTGCAATTCTATTATGTACTCTAGAGTGAGGCCCTCCATTGGTTGGGGTTGACCATGGATGCTGCGTCCTAGCTGTCTACTTAATAAGCAACCCAGGGTAGTATAATATGGAGAGTAAGCTGTTGCCCATGCAGTTTCACACCAGCGGCGCCACAGGAGTTACCAGTTAGCATTGAACTCAACATAGGACTGCCTTAGGGACTCCAGCTGCAGATTTTCCGTTGGAGAAGACTTCAGTAGTAAACCCCATGAGAGGGGGTAGCTACAAGGCAGCAGGAGGTTTGAGATTATTGATTTCCTTCTCCTAGGGGAGGTGCCACCCACGGCTGACTAGCCCCATCTGTACTTTAGATACTCAGTGCTACAATCAAGAATATTATAAATGAAAAACTCATCCTTTCAGATGGGTGATATGAGAATTTCGGTCTGGATATATTTTGGAGTAGAATACTATAACTCATGCAATACTTCTCTGCAAATGGTTTACAGGACAGTGTGGAGATGGATCTGTTGTCAGTCATGAAATAAAGGTATCAATATGACTTTGTGATAATAGATTGTGAGATAGAAGTTCAATGTGGGGTATGAACCGAAGTTCTAGATAAGCTTTTTCATATAGGGAGTACTGTATTCATATCAATGATGCCTTTTCAGCATTCAATGTTAATAAAACCATCTTACTACATAAAATACTTAATTATTATTTTAAGGACAGAAAAATTCTATGCCGAATCCTTATTTATACTTTTACTCGAAAGATTTGAGTGACTCACCTACATTTAATCTTTTCAAACATTTAGCATAACATGGGCCCGATTTCACATTACCATTAACTCTCGAATACGTAGTCAGGGTTGAAGCTGGTCTTTATATTGCACAGCACTAATTTTGTGCAGTGAGCTTTTGTTTGAAATGAATGTGAATGAGTGCTGAGGGCTATGTGGGAGAGAGGGATTAGATTGATCATGGAGTAGGTTAAAAGTAGGCACAATACCTTGGGCTGAAGGACCTATGCTTTGCTAGTCTGTTCTATGTGACCTCTTTTCCTGTCATTTGCATATAAATTCAAGACATAGATAAATAGGACCTATTTGGTGGTTGAGCCTATTCAACCATTCAACAGGCTCATGGCTGATCATTCAAACTCAGTATTTTGTTCCAGCTTCTTCCTCATCATCTTTGATCCCACTAACCTTAAGAACACTATCCAACTCAATGAATATATCTACTGGGGAATTTTGTGAGCTACTCAGTAAGAAACTCAGCTGAGTTTTTTGCCTCTCTCTAGTCAAATTGGTTGATGTGGGGACTTTTCATTGAAAATGGATAACATTAAACTACCACCTAATCACTCAGTTTGCTAAGGCATTCTTGCTGTACTCAATTTGTATGACAGTAATCACCTCCCAAAACACTGGAATGGTACAACTATCAGATAAATTTGCAAGTGGTTGTGATGAAATGGCAAAAATAATCCACATGCTAGCTCTTGTTCCATTTCTTCCCTTCACCTTCTGTGGGAGGAGCTAAAGATGGCACCAGAGGGTGACTTCTCTCAGTACTTCTGCAGAACAGTTTAAAATTCTCTCTAATGTCTGTTCTTTCCTTTGCAAGTTGGCTGGAGTCCTGTTGGAGTCTGTGACCTACAGCTGCATTCAAACAGTGGTGGGTTCTGCGGATTCCTGCTCTTGGAGCTTGCTGAGCAGCCTAGTATTTTTGATATAGAAACACAGAAAACCTACAGCACAATACAGGCCCTTCAGCCCACAAAGCTGTGCCGAACATGTCTCTACCTTAGAAATTACCCATAGCCCTCTATTTTCCTGAGCTCCATGTACCTGTCCAGGAGTCTCTTAAAAGCCCCTATTGTTTCCTCCTCTACCACCGTTGCCGGCAGTCCGTTCCACGTACTCATCACTCTCTGTGTAAAAAACACCCCTGACATCTCCTCTGTACAGACTTCCAAGCACCTTAAAACTGTGCCCTCTTGTGCTAGCCATTCTAGCCCTGAGAAAAAAAGCTCCCGGCTATTCACATGATCAATGTCTCTCATCATCTTATACACCTCTATCAGGTTACCTCTCATCCTCCACTGCTCCAAGGAAAAAAGGCCGAGTTCACTTTTCTAATAAGGCATGCTCCCCAATCCAGGCAACATTCTCGTAAATTTCCTCTGCACCCTTTCTATGGTTTCTACATGCTTCCTGTAGTGAGGCGATCAGAACTGAGCAAGTACTCCAAGTGGAGTCTGACCAGGGTTCTATATAGCTGCAACATTACCTCTCAGCTCCTAAACTCAATCCCATTACTGATGAAGGCCAATGCACCGTATGCCTTCTTAACCACAGAATCAACCTGTGCAGCTGCTTTGAGTGTCCTATGGACTCAGACCCCAAGATCCCTCTGATCCTCCACACTGTCAAGAGTCTTACCATTAGTACTATATTCTGCCATCATATTTGACCTACCAAAATGAACCACCTCACACTTACGAACTCCATCTGCCACTTCTCAGCCCAGTTTTGCATCCTATCGATGTCCCACTGTAAACTCTGACAGCCCTCTACACTATCCACAACACCCCCAACCTTTGTGTCATCAGCAAATTTATGAACCCATCCCCCCACTTCTTCATCCAGGTCATTTATAAAAATGAAGAGCAGGGGTCCCAGAACAGATCCCTGCGGCACTCCACTGGTAACCGACCTCCATGCAGAATATGACCTGTCTACAACCACTCTTTGCCTTCTGTGGGCAAGCCAGTTCTGGATCCAAGGAGTGGTCTGGAAGACAGGCACCTTTGGGGTGTGGTCCTGCAGACAAACTGTTCCACGGCGGTGTCGCCGACTTGAGCACCGTGGAAGATCAGAACATTGGGAGAGCAGTGTATGCTGCTGTTGAAGTAAGTGACTCTGCAGACTGCAACATCAAAACAGCAAGCTGTTGGTATCCCTGTCGCTTTGGCAGGAGCAATACATCTCTCTCCCTTGATTATGCCTGTGAGATGGACTTTACATCATGGTCTCATTGGGCATTTTGTTATTGCTTGCATGGCGGGTGGTGGGGAGAGATGATGCTTTTTGCTGAGGCACAGGGTGGGAGGGGGAAGATTGATGCTTTGTTGCTTCTTGTGCGGGTGGGGATTTTGAGGTTCTAACCTTTCTGCCATTCATTCTTTGTAGTTTTCTTCTGTTTTGTGAATGTCTGCAGAGAGTAAGAATTTCAGGCTGCATACTGTGTACATTCTCTGATATTGGACAGAACCACTGAACCTTTTTATATTGGCCATCTTGCTTTTATCCTTCAGTCCAGATCGAGGGACTATCCAAACTGCTGATTGTCCATTTACCTTCACTGACACTGCCTGAGTTTCTGAGTTCCTCCAGCATCGTTTATTGATACTGGAAGACATTAACAGTTCTCGAATTATACTGAGCCAAAAAAATGATAAAATTGCAGGGCATTTGTAAGAACCACGAAGAACACTAGTCCTAGATAAGACAAGAAAATGGGTTCGAATTAATTCAGAATTAAATAACATGTAGCTGGGATTTGGAGTCTGCCAAGCGGAGGAATAGCGGCGTGTTTTAAAGAGAGCTGGCTGTGAGGCCCATCAAATATATAATGCCTGATAACAGGGTGGAGATTGATCCAGCTGAACTACCAGAGGTACAAGTACCATACAATTGATCAAGAAGGAAGCAATAAGAGCTGAGAATAACATAAGAAAGAATCACGCAAGGCCATTTGGCCCCTTGCATCAGAACTGCCATTTAGTAATATCATGGCTGATCTTTCAACTGCACTACATCTCTGCACTAATCAATTTCCTTAATGTCCATTGACCTCAGTCTTACTTACACCGGGTGACTGAGCCTCTACAGATCTGCTGAGTAGAGACATACAAAGATTCATCACCTCAGGGTGAAGAAATTTCTTCTCACCCCTGTCCCAAATGGCAAACATGCTGTTTTGAAACTGGAGTTCTCGAGTTCCAGTCAAGAGGAAATATCAGTTGTTCACATACCAATCTACCACTGAGAAGACATTGTCTTGATTAATCAGATCTTTTCTAATTCTTCTGAAAATAGACCCATTCTGGTGAATTCCACTCACTTTCTCTATCAGAAGTATGTCCTTCCTTGGGTAGGGAGGTTAATCTTTTGCATAATATTCCAGATGCAACTTCACCAACACTTAGGAATTCTCTACACTTGAAGCCTCTTGTCATAAGCATGTATGGAAACACAGATAAGTGAAGTTCACCTACACTAGCAGGAGGATCATGACAAAGCACCATGGAAAACAAATGAGAAGGAAACTCAATACACGTTTTAAACAGCAATATAAAGACACAAGAGATTCTGCAGAATCTGGAATTCTTTAGTAACACAGAAAATACTGGAGAAGCTCAGCAGTCAGGCAACATCTATGGAGGGAAATAAACAGTCAACATTTCAGTCTGAGTCCCTTCCAGGTTTGGAAAGAAAGGGCAGAAGTCAGAATAAGAAGGTGGGGGAAGAGGAGGAGTACATTCTGGCAGTGATAGGTAAGACCAGAAGGGAGGGGAAGGTGGAGAGGTGGAATGATGCGAGAAACTGGGAGGTGATAGGTGGAAGAGGTAAACTGCAATTAATATTGCAAGTAGTCTCACGAATAACATTTGAGATCAATGTCGACAGTGAACAAACATTCTAATGTCAGAATCAATGCTGAAAATTGTTAATATTTATTTACACCGATAGACATGTCGAGAATCAATTCTTTTTATGACATATTTCATCAAGCAATCGGTTGAGTCTGATCTATGAGATTGCCAAATTTATGTGGAGCATGCAACACTGCCACCTAGTGGCATCACATCAGCAAGCATCTTTCAGGAGCTTGCCACTTGTTTTAACATAATGCCAACAGTTCATCTACAAACATGAAGGCCCGCTGAATATTGACTGAGAATTAGTAGCTCATTTAAAATGTCTGGAGGTGGAGGGGACATGTTGCAGACTAGTTCAAAGACATTCAAGTAAAGAAACTTCAAAGACAATTACATTCGGAAGAGATGTTCAGTAAGTGAAATTTATTTTATCAGACACAATTTTTTCTTCCTAGATGCAGAGCAAGAAGTTCAATGTGTGAGAGAAAATGTGTGGGTCTTATGAAATGAAGATCGGACGTAACTGTATTTCTTAAAGATGGAACTATTTGTCCAAACTCAACCATCTCCACTTCTAGTCACTTTTGCCATTTGTGATTCTTGACAACTCCTGTCAGTCACAATTTTGTGACTTCCAATCCTACCTGAGCGATTTCTGAACAATATCTAGGTGGCTCTGTGAATTGTTAAGGGAGCATTGCAATGTGAGTGCTGTCTTGCAGATCACCAGAAGCTGTAGGTACATACTCTCAAAGTATTTAAGAGCTATTTAAATGAGTAAACTGAACATAATGACACAGAATGTTACAGGGGTGGCTAAATGATGGCAGATAGGATTAGTGTTGATAGGAATGTGATGGCTATATGATTGCACTGGACCAAAGGTCTCACTTCTTGCCTTGTGACTCTAACGCTTTGGAATATAGTGGATATGCAATTGGAAGTTCCGTAAGACTTAGAAGCAGAATTAGGCCATTCAGCCCAATGAGTCTGCTCCACAATCAATCATGGATAATTTCTTTAACCCCATTCTCCCACCTTCTCTCCATTGCTCCATAAGCAATCAATAACTTATTAACCTCCACAGCCCTTGTCAATGAATTCCAGATTTACAATCCTCTGCTTGAAGAAATTCCTATTCAGCTCTGTTTTAAAGGGATATCCTTTTATTCTGAGGCTGTGTGCAGGGATCTTAGACTCTCTTACTAATGGAAGCAGCCTCTTCATATCCACGCTATCCAGGTATTTCAGTATCCAGTAGGTTTCAATACAATATATTTCTCATACTTCTGAACTCCTTCGAGTACAAGCCCAGAGGCTCAAATGTTTCTTTGCACTCCTGGCATCATCCCTGTGAATCTAATTCTGGACCCTCTCTAGGGTTAGCACATCCTTCTTGAGAAGCAGGGTCCAAAATTTCTGACCAACACCTTGAAAAAATCTTCAGCAGTACAGTAATTCTTGCTTTAAAAAAAAATTTAGTTATACAGTGTTGAATAGGCCCTACCGGCCCTTCGAGCTGCACCACCTGAGCAACCCAACAATTTCGACTTAACCCAAATCTAATCATTGGACAATTTACAATGACCGATTAACGTACCCTGTACATCTTTAGACTGTGAGAGGAAACTGGAGTAACTGCGGAAAAGCCAAGCACTCCACAAGGAGGATGCTCTATACAGATGGTACTGGAATTGATATTGAATGCCCCAAGGTGTAATAGCGTCATGCTTAACTCTACACTACACTGGCACACTTTTATTTTATACTCTTGTCCTCGTGAAATACGGACTATTGCCTTCATTACTACTAAAGGTAGTGACGAATCAGCTTATAGGAGGAAGACTAGAAATCTGGCCGAGTGGTGCCACAACAACAACAACAACAACAACAACCTCTTACTCAATGTTAGCAAGCTGAATGTAGACTTCAGTTGAAGGAAACCAGAGGCCCATGAGCCAGACCACATTGGAGGATCAGAGGTGGAAAGGGTTAGCAATTTTAAACTCCTCAGTGTTATTATTTCCGAGGACCTGTCCTGGGCCCAGCACTAAAGTGCAATTACGAAGAAAGCATAGCAGCACCTCTAATTTTTAAAAAAATATATAAAAGGAATTAGTGGAGATTCAGCATGACATTTAAAACTTCAACAACTTCTATAGATGTGTGGCAGAGAGTACATTGACTGGCTGCATCACAACCTAGTATGGAAACACCAATGCCCTTGAACGGAAAATCCTACAGAACCTAGTCCACCACAGGTAAAGCCCGCCTCACCACTGAGCACAGGTACATGGAGCATTGTCACAGGAAAGCTCCATTGATCACCAGGGACCCCCATGAACATTGTCATGCTCACTTCTCACTGATGCCATCAGGAAGGTGGTACAGGAGCCACCAGGTTCAGGAACAGTTATTATCACTTAACCATCAGGCTCTTGAATACAAGGGGATAACTTCACTCTTAATTTTATTACTTTTATTTTTGTATTGAATTTGCAGTTTCTTTTGTACATTGGTTGAAAGGCCAAGTTGGTGCAGTCTGATTCCATTATGGATTTACTGAGCATGCCCACAAGAAAATGAATGTCAGGGTTGTATATCATGACATGTATGTACTGTGATAATAAATTTACTTTGAACTTTCAGCATAACCTGCAAGTTAACCTTGAGAGAATTCTGAACTTGGACTCAAGTTCCTTTGCATCTACGACTTGTGAATTCTCTTCCCATTTAAAATATAATCTACACCTTCATTCTTCCTATCAAAGTGCATAGTCCCAAACTTCCCTCCACTATATTCCATCTGCCACTTCTCTGCTTACTCTCCCAACGTGCCAAAGTCCTTCTGCAGACTCCCTGCCCCTGTGACACTACCTATCTTTGTATCACCTGCAAAGCTAGCCACAGCGCTGTTAGTTCCTTCATCCAGATCATTAATGTATAAAGTGAAAAGTTGTGGTTGCAATGCTGACCTTTGTGGATCTGTACTGGTAATTGGTAACCTCTTTATATCTCTCTGACGTCTGCCCATTGTACAATCTTCAATCCATTCCGTTAACGTCATGGACTCCTATCTTTTTCAGCAGCCCTGTGTGTGACACTTTATCAAGGGCCTTTTGAAATCCAAGTAAATTACATTCATCAAACCTTCATCTAACCTGCTTGTTACATTCTTCTAATAGATTTGCCAGGCAAGGTCATCCCTTAGGCAAACCTGCTGACTGTCTTATTTATCATTATTTTATTATTTGTCTTATTATACTTCTGAGTATTCTAAAATTTCATCCTTAATGGACTCTAAAATCACCAGAATCAGGCTAACCAGTTTATAATTTCCTGTTTTTCCTCTCTTCCTTCTTAATCAGCGGTGTCATATTTGTGATTATTCAGTCTTTTGGGACCCTGACTCCTGTGATTCTTGAAAGATCACTACTAATGCCTTCACAATCTCTTCAACTACCTCTCAAAACTCTGTGGGGTAGCCCATCTACTCCAGGTGACTCACCTACCTTCAGACCTTTGCTTCCCCAGCACCTTCTGCCCAGTAATCCAGTACACTCACCTCTGCCCCTCAATTCTCTTTCAAGGTATCCAATGATCACTCTCTTATCCTTTATGTATTCACAAAAACTTCTGCAATCTTTATATTTTATTGACTAGTTTATCCTTATATTTCATCTTTCCCTTCCTTGTAGCTTTTTCAGTTGCCCTCTGTCGGCTTTTGAAGTCATCCTAATCCTCTGGCTTCCCTCAAATATTTGCCATATTGTATGCCTTCTCTCTAGCTCATCACATAATTTTATACAATGTTGAAATTCTGAACAGATCAGATGTTGTCTATGTCAGGAAACAGAA
Organism: Hemitrygon akajei; assembly: GCF_048418815.1. NCBI lineage: Eukaryota > Metazoa > Chordata > Chondrichthyes > Myliobatiformes > Dasyatidae > Hemitrygon > Hemitrygon akajei. The sequence goes on from NC_133131.1 coordinate 155,308,630, forward strand.
TTTCTGATGCTAGGCAAGATGCTGATAATGGCACTTCTCGTGTTAAATGAAAATAATTGTAAAACAACCAGTGTTGTGCATCAGTGAAGCAGCCTGACAACAAAGATTTGGGAAGTTTCTCAGAGATTGAGAAAAATGTTGTTAAGATGGAGATAGTGAACAGGTTTTGAAAGATAAGTGGAGGAAGTGCCAAATGAAAATACCCAGACTATGATTCGTTATATTCAAATCAGTAAACCTCAATTAGGGAAAAGTCCTAGCATTCTTCCACTTGTTTGAAGTATGAATTTATTTTCTGTACTTGTTTTAAAAATATTGTTGCATTACCAGGCTCCTGTGCAGTTTTCGAAATCTTTCCACTGGTTCAGGATCATAGCCTGGAATTTTTCTCATATCATTATTCTTCAATGCCAACAAGATTTCCAGCATAAAGCAAATCTAGAAAAAGAAAATGAGTTGCAATGTAAATTGGTAAGACTATTCTGGTTCATTTGGCTGATCCTAAAGCACAATACACAGAGAGAAAAAAACATTACTCACAGTCCAACCACTTTCACTATTAAATACTTGGCAATGCTGCTGGTATTATCTGCTTCATTTGCCATTCCGGATAATCCATTGAAAATATTCATGGTACCACTGATGAAATGAGCTGGATTTCATTGCAGTCCAACTCATTATCATTATGATAGTTTTGGCTCTCTTCACAAATGCTGTCTGACTGCTGAGTACTTCCAGCTAATCCAACTTTTATTTACTCCTGATGTTGTCTACGTGGGTTTTAGTAATGCTTTTGAAAAGGTTATTTACTGGTAGGTCAGAAAATTAAAAGCCCACAGAATCCAATGGGGGTTGGTAAAATGTATGACAGAAAAGTTGTAACTGCACTGTGCAGGGTGACGAGGATATTCACAGGGACGCTGAACTGGAAAAGGTTAGCAATCGGAAAGTTCTGATTGAAACCAAGAAGCAGAGTTATACAGCATGGAAGTTGGCCTTTCAGCCCAACTCATCCAGAATGACCAAGAGGTCTAGAAAATCTTTTCTTGTCTGCCTGCATTTGCCCTATATCCCACTGAGCCATTTATATCAATGTAGCTGTCTAAATATGTTTCAAACACAGTAATATTACCCACCTCTACAGCTTCTTAGGGCAGCTTGTTGTGTAGACCTACCACCCTGTGTGAAAAATGGACAGGTTTCACTCTCTGTATGGTAGGTTCTTTTTAAATCTTTCCCTTCTCATCTTAAATCTGTTCTGTAGGTTTTCACTCCCCTACCCTGGAAATAGACCGAATATCCACCTTAACTTTGCTCATGATTTTGTAAATCTCTGCGAGATCCCCCCTCAGGCTCCCATGCTCCAGGGCAAAGAGGCACAGGCTGTCTTGCGTCTCTTTGTTACTGAAGCCCTCCAGTATCAGAACCATCCCAGTGAATCTTTTATGCACCCTTTCCAGCTTAATGACATCCTTCCTATAGCTGGGTGACCAGAGCTGTCCAAGTGTGGTCTTACCAGTTACAACAGGTACTCTTGTACTCAGTGCCCAGATTAATGAAGGCAGGTGTGCCTAATGCTACCTTCACCACTGTCTACCTATGTTGCCATTTTCAAGAGCTAAAAAGCCTGCAACCCTTGGTCTATAAACACTCTACAGGTGAGGCTGAAGGAGATATAACTGAGGTGCATAAAATTATGGGGAGCCTAGGAAACAAAGATAATTGGGATCAAATGTCTTAAGCAAAGCAATCCAAAGCAAGCACCAGAATCATTTAGCATAGAAAACAGCCCTTCAATCACTATGTCCATGCTAACCATCAAGTACATATCAATGCTACCCCAATTTACTACAACTTGGTTCATTGTCTTCTATATAGGTAGTCCCCGAGTTATGAACGTCCGACTTATGGACAACTTGTATTTATGAACTGAGGAAGGAGAAAGCCATCCGCCATTTTAATTTGCATCGCAACACCATTTGCCATTTTAAGTTGTTGCCATTGACACTGTGTTGAGTGTTTAACTTCGTATTTGGCTTAAATTTTTCTTAGTAAGATTCACCCTGACCCCACCCCACCCCGTTCCAGTCGGCTGGTGGCGCCGAGAGATCAGTGCTGGGCTCGAGAATGGGGGTTCCCGAGTTCGATCTAGTGACAGACCGCTCCCGTGCCGGGTTGATGTCGATCCAGTGACTCCCGTACCATCCATGCCGGGTTGATGTCGAGCTCGCAACTCGACCTAGTAAAAAAAAACACTACCACCTCCAGTTTAAATTCCCACGCGGAATATTGTGGAGGATCAAATACCCAAATCCAGCACAGAGCCCACTTGTTCCATTTAGCCTTTCTCAGTGCGGTGGAGTTTAGGACCAGGGGAATTCAGTGCGGTGGTCCTTAGGACCCAGCAGACCTCATGAGCCGCAGTGTTTCTGTTCCGTTGACGGGAAGCGATCACGATTGAAAATAAAGTGGAAATAATAAAGCGTTTGGAAAGAGGTGGAACACCAACGGTCATTGGAAATGCGTTAGGCTACAGTAGGTCAACGATCGGAACAATTTTAAAGGATACGGATAAAGTGAGAATGATGGAGCATGTGAAAGGCCCTGCCCCAATGAAAGCTACAATTATTACAAAGCAATGCAGTAGTTTAATTATTGGAATACATATGTTTCTTAAGTGTTTTATATGCATAGAAAGGTAAAATATATACTATATACTAAGAAAAACGTTTGACTAACTGACGCTAAATAATACCGGAAGTACTTGTTCCGACTTACGTACAAATCCGACTTAAAGACGGACTCAGGAACGGGAACTCGTACGTAACCTGGGGTCTGCCTGTACATTGGCAAATCAATACCTCATCTACATAATTTTTAATGCTCAGCCTCCTTCAACACCCACTCAGGCAGTGCATTCCAGACAGAAGGACAACAAATACAGTAGCTTTATGCAACATGGTTAAACCAAGTAATTTCAATCTTTTCGCTCTAATGTCAGTAGGGAAGTTACTAGAAAAAAACTGAAACAGCATTAATCTGCACTTGTTAAAGCAGGGATTAAATCAAAGATAGTCAGTGTGTCTACATTGGTTAGGCCACAGCTGGAGTACAGTGTTTCATTTTGGTCTCCATGTTACAGGAAGAGAATGACTGTATTGAAGGATTAGTGTTGGTGTTCTTCTGGTTCGGCGCAACATTGTGAGATGAATGGCCTGTTCCTGTGCTGTACTGTTCTGTGTTATATGTATAGGGCAGCATGCAGAGGAGATTCACCAAGATTCTTCAGCTAGGAGGGGACAGTGGAAAGGCTCTCTATTAGTTTTAAAAGAAACTAAAAGTGCTCCTTTGTTCAACTTCAGTGGCATGCAAACATTGCCCAGGATTTTCTGCAGGGTCTTTTGTTCACCTGCAGCCTCCAGTGTGCCCAGTTTGACTCCTATAATAGAGCCAGCCTTTCTAATTGGTTTATTGAGCCTGTTGGCATCACCCATGTTGATGCCATTGCCCCAACATAACACTGCATAGAAGATTGTGCTGGTGACAGCAGAGCATGTGAACGAGAGGCTTGCATACTCCAAAGAACCTCAGTCTCCTCAGGAAGTACAGGCAACTCTGGCTCCTCTTGAACATAGCCTCTGTTGGTGCTCCACTCAAGTCTGTCGTCCATGTGCACTCCCAGGTATTTGTAGGTCCTCACCATCAATAGTAACTGGGAGCAGTGCAGGCTTGGTCTTCCTAAAGTCTATCATTATCTTTTTTTTCTTACTGATGTTGAGCTGCAGATTATTCAGCTTGCACCATTTGACAAAGTCCTCCACCAGGGCCCTGTATTCATCCTCCCACCCTCCCTTTATACACCCAACTATTGCTGAGTCATCAAAGAATTTGATCACTGAATGAGTCACCACTGAGATGTGGCTCAGTGTTGTATCTAAAGTCTGAGGTATACAGGGTACATAGGAAGGGAGCCAATACAGTCCCCCAGGGGGGCCTAGTGCTGCTTATAGCCATGTCTGACACACAGCTCAGAAGCTGCACGAATTGTGGCCTACCAGTCAGGTAGTCCATTATCCAGGATACAATGGAACTGCATTGAACAAAGCTTTTCCCCCAGTATTGAAAGCAGTATGGTATTGAAGGTGTTTGAGAAATCAAGTAACATGAGCCCTGCTAATCCAAATGGGAGCAGGCTCTGTTCAGCAGATAGATGTCAGCATTGCTGACTCCAGTGTGCTCCTGGTAGGCAAACTGTAGGGTTTTGAGGGCTAACCTGACCAGGGGGTCGGAGGTGAGCCAGGACCGCATCTCTAGGGTCTTCATGATGTGTGAGGTCAGGGCCACTGGATGAAACTGGGAGACGGTGACGGGGTGAAGTAAAGGGAAATTGATTGGCGAAAGAAATAAAGGGCCAGAGAAGGGGGAATCTGATAGGAACGGACAGAAGACCATGAAGGAGAAGGGGAGGAGAACCAGATGGAGATGATGGGCAGGTAAGCGATAAGGTGAGAGGAGACAGGAATGGGGAATGGTGAAGGAGAGGAGGTGGGGCGCAGTTACCAGAAGTTCAAGACAAGGCAGGTGGAATATAAAGGCAAGATAGTCCATTTTGCATCAGAGGTAGGAAGACTAAAATTATGGGAGGCATGAACTGGGTAGATAGAGTCTTTTTGGCCGAGACTACAAATGTCAAATAGAAGGGGACATAACTAAGTTAAGAGGGGAAGTTAAATGGAGATCTGCAAGGTTGTGGAGTGCAGATCTAAGCACACAAAGCATGAACCATTGAAAATTAACATGTAATCAACAAGCAATCAAAATAAGCAAACACCAAAATGACTGCACTTGCTTGTAGGATAAACAGTAATTATAGCCATGTGTGGATTGCAATGTTAAAGACATTAAACATTACCAATGCCAGACATAAATGGGTTAATCCATGGTACAAGGACATTAGGAAAGAGATAAAGGCGACAAAGGTCAGTTACAACATTAGATAACACAGCAGCAGTAAGGGGTGGTGGTGGGGTGACATTTCCTCTAATCTGCATAGCAAAATTAATAGCCATAAATGTGAGTCAGTTGTTGAGGTATTTACTGTCAATCTAGCAGACTATGGTATCCCAAGAATATCCCCCCACTAAAGCCTGAATGAAAGCTCGATCATAAACTCTGAGGACTTGTCACTGGTCATTATCCTACTGAAACCTTTATTACAAGAAATCATGAGTACAGCAGTCAATTACCTGGAATCTGGTTGAGAAAGTTAGCACCTCGAAAATCTGTCTTCCTACAGAAGGAAGTATACACTTACAAGGCAGCGAGTATAAAGAGGATCACAAGGTTGATTCCTCTAATGGATTTGGAGTGGGGGAAGGGTTGGTTGTGGACCGAGATGAAAAAATATTTCTTCACATGAATCCAGCTCAGTACATCATGGGTAAAGCCCGCCCAAACATCTACATGAAACATTGCTGCATCCTTTATCATAGATCCTCACCATCCAGGTCATGCTCTTTTATCGCTCCTGCCATCAGGTAGAAGGTACAAGTGCCTCAGGACTCACACCACCAGATTCAAGAACAGTTACTTACTCTCAACAATGAGCCTCTTGAACAAGAGGATAACTACACTCAGCTATTGAGATGTTCCCACAGCTAAAGATCACATATTAAGGACCCTTTGTCTTGTTATTTCATGCTCTGGTTATTTATTGGTATTTATTTATATTTGCATTTGCACAGTTTCTTGTCTTCTATGCTCTATTTGCTCTTTCATTGATCCTGTTAAAAATAATCCTGATAATAAATTTTACATTGAACTTTGAAGAAATAGTAAATCTTGGGGAATTTTCTACAAGCACAGTTATTTTCAAGACCTTTGATGTTAGGGTAATTGCAGGACATTGGGATATTGCAGTACTGTAGGGAAAAGATTGGCCAAGATAATTTGAATAATGGGGTTGGCAATAGAACTAGAATTGGATTATAACTGTCACATGTACCAAAGAACAGTGAAATACTTGTCTTACAGATCAATTCATTACATAGTGTACTGAAGTAGTACACCATAAAACAGCAACAGGATGCAGAATAAAGTCTAACAGCTACAGCGAAAGTGCAGTGTAGGCTGACAATAAAGTGTAAGATCATAATTGGTAGACTGTTATGTCAAGAGTCCAACTTAGCATAGTAGTGAACCATTTAATAGTCTCATAACAGCAGGGTAGAAGACATTTATGCAGCCAAATAGCATACCTATGTTTTAAGCATATACAGTGGATTCTGGTTAATTGGGCCATCAGTTAATCAGACCAGATGCTTAATTGGGACACTATGTCGCTTAATTGGGATAGGAGATTGTTGTTGAACAGTTTTGAAATAGCATCAGTTGGGTATGTTTGTGTTCAAAGACCAGTTACTTTTTCATTGACAGTTGGCAAGAAATAAGCAGTAAGATAATTCAGAACTGATTTGCTCACAGCAATTTCACTACTTCAATAAGTTAAGAACTATGAAAAGTTAAGGTAGTCCATTATTTGCACTAGGTGTCTGCGCTGAGTTTTTTTTCCCCATTATAGCAATCAAAAGAACACTACAGTGTACACTGGATGAATTCTTCCATCCACAACTATGAGTTTTAGAGCACTGTAGTAGAATTGGTAGTGTTCTCATTTGTTCTGTATCTTATTTAAATACATAATATGTTACTCAGTGAAATGGTAGTTTGTCTTTTTAATATCTTTTAACCATTTCCATGAAATTTCACCTATTTGGGACAGTTGCTTAATTGGACCAAAATGTACTGGTCCCGATGTGTCCCAATTAACCAGAGTTCACTGCAATTCTTTTCATTCCAAGCAATTGAGATCAAATCTACTGTAGCTAAATGGAAAACTGAAGATCCTTCATTTTATCCCTGATCTGCATTAATGTCAATTATCATTTCCCCAATTTCTGATCAGTTTCTCAATGGTATAACTAAATTAGGAACTTAAAAAATGAAACTTCAAAGCTTGAAGTATACTTTAATTTCATAAATGTAGGTGTAATGCTCCTGTTAAATTTTTAAACCTATGTTAAGACTGCTAGTCCTTTAATGAACTATGAAAATTTGAAATCTTTCTTACCCTGGTCTGGTCATGAAACTGTCTCCCATCAGTATTAACTTTTCTTTGAGCTTCTAAGATAAATTCTTTCAATGCCACAGCATCATCTTTCCGAAGAGCAAATCCCACATGCTTCAATAAGAAAAGTGTTAGTTCAATGTCTTTCTCTTTAAAGCCATCTATAAGTTTTCTCAGAATATCAAACACTAACGTGGAATGTATTACGTGGAAGTTGTAAAAATGTGCAATCAAATTGATTAGATTATCAGATTCCTTCCCTTCACCAACATTTTTAGAATGTTCTTCAAATTTCTTCACCACTGCCTCCAAAACATGTGCTCCAACCTGTAAAACAAAAAGGCAACAATCTTGTACCTATAATTCTATTACAAATTACAGCTCAAAATTCATGATCATGTGGTGTAACCACCAAGTATTTAAATTAGACAATAATTGTTATCATAGAATAACACTACGCAAAGAATATTTTCAGGAGCAACAATGAACTAAGTGACCAATTTTAGATGTAGATTCAAGAACAAAGGATGCCAGGAGAACTGCTATATTTTCTTTGTTGATGTTACAGAATCTCTAATATCCACTTAAGGCTGCAAACAGGATCTAGACTGAAGACCTCATTTAAAAATATCGCGGTGTTTCAGTCCTGCATTGAGGTATTAGTGTAGGTCAGGGGTGGGGAAACTTTGAGAGCTTATGCCCAAATGGCATGAATTTAAAAAAAAATCTGTCACATGCCATGCTAATTTTGGGCAGAGATAATTTTTGATGAATTAGTAACAGTAATTATGGACTTTAAGGAAAAACGAGTCCTGTTGCTTATTTACATGCACACATTGTTTTACTATTTAAAAAAACTATAATGGATTCAGATGGAAATAAACGAAGCATTTTAGAAAACCTGTTCAAAATTTATTAATATTAACCTTTTAAGAAAACAATTGAAACTTAAAATTATTTCTAAACAGTAAGCAACACATACAACATGCTGGAGGAACTCAGCAATCAGGCAGCATCTATAGAAAAGAGTAAACTCACGATGTTTTGGGCTGAGACCCTTCTTCAGGACTGAGAAGGAAGGGGGAAGATGCCAGAATAAAAAGGTGGGGGGCAGGGGAAGGCAGCTAGCTGGAAGGTGATAGGTGAAGCCAGGTGGGTGGGAAAGGTCAAGGGCTGGAAAAGAAAGACTCTGAGATAAGAAAAGAGTGGACAACAGGAAAAAGGGGGGAGCAGGGGGATATGATAGGCAGATGAAAATAAGTGTAAGGTCAGAGTGGGTAATAGAGGGGGGTGGTGGAAAGATTTGTTCACCAGAAGGAGAAACCAATATTCATGCCATCAGGTTCAACAGTGCCAGATGGAATACAAGGTATTGCTACCCCACTCTAAAGGTGGCCTCATCTTGGCACAAGTGGAGACCACGGATCAACAAGTTAGAATGGGAATTAAAATGTTTGGCCATTGCTAAGTCCTGCTTGTGGCGGATGGTGTAGAAGCCTTGATGAAGTGGTGCCTCAATTTACGACAGGTCTCACCAATGTAGGGGGTTGCAGCGGAGGCATTGGACACAAAAGACAACTTCATCAGATTCGCAGGTGAAGTAGTGCCTCCACCTGGAAAGACTGTTTGGGGCTCTGAAAGGAGGTGAGCAGGACGTGTATGGGCAGATGTAGCACTCAAGCCACTTGCAGGGATAAGTTCGTGAAGGGAGATTAGTGGGGAGTATTATGTACCCCTTGGGTTCATATTTTCTGTCGACTGCCACTCTGGATGCTGTTTGAGCTGAGAGGGAGGGAGGGAGGGGGAGAGGGGGAGAGAGAGAGAGGGGGGAGGAGAGAGAGAGAGAGGGAGGGGAGGAGAGAGAGAGAGAGAGAGAGAGAGGGAGAGAGAGAGAGAGAGTGTGTTATTTGATGGACAACAAATGTTATGGTTTCTCTGCAGCCTGTTTACTTTTTACAAGGACACGCAGACGCACAAAGGCTGGTGGCGGAAATTGCCACTGAACTTTCAAGTACCCACAAAGGGTGGGGCTGAGAATCGATTGAGAGGAATCAATCCGTGACTATCAGTGCATGTAAGGGCGACCCTGTGGAATCTACCGGTGTGTCTAACCCTTGCCTGGGTTGGTAGATTATCACTTGGAGACGGCGCTCTTCAGTTGGTCACGTTTGGCTAACTTGGAAGATTTGGAGGACATTGAGGAGGATCGACGACACCTGATTATTCAGATTACAAATATCTCTCTCTCACTTCAATCTCGTGCACCTGAACTGAACTTTTTTTTACATATCATCGTAAGACTGTATCATTTACCATCTAAGCTTGAAGAAATTTAGGGATTTATATATTTACACCTATATATACATAACACCGTTAACTCTTGATTTACCTGGTTTGTTACTATATGACGTGCTTACTAATAAAATAGTGATTGTTAACAGCGAAACCAGACTCCAGGTGTGTTCTATTGTTGCTGATACTTTTACAGGGTTGTGTGTACATGACAGGAGGGACTAATGTATGAGGGTATCATGATCCTTGCAGATAGCCTGGGGAAGAGAAGGGATGGTGGAAATTGCGGAGGATGTGTTGGATGCAGAGACTGATAGTGTGGTAGTTAAGGAGAAGAGGGACTCTATCACTATTATGGCAACAGGAAGATGGGGTGAGCGCAAATGTACAGAAAATGGAGAAGATGCGGGTGTGGGCAGCAACATAACCTTCTTCTTTAAAGAAGGAGTGTATCTTGATGTCCTGGAATAGAAAGCTGCATCCTGGGAACAGATGCGGCAGAGGTGAAGAAACTCAAAAAAGGGAATAGCCTTTTGACAGGAGATAGGTGTAGACGAGCTCTAAATAGTAAGTTTATTTTAACCATCATTTTCCAAATACTGATGTGTAGTGTAGTTCTGTGAGGATTTCAAATTGCATTGTCAAATGTCATATGTTCTTGCAACTGTCTAGCTGGCGTCAAGTAGGTGAGACATTACCTGTGAAAACATCGCACTACTATCTGTAAGAGTAATTTGCTGCTTCTTTTAGCAATAAAGATATCATAATCTCTCTGTTATGGGTAGGCTTTAAATTGAGAGGTGGCATTGCATGGCCCACACCAACATTTTATGTGTTTGCCACCCCTGGTGGTCATATCACCCCACTGAATTATTTATAGCCATATAGGTTAGAAATGTGTCACTTTTATCTGAAAGTCATGTACCTATAGTTAGAAAAGTGGACAAAAACATACAATTTGAATTCTAAGACTTCTATTGATTGGTTAGTCTATTTGAAACATAAAATTTCAGGAAATTAACAAAGCATTGGGTTTCTAGATCCCTTATTTAACATGATTCAATTTTCTTTTAACCACATAGGAAAAGATCCAGTATTTAGAAACTGCAAGTTTTCACAATTTCTTGCCGTATTTCAAGGTAATGAGAATTCTTTTAATGTTGATTAAGCCTTTCACAACCACTAAAGCTATCCACACTCCTTTCAGAATAGAAAATATGCCATGACTTCGATAGATCTAGAAACCCGTTTAACAAGCTGTAATATTTTTTCTAGGAATCAGAATTGAAAAATGGATCAACTAAGAGTCATTTTAAATGTACTGCCAAAATAAAATATTTGCATTTTTTCTACAAAAAATGTAACTCAATTCCTGAAAATTTCAACTATGCTGATTAAAGACAAGTTTAAAACAAAATCACACACATAAAGAGTTCATGAGCAATTTAATAGACATCTGAGGAATGAGATTACCTCAATTCCAACATTGTGATGAAGAATGCTAACCAGCAGAACATGCTCCATCATCAGTCTGTTCGGCATCAAGGCTGGTGTGACACATGCATTTAGGAGCATATCGGTTAGGGCCTCATTCATGTCTTTACGACTATTTGTCATGTAAAATTCTTCAAGCTGGCCACTAATAGAGGCCATATTTGGTTCACTCAGTCTGAAAGCAGATAACAATGATTTAATACACATAACATGAAATACTTGTAAATATCAGTATAATTCGATATTTATTCAATAGAGTGGTTAGCCTATACAATAGACAATAGGTGCAGGAGTAGGCCATTCGGCCCTTCGAGCCAGCAGCGCCATTCACTGTGATCAAGGCTGATCATACACAATCAGTACCCCGTTCCTGCCTTCTCCCCATATCCCTTGACTCTGCTATCTATAAGAGCTCTATCTAACTCTCTCTTGAATGCATCCAGAGACTTGGCCTCCACTGCCTTCTGGGGCAGAGCATTCCACAGATCTACAACTCTCTGGGTGAAAAAGTTTTTCCTCAACTCCGTTCTAAATGGCCTACCCCTTATTCTTAAACTGTGGCCTCTGGTTCTAGACTTCCCCAACATCGGGAACATGCTTCCTGCCTCTAGCGTGTCCAATCCCTTAATAATCTTACATGTTTCAATCAGATCCCCTCTCGTCCTTCTAAATTCCAGTGTATACAAGCCCAGTCGCTCCAATCTTTCGACAGTCCCGCCATCCCAGGAATTAACCCCGTGAACCTATGCTGCACTCCCTCAATATCAAGAATGTCCTTCCTCAAATTTGGAAAACAAAACTGAACACAATACTCCAGGTGTGGTCTCACCAGGGCACTGTACAACTGCAGAAGGACCTCTTTGCTCCTATACTCAACTCCCCTTGTTATGAAGGCCAACATGCCATCACTTTACTCAGGTACCATTCTAGTACAACTATGCTGTATATCTAACACTGCTCTCAGTATTATAGGTGCAGTCAGCAAGAGCTTTGTATTACTTGGGTATGGATCCTCTAGTTGTCTATTTACAAACATAAATTTTCATTAGCCTTTATTTTGTGCCATGATATTTTCATGATCTATGAACTCGAACCATAAAGGCACTTCTGATCCGCAATATTTCTGGCATTTCGTCATTTAGAAAGAACTACCTTTCTACATTCTCAAGAAGAGTTTGAACACCGTCCAACATTTACTTGTTTAGTGAAACTGAAACAATTGCTTCTAGTGTTCTGAAGAGGAAAATATCAAGAGGAGCAGTTTGCAAATTAATATTTCTTCACATTTGAGAGACGAGATTTGTATAATGATTCATTACTTACACACCAAACCTTCAAAGAGATGCTGTTTCCTTTAGAGTACAGAATACAAGCTTCATTTGTATATCCAAACCCAAATTAAAAGATAAATTTCTTAGTTCACGGGGCTGTGTGCTTAGTCCCCTGCTTAACTCACTTTATTGTCTGGTTGTCTGCCCTGTGGGGTGCAGTGTTTCATTGATTCTTTTATAGTTACTGGATTTACTGAGTATGCCCATAAGGAAATGAATCTCAGGGTTGTTTATCGTGATACTGTACATTTATTATCAAAGGACATTTATTTTGAAGTTTTGAACTTTGAACTTTAACAGCATAGAATGAACTAACCATCTCTTCCCCAGAATAATTCACTAGTTCCATTCCTAGCCACTTTGCAGCTCGGCAAATTCTTGTCTTTATTTCTTTTTACTTTTTTGCCTTACGTTTTATCATTTTCTTAGCTCTGACTCTATTTGCTGGTGTATTCTGCCTCTTTCCCCTCCCAATACGGTCTGGCTGTCGTGTTATGCACAATTCAGGGATCCCCCCCCCTCACCCCCCTTTGGAATATCCCCTCAGTTAAGCCTCTACTTTACAGTCATAGCATCAGAATGTTATACAGCAAGGAAATGGGCCCTCCATACCATCTCATACTTGCTGACCAAATTGTCTGCCTGTGTTTGGCCCATAACCCTCCAAATCTTTCTTATCCACGTACGTGATTATATGTTGTATAAACTTGTAATTGTATCTGTTCTACAGCTTCCTTGGGCAGCTTGCCGCATACACCCACCAGCCCACGTGCCTTTTAAATATTTTCTGCTAATTTTAAACCTCTGCTGTCTAGTTTTAGACTCCTCTATGTCACCATTTCTTCTCTAGCTTCCCATAATGCTTTGATATACATGTGGTCAGGCCTCTGATTTATCTATCTTAATAGGTTTCAAATTGCTAGCTCCTCCTCTTTCCTGATGAGAGCACCTCCTATTTTTTGTATTTGGAATTTTGTAATAATTTTCCATTTCCTGTTTAGTCTTTTTCCCCATTCTGATTCTACCCTCTCTTTGCCAACACCACTAAACCCCAATGAGGATATTGGTTCCATTCTCACTGAAGTGTAGTACACCTTGTTTGTAGAGGTCCCATCTCCGTCAGAGATTGTCTGAGTTCCTTGGGAATCCGAAGCCCTCACCTCCTATGTCTTTCTAGTCAATGCACTAATCTGCTTTACCTTCCTATTCCTGTGCTCAAAACACGTGACACTGATATAAACAAATACTACCAACTTTGTGGTCCTGATCCTTATCTTTTTGTAACTCCCTAAATTCTGCCCATGAAACATTATGTCTATTTACTAATGTCATTGGTATCAATATGAACTACGTTCTCTGACTGTTCACCATTTCAGTAAAGGAAATATAAAATCTATCTTATAATCCATTACTTCTTGAAAATATTTCAAATTTAACTGAAAGCTTATTACTTTAGCTTTATGTTATTTAATTAAATAAGTCACATTAGAAATGATTCAGCTTGATAAAACTATTAGATTATACTGGTTGAAAAGCAAAAAAAACTGCAGGTACTAGGAACTTGAAATAACAACTAAAAATGCTGGCAATACTCAGCATGTCAGACAGCATCTGTGGAGAAAGATACAGCTGTCCTACTTATCATCATTGTGAAATATGAACGTATTTTCTTTGCATGTATGCGATGTAATCCTGGTACTTCCAGCATTTACATCTATTTTATACTGAACTGTATGAGAAGACATGTTCAGAACCAAACAATTCCTTCCAGATTAAGCATTTTCTTTACAAAGCAATCCTCAAAGCTCAGAAACATTGTAATTAGTCAATTTACTATGGAAGTTATTGTTCTTTAAAAGTTAATACAATATATTTAATAATTTCTTGTCGTAATTGATTTATAATGCTTATTATCTTAAGAACAAAATATGTTGGAAGCACTTAGCCAATCAGTTAACATCTCTAGATTTAGGAAACCAGAAACAATACTATGAATACAATTAAGTCACTCTGGATCTCGAATGTTTCCAACTTTTTGTCATCTAGAAGGTACTACCGTATATACTTCCACATGGTGAAATTTGATTGAAACTGAAATGCTTGAAGCAGGTGAGGGGATGCCTTACAAAGGACTGCTTGTGGTCGGGGATGGGCTGCTGCCAACATGATTTTGTGCAAGGAAAAACCTGCCTCTTTGATTTTTTGGAATTTTCTGAAGAGGCTATTAAAAACAACGAAGGCAAGATGCATAGATGTGACATTCATGGACTTTACTAAGACGTTTGACAAGGTCTCATGTGGTAGGCTGGTCAAGAACATTGGGACACCTGGGATCCCCTTCCTTTCCTGCTGAAGAGTCTCAGCCTAAATATTGACTGTTTATTCTCCTCTATATATGCTACCTAACTTGCTGAATTCCTCCAGTATTTTGTGTGCGTTTCTGGGATCCAAGGTTTTGATCCAAAATTGGTTTTGTGATAGGATGTACTGGTGGATGGCTGTTTTTCTAACTGGAAACTTATGTACAGAAATGTACCACAGAGACCAGTGCTGGGACTTTGAAGGGTATCTTATGACTTGGATAAGAATGTTTGTTGTATGATAAGCGAGCTTGATAACGAAATGAAGATTGGTGGAGTTGCAGATAGTGAGGTTGCTTGCCCAAGGATATACAGTGCCTATAAAAAAAGTATTCACCCCCTTGTTTTATTGTTTTACAACATTGAATCAGAGAGGATTTCATTTGGCTTTTTGACACTGATCAACAAAAAAAGACATTTTCATGTCAAAGGGAAAACAGATCTCTATAAAGTGATCTAAATTAATTACAATATAAAACACAAAATAATTGATTGCATAAGTATTCACCCTCACCCCACCCTTTTATATGACACACCGAATCATCACTGGTGCAGCGTATTGATTTTAGAATTCACATAATTAGTTAAATGGAGATCTGTTTTTGGAGACCTGTGTACAGTCAAGGCGTTTCAAAATAAACCTGTATCTGGAAGGTCCAACTGCTGGTGACTACACTAGGAAGATAAAAGAACACTCCAAGCAACTCCACGAAAAGGTTACTGAAAAGCACAAGTCAGGAGATGGATACAAGAAAATTTCCAAGTCATTGAACATCCCTTGCCTGCTGCAGTGAAGCATCCTTGGAGTATACTTAAGTCAATCATCGGGAAATAGAAAGAATATGACACAGCTAGAAATCTACCTATAGCAGGCTGTCTTCAAAAACTGAGTTATTGTGCAAGAAGGGAGTGTTACGAAGGATGAACAACTCTGATGGGAAGAAGGGTGCAGAGTTGCCCATGCCCCCCCCTTTTGGAGAATCGCAAACCGTTATTATTTCGATGCTGCTAGCAAGGAAGTAAGAGAGACAAAAGAAAACATGCCAGGACAGCTGTTACTGATAACAGCTCATGAGCGAGAATGAGAGAGAGACACACAGATAAGAGGTAAACAAGTTCGAACATCTGCTACTGATAAGAGAGGAGAGGAGCCATTGATTTACTGTTATTGTCTTTTGGAGAAGGATTGTTTACTTGGTACTATTCTATTTATTGAAATTCCTCGGTGGACAGCTGGAGTGGGCTGGTTTGATGAGCTAAGCCATTCAAAACTGATTGACACTTGAGACCCCGTGAGTGGGGATAAAAGTGAGGTCTGGGGTGACACCCCTCAGACGCACCAGGAGACACACTAGTGAGCATCAGACACCCACGAGAAAGTGTGGGGCATCGGAGACCGAACGAAGGATCGGTAAATTTTAACTCACAGTGTTTATAGCGAGGCCGGTGGGGGCTTGTGTGTGTGTCCACCCTTGCCTGGGTGACGAGTCCACCACAGAAGAACGGTCTAGCTAAAGGATGGAGGGGTCATACTTGAATGGCCACAGCAACAACACATCGACGGATCAAGATCGTAAAGGAAGGTTTGCAAGACAATAGCTGTTACTGTTCGCTCTCTCTCTCTCTCTCTCTCCAACAATTACAACACATCGACCAACCACCTCCTCAGCCTGCATGAACTGAACTGAACTTTATATTTCCATGTGACAATTCATTATCCCCTAGACAATGATAGAGCTTGTTTAGTGTTGATTACTATTATACCCACACTTTTAGGCTTAGTATTGCTAACGTATATTATCTGTATATTTGCATTAATATTGTTTTGTATATTTTTACTAATAAACACTGTTGAAAATAGTACCACCAGACTCCAACGGACACTTCTATCTTTGCTGGTAAGATACCCAGTTACGGGGTACGTAACAGGAGCTAGTGAGGCAGGCCACCAAGAAGCTATGACAACTCTGGAGGAGTTACAAGCTGTAGTGGCTGAGATGGGAGAGACTGTTGTCCGGGTGCTTCACCTGCCACAGCTTAAAGAGAAAGTGGCAAAGAAACGGCCACTGTTGAAAAAAACTCACATGAAATCTTGACTAGAGTTTGTCAGAAGGCACGTGGGAGACTCTGAAGTCAGCTGCAAGAAGGATCTATGTTCTGATGAAACCAAAATTAAGCTATTTGGCCATCAGACTACTGCTACACCACACATCATCAAAACACACCATTCCTACCGTAAAGCACTGTGGTGGCTGCACCATGCTGTGGAGCTGCTTCATTGCAGCAGGCCCTGGAAGGCTTGTGAAGGTAGAGGGTAAAATGAATGCAGCAAAATACAGGGAAATCCTGGAGGACAACCTGATGCAGTCTGCAAGAGAACTACAACTAGGGAGAAGATTTATTATCCAGCAATAACCCCAAGCATTTAGCCATTCCCGTGTAGTTTTGGCTTTAAAACAACAAAGTTGATGTCCCGGAGTGGCCAAGTCAGAGTCCAGACCTCAATCCAATTGAGAATTTGTGCCTGGACTTGAAAAGGGCTGTTCACTCATGATCCCCATACAATCTGACAGAGCTTGAGCAGTTTTGTAAAGAAGAATGGGGAAAATTTGCAGTGTCCAGCTGTGCAAAGCTGATAAGAGACATATCTGCACAGACTGTAGGCTGTAATTGCTGCCAAAGTGCATCTACTAAATATTGATTAAAGGGGGTGAATACTTATGCAATTATTTAGTGTTTTATATTTGTAATTAATTCAGATCACGTTGTAGAGATCTGCTTTCACTTTGACACAAAAAAGGTTTTTTTCTGTCGATCAGTGGCAAAAAAACATGAAAACTTCTACCAAGGGGGTGATACTTTTTATAGGCACTGTAGAAGGATGAGACTTTGGACATGCAATCCAAAAATGCCTGAAAATAGGAACACAGCTGAATAGGACAGTGAAGAAAACATTTAGCTTGCTTGTTTTCTTGGGCAGATATAGAGAATGAGAGTTGTGATATCAATTTGCAGCCATCCAGGCACTGGTTAGGTCACGCTCAGAACACCGTGTGCAGTCCTGGTCACCACATGTAACAGCGTTAGAAAGACTTCATTCGGGATTCACCAGGATGTTTTCTGGAATGCAGGGCTTTAGTTATAAGCAATTAGGAAGGATGGAATTGTTCTCACTGGAGTGCAGAAGGCTAAGTTTTATAAAATAATAAAGGCATAAGTCAGGTAGATAGTGTTCTCTATCTGAAGAAAAATCCAGAATTACTGGACATAGTTTGTGGGGAGAAGAAAAATGTTTAAATGAGATCTCGAGGACAAGTTTTCCGACATATATGGCACGAGTTGCCGGAGGAGGTGGTAGATGTAAATACAACCACAGCATTTAAAAATTTATTTGGGCAGTTACATGGATAGGAAAGGAGTAGAGGAATATGGACCAAATGCAAGAAAATAAGTAATCTGCATTCAAGCCTTTATTGCACCCATGTATACGGTATATGTACTTATGCATATGATAATAAACTCAACTTTGAATTGACTTGGAAAATAAGATTAATGTACATTTGCACCTCAGTCTGGATTACTGCGAAGGATCTACTCCTGTACTTCATGACTTTGAATTGCTAACTTTATTTAAAATCAAAAACAGTTGCAAGATCTGAACACAAAGAAGCAATTCTTATTCCTAAAATAAAATTCTCTACTTTCCAAAAGCACCACTACAAAATGTTCATATCTGTACCTATTCAGAAGTCCTTTTACACTCTTCCTCAGTCTTGCAAGTTCTTCTTTCCTTTTCTCAGTCATAGTTTCGGATAACTCACGTAACTGTGGAGGTATATACTTCCCCGAAACAGTGCCATCATTTGATCTTTCATCCTAAAAGAAATAATTGAACAAACTGTACCAGCTGAAGTGTACTGTATTTCACTCTTCTACTCCCTAGGGCACAAGTGAATTTATCTCTTACAGGTTATTTAAGAAAAAATTCAATGTCCCAATCTAATAAGAAAAGTCTGCTTTGAAAGACTAGTCTGTCTTGTATATATGGGCAGTCCCCGAGTTACGAACATCCGACTTACGGACAACTTGTACTTACAAACTGAAGAAGGAGACTGCCGTCCGTCATTTTAAGTCGGATCGCGACACCGTCTGCCATTTTAAGTTGTTGCCATTGACACTGTGTTGAGTGTTTAACTTTGTATTTGGCTTAAATTTTTCTTAGTAAGATTCACCCTGACACCACCACCCCCGCACCGTTCCGGTTGAATGGTGGCGCAGTGAGATCAGCGCTGGGCTCGAGAACAGAGGTTCGATCCAGTGACAGACTGCTCCCGTGCCGGGTTGATGTCGATCCAGTGACTCCCGTACCATCCGTGCCGGGTTGATGTCGAGCTCGCAACTCGACTTTGTAAAAGAAACACTGCCACCTCCAATTTAAATACCCACATGGAATATTGTGGAGGATCAAATACACAAACTCAGCACTGCCCCCAATTGTCCCATTTAGCCTGTCTTAGTGAGGTGGTCCTTAGGACCCGGTGGACCCCGGGACCCACCGCCCGCAGTGTTTCTGTTCCATTGACGGGAAGCGGTCGTGATTGAAAATAAAGTGGAAATAATAAAGCGTTTGGAAAGAGGTGAAACGCCATCGGTTATTGGAAAAGCGTTAGGCTACAGTTGGTCAACGATCGGAACAATTTTAAAGGATAACAGATAAAGTGAGAATAATGGAGCATCTGAAACGCCCTGCCCCGATGAAAGCTACAATTATTACTAAACAACACATGGTTTAATTATTGGAATACATATGTTTCTTAAGTGTTTTATATGCATAGGAAGGTAAAATATATACTATATACTAAGACAAACGTTTGACGAAATGATGCTAAATAATACCGGATGTACTTGTTCCGACTTACGTACAAATCCAACTTAAAGACGGACTCAGGAACGGATCTCGTACGTAACCCGAGGACTGCCTGTATTGAATTGGAGACCCAAATAGTAGAATCATATGGAGATTTATGTTTTGTTTTAGAATTAAATGTTTAATGTATTTTAGTATGATCCTTTATTGAGAACAGTTTTCTGACTTTGTATGCAAGCACCATCTTTGGTTGAGAAATATAGATCAATTCATTCTTGCCTCCAGTTAGTGAGTCCCATGGGTCTAGCTGCAGAGAATGTACAAATCATCCACTTTTACAGCAAACACAACTTGCGTAGAGGATGACTTCAGGGAGCCCCTCAGGGCATCAGGAACTATCATAACTGAAGTATCGATTAGTGCTGGCAATGTGGGGTTCGTAGATCATAATTCAGAGGAGCAGAACGAGGCCATTTGACCCATCAGACTGATCCACCATTCAATCGTTAGTCTACACCAATCAAATTCTGAACTTCAATAGCAATCTCCCAAAGTATCACAAATAAAGCTGTGTGAAGACCTTATTCAAGAGGATTGAATCCCATTGCAACACCACAGATACAAAACTGGAAGAAAAGCACCTTTCAACAGAATGGATGTCCAGGAAGCTTCAACCGATGGTACCTCAAGGTCAGAAACCCAAATATACAAACTACACGAACGACAAATGAATGAATTCTATTGCAGTACATAAAGAACATCTAAAAAATTCCAGCAAGACTGCCTTAGCAACACATCATCAGTTGCCGACAAACCCACTGCAACTTTGAGGATGAACCGATCAGACTTCCAATATAACTCGGAGTCCTGCCATGTGCAGAAGTTCGCTGATGACACGGCCATAGTGGGGTGTGTCAGGAATGGACAGGAGGAAGAGTATAGGAAACTGATACAGGACTTTGTGATATGGTGCAACTCAAACTACCTGCGTCTCAATATCACCAAGACCAAGGAGATGGTGGTGGACTTTAGGAGATCTAGGCCTCATATGGAGCCAGTGATCATTAATGGAGAATGTGTGGAGCAGGTTAAGACCTACAAGTATCTGGGAGTACAGTTAGACGAGAAGCTAGACTGGACTGCCAACACAGATGCCTTGTGCAGGAAGACACAGAGTCGACTGTACTTCCTTAGAAGGTTGGCGTCATTCAATGTCTGTAGAAGATGTTCTATAGGTCAGTTGTGGAGAGCGCCCTCTTCTTTGTGGTGGCGTGTTGGGGAGGCAGCAATAAGAAGAGGGATGCCTCACGTCTTAATAAGCTGGTAAGGAAGGCGGGCTCTGTCGTGGGCAAAGTACTGGAGAGTATAATATCGGTAGCAGAGCGAAGGGCGCTGAGTAGGCTATGGTCAATTATGGAAAACCCTGAACATCCTCTACATAGCACCATCCAGAGACAGAGAAGCAGTTTCAGCGACAGGTTGCTATCGATGCAATGCTCCTCAGACAGGATGAAGAGATCAATACTCCCCAATGCCATTCGGCTTTACAATTCAACCGCCAGGAGTAAGATATGTTAAAGTGCCGGGGTTAGGACTCAATGTATTTAAGTAAACTACTTAAGAACTTTTTAAAAGCTATTATTAATGCTTTTTGAGAGGGTGATTTTAGATGCATATCATATTTTTACTGAGTTAAGTATTGTATGTAATTAGTTTTGCTACAATAAGTGTATGGGACATTGGAAAAAATGTTGAATTTCCCCATGGAGATGAATAAAGTATCTATCTATTAAAAATGGCTAACATGAGGGGGCATAGTTCTAAGGTGCTTAGAAGTGGGTACAGAGGAGATGCCAGGGTTAAGTTTAAAAAAAAAACGCAGAGTGGTGAGTGCGTGGAATGGGCTGCTGGTGATGGTGGTGGTGGCAGAAACGCTAGGGTCTTTTAAGAGACTCCTGGATAGGTATATGGAGCTTAGAAAAATTAAGGGCTATGGGTAATGCTAGGGAATTTCTAAAGTACATACATGTTCGGCACAACATTGTGGGCCGAAGGACCTGTATTGTGCTGTAGGTTTTCTATGTTTCTATGTAAAACTCAAAAGCACAACAAAATGTCATTGATGAACAAATGTTATGTATAAAACCCTGTGTAGTGACTGTGACAAATACTATGTTAGTCAAACAGGAAGGATACTATTGACCTGGCTACATGAGCATCAGCTAGCAGACCAGAAGGCACGACCCATTCTAGTAAGTCAAGTCAAGTCACTTCTTATTCTCATTTCAACCATAACTGCTGGCACAGTACACAGTAAAAAGAAGACAATGTTTTTCAGGACCATGGTGCTACATGAAACAGTACAAAAACTACACTGAACTATGTAAAAACAACACAGA